>NC_081520.1:11304560-11929105 GCF_030273125.1 Centropristis striata | reverse complement strand
GTGTATGTCCCTTTGTGTGTTTTTCTGCCTCACCAGAGCGTGCCTCAAAACACATCTCATACATTTCAAAGCAAACGGGCTGGGGTCACGACCCTGACACGACCCCGCTCTTCAAAGTCCATCCAATCATGCACCACAGAGGAGCATCAGCTGCACATATCACATAGGTTCAGGAAATGTATGTTTTTTCAGCAGAGCTCAGTGATTTCACTATTTTAACCTTTTTTTCACAGGTGTCCACATACAGAAAGACATTTTTGTGCTATATATCAACCACAGGGCATCAAATCCCCTCATGATTCATCCCATCTTCACTCCAATAACAGTGAGTCTGCACTGCACTTAAAAGTTGGCGAAGGCAGTTTATTTTTGGTGTCACTTGGCACAAATGTCATAGTAATCTTTGAGCATATTATAATTCCACTGGTCTGAGAAAAACTATACTTCTGCACCTCCTCTTGGTTTGTAGGCTTTTACTTGTCTTATTCCTTATTTTTTGGTGCCATTAATCATCTCAAGACTCTTTAAGTTAATCCCCCAAACCCCTGGGGAGGTACTAAGGTCATGTAGGTGATTTAAAGGGAAACCAAAGCTTTTGCTTACTGACATATTTATGTAAAACCAAAACCTAATCAAGAGACTAATTCAGTTTTAATGAAAAAAAAGTCCCAACTATCCCCACTGTTTCAGGAAAAAACAACAACTTTGTGATTCCAAACCTTATTGTAGAATTAATATTAATACAAGATCTGTTAATAAATACAGTTACATATTTTAACATTTGTAAACACTATTAGTGTCTCTGAGAGAGAGACTTCTGTAAGTGTGTTAATCATTCTTTATCCTCTTATAAATCTGATTTGTACAGGCGAAAGTTAAACCCATGGACTCAAGTTCAGTTTTTAATTCATTATGAAAAATTTAATTGTGTATCTGTAAGTATTTTTTCATAAATAATAATATTTGCTATGTAGGTTATTCTTTGCATCATAGTCATTTGCATTTTGAATTCCCAAGCTTGTTTCAATCTTTATGCAAACGTGTGCATAAATATAAGTGTAAAAATGAACCCAAAGCATAATTAACCTTGCAGACGTAATGGAAAATTCCTTCCACTTTTCCTCCCCTCCCTGTGAGAAATGGTCTTATCACAGATCTAACTGTGTTAGCCGCACTGCCATGTCAGCTTATGATCGTGTCTGAATGCCAAGCTCCTTTGAATGCTTGGGTGTCTTCCAAAAAGCTTGGGCTGTAGCATGAAAGTCTGCATTGTTGCATCGTTTCCCACTGTTTGCAAGATTCACACTAGATAATCTTATCCTGCGCAGTATATCTGAAAATCTTTTCTTAACAGTGCATTTTATTTTTTTATGTATCCGATGTGGTGCAAATCTAGCTTGGACACCTCACCCTTTCCAAAACTCATCCAGATCAATTCGTCTTAAACGAGCATGTGAGAATCAGCTGACCTGGAGGGATTTCAGCCTCCGCACTGGGTGTTACAACCCTTTCAGTGCTGAGAGGTGAGCGTTAAGTGCAAAGTGAGCACCTAATCTGTGCAGAGAATGTGACCCTGCCTGAGACCTACATAGAGGGGGGGCAGATATATGCCAAAGTCCCCTTTTGAGAAAAGAGGCAATAAATAAACATTTTTTCTTGGCAAGGTTTCTGTGCATGCAGTATGGAAAATAAAAATTAAATCAGGTTAAGCAGGTTAGTGTTAAGCCTCTGAGTTTTAGATTTACAATTTTCTCCTTTTGATTAAATATTTCCAGCTGAGATAACAGGAGAATGCACTCAAAATGACTTATCTAATCTCTCTATCTTTTATCATATTAATGTCATATTTTATCAGAATATAATTTCCGATAGGTACAAAGTTTAAAGGAAATTTATTGGCATTTGACTTTCCTGCAGAGAGTTACATGGGAAGATTGATACCAAACAAAATCCACCCACCAGCACCTCTAAAGCTCACAAATTAATATGTCAGATCTTGTGTGTTTTAATTCATGCAAAAACAAAAGTGTATAAAAGATATATTGCATTTTGAAGGAATACTCCACCTACAAAATAATGATAATCATTGATTGTATAACAATTACTTGTGTGGTGGTAAAAATGAGTCCAGAAAAGAGACGATTCTTGATAAATTGAAGAAAACCGGGGGGTTGTCAGCAAATGTATATCAAAATAACCATTTACATTCTGTCACACAGCTTGTGCACTATAATCCAAGTCTCATTTATCCAGTTGTGTTCTCTGTACTTTACAAACCAAAGCCTCCTGCCTCATGCTTGAGCAGGTGCACTACAGCTCATCTGAATCTGGATGAGTAGTTTTTTGGTTAAAAAGGCATATATTTGGGTAGGTATGCTTGGAAAAATTAGGCTTGGAGTATACTGCATGAGTTGTGCGAAGAGTTTGTGAACTGATGTCATAGTTTTGCTGCTTTCTCAGTTTTTGGATTCCTTGTTCACCATTGACCATGTGAAAAAAAACAAAGTAGCACGGGGTGAGTGCTTGATATACAACTTATCGTTTTGTGGGTGAAGTATTCCTTTAAGCGGCTGTCTGCTGGTGTCAGCTTCATCTTTAACTTACAGTTATAAAAGTCTAGCTCACAGTGAGGAAACAAATAAGCATATTTCCAAAAAACAACATCACAACCACATCATTTGTGTTTATTTTATAACAGATATAAACAGAGATACTATCCAATGCATTCATATAATCATTCAGAAATTTTATTATAGACGTGCAGAAAACAGTATTACAAAACATGATTCTCACATTGCATTCAAATAAGATTTCTGTCAATTTCTGTGATTTAAATGCTGAAGCAGAAAAGATAAAGATATACTGTAAATATGTTGATGTAGAAATGTTTGACAGGAGTTTCTTTCAGCATGTCACACCACGTGGTTCATTGTCGTCTAACAGACTGCACAGCTTTCCTCCTCTTCTTCTTCATGAATTGTGCATTTGCTCGCTCAATGGATAACTGAATTGGACTCATGGCAGGAGTTTCTGAGGTGGTCACGTAAGGTTTATCAGATCTCTGTAGATTGAGCTCCTCAGTGGTGGTGAGTTTGGTTGGAGTGGTTGTGAAAGTCATTGGTGTTTGTTCAGTTTGTTTTGGGAGAGACACCTCATCACTGAGAGCAGCAGGCATGGCTTTCTTTCTCGGTTTTCTCTGCTCCCTGATGGTCTGCCGGTGCCGTTTTGTAACGATAGAAGGAGCTGCTGTGATGGTAGTAAAAAGCCTCCATTCATGAGTTTCTGTGTCTTCTGTCGGCCTGCTAGCTGCAGCAGAGGTTGCAGGGCTGTTCAGTGCATCACTCGTCTCTGGAGTTGGAATTGCAGGCAGCACATTCTCAGAGCTGTGGTGAAAAAGTGGATTTTCACCTAAATGAGGCAAAGCTGTTTTCCTCCTCCTGCTTTTCAACCCTTTTGACTTTTGCCTTTTTAAAACACTAAATGAGGAATTCAGAGCTGCAACATGGACGGTCGTCTCCCCTCCGTAAACGTTCATCCTGTGTGAAACCTGGCGCTCTGTGATGGGCACTGATGGTGCTGTTGGAGCCCCCGTGAGAGGGATCACTTTCAAATTGTCCGCAGAGGAATTTTCATGGGCAGCGGCCACAATGAGTGAAGCAGAGCTGACTTTCCGCCTTTTTTTCCTCGCCTCTCTGTCTCCTCTCTCCTTTGACCTGCTCCTTTTGACGGTGGGGATTACAAAGGGGGTGCTGGCAGTGCTGACAGCAGGGCTTTGTTGCTGAGGCTGTGCTGCAGGGGTGATGGGGACAGAAGTGGCTCTTAAGTTGTCTGTCGTGTTTGTCACAAGCTCTTCAGAAGGAAGAGGAATTTTCTTGCTCTTCTTTCTCCTCCCTTTTCTGAATCTTCTGCCGTTTGGTTCATGTGGAATAATGGTTGTTGTTGTTGTTGTTGTTGACATAGAAAGAGCAATTTCTTCTTTGGACTCTGCTGGTTTCTTATGGACCGTTGTAGGTGACGTAATGGAAACGGTCCCCTTATCCATCGCTGGCTCATCTTTCATGACTTCATTAAAGGGCTCTTGTTTTCCTCCAAGCTCATATTCACTGTCGCTGACTCTGTTTGTGTTTCTACTCGACTGGTCGTGTTTGTGTGACTCGCTGATGAAGTTACTGAGAGCCATGACTTCTTCTGCTCTGCTGCCAGAGGGCGAAACTGCAGCTCCTTCCTCTGCTTTCTGCTTTCTCTTCCTCCCTTTTCCCTTTCCTTTACGCTTTTTGTGGGTTTTCTTCTTTCTCCCTGTGTTCTTCCTCTTCTTCTTCTCTGAGCTCTGCGTCTCACCGTTATCAGAGTCGGTGGTGGAGCTTTGAGAGGTGGAGACCGTGGCGAGGACCTTGATGAAGTCTTCGGCGGCGGTGACGACATTTCTGAGTGAAGGCTCTTCAGGACCTGACATTGTAGCTTGTGTTGTGCTCTCCACTTTCTCTTCCTCTTCTTCTTTTGACTCTTTGCTCTTTGGAGGAGCCCACGTCAGCACATCGATGACATCAATGCCGCCAAAGTCGTACGGCACCGCCTCTTGCAGCACAGCAATGGGCAACTTCTCATAACGCTTACACCTATGAGAGGGTGAATGAAGGGGAGGTTTGTGTGCGGTGATTTTAGAAAGTAATACAGCCCAGTATGTTGCAAATCTGCTTAAAAGTTTAACAGCAGAATACGCTGATACTTACATGCCATACCAGTGCCGCTCTGCACACTGCTCTTCATAGGCAAACTCAAAGCAAGGCACACCGATGACGTTAAAGAATGCCTGACCAACTACCCTGGAAGATGTGTCGTTGACTTTTCTCAGGCAATCTCTCAGCCTGCAAGGAGAACAAAGAATCAGTCTCATATCTAGTCACCTCATTCAGGAGATGGAAATGCAGTTTGACCAAAAACAGTAGAGAAACTCCTCAACAGAAGATATATTTGATGGAGTTTTCCACTCCATGCTGTCACTATGCTGTGCAGCTTTTGGTATTGTATATTGTTATGATTATGTTTTTCATTCTTCAGTTGGTGATCCTGATACTTTCTAACATATTATTTTCTCTGTAGACCTTTAAGACACATGCCTGCTTTTATTTTTGTCAAAATTGAAGTTTCCTGCTGTAGAAGCAGTTTATTAAAACAATTATCATTAACTTTCACATCAAGAATTTGAATGGAGAGCTCATGACTGCATGGTTATCATGAAAAAAAGGGGAACGAATTAGAAAATTCTTCAAAATGACTTAAAAACTGCAACTAATTATACGTTCAATACGGTCAAACATGCAAACATTTACCTTTTTTGAGTTACAGAACAAAACATCTGTTAACAAACTTAATGTCTCCATTTTCATTTTCACAATTTCAATTAATTCAGATTTTTCTGTTTTTTTTTTATGTTGATTGTGCTTTACACCCCTGAGGATGATTCTTTAAAAGGCTGATGCACAATGTTATGAACATATATATGAAAATATATCATGTTTTTACTGCTCCACATGCTGTAGTACTCTTATTTTTCACATTGAATAATTTACTCTGTCCTAAACATAGTGGTGGTTGGACATTTGCTCAATGGTCCAGTAAACAGTGAGTTGCATGCAGAGACCAAACAGGTGAGACTTGATGTGCCAACATAATAAAGTGTTTTACTCACGCGGTATCACAGGCACAATGACAGAGGGAGTGCCACTTGAAGTTAGTGTGTCCATATTTAGAGGAGAAAGCGTGGATGACATGCGGACAGTGGTCGTGGATCCGGCAGCAGCTGTCCGTGTCTGCAAATTCTCCTGCAACAAGGAGGTCAGAATTATTACTCACATAATTCACGTTATTTTCTTCAAGATTTTGAGGTCATATAACTCACCCAGCTGGTCATAACTGTCAGCCATGTTCCCAGCTCCACACCACAGAGTCCCAGGATAAGTGAAGCCTCTCTTGGATCTTTTCAAAACCTCATCTTGCAGCGTGGAGTCATCGCTGTCGTCTTTCTTCACCCTGCCGCTGCGCTCAGACCTCTCTTTAAACTCCCGGCACATCAGCTTTGCTTCATCCATGCGCGCAAAACGCGTCTCCATCTGCCGCCCGGCTCTCTGCTCTTTCAGTCCCAACCTGCACTCGTGCATGAACGACTTCACCTGCATCTGGTTCACTACGACGGAGCAGTTCACGAGCTTCCCTGCGGGGCTGACGAAGGAGCGCACCACCTCTGCTCCGTCTGACACCTGGTAGAGAAAGCTCTCCCTAACTGTGGACATTTTTGCGCAAAAGGTGCCGTTGAGCATGTTGAACATTTCTTTGCTCTCCTTCTCTGCGTCCAAAGCGAGGCTCAGGAAGTCGCCCTTGACGAAGTTTCTGTCCAGGTAAGACAGAAAGACAAAGAAGACCGACCACATGATGCGGCACTTTCAGCACCACGCGTAACGGAGACAGCTCCTCGCGGTTTCCCGGCTCTCTCGAGCAGCCCTCCCACTTTTAAGGCGAAGCTCAAGTGGTGTGATTATTAATACGATAAATGACAATGCTGGGAGGAGTCAGGAGAATTAACCTCTTTATATTTCCAGCCTGGGTAGAGTATATTTCATCGCAGAGCGCTGGCTCACTCTGATGGTACATATTACCAGCACAGCGTTACCTCTCTGAATGAAAACGTGCAGAAAAACAGGAGAGGGTTAATTTGTGGGTGTGTAGTCGAGCATGAACCCCAAGCACCTTTCACTGCACAGAGAGATGACCGCAAGTTACCTCGCAGCCCCCTCGGCTCAACCCCCCAGAAAGTGGAGATTTACTTTGGGAACACGCATGGAGGAGGTTCTAGCTTGCCCCCGCTTCCCATGGTAACAGGCATGGGGTGATTGTGCCAACCCAGGAGATTGGACATCTTTCAAATGCCACAGAACAGCCACTGAATTGGCGATGACCTAAATCACAATGTCGGGACAAAACTCTTTCATTGTGGAATGTGGAGAAAGGTTGGCGCTGTCGCACGCCAATCGCAGTGACTGAAGAGGCTCAGCAGAGTCTCAGATGCGGATTCAGAGAAAATCTCATTAAAAATTGACTGTGTGGCCTCGTAGCATCCTGAGCAGATTGCATGGACTACCTGTCAGCCGAATTAGTCCCAAATTTGTACTTGAAACTGGCTTTTGGTGATTTAAAAAACAACAACACCCTTTTATCCCCTGATCTTGTTTGTTGTTGTATATCACAAAATGCTGGTGTTTGTTTATTGGATTTCATCATGTTAACGTTTGATAAAGCAATTGCAAGAGAAAACCAAGAACATCTATATTATATCAAATAAAATCTTGGACCTGGATCATATCTCACACATTGAAGCTAAAGATCTTTAGTTGTATAGTTGAGAGCTGGTGTTTTTCCTCTACCTACTGGTGCTGAGTTCAACAATATGTTTAAAGAAAAAATAATTATGTGATAAGGGCTGCAAAATGAATTGTAATTTTATCAAAATCTCATTGTAGATTTGTGTAATATCAAAATCCCAGGGGGCAAATATTTCTTAAAGGCAAAATATCAGTTGAAGTACTGTTATGAGTAAAGTATAATGGTGTTACAGAGGGGTGTTTTTGAGAAAAGATTATCTATTTAGTACAAGTTTTTTCCAAATTGTTCAACAGCTGCATGATTTTAGCAGACATGGAATTGCAGCCCCATGAGTTTTGTATTGTAGCCTACAAACTATGATTTAAGAGTTAATTTGCCATAAAATGATTTGGCATAACCGTGAAAAATAGCAGGTGTACATATGATTAAAACACTGAAAGGATTATTAAGTCTTATGCTGTTAGATTTTAAACTGAAAACTTTACAAAAGAAGGCAACATTGAATATTTAATAGAGATTTCTCCACTTTCATACAGCACCTGGTTTGTTTGTGATTTATGGATTTTATTATAGACATGAAGATATGAAAATTATTAAAATGTTGTTTCTTGATTAGTGGACAGTTAGTGTTATTTAAAAATGTATGTGCAGTAATCTGCTGTGCCCCATTGTGTACATAAAGTGCATGACCCAGTAATATAAACATCCATTCATTTAATCATTAGTGTATCAGCAGCTGTAGTGTTGCCGCAGGAAGCATGTTTAATGCATTTATTGGTTTATATGTAATTTGCTTTTGACAAATTCTCACCAAAATCACATGTTCAGAAAATGATGCACAGCAAATTCCTCTTTATCTGTGAACAAGTGACTGTTCCCAAAGAAAAGAAAAGAAAAGAAAAAGCTCTTGTCAGGTTTCTAATCAGCCCAGTGTTGTGTCACATGGCTGGTCTTACACAGAGCTATAGAGGCGGAGATCCAGCCTACTCAAGGCACTGAAATCGGATTGTTGGAAGGCGGAGAGAAATGATGTAAAATCACCAGAGGCAACATTCGACCAAATCTTGAGGGAGGGGAGAAAAGAAAAAAAAAGGTTTCTCATGAATTAAAGTGGTCACTGCAGGAAGGATTTAGGGAAGGAAAAGGGGGCTGATAATCCTGCTGGAAAGATTTGGAGTTCATGTGGCGTCTACTAACAGTGCACAGTGAAAGAGAAAGGTGACACTTGATGAAATACTGTATGTGTTGTATTGATTCCCACTGGGTAAGACTCCTTCAGACAGGCCAGCTGCAGAACAGCGCCCCCTAGATGAGCTGAGGAGTCTCATTGTTATGTAAACTCAGTGCACAATACTGATGTGCATGCACAGTTTACAGGTGGAAAATTATACTTTCATAGTTGAGAGTCAATATAAATGTTAGGGCTATTTGAATACATTAATTAGTATTATATATTTGCACTAGTAGCCCAAAATTGAAATAAATCCATCAGCATTGCCAAGAATGATCAGTCAGAAGTGGTAAAATCTGGTCCGATATCATGTAAGTGTGCAAACAATGTTCAAACATTTAAAAAAAGCAAAAGAATAGAAAAAACATGAGCATCCCAGTTACATTAAGTTCATTTGGTTCACAGTACAAACGAGACAAACCTGTGGGAAAGTACAGTCACTGTTGGCAGAGAGGTGAACACTCAGGCTTCAGCTCAGCTTGAACTCTGTTGTACAGAACTGGGATGAAATTTCAGATCAGTTTATTCAATAACTGTGATAACCTTTTACGTCTGGGAATCGGGAAATGCACTGTGAATGTTGAATGATGGATTATGTTGCTCCAGCTGTGTGTGAACATGAGCACCAGCAAGCTTATTTAGACACAGATCCTCTGAACATCTGAAGCAGCATTCAGAAAAACAGCCTGAAGCATGAAAACCACCTTGAGAGCATCATTAGTCAGAGTATCTCAGGGTTGATATTGATTATTTTCAAGTGACTGCAGTGTTTGATTTGTTTTTGGACCACAATATGCGCATAAATAACACCCTCTTTCACATCTTTGTAGATCTGTGTTTCTGCTCTTTGACCTTTAACAATACTGTAAATCCTGAAAGGTTTTAATCACTGCAAATTCATTTAATTTTTTTTTTATTTAAACATAACTTATTCCAAAAAACAAGATATGATACAATTATTATAAACATACAATAACCCATAAGGACTTCTATATATTAACAGTGCTAATATTAATATTTAATTAATATTAACTTCACTCGTTTCATATTTCAGTGTTAATTATTAGGGCCCACGCACAGAGGTGTGCAAAAGCTCTGTTGTTCCTTTAAGGTCTATTATACCATTAAGCATTAAACCAATTATTTGTATACAAACATTGACAACAACAAAAAACGGACCGCCAATAAGTACTTTATCTTTATTTTACTGTAGAAATGCTGTCTAGATATAATAACTCTGGGATAGGCAAGTATTAAAAAAAGTATATGTAAATGTATTGAATAATAATGTAATGTGTGTGTGTGTATATATATAAACCTTTATTAGTACCTTTTCGGTTTTGGCAGTCCACCCTCCTGTGATTAAAGTTTTTTCGTGTATTTTAGCCAACTTCTGATTCCTTCTGCAACCCATGTGTGTACACGATCGTGTGCGATGCCAGAGTGACGTGTTCTGATAAGGGGTTTGTATTACTGGGACAAAAGCACAATAGCTAGCCTGGGTATACCCATGCTGCCTTGCACGCTCGATTTCGAAACTGCACGAACTGCAAGGCGGCATGGTGTCCATGGCCGATTCTTAGCCCTGCTTTTGGTATCCAATCACAGAACGGGGAGGGACAGCAAGACGATGAGGCGTACTATTGGACAGACGGAAGCTTGTAGTTTGCTTATGGATCCAACATGGCTGCAGCAGACGCGAAGCTCTCTTTCGATCTAGCTGTAGACAGTGTTCTAGACAGTGTAGAGTGAAAGTTTATTTTAAAAGAAGAACAACGTTTGGCTTTACACTCCTTTATCACCACCAAAAATGATGTTTTAGCCTTGCTTCCAACAGGATTTGGCAAAAGCCTAAACTACCAACTAGCCCCGTTAGAGGCTAAGCTAATGGGGTTTAGCGAGACCCCGGTCGTTGTGGTCGTCTCGCCATTGATCGCCTTGATGGAGGACCAGATATAATTAATAAATATATGTGTGAAGAGTGTGCATATGTGGAGTGTCCTTCTTTCTTCATATATATCTTGCACAAACTGCAATAATCGTTTGGCGCCATCGAGTAAACATCAGTCGTCTGCTTCCTCGTTGA
The DNA here is from genome assembly GCF_030273125.1 of Centropristis striata. Taxonomy (NCBI): domain Eukaryota; kingdom Metazoa; phylum Chordata; class Actinopteri; order Perciformes; family Serranidae; genus Centropristis; species Centropristis striata. The sequence goes on along the minus strand of NC_081520.1, from coordinate 11,918,411 downwards.
ATTTCTGTCGCTCTACATACGTCATCTGGTATAATTGATACGATTGGCTAAGAGCTACGTACAGATACTCATGACAGACATTCGTAGCGCCCAATAAACGGCTCTGGACGATTGTAAACCTCGCCTCCTCTACGGAAAATGAATAGATGGTCTCCAGACTATATCTCATTTGTGATATAGTCTGGCGTTAGCCAGGCTACACAATAGCTACTCATTTTCAAAATTTCCAAATCATAGACACTATACCATTAACTATTCCTGTCACACATTGCCCACAAAATCACATTGACCAAACGTGGTCAGTCAGTCATACTGGGTGTTGACCTGGTCGTGTTTCTTCCACAGCGACCTGGGTCAGGTCATTAAATCATTACTTGACTGCAGAGCGAGTGAGTTACTAAATTCAGTGTTATTAACAGCCCCCTCCCACCCACCATTCACCCCACTGGAACCTGAGATGGGTCACTCTCTCATTCACAGTCCACTTCATTCACCACAGTTTCTGCCTCTCTAACAGCACAGACGTGAAGTGTTGTTTTTCAAATGGACGTGCTGGCCGCTCCTGCAGACAGACATAAAGGATGGTACCTTTCTCTGATGGCACCCAACACAAAAGGACCAACGTTTGCCTGGCTGGACCCGTCCAGACTCTACTGCAACTCCCAGGTAGAATGAATGGAGGGGAAAAAGGATGATTTCTATTCACTTTACAGTGTTTTTTGTTGTCTCCTCTCTCAGTGAACCCAGTATAAAACTCACTTAATAGAAATGTGTGTGTATGGGTGTGTGTCTTTTATATGCACACTTTGCATTTGGGGCACTCACTGTCTTTGCACTCGGTTCAGGCTCTTGCAGACTGTGTCAAAGACCTTCTCAGTCCATTCCAAAGCGACACCATTGACCTGGTTGCCGGGATAGATGCAATGGGATTCATTCTAGGTAGGAAAACACACCAATTCATTTAAAGAAGGATATAAACTCTAGGTTAAGAGCAACCATGCTTGGTGTCTCACACTAATTTTATCTAAAGGGGCAGTTACTCTGCTGGTCAAGAAACCTAACCCCTGATCTGACATACTAAATTTAGATACTTTGCTGTGCAGAGTTTGACTCCTCATAGTACATTGCATTTCAATGGGCAGTTCACACAGGCATTGATAGTTTGTTTCTGATGAATGTTTTTCAGGTGCGTCTGTTGCTACCACACTTGGAAAAGGTTTTTTGGCTGTCCGCAAAGCAGGACATCTGTGTGTCGCAACCCAAAACCAAAACTACATTGACTACTCAGGCAGAGAAAAGACTATGGAAGTAAGGCTGGATGTGCTAAAACCAGGTTAATCTTTCTTTGCTTTTTACCCTTTAACCGTGTCAGTTATTTCTCTTGAGGAGATGAGTGTTTACCCAGCTGGACATGCTCAGACACCGCTGGGTTGGGACCATTACAGCTTAAGATACATTTTAAAAAAGTGCTGACAGGGATATCAATCAGTTCAGACTTGATATGTGTTCTTTTTGTAAATATTTAGTGATTTTATTAGATAATTTATATGCAAGAAGCAATAAACTGCGCTTACTTAGATCATTGTCTGGCACTTAAACTCTGTACTCTAGAGTCTTTGGCGTGGAAGTCAAAGAAAATATTATCCAACTTTGTAAATGTCCTTATGTACATGCAAAATTAAGACAATAGGCAGAAATTAAACATATAAATTAAAGATGTTATTTTTTATTTAACCAGGCTGTAACATACTATTTATTAGGGTTTATCATATAGTTGATTAATCTACAGATTCCTTTAATTGTTGAAAAAAAAGTGACAATAGTCAATAGTCACACATTGTCAATAGTATTCCACAGAGAAGTTTATTATAATACATGACAAAGAAAAGTAATAAATCCTCACATGAGAAGCTGCAACCACCAAATAAATAATTAAAATATTTATTTTACTTGAAAGGTGACTAAAATGTCTGACTGATTCTGCCCATAATACATTATAAAAAACATTTAATGAACTAGTTTTATAAAATCAACATAACCCTGTACAATATGACCCAAATGATTTGAAGCACAGGTTCCCTGTGGCACAGCTCCCTCTGGTGTTCATGTGAGCTTAAAGCTCCAACAGATGTTGGAGGTGATTGTTTGACATCAAATCAGATATAATGACAGTCAGTTTGGAGTTACTTTCTTTGATTTAATACACCATTGATTTCTTTAGTCCCAGTTATATAAATGTAATTTTTATTTAGTTTATTATTATTGGTGAATTATTTTTATTTTTATCTATGTATTTATTCTTTCTTTTTCTTTTCTTTTTTTTTTACGATGCTTTGGGTTGAGGATTAGAGAATGGGCAGAAAGACAGATTATACTGTTAGATTAAATTTTGATTATTGACTTCTGTGTACATATTAAAATTTGTACATCTGCACACAAGCAATACCATTTTATGTAACAATTTGTTTTTGTATATTGTATTGTATACAGTGTTACAAACCATACCTACCTATTTATAAGCAACATCACATGATGTATGTGCAAGCAGGTTTACTTAATGCACAGATGGATGAAGATATCTACTGTACACCGCTCTATACTGCAGACTTGTGGTCAAACTACAGAAACACAAGATTACAATGACTAAGTACCATAATGACGCTACAGGAATTTTCTTTAAAAGATACAGAATGTGAAGTGCAAGTGAAAAGTGTGTGGCTGCACGAATCAGAACTAAGAAATGTCATACATGAATGTATTTGCTGGCTTAATGACAAATTATAAAATAATCTTGCTTTTTAAACATTAAACACTTATTACATATACATATATATGTATATATATATATATAATATACATATATATGTATAATATACATATATACACATATGTATATACATATGTATACATATATATGTATATATGTATATATATACATATATATTTATGTGTGTATACACATATATGTATGTGTGTGTATATATATATGTATACACATATATATGTATATATATATATACACACATGTATATATATGTATGTATATATTTTTTTCATTCTGTGCGTTTCTATATGATTTATTCTCTGTGACGTCTTTTATCTAGACCCTGACATTAATTTTCTCCTTTTTTAAGCCCATCTAAATTTTGTTAATTTTTGCTATGTAGATATTAGTTGACGCATCTCTCCTTCCTGCAGGTATGAAGGTGCTGTTAGTGGACCAGTGGATAGAGACTGGAGGCACCATGAAGGCTGCCATCCAGCTGGTGGAGAATTTTGGAGCCAGTGTCGCAGGTCAGTTGAGATGGTTACATCATTAACCCCAAAACTCAAAGAGCCTTTACATTTTAAGATAAAATTGCTCTGTTCCCTGCAGGTGTAGCAACTGTGGCCATCGAGAACACTGAGGGAGGAAAGTGGATTAAAGAAAATTACAAATTCTCCCACTGCATCCCCGAAGAGCTCCAGAGCCAAATCGACAGGAAGGCTCTTGATTCCTTCAAAAGCTTCAACTGAAGAAAAAAAAACAACTTATCTTGCAACTTCCGTAAAGTAGAAAAGGTGAATAGTGATACTTTCTATGGCTGAAAATGTAGTTTTATCTAGGTTGTATATTATACATTAATAGTTAAAACCAAGTTCTTTTAAATCACAAGCTATACTGTAAATCCAGCTCAATAACTGTTCTTTTCCACAACACACTAAAACGATTTTTTTTATTACATGTAAAACATACCATGAGAAATTGTAAAAACAATAAATGATTAAATATTCGTACACACTATTTCAGTTATTGACACAGACATGAACTGAATTCAGTCACTGATTTGATTGGAAACAAATGCAAAAACGTACCTATGAAGCATACACTGTAAATAAAAAATTAAAAAATCCCTATGAAATGGTTAGCAACCAGAAGATCAAGACTCCCACAAAGTCATCAGAAGAAATGTAAGATTACGATTTACAGGATGGCAGGGAAAAAAATCCTGATATACATAATTCTCCTTATTTTTTTCAGACTTTTAAATCTTTTCCTTCTTCTTATGACTCCATTTTTAACTTCTGTGAGAATTAATGAAAAGAGGTGAAATACCAAGTAAAAACATTAATTAAAACAACAGTCCTTGGTTCAGTTTCTGTAGCGGGGTGTTATATACCTACAGTCGAAGGGGGTCAGCAGCCTCCAGTTTGGAGAAGTAGGCAGTATTGGCACAGAAGCTTAGCAATTTACGGGGGCATTATTAAAATGTATGTTAGTCACCTAAAAAAATGCCTCCATAAAAAGAAACAATATCTATTTAAGTGTTTGCTATATTTAGAACATTTTCACTGCCTAACCTTGCTGACAGGCGTTAAAAAGTTGATGTGGAGGAAACTGAAGGCGTTCTATGTTCTCTTCAAAGCCGCCAGACTTCATTGAGAAAAGAGTTGCTGGTCTACCTCGATTATTTAGTTTGTTTGGTGAATCCAAACTTACTCCTTATTAGCATAATAACACAAAGTCGCACAAAAACACAAACAGTAGACCCGCTCATGTTCTGGAAGGTAAAAATACTGTTTTTGTCAAACGAGTCTGGTGGCTTTGAAGAGAACATAGAACGACTTCAGTTCCCCAAGTGTAAATCTAAACAGGGCTGAAAATATATAGTATATACTGAAGCTGATTATTTAACGTGGGCTTCATTTTAGGTGAATAAAATACATTTTTCAGTGCTTTGCTCCAAACTAGAGGCCACTAATCGCCATCTACTGTAGATAATACTCTGGATAAATACCTCCGTACACCCCACTTTAATACATCCAAAACATCCCTTTAAAAGTTAATCAGAGTAATACTGTGAAAAAAAATCTTAAACTACAGCAGCGAGACTGAATATTTAAGCATACACACATACAGCATATTAAAAATATCCTCAGTCATTCTTTGGCATCTCTTTAGTACCAGAACAGTCATTTATGTGTAATTGCTGTGTCACTCTGCAACTCCAGACAAGTTAAACTGAGCAACGCCACAAGAATCCACATCCCACAGAGGAAAACTCTTTCTAGGCCAGGAAAAACTGAACTCAAACATGTCAGGCAGTCAGAACTCCAGAGTCCCTCCTCCTGCTTTGACCACAGAAAATCCCTGCAGGCTTTTTCCTCATTTTCAGTCTTTACCTTTGACTTTAAACTCCTGCATCCATCCTTACTGACAGCAGTTTGGCTGTTTCTTCTTTGATGTAGTGTACACATTGTTTGACGTGCTGTTAATTCCTGAAACAAATTAACAGCTGGGTGTTAAAACAATGTGACAAATGTGGAGTTTTTTATCATCACAGAGAGAGGAGGGTGGATACTCACTGACGACGCCCCCAATTTGCCTCGTTCCACTTTTTTCCAGCTCAGCGAGGACGTTGGTCTCAAATGCCAGAGATGCAACTCGAAAGAAAAACTCTCTGACGTTTTCCCCTACAGCATGGAGGAAATAGAGATCAGTAAGGGACTGTTTGAAAATGATTTACTATTAAATCCCTCTCCTGGAATTTTCTGACCCCATCTCCTGATCTAATAACTTTCAAACAGTCCCTCAGTCAAAGCTGGAGTAACTGTTTCGATCAAGTTACTGTATTTAACTATGAAACACTCACCTGTCAGTGAAGACACAGCCCAATACTCTGCGCTGATCTCTTGTGCTATTTTGAGGGCGTCTTGTTCGATCTGAGCATACTGAGCAGGAGACTGTCGAAGGAAACCAGAGCAGAAAAAGTTAGATACAATATAATGTCACAAAATCGAACACAAAAAGGTATGCAACCAACTTTTATAATCAATAAAGACAGTTAAGTCAGTTAATTGTTTGTTTTCAGCAGTTGAACAACCAAAGATATTCAGTTTCTGTCACATAAAGCGAAGAAAAACATCAAATCCTCAACTAAGTAGTCAGATAAAGTTTTTTATATATATTTTTGCTAAAAGTATTGCAATTAATCACTTGTTTAAATAGTTGAAATTTGATTTTTTTTTTTGTCAATCAACTAATCGTTGAGCTCTATAGCATTATTCTCTGTAATGCTTTACTGGTTTTCAGAGTATTTTATATCACTTCAAGGGAAAGATTCAAGGACGAAAAGCCCTCTAGAAATAATACAAAAGTAAATTACTTGATCCAATATCAAATGTGCACTAGCAAATCCAAGTAGACAAATACAAAATGCCAAATCCCTGCATGCTCATGCCATCCCTGCAAAAAAAAAAGGAAATTAAAAGTAGTTTTGAATGGTTCAAGAAAAATGTCAGACTTCTTGAAATAGAAGAGTCTGCTTGTTACTTCCCACCACTGCTGAAACACAGTGAGTAATGGTAGAAAGTGTCTGGACGTCCATCTGTCAGTTCAGCCTCCTTCAGGAAAGCTGTGGACTCCAGTGAAGTACAGGACGGGCAAACTACATTCCTGAGGTTTGAGTCGGGACACAAACGCTTTGAGCTCCTGGCAACAATCCAAACAATTCACATTCGACTCCGGTAAAAGACACAAAAACCTCCACAGGCGTGTACACTACAAACAGTTAAAAGACGTACACTCAGGTCTTTCTTTGTGCCAACGAGGAACAGCTGTACGGCTGTGGGGTCGTTCTCCTTCAGGGCGTCTTCGAGCCACTGCCTGCACACAGAAAAAGGCAAGTTTTTAGTCCTGCAGCTGGGATGAAAAACTGTATGAGAGCCAAAAATCTGCTCATAATGAATACGTTTACCTCACATGGCCCAAAGAGGCAACATCATTTACATCAAAGGCGATAATCACAACTGGAAGAAGAGGAAATAGTTCAGTATTTTAATAGTTTTAAGAGGCACACAGCTTCCTTTTCTCCTCTGATATTGTCTGCATGGAAAGATGAGTCTTTAGTACATTTCTTATTAGTCTGCTGCCCTAAAACACAAAAATCTCTCACCCTGGGCTCCCCTGTAGTATGTAGAAGCGATGCATTTAAACCTCTCTTGGCCCGCAGTGTCCCAGCTGTAACAGAGAAAACTTGTATGCATTCACACCACACAGACTCAGTTTACTTTGTTTATTAATGTAGAATAATGAAGGCATTAGACTTACAGCTGCAGGCTGAAAGGAACACCGAGCACCTCAAAGCGCTCCATCTCAAAGTCAACCCCGATTGTTGCCTTGTAGTTTTTATCAAAAGCATCTTTGCAAAATCTGAAAACATTAAAAATAATCATAAAAAATCTAAATAAAGAAGGATATATTTTTTTAACTTTCATTTCCTCATGACCATCCAATGAATTATTGTGTTTTCTGAAGGTTTTGTTCAACCAAATTACAGAAAAATATACATTGTTTTAGGGACTATTTATTTAAGTATAAAGTGCAGTTACAGTGATGTGTGGATGTGTGGGCAGCATGTTTGGGAGACGAGTCACAGTGACACGGTTTATGGATAAAGATTTTAAACATAATTTTTAATGCTTTGTGCACCATGAACACAATTTTAATCAACATCAATGCACTTTCTGCATGCCAGCAATTAGTGAAAAAATATGTTTAATTTGAATTTGAATTAAATTGTAAGACTACAGAGACATTTCTGAAAATATTATGTTTTCCTGCAGGCAACTGCAGCATCCGTTTGAATTAAAAGGTTGTCTATCCAATGATAATGTCTATTGCCAGTGGTGGAACAAATATTGTAAAATCTGTTAAGTTTTAGATAAATGTAGTGGAATAAAAAGTACAATATTTGCCTCTGAAAATGTGGTGAGATTTAGTGACGTATAAAGTGGCATATACGTGGCTTTTCAAGTACAAAGAAATACATCAGTGGAGTACTTGAGTAAATGTACTTAGTTACTGTCCCCCACTGTCTATTACAGTGTGTACTTTAATGTAACATTAATACCCCTTTTTAATAATACAGGAGTGTATCTAGATGATTTAATGTAATCTAGAGGAAGAACTCAGTGTTTTCTTGTTAGTTATTTAATTCCCAGAATGCAGCAGTGACTGTGTTTGAGCTTACCTATTAATCAGACAGGTTTTCCCCACGGCCAGGTCACCTACAACAATGACCTTAGAGATTTTAAATCTGCTGAGAAGAATAAAAGAAGACAGCATTCAGTGAATAAGTGCCACAAAAAACACCCTCATCCAGTATCAGGTGGCTGCTGGTTCCTGTTCTCACCCCACGGTGCCGGTTCGCTGCTCCTGACACGCCGTCTTCACTTTATTGTTGAAATCCTCCTTTGTGTGCAGAGCTGCCTCTTTCTTGAAATACTATGAGAGAAGAAGAAGAACTTGTGAGGCTGTTTTAGAGCAATGATGGGAAGCTGTACATATATATAGATATACAATGCTTTACCTTAGGGAGCTGAGCGATGATGCGGTCCTTTCGGACAGGAGGGAGAACGCTCATGGCTGAAATTCGGGTGGACATGAAGCTTCGAGGTAAATGTTTAGCAGAGGGACATGTGCTGAGCTGGACAGAGAGAGGACAGACATTTAAATAGGTTTCTTCATATGACATATATATCAATTATAAAATAATCATTAGTGGGAGCTCGACTGTGTATACTAAATGACTATGTGAATATTAACTGACTTTCTAGTCCTCTTTGATATTAAACTAAAAAATAGTTGGGTTTTTTGGACTGTTGGTTGAACCAAAAAGAAAATTTGAAGACAAAAATGGGAAAAAAAAACAAACCCTGATAGATAAATCTATAATGAAAATAATCATTAGCCATGAGCCTATTGTCAATTGTCCTGTTTTTATTGTGTTTATGCTTTGTTTTATGTTGCAGTGCTTTAAATATTATTTAATCTTGTGGGACAGTAAAGATTTAAACTGAGTGTAAACCTATTCTGCATTTGTTCTGTACACATAACACTTTTTAAAAAAATATATAGTTAGGAAAGACTGAATTATCAAAAAGAAAAAAAGGATGTCAGTTTCAAATTGAAAAAAGAGTTTTATATATTATTATTAGTTTCTATTTTATTTTAGAACATTAATTAAGGATAATTAGCTCCGGATCTCTTCATCTGCCATCTTTACATTCTTTTATCTTTCCCAAGCCACCAGAACATAGACTGTTCCCACATCCCCCTCCTGTCTGTCAGCCTGTAAAGACAGCAGCTCAACACAAATACAGAGAGCGCCAGGCAGTTAAACCATAAACTGTAATGAGAGAAAACATTTGTTGTCTACTGTGTAGCAACATGACCACATACAGAGCCAGACCAGACAACTGTAATCAGAGTTGATCTACTTACTGTGGAGATCTGTTTTAATCCTCTTGTTCATCAACGCTTCTGGTAAAGAAGAAAAAGAGTTGGATCCACCATGAAACTGGAACTTTAAATCTCCATTTTACATCCAAACACTAGGTCAAGTATCTTATTATCTCTTTTCAGTTACACATTAAGAAGGATATGAGTTAAAGTTACAAATAGATGACTAAATTAAACTTTTTTTAAAAAACAGCGTGTTTGAGGTGCAGAAGAAGTTACCTCATCGAGACCGACTTTTCTCTCTTCTGCGTTTCGGCTTGTTTTTTCTCCCACGGATTGCTTCTTACTGTAATGTGGACTCGTGCATGTTCATTGATGAGCATTAAAGTGTTGCTTTTGTGCTGATCAGAGCTGAAATCGATCCACGGAAGTTGAGGAGGAGAAGCAGACTGGAGCCGCTGTTGCTGCTGACTCAGATCCCTGGATTTCTTTTCTCTTTCCTCCCACATTTTCTCTGCTCGGTCCCCTGCTGGACGAAATGAGGAACTGGCCTAATCGAAAAGTAGGGAACACAAATATCTATCTATCTATCTATCTATCTATCTATCTATCTATCTATCTATCTATCTATCTATCTATCTATCTATCTATCTATCTATCTATCTATCTATCTATCTATCTATCTATCTATCTATCTATCTATCTATCTATCTATCTATCTATCTATCTATCTATCTATCTATCATGTGACTTTTTCTCCACGACATTATGATTTCAAACTCTGTATGTGCTTGTTTTTTCAATGAAGTCAAAAAAATGAGAAAACTTTTTTGTTTCCTGTCCTTCAATTCAATATGTCGACACCAGAGGGCGCTCTAAGCCTGTATTCTCAACACAATCTGTCTCATAGACTAAAATTACACATAATTATAAATATTAATTCTCAATGCAAAGAACACAAAATTACAAACATTGTACGCACACTTGTTGATAAAATCAAAGCAAAAATATATGAAGCATTAAATAAAAGAATAACACCAACATAATAAAATTATCATTATTCTCACTATTCTAACATATTTGCATTATGCACAGTAACAGATATAGACATACATTGATAATGTATGCTGTTGTTCATTGTTGTATTGTTATATATTGTATTGCATGTATAGGTATGTATGACTTCTGCTTCTACAGAGTTATTCTTTTTGGTAGCAATTTCCTTCTTTATGATTCCTTGAGTTTTTCATTAAGCTATGCTTAATTTTAGCTTAGATATTAGCAGAAACATTTCACAGCTAAACTTTTATTTAAAGAACTTTTCCGAGACTCAAAGAGGTAAAAACATCCAATATTTTCACAAATAAAGTAAAGGCAGAGAAAAGTTAAAGAAAAAACATATTTATATTCTCCTTTCATTTCTCATTAATCGTCTCATTACCCCTCAGATTTATCATGTGACCCTTGAGGGGGGATCAACCCTTAAAAATAGTTTAAACAATAGTTACAACAGTAAAATGATTTTTTGCTTCTATGCAGTATTAAAAATCAAATAATTTAATTTATTATGATCAGTCACAGTCTGCACGTTAACCTTCGATACTATAAATACATTTTGACATCCATACTTCTGTACTCTTCATGCAGAACATTTACTTGTAATGGACTTTTTTCTTTTTCTTTTCTTTTCTTTTAACACATTTGTTCTATAAGTAATTTTACTTATGTAAAATATCTGACAGTAAACTATCTGACTGACATCTCTCAGGTCTGAATGTGTGACTACATGAATGTAAAACCTTTCCTCCTCTGCAATTAGAAAAAAAAATACATAAACACTCTTGTGATTTTTAAATACTTTTTTTTAATTCATGGCATCACTCAACCATCCAAAAATATGGGGCTCCTAAAAAACAGTTAAGACAAGATACATTAAACACATAGCCAAATTAATTTAGTGTGTTTGTCTCAAAAATCTCTCCACTTGGCCCAGCTTTTAGAAAAGCCTACAGATATCAGTCAGCACTCTTTCTATACTTCCCTATTCGCACAGTATCTGTGCTTTAGTCTTCTTGAAAAGGCACATGGTAAAGGCACTGCAGCACAAGTCAAAAACATCTAAACTGTCCATTTCTTGGCATTTGGCTGAAATAGAAAATGAAATGTACTGATCATTAGGCTTTTAAATGACACTGTCAGCACGTATGATTTATGGCATGATTAGAACATTAGCATTTAAAGTCCACTGATGTTGTTTGCTTGGTTTTATCATCACTTAAAATATATATAAAAGGGCATTATTTACAAAACGCCATGTGTACAAGAGGAGGAAGAGCAGAATATCTTAAAAAAGGGACCTATTCTATAAAAATATGACTAAAATAAGCTACACGCTGCAGGATACTCTTCTATCACTCCACATCAAGTCAAACTACTGGTGATAATCAATATCAGTATTGATTGTGCTGCTGTCTGCTCATTGTGAAGGGTTTTTCATGCCGCCCACATGCTGATGAGCTCAGTTATCAGACTGTTAGATGGCAGAAAGATCCAGCTTCAGCCCCACTAGTGTCAAACACCAACAGGATTCACATGAGAACCATTTTCCTTGCGTTAATGTGTGTCACCAGTTGATTTGGTCGAGTTCCAGTTCAGTCACAGCCCAATATCTCTTCAGCCACAAGTGGCATCATAGAGGAACAGAGAGGGAGGATGTACTGTATAAACAAGTTTGATCAAAATGTGAATCTATTGCTGCCGGAAGTCCAAAATCCAAAAAAGCAGTTAGGAGTTTGTACAAACACTGTAACCCATGCAAATGTTAAAGACATGGTTGCATATATACAGTAGCTAGGGTTTCAGCTGTGATTGTTAAAAACTGCTAAATGCAACTCCACATTTTGAATTTACTAAACTAATGGTCTCACTGCTTTTTTTGTTGTTTTTTTGTGACAGATGTAAGAAATAGTTCAACTCCTTTGGGAAATACTTTCTTGACTGAATAAAAGAAGCGGGCGTAGCCTCGGGGTCTGAAATGTGAAGCCAGTGCAGAAGTACCTTTAACTGGCTGCAATTAAGAAGTCCAATTGAAGTTTATGAGAAAATGACCCTATTTCAGTAAACATTTTCCGAATGAGTTTATGGTCTCAATCAAAAAAGCATGTTGTTCATTTTGTTAATTATTGTCCCATTGTTAGTAAAAAAAAAGATAGAGCAGGGTTTTCTTTAGGACTTGGCTACCTGGTGATTATTAAATTGCTACCACAGCGAACTGTCAATCAGGACAGAGGTGTAGCAATGTATATCCATGGCTCTGTGCACATTTAATAGCCATGAACTTGTTTTTTAGTTTACCTTGAATCATGGAAGCTAACTTTATTAGCAACCACTCTGCACGGCATAGCCATCGGCTAAGGTGCGGTCAAAACAAGATGGATACAGCAGTGGTCCATTAAACAATGGGTTTCATCACTGTGGCTACATCCACTTCTTTCATTCAGTCTATGTTGCAGAGACTAAGATAAGTTTAATGCCATTCTCGTATCTGTACACTAAAGCCACATGCAACAGCCGGCTAGCTTAGATTTGCTAGAAACAAGAAGAAACGGATAACCCAGGCTGTCCATAGGGTAAAAAAATGGCCTACCAGTGCCTCTGAATCTCACAGATTACCACATTATATCTCATTGTTGGACAGACTAGCTATTTCTCCATTTCAATTTTTTTTACTATCCAATTTTCACATCTAACCCTTGAGAAGAATGTAACTAAAAACATTTCCCAAAAATTCAACATATTCCTAAATTAAATATAAAATAAAAGTGGTATTGTCTTAGGGGATTACCCCAGAATTTTTGGCTTCTTTAAAGATGTTGTATTGTATTTTTACCCATGAAAAGCCGAAGGCTAGACCTCGTTCCACCCAAAGTTATTTTGCAGTTGGTTTTTCTTTTGGCAGTGAGACACAACAAGGGAACTTGTCGTTACGAGGAATGGTGTCAGTTTGATAAAAAAGACAAAATGTGTAAACTCCCACCATAAAAAAACAACAATGTAGTTCTGTAAACCTTCCACAGTCAATCACAGGGAAACTTTTTGGAGTTGTTGTTGCACGCCCCGTTCTGTCCCACCGATTTCTCCTTTTTTCGGGGGAAAAAATCAGCACGGACCAGGCGGTAGAAATAAACCAGCATCATGATATTCATCATTATTATGGAGATGAGGAAGTATAAAGCGTGGTCCAGCCAGGCGTAGTTTTGGATGATGTACCAGGTGAGGTAGAACTGGGTGCCTAGACGAAAAGTGACGTAGGTGATGATGTTGATGTGCTTGTTGATGTAGTAGGTGAAGGAGCAGCGATCGTCTGCCAGCTTCAGCAGCAGCCTCAGGTGGAGGGTGACGCTGTTGACCTCCACAAAGAGAGCGACAACAGCGCCGGCTACATACACTTCAGTGTAGAGGGTGTACATGAAACATGAGATTACCTGAGGAGGAGACACACACAGAAAATTAGTTTGAAGGTATTTTTGTTTGTCTTTATTTGTATTTCCTTGCTTTTATTGTTTGCAATTTTTTTGTAAGGAATCCTCCTCATATAAATTCCTTAACCCAGCTAAATCTCCTGCCAGGCATAAAAAAACAATGTTAAAACACCACAGAAATTGATATTTCCACCTGGACTTTATTTGTCCCTGCTGTTGTGTTTAAGTGACTTCAGGACATAACATTTACTATTTGAAATATTTGAAAATTGTCCAGTATTGAGTGAGACGGCTGCAATGTTATCACAAGGAGCAATTGCAAACAGTCAATATATGTTCACTGAAAGTTCTTGTTTTTGCCACTAACAGGCTCAGATTGTTGTTCTGCCATGCTTTCATGTGCTCTGATGCAGGACAAAACAGTACTTTTAGCTAATAGCATTCCTGATGTTCTTTCTGCAGCAGGTGTCTGCTCTTGGAACTTTTTACTTCAAGAAAAAGAGCTTTGTTTATAGTATTTAATATCCTCTTTGGCTGCTAGGAGTATCAAATAAAGACAAAAAAGGCTGCACACAAGTGTTGCACAGCATTGTGTTGTGCACAATTCGGAAATGAGCAGAAACAAACTCTTGTTATCATTTAAAATCATTTAGATAAAACTATGCTGCAGTTTCTGTACTCCAACATGACAAACTCTCCCTGGATCTCTGTCTAGTCACCTCTTACAGTGTTTCAAATTGACACTTCTCCACCTTTTCATAATGTTGTCAGACACCTTTAATAACAATCTGAGCCTGTCAGTGGCCAAAACAAACACTTCTACTGGACGCTGCCTGTCACTGCAGACCTACCACACCACAACTGACTTTGATATCTTATCTGAACCAGAAATGCACACTTGATATATACATTTAAAAACACACACAACATGGCATGCAAGCATTGCGTCTTACCAGCACATGATGGAGTAAGAATCCCCATGATGCTTTTGCATGTCCTGTGAGGATAATATCACCTGCATCCTGCACAAAGTATCCTGAGAGAGGGAAGACAAATTGACACGGTCTGTCACTTGTATGAAAGGAAGAGGACAGGAAGTAGAGGAGGTTTGGAATAAATTGCATTTTATATTTTACTGTTTATCTGATTTTTGAGCTAAGCTTTTCCTGAAAAAGTTTCTGCTCTTTTTGAATGAATGTGGAGTACATTCACACGTTTATTTTACTGAGCTCAGATTTGACTTTATATCGGACATGTGTTTAGACACATAAGGATACGGTAGCATGTGTTTGATTGCTTTCTTCGTGTTTTCCCCAGAGTTTGTATGTAATATAAGTAGTGTCCATGTATACTAAGCATTTTTGGGTGTACAAAAGTAATCTTTTTTTGCTTGTGGAAAGCTTCTGAGCTTCAGACTTTTACGCTAAAACTGCATTATAACTTTGTAATTTCAAACAGATGACAGAGAAGCCACTGCTGTGTTTGTGCAGTAAAGCTGTTTCACCTCACCGTAGTGGCATCAATCAAACAGGTAAGATAACGGTAAATGTAAGATACTGGAGGGGGATATGAAGTTAAATGAAGCTGGCGTTGTAAACCTGCAGCTTTCCAGCCACAATGAGTGTGCTGTTTTAATGTTCTCACTCCAACATGAAAAATGATAATAACAACAAGTTATTAATCATAAAAAACAGGAATTTTAGCTTAACATTTTTAGCATTCAGCACTCCACTCTCTTTATGCTGCTTTTTTATATGTCACTACTGTTCCTACTGCTTCAAACAACTGTATGTCATTTTGCAATCTTTAAACTGCACGCCCTGTTTTTGTCCATGCTTTGATGTATTTTAGGAAGCCTTTGTAACACATTGACCAGCCCCCTTGTTAATTATGACATTTTTTCCACATATTTATTTATTTATTCATTTGCACTGTTCCTTCTCTCAGATAAACAAAACTAAAGGATGTTTAGTTGACAGCATTCTTAACGTCCTTAATGTGAAGTAGAACAAACATTTACTTTTTGTTCCCTTTTATTTGCATCAGTTTATTATCACCTCGAGGGCAGTGTTCTGTTTGTGTGACTGACTGCAGAAAACTGCCACTAACTGCTTCTAGCATAACCTAAAAATCTACTTTTCTACAATGAATGGTTGAATATATCTGACTATAAATATCAAGATGATAGAAGATGCCAAAACGATTCACAACATAACCACGGTTATTAAACTGTGCAGGCCTCATTTAGCTGGAGGTATTTAAGTGACTAAGAGTCCTTTTGTGCCTCTGTATGAGTGGCACGCTGTGGCTAAAGAGACACACAACCAGCCTCTATATTAAAGAACATGACCTCCAGTATCTGGCCCGGTCGGCCTCAGTGGAGCTCATAGCTGTTTGCTGTTGTCAGGGCAGATCTCCACAGATTTGTGTCTTCATGGTAACACGTATAACCACACAGAGTGCAGCTCAACTAGACCACCGAGTCCTCTGTGGATTATCTTTGGTGTCCGTAGTGATTTAGAGGAGACGCCCATTCATCTGTTCTGAGAGTCTGGTGAGGGGGACGGATGTTTTTTGTTGTTCACTGACAGCAGTAACAGGGAAGATGGTGCTTTTATGACCCAAAGATAATATGAATGGAAAAGACCCCTCCTGCACCTCTTAAGCATTAAACTAGAGCTGAAACACTCCAACAGTAATCTTTTTTGTCATCTTTAATTTGGGATCACTTTTTAATGTCTGGTAGTAATACTGATACTGCAATCTTAAGTATCTGCTAATACAGAACAATAAACAACTAAGCTGTTACTAATGCATTTGTATGAAGTCTCTTAACTTAGCCAACTAGAAAACATAATGTTTTAACTGCAAAACAAATATTCTACTTACTAAAAGAAAATAAATGTGTAACCCACAGCTGCTGCTTCTTTATATTCAAACTTTTTCTCACAGCTGCTCAACAGTGTGACACATCACATATTCATGACACATCTCTCTTGACAGCTTGTTACTCAAAGTTGAGTTAACCGTTTCCGTGATACTTTAAGCTAATAGATCATATTAGATTCTGCTATTTTTTCTGATATCTAAACCAGTGATTTTGGCCAGTATTGGACTGATACCGATACTGTATCTGATCAGCGCATCCCTAAAAAACCCCAGCTGGTTTCAGCTTTTCAATTGTGAGGTTTTATCCTTTTCTTTGTCATACATGATTAATCTTTAAGTTTTTAGTCACACAAAACATATTAAGACACTTCCTCAGGCTGTAGGAAGTTATAACTTAAGCACCTTTAACAATCTGACATTTTACAGGTCCTACACCACAAACACATTTCTTTCATTCTGCATTTGCCTTCAGACACCAAAACCTAACCGTTGCACTTGTTTTTCTTGTTTTCCTGGAGTTTAATTGCTTCCCATGGTGTGTTCACTGACCTGTTGAGACACAGACGAGCAGGTAGGACAGAGGGGTGTGGAAAGAGTGAAGGTTTCTCAACGTCTCTGGCCAAATCGCTGCACTGGAGAGGGACACATGTTATAAATAGATGGATCTTTACTCGCCTCACTCAGACATACATGGGCTTACTCCTGGAGAGGACAGTCTGACTAAGCAGAGGCATTAATATCAGGTGTTTGGGCTTTTTTAACCCCCTGACCAATAGATAGCACTACTTACAGTAGTTGGAGAAATAGTGTGAGTAATGTTTTATTATTTCATTTTAAAACTTTTTGTTCTAGCTCCTATTTGTGTCAAACAAAAACTTAAAATAAATACCTTTATTTTTGCAATTCTATGGCTATTTTTTGGTCTTATTCTGAATTATTCTTTGTCACTTCTCCATGCTGGTGGTAAAGGGGGCACACCTCAAATAGCAAAGGTTTCTTCATGTCCCCTCCCTGTATAAACACACCATGAATTATTGTTAACAAATGACCTCTAGCCCTAATGCGGCATGTTTCACATGTTTCCTTAGCTCTCCTCTGAGTGAACAAAAACCTACTTTGAAATGTGGAAACCTACTCTATCTCTCTATCTCATTAACATATAACACAAATGTATAAATAAGTAAGTGAAAGAGCAGGCAGACATTGGTCCAAACTTCTAAACGTTACAAGCTGAGTCACAAACAAAACTCCCCACCCCAAAAAATAGTTTCTCATCATGCTTTGAAAAGAATTGTTAAGCCAGCAGGTTTTTCCAGTTAATGCAAGTGCAGGCTGTTGAGTAACATGACTGGCTACGTGTGATGCTGAAAAGATTTGTTTCTTTTCTGAGTCTAACATAAATTAACAACTACACGCAAAGAGCAATAAGAGAGTTTTATGTGGTTCATACTGTACAGTACAGCGGTATTTCCCTCCCCACTTAAAAATGCCTTTCTCTTCCTCGTCCCTCACCCTGTCTGTACATGCCCTTCTTATCCTGGCTGCCACAGACTGTCACTGCTGCACACCCACCCATACATAACACATCATGTGGACTGTGAATAGACAATGGTGTCCCAGTGTGGATGGCTGGATAGATGGCCTGAATAATAGACAGATGTTTGGATGGAAACTTACCAGGTCATAGCCCATGTCCCAGTCAGCAGGGAGTGCACCATCGAGACAGAGAGGTTCTTCCACTTCCAGGTGTGGGTGTCATCCTGCTTCACCACTTTGGGAACAGGCAGCCTTTGCAGCAACCGGTGGATCAGCCTGAAAATCAGAGCGAACACCAGCACTGCCGGACCAGGGTGGCTCTTCACAACAGAAACCAGGGTGTCCATCCTCTCCTCCTCGCCCCCTGCGTTCCCTCTGGCTCTTATTAACTAACGTACTCTTTCCCCTGTCAACTTTTTCACGCTCCTGTCAGAAAGAGATATTCACGGTATGAGATGGGATTGTTCTCCAGTACAGAGGAGACGCTGCTGCAGCTGAAAGTCCTCTGTTTTTACTATAAGTTTTGTATCAAGTCTTCTCTCCGCAGAGATGATGTCCGGCTGATGCTGCAGCTTTTTCTCTCTTCACGTTTTCAGCTCCCGGAGCATGTGGACGGGGGCTTGGAGGGGAATCCCGTAACGGCTCATTCCAACGAGACGGTGTTTGTCTTCACGCAGAGCCTTGTAATGTTATGTGTGGCCTCTCTCCGCCCGCCTGTCTGTGCTGACTGGAAAGGGGGAGTGGTGGACGGGGAGGGGTAGGTGCTGCTGCTGCGCCCTTCAGCCACATAAACAAGGAGGGGCAGAGAATGAGATCACGTTACGCAAGTGACAAAATCACATAACAGGGTTCCCGAAGTGTGGTTTTTGGTAAGAGTGGTCAAACGGACGATTATTTAATGTATTAAATAGCCGCAGAGTCATAACTTTAACAGCGCCGCCCCTTTTAAATGCGCGTGTAACTGTGCGTAAAAGCCACTTACCTCTGCTTCACGCATCTACAGTGTTTATCAATGAAAACTTAAGTAAACACGTTTCACACGTACGCCTATCTTCACTACAGGGTGTGTTTCTTTTGTTTCTGGCCTAAAGGCGACAGCGGAACTAATAATGTAAAATTTGGTATTTGGAGCAGAAGGAAATTCGGTTCACTATGCCAGTAGTGGATGAAGTATTTAGATAAAGTCAATTAAATTATAATAATGCCACGAAGATTAAAAAAATAAAATAAAATACTTTATTACAAGTAAAATTCTTGCAGAAAACAAGATGTAGGCTACAGATTTACACCCACATATATAGATGTCAAAAATGTCCTGAAGTATCAAAATAACAGGTAATTCTGCAGAGTTGCCCCTTTCTGTGTTCAGTTATGAACCTTTCTGTAACTGTAAGAGACTGTTTAATTTTTATGTTTATAATGTATGTTTTAGACATTAATTCATAATCATTTAAGTTCATAAAGTCATTAAAAAGTGATTAAAAGTTTTTTTTTTAAGTTTTTAAATTTTTTTTTTTAGACTTAAAATATTTAAGTCTAAAGGGTACTTAAAATGTTTGGTTAAAAATGTATCTCCCTTTATGTAAGGTTTTTACTGCCGAATATAACAGGGTCACAGTCTGGTTGAGGGCATTGTGGGAAATGTAGTTGTGTGGTGAGGTCATGTCAGTTGTATTATGGGTCCGAACAACATGTGGTCCACGTGACAAACACAGCAATTTTCCTTTATATGTTTAATGTTTATGTCTAATGTTGCCAATACACCCCATTATGGACATTGGTGATGCATGCAAGTTGTTTTATTTCAGCACTTTTCTGTTGCGCTAATGTGCTTCTGACTTCTTAATGGGCACTACCATGATAGACTTAACAGTGAGTGGGAGTTGGCTCTTCATCACAGGAAAGATAAGACAGAGAGAGCAAAAAGACCTTCAAAGACATCTGTATAAATCGTGGCCTTTATTTTGTTGGACCAGAAGAAAGAAAGAAAGAAAGAAAGAAAGAAAGAAAGAAAGAAAGAAAGAAAGAAAGAAGCTCATAGTCTGTGGTGTACCCCAGGGGCCAATGTTGGGTCCTGGGTGTATTTTTTCATTTGGATGCTGTAACTGTGGGCCACATACTTAACAAACATGGAATAAATTCCCTTCTTTATCCTGATGATACACAGCTGCATTTCCCCAACTATTAAGAGAGCAACCGGGGTGCTCTGTTTCCAGCTGATTTTCTGGTCTTTTTGTGAGACAAAGTGTCGAGGGCAGTACAATCCTAGCTAGATTTTTAACAATATGCTTTTATCTCCGGAAATGTTGTAGATCTCTTTACTTTTTCTTTTCTTTTTAATTGTTGCAGAAGTAATTTGCTTCTCAGCCTTCAGCCAATCAGAATTAGTACAAACTTGACCACATGCACTCTTTGACTTTTTTAATATTCTAGGACTTGATAGAGAGTTTTGGCACAAAGACGACTTCAGTACATTATATACATTAGTTGATCAAATACTAGATTCAGTTTCTTGAATTCTTTTAAATTGGTGGCAATTTCATCAGTATTTATAGATCTTTTTTGAGAGTATAAACATACACATCTTTGTTATGCTTGGAGCAAAACAATGTACATTTTCTGTGTTAGAAATGCAGCCCATGTAGCTAACACCCTCCTTCCTCGGCTACAACTCTTTCCATAAACACAGCATGGCTCTCATCCCCCACAGTTGGCCTCCCTGCAGCCCGGTGGGGAAAAGGAAGTGAGTAAGTGAATAAAACCCATCAGGAGGAGCAAAGACCCTCCACACACACACATTACCACCTGAAACACAGCTGTTTCTGTGAAATTTAAACCCACACAGAAGGAGTTCACTTTTCTTTGTGTGCTAAAAGTTTTTCAGCTCATTCACAAACTGATGTATTTATTCTATTCCTACTTTACTGTCTTGCTCATTCTCTTTCATTATTTATTTATTTATCTTTTCTTCAGATAACTATGAATACTTTTCCTTAAAAATGAGTGAAACACTGATTCAAATGAACCTGCTGATAACATCTTTGTTGCATTTTACTGCAACAGAGCTGCACTTTTGGCACAAATTGTGAACATATTTGCATATAAAAAAACAATCATATCATTAATACATAAACTTTTGTTTGGGGTGGAAGAGGAGTAAGTTGTGTGCAATAGGGGCATTTTTTGCATGCAGTGATGGAATGTAACCACAACTTTTAAGGCACGTGTACTTTACTTGAGTATTTCGATTTTATGCTCTTTTATACTTTTTATCCACTTCAGTTTGGAGCATCCCAAATTTATTTTAATAATAGGAGTTGTACATAGGGTCTTAAAACATATCTGCCTAACAGCAATTAACTTAATCTGTAAGCTGTATATAGTTACCCCCCACTCATCACCGTAGTTTTAAATACACATTCTATAGTTCTGGAGAGGTTCAGGGACACCAGTGACAGGACTTCCTCACTCCCATAAGTTTTGGCCTTGAGGTCTGAAATTATATACAGATGTGGTTGACAGGAAGTCGATGGTATGTGCGGATGTGTGCCCCTCTGACATAAAGTGTGTCCTAGGTATTGTTATTCAAACATGACTTATTATAGATCAGGACAAGAAAAACTTTTTTGAGCTATGTTTGAAATTATGTAGTTCAGAATGTGTTTTACCCACATGCTAAACAAGCAACTTTTCACAATCTAACCATTTAGATTAAGCGTCATATGCATTTTCGTCAGTTCTTCTATTTTAAACTTCTCCATTTGGATATGCCAAATAGGTGATAATTTTTTAAAAGAAAAAGGATGGCTGAGAGAAGGTTAAAATTAAGCTTCAGTGTTAATGAACTTAAGCCTGTTGGGAGGCCAGGCTACAGTGTAAAAAGACACCAGCAGATGGCAGCAAAACCTCATTTAAAGAAGGAGCACTTCATAGAAACTGATTGTTTTTCAGCTCAGTGGCTCTCAGTTCTTCATCAAACCACTTGGAGGCATTTCTCCCCAAAAACATCCATGATGACTCCCCTCTCTGTGTTAGTGATGATACTGAAATGTGCTAGAAAATTCCCTGTGATTAATAAGGCTGCAGTTCTTTTCATATAGTCAGGTTACACACATGAAAAGGGAGAGAGAGAGAGGCTTGGACTGATCAATAAGTCTAATGCTTCATGAAACTCTAAGCATGAAACATGAACCATACAATTAATGTACTTATATCAGTTGAGAGCAGGGCTCTCTGTAACGAAACACCCTGCGGCTCGAGAGAGAAATGTAACTTAATACCATTTCTTGTGTTTCCTAGTCGCCTCACCATGGTTATTTTATTGTAGTGTGAAAGAATGGGAGCCTTTTGCTCTCATAGTTTTATCACAGAAACATGGTAATTACTCACAGCTTCAGGTTTCCAAAGAAACAACTCATGATTTCTAACAAAAGATGCGAAAGGTTTCATACTGAACCCAGCAAACACCAGAGACTGTCGAGCTGTTCAGTAGGTCTCCCAATATCATGTGATGTGTTTAAGATGGGAATCTTTGTGCCTGGCTCAGCTCTGAACCATATTGATCTTGGGGTGATTTTTCTTTCCCCCGAGGGCTGCTGAGAAACTGTTACCGTGGAGTGGAGACTCTGCAAGTCTGCAAGAGAGAAAATCTACGGGTTAATTGATTTCCAGCAAGTGCATCGTAAATAGCCAAACAAAAATAGGTTCATGTTGGTTAGAAGAAGAGTCAGATTCAATCTTGAGCATAAAACTGCACCTTTTCACTGGAAGTTGTAGAAAAGTAAGGGGAATTAGTAATTTATTTTATTTGTTTTTTATATACTTTATTGACATATTCATTTATTATGCCCGTATTGTGCTGTAACCCCTAATTTGTCGTGTTTTCACTGCTACTAAGCTACAGTGAGAGTTCTAATCATCCAAAATAAATACATAATAATAATAATAATAATAATAAATAATTGTAATACAGAAGAACAAGAGAAACAGAACCCACTAGTTTAATTATAATACTTATGTTAATTTATGTAGCACTAATCAAAATCTACAATTATATTGTCCTTTACAAAAACAAACTTTTAAACAAGAAAATAACTAGCTAAACTAAACTTTCTCTATCAATTAAACAAGCCAACACTAATTTAAGTGATAGTAATTTGAGTGCACAATAAAAAATAACATGATTTTATGAAAATAAAACAGAAAGAAGGAGAGAAATCAGAACAAGTCAACACAAGTTCAACTTTTATTTGCCGACTTGCAGAAAAAAATAGAAAAAGTAAATGAAACGAGATTCTTTATTATCAAATAATATATATATATACATATATATATATATATATATATATATATATATATATATATCACACACATGCACATTTACACACACACATGGTATATATAACACATAGAAAGACGAGTCACAGTAGGAAATGATTCATACATTTGGTTGATTACACCTGTCCTTTTCTTCCTGTGAAACTTCCTGATCTCTTGTGTGATAGTGGCCTCGCTGTTAAAGGTGAGAAAGAGGTGAAAGCATCACTGTGTTGAAACAACCTCACCCACAACTTCCTGTCTTGAGAAATCTCCACAGATTAATGGTCAATACCTGAGGTTTAGCATCAGTTTCGCTACCCTTCACAGAGCATTCCTGCTCACTGACTGTTGCATCTGGAGACAGATCTCCGACAGCAGCACAAGGACAAATATGTCACTGAGCTGGTCTGAGGAGTGCCACATATACTGCAAGTCTTCTTTAGGTGCTCCTTTGTTGAGATATTATATCCCTGAGAAAGAGCAAACTATTGTTTGTCAAACCACCTACTCACCCATCATCCCTCCACCTAACTTCATTTAAAAACCTGCAAATTGTAGAGAAAAGGTTAAATTACATGAAGATCACTGTTTGTGGTGACATATCATTATTTCAGATTGATGATAATAGTGGAGTTATGTACTTCAGAACAACACAGAGCAGGCTTTGTCGCAGCACAAAGCATTTATTATCCCCACCATGGCAAAGAGGGGAAACAGTGCTCCTGTAGCCTGCTTCCTGCTTATCTCAGACGAGGGGACGGCGCTTTATAATCACCAGGCGTCTGGATGTAAGACTTCAGTATCTGAAGTCCATGCTCAAGACGCTGCACTAATCTCATCTGCCCTGCCTCACTGTCTCCATTTCAGTTTTCACCTCCCTTAATTTGTTTCCTGCCATAATTGTTAGACAACACTGTACTGAAGAAGTTTCTGACATGGCACACATAAACTGTTCTGTGAAGAAAGCAGTTTGTAACCTAAAACATTGAGTCACTGAACAGAAATGAGAAGATACTGGTCGTGGTAATCTTTTCCTTAACATGACTACAAACTGGATTTTCTTGTTAGTGAAAACAGTGGAAATCATGAAGAAAATAAAGCCAGATTACTCCGTTAGAGCTTCACATTTTCTGACAGTGAAAGAAACGTTTAGAGCCTTGACAAAATGATTGGCTTAAAAGTGTTCATAAATGGTTTGTAACAAATGAGGTCATTGAAACAGAGTGAAGAAAAAATGAGGACAAGGACAAAGGAAGAAATGGCTATATTTGGATCTGTCATGTTAGGAATGATTGAAATATTTAAAATAAATAATTCCATGTCTCTCCTTTCAGGTTTCAGGATATTGTTCATGCTGACTTAGTAGTCATGACTTACTGAGACGCTTCAATAATGTTTGCAGCACCTGTGATTTTACTGTTACAGGCCAATATGTTAGAAATAGGCACGTTAGAATTAAATACCTAAAATGTCATATTCAAAGTGTTTTTCTTCCCAACAAGCTATTAAGATCTTTCTGATTCTGATCTGATCTTCAGTTTTTATACATTAGTCATAACTCCAGTTGTACGCAGTTGCTCACATATCTATTTTTTTTTTTACCTCTTTCCATGAAATGATTGTGACAATGTAATGTATTCTTGACACATATGTACAAGTGTATATCTTCTCAAAAATTCATTAATCAATTTCTTCCAATGAAAATTAAATCACAATTAACAGAGGATTGTGTCTGAATACAAAATTATCCCAACTTTATGGGCGACCGTGTATATAACATCTTAAATTTCTCATATCATATCATATCATATCATATCATATCATATCATATCATATCATATCTTGTACCTACTGTAGGCCATACCTACATTAATTATTTGGGAAGCAACATGCTTTGTGTGCTTGTTCTACACGCTGAAAGCAAAAATACAGTGGTAAATCTCCAAAAGCTTTTCCTCTGTGACTTAAAACATGAACTATAATATGTCCCACTCCCAATAACAGTATTGTAATTTCCAGGTTTGGGGAGAAGTTCAACTTTAGTGTGAAGTAATTTGTAGCTTGCAAAGCTTCCCCAACACAAATATACATTTCTGTAAACCTCTTTTCTCCATATCAGCAGGTACTTTTTCTTTTTTGTTTTCTTCCCTTCGCCTTTTTTTGGTCCCTCGTTGCTTCCTGTAGTAGCGGGGACGGGTTGCCTGGAGACGGCGGAAACGTTTGGGAGCAGCAGCGATGGAGAAGTATGAGAAAATCAAAGTTGTCGGAAGAGGAGCTTTCGGGTAAACTTTTACTTTATTTACGCTTCGTAGCTGTTTGGTGTTACTCACGTCTGTCCTTCCTACAGCATGTGAGAACATACGGTTTTGTCAGGCATAAAGCAGAAAAGCTAGAATTTAGTTTTCCCCCTAAATGTAACGGGACAACTTGTCTAAAAAGTGACGTTAACGATTGGAGAAAAAAAGGCGATTCAAAGAGCACTTTTAAGTTGTCTGTGGGAATAATCTTAATGCCAAAACGAGTCTGGTTTTTCAAATTTCTAAACAGACTTTTTGTTTTGTTTTGTAGCTTTCTTTCCACAAGTGTATTTGTTGTTTTTACGTTTTAGCTAGGCTAGCTATAAATTCACTTTGGTTTACATCACTTTGAATTGGTGTGCTTCATATTTAACCCTTTGGAGTTTAGGGCTATTTTGTGTTTTTTTGACTCTTTTTCATTCTGCCTGTATATGCAACTTAAATAATGATTACCATGCCATGCTGGTATCATCTTTTTCAGCACAACCTCACCTGAGTATTACTATTGTCATTTTGACTTACTGGATCAACATTCTGAGACACAAAAAAACCCCACAAACAATTACAAAAAACACAAAAAACCTAAAAAAACAAACGAACAGATAAAACATAAAAAGTTAGCGCTCTTTGGTAACACTTTATATTAACCCTTTGGAGTTTGGGGCTATTTTGTTGGTTTTTGACTCTTTTTCATTCTGCCTGTATACCTAAATAATGACTACCATGCCATGCTCGTATCATCTTTTTCAGCATAACCTCACCTGACTTAATTTTTATTTTGTCATTTTGACTTACTGGATCAACATTCTGAAACACAATAAAAACCACACAAAAAAGACAAAGTTGTTATGTCAAGATAGGAACTCTCTGAAAAAAAGTTACAACAAACAATATACGTTACTGTCACTAGATGCATATAACACATTTAGCAGACATGAATTATGAGGCCTTCACTTTTTTTCAACACATTTAAAATGATGCACACACAGATTTACAGCATGAACGTGTTCTTACTGTTTTTTTCTGTAGCCCTACAGGCGAGTCTAAAGCACTTAGTGAAAACATACAAATTTATATGATGGCAGACAATTCAACAATACACTTTAAGATGTCATAAAACAACACTGTAATGGTTGGCATTAGCACTGTGAAAGGATATTTGTGTGTGATATTTAACACCATTGAAGAGTTAAAATATTAACACTATCCAAAGTGTAACTTTAACCCAAAACCTGTGAGAATTACAGCATATAAACACTGGGATAGTGTTAATTTTAACACTTTATGAGTTGAATTAATAAAGAGGATTTTGCAGTGTTCTTTGCTCATATTCCAATGTAAAACTATTAGATTATTATCTAACCCTAACCCTAACCCTTATTATTAAATCAATGTATTAAATATTAGTTATACCAGTTACTATAAAGATAAACATTTTACACTAAAATCTCATGAGGTATACTCATAATATAGAAACTGTTGAAAAGACAATCACATCCTCTGGGTGCTGGATTAAAGAAATATACAGCTAAAAATAAGATCTGCATACCAAATAGATCCTGTTTCAAGGATATATTTCTGTGTGACATTTCTAGCCCACGGTTCTTCTTCAGACCATACCAAGATATTTAATGTAGCTCCTGAATTTTAATGAGCCTGTGTGACAGACATTTGTTTGCCATATTATATGTATAACAGCATATTTTACTTTACTTTACTTACTTAATGCAACATATGCAAATCTGTGTTTTTGTACAGTATGTCTTTATACTTGATTTTTGATCATTTTCTGACTGTGTTCTGACTTCCAGAGTGAAACACCCACTACCTCTACCTTACACATAATAAGCGAATGGAAACAGATTTGTTACATAACTTCCCCTTTTTTTTCAATCCTTTAATTTGGTTTCCAGCAGACAGTACAGTACAAATAAAAAGTAAAATAAATTATAAAGTGAAAGCGTAAAATATAAAGTGTAAAACACCCAAATTCCATCCACCTTCACAGAACAGCTTATGAAATATTTGGGTTTCATGATAAAACATTAAAATGCACTACAGTTGTTTTTAGTACATTTTAGTTATCAAAGTATTTTAGAAGAAATGGGGGCACATGAGTAAAGGACACTTTACTTTACTGTAAATGTAAATATCAGCAAAAACTGTAATTTATATTGAATATCCCATTACTTTTAGGATAATTGTGTCATCATGGTATTTCTCCATTAACTTTACATGAAAATTTTATATTTTTACAGCAAAACTGTGTTTTCTACAATTTATGGTGGTAGAATTTAAAGTTTTTTACTATTTTATTATTCTACTATACTATTTACAGTAATTAAAAGTATCTACTACGGTGATGTACAATGTTTAATTTTACGACCTATTTCTGATGCAATTTGACAGTTTTTTATTGTAAATTCTACAAACATTTTTTACAGTGCACCATATTTAAACTACCATTGACTGTCCTGTTATATTGTTTATGAAACAAGAGATACATCTTATTTCTCTTCATTTTCTTCCCCTGTCAGGATCGTTCACCTGTGCCGCAGGCGCAGCGACGGGGCCTTTGTCATCCTGAAGGAGATCCCAGTGGAGCAGATGTCACGAGATGAACGCCTGGCGGCTCAGAACGAGTGTCAGGTCCTGAAACTGCTCAACCATCCAAATATCATAGAGTACTATGAGAACTTCCTGGAAGACAAGGCCCTCATGATAGCTATGGAGTATGCACCAGGTTAGCTTACTGTTATATCTTATTACCCAACCCCCTTTTGTTCATTGTCTACCAGTTCAGTTTTCCCATGGTTTAGTGCTGTAGGGTGCCATACCTTTTATCGTTCCCTTGTCAGCATCTGTCTGTGTCTGTGTTTGGAGGGACAATGTGATCAGGTTTACTTTTTTGATATATTATAAGGTGTAAAAAAGTTAGATTGCCACCAAGTAGGCAAGAATTCTGAAGCATGATCCAGAGCCAGTTTTCAGCTCGATGAGGAGCCTTTAGCTGTCAGACTAAACCTTTGCAGTCAAGGCTCCTAAAGCTCTGGATTATAAATTAAATTTCCTATTTCTTGCAGTCTCTTGGGTCGCTTGATTTGCATGGGGAATTGCCACAGCGTTGTAAAACGTAGATATTAATATTTTCTTTTTATATTAAAGTGGAATACAATGGTATCCCATTTTTAAGATTTTCTTTCCCTCGTTGTTTTGTCATTAGAATTCCATGTTGTTATCAAAATTAAACTTCCCAGAAAAAACAAAATAACATTTTTTGTTAATTTTTTTTGCTAGAAATTGTTTTTTCCCTGTAGTTTTGGATTCAAAACATCTGTGGAAGCCTGCTTGATTGTTGCAGATAAATATTTATTTATTAACACTATATATTTATTTTGTGGATCCGCATTCCCTTTTTTGTTGACCGCAACATTTGCAGCATGAGCACCTGCTGTGTTCTTAAATCCATTGCGTATTTGCATTATATCATCTCTCACTACTTTTTATTTCAGTAACTTGATCATCAGAAATTACTTATTCTCAATGTTTTCTTCATGCAGGTGGAACTTTGGCTGATTACATACAGAAGCGCTGTAACTCTCTGCTGGATGAGGACACCATCCTTCACTTTTTTGTTCAGATCTTACTTGCACTGTATCACGTCCACAACAAATTAATCTTGCACAGAGACCTTAAGACCCAAAATATTCTTCTTGATAAACACCAGATGATCGTCAAAATTGGTGACTTTGGCATCTCCAAAATCCTTGTCAGCAAGAGCAAAGCTTACACAGTGAGTTTACCTTTCGTTTGGAACTGTAATTACTTCATACATATCCTGATACATTGAATCCTGACATGTGCAGCCACAAATCAATGCCTCCTTTTCATTCTGCAGGTGGTTGGGACCCCATGTTACATCTCCCCGGAGCTGTGTGAGGGAAAGCCATATAACCAGAAGAGTGACATCTGGGCTTTGGGCTGTGTGCTGTATGAGCTGGCGAGCCTGAAGAGAGCCTTCGAGGCTGCAGTACGGAAAGCATTTTCTTTTCAAGAATCCCTTTTTTACTTGGATGTAGGGATTCAAATGATTGATGCATTAGAAAATTTGAAGTGCTATCACTCTTCTTCAGTGTTTTATGTGTAAAAGATTTCTGTGTACAAAGGCAATGAAACCTAACAACCATCAGAGTATTATTGTTATAATATTGAAGACCCCAGTTTTATTTATTATGTGTAACTCGAAAGCAGATCGATAGTTCACTCAATTCATTACAAGTTACAGCCTTAACAAATTCCACAGTATGTGGTATGATTTGGAATTTTTCACATTTTTGTAATGAATTGTGTAATTTAACTGTATAAGTCTCTGTAATATTTCTTTCAGAATCTACCTGCCCTCGTTCTGAAGATCATGAGTGGAACATTTGCTCCAATTTCTGACCGGTACAGCCCAGAACTCCGACAGCTCATCCTCAACATGCTCAATCTGGATCCATCCAAACGGCCTCAGCTCAATGAAATCATGGCTCTTCCCATATGCATCCGGCCCCTGCTTAATCTCTACACAGATATAGGCAATGTCAAAATGCGCAGGTAACATATGACAAATGACTGGACAGGCATTTAAACACACATGATTTGAAATTAAGTCCTATATTTTGTGTGATGAGATCTTTCTTCTTCTATGTTCCAGGATTGAGAAGCCATTGTCTACTGTGCAAACTGGTCCTCAGGGCCGAGCAGGAGGGAGAGTTCCTACCAACAGGTCCAGAGGTTGGACTCATAACACCATTGTTTGACAACAGAGCTAGCTGCACCAGGTAGCTCATAGTACTTAAATTGCACAAATGCTTGTTTTGTCTTGGGCTTGAACAGATGGATCAGTGGGTTTAGGATCAGGGAAGGTGCACTCCCTCCCGCTGTCGTCGGTGTACACATGGGGAAGTGGAATCTCAGCACCTCTCCGCCTGCCGATGCTCAACACTGAGGTGCTTCAGGTGTCTCTGGGCCGCACTCAAAGGATGGGGGTGACCAAGTCTGGCCGTCTGATTACATGGGAGGTCTGTGGGTTTTTTTTTAAATGGTTTACAAGTAAATAAGAAAGAAAGTAAAGAGTTTATTTGCAAAGAAAACAGATAAAAGCTATTCTTAAAATGCATCAGCATCAGTTTGATTTGTTTCCTTCGACTGCACAATAAAAATACATGATATTATTTTTATTTATATATTATTTAGTGAGTCAGATACAATGTTTTTGGATTGGACTGGAGTTAAATAAGGCTGGCTTGGGAATATGGGTAGTAAATGATATAACTACTGCTGGAAGGTGTTGAACATCGCAGATTAATGCTTCTAATGGTTTATCATAGGGTGGATTTTCCTTTAACATGTTTAGTTGCTTATGTTTTCCAGGCAACTGTCTCACTTTTTTGTCACCATTAAGACTAATAATCATTCATTTTGTGACAGGCTCCATCAGTGGGTTCTGGTGAGGCCAGTCTGCCTGGTGTGGTGGAGCAGATGCAGCCTCAGTTCATTTCACGTTTTCTTGAGGGTCAGTCTGGAGTCACCATCAAGTCTGTGGCCTGTGGGGATCTTTTTACCACCTGCATGACAGGTTAGTGGGCCATTCCGCTTTTTATAACCCCCTGAGATATCACACCCATGCCCAGTCAGCCTAGCAGGGAGTTCTTCTGAGGAAAATCAATGTTTATTTTCTGTTTTCTGCCCTCAGACACTTCACCACATGGCTTTAAAACCTTGACACAGCATTTAAACATACATATGAAAGAGTGGATACAGTCTGCCCCTTTTCCTGACTTTATCAGATAGTGTGGATCTAGTTGTAAAATAAACCTCTCCATGCTCGCCTAGCAGTTTGAAGGTAGTTTTTCTTGAGCTTAAACTGTGGTGCTCTGTTGGCCAGGGTCTGTTTTCAGTCTGTCCAGCATTACAAGGCAGATAATACAGGATTAAAGACCCTTACTTTCAGCTCAGTTGCCTCTCTTTCATCACTTTTCACTGTAGTGGTGCAGATTAGCGTTTCCTAGATGAGGATTAGAAGCATTGTGTTGGTCTACATGAGCATACACCTACACTCATCAACTAATAGTCTCTTTAATCCCTTCTTTTTATTTTCAATTTGCAGACAGGGGCATTATCATGACATTTGGAAGTGGGAGTAATGGCTGTCTAGGACATGGTAACTACAATGATGTAACACAGGTACGTGTCCACCATGCAGAGAAAATTATACTGATTAAAGGTACACACAGTTTCCAGTTCATAAGATACATCTAACTTAAAATAATTCAGTCTTCTACAAGTCCAGTGCACCTTAAATTGCCTTTGATACCAAAAGGGGAGGACTTGGCCCTGACTTAATTCTTCTTGATTTTAAATTTGGGGTGATAATGTCATAAAATATGCTGACAGACTTTTGAAGCTCAATACAGAGTTAAAAAAAGCAATTCTACAGCTCTAGTAAAGAGGCAGACAGGAAACAAGAGGAGAGAGCGAAAGAGAGAGAGAGAAAGAGAGAGGGGGGATTAAATGCAACAAAGGTCCCTGGCTTCAATCAAACCAGTGATGGTGCTGTTATATGTATAAACATTAAATACTTGAAAACCAGGACATTATGTCCCTACAGATCTGTAGTTTAAACATTATAACGATGACAATTATTTTCTGTCTCTCTGTTTTGTACTCAGCCCAAGATAGTTGAGGCTCTTCTCGGCTACGAGCTGGTTCAGGTGTCTTGTGGTGCTTCCCACGTACTCGCTGTGACCAATGAAAGAGAAGTATTTGCCTGGGGAAGAGGAGACAATGGTATAGTTAATGAACCGGTTGTCTTCAAATTTATCTTAACATTCATCTTTTGGTTGTTTGTTGGTCTGTGACTGATTTATGACAACAGCATCTGTTGGGTCTCTGTCCTTGTTTGTGTGCCTCTGTCATGAAGGTCGCCTCGGGCTCGGCACCCAGGACACACACAACTCTCCACAGCAGGTGTGTTTACCTGTTGAATTTGAGGCCCAGAGGGTGATGTGTGGAGTAGACTGCTCCATGATTGTCAGCACTCAGTACAGCATTATGGCATGTGGAAGCAACAGGTAATTACTCTAAATGTTCCCACATCCAAACTATGGCCATTAGTCTCAATAAACATGTACCTGACTGACGTGAGCTAATGACCAGCAGTGAAACATCTCATTTGATGTGTAATGAGAAGACATAACCACTGTATTAACTTGTTCATGTGCATGTGGTGGTGATAGATTAAAGGAAGTGATGCACAGAGATACTTTCTTGGTGCACAACCTGTGAGACAGCATTCTCCCAAAATGACAAACACTTTGCTGTCATGGATCATCTGTCTCTCTCAGAGCGGTTTTGGACAGGATGTAGAGCTGTGTCTGACAATAAATACTACAGTGTTAATTTTCAGGTCTCAGTAGAAGGTTCAGAAACCTGCAGCTCAGCAGCTACCTGCAGCAGACAAGGAATTAAAAATATATTTAAGTTTTTTTTAATTAACATTACTTTATATAGGAGGAGTGGTTAAGAAGAATATAATAAATAAATACAGTTTTCTCTATTCCTCTCTCTGTCATAAAAACCTTGATTTCGTTGTTTTGTTGTGGTCAGGTTCAATAAGCTTGGGCTGGATAAGATAACACCTGGAGACGAACCAAATCCCTTGAATCAGGTGGAAGAAGTCCATTCTTACACTCCGGTCCAATCAGCCCCACTCGACAGTGAGAAGATTGTTCACATTGACATTGGGACTGCCCATTCTGTCGCTGTTACAGGTAAAATATTCCCATAATAATCAAATGTTTGAATAAGACTCATTCTAATTGGTGCATCTCAGGTATGAAATAAGAGAAGTGCTCTAGTAGTTATCTAGGTTCTTACAGTGCTTCATTGAGTAAAACACTGCTTGTAAAGCTCACCCACATGTTCACTTCTTCAGTAAAGCTAAAGTGCTAAAGCTAACGTATAAAAATGGCATTGTTTTACAAGACCTCTGTCATAAGACAAGGCTGCTACTAATTCAGAATATTCATACTAATTTTTCTTTTTAAAAATGACTTTGATCTACATTTTCCAGAAAGGGGTCAGTGTTTTACCTTTGGTAGCAACCAGCATGGTCAGATGGGCTGTAGTTCCCGTCGTAGCAGCCGTGTGCCCTACCCGGTGCCCGGCCTGCAGGGCATCACCATGGCTGCCTGCGGAGATGCTTTCACGTTAGCTATCGGATCTGGTGAGTAAAAGGAACAATATGTGATATTTTCACTGTCTCGGTTTCAGCACACCTGCACAGGCTGAAGGCTGCGGTATATATGAGGTCATTGGATTACTTGAACTAATACCCCTTTTTCTGCTGTGTGTATTATTTTGCTGTGCAGTTTTAAAAGAAGAATACTTTGGACGTTGGGAACCACTGCAATTTTGTATACCATAGTTCAGTCAGATTAAACTGTGTGAAGCGGGATGGGGGGTCATTTTGTGGCTAATAATTATTGTGTTTAACCCCGTACAGCATTCACTGACAGATGGCTACAAGGCAAAATCCTCTCTTACTGCACCATTAGGATAATCTAAGATGCCAAATTAAGTAAAATCACCTGTGAGAATGTACCATAGGTGTGCAGGGCCTTTAAAAGTTACAGCATAGTGATTCTGTTGCATGCAGGGACTGATTTGGAACTCTTTTGTCGATTCAGGAAAACCCTAATGTCTGAAACTTAATAGTCATCTGATGAGAAGAATGTTATGCATGAGACATTTTTTCTGCATAAAAACAGTTGCAGCTAACTTGAGTTTCCAACATGCACTTGTGCACAAAGGGAGCATTTTCAAAAAAGACAAACTCTTTATTCCACCTCATTGTTAATCACTCACTTGAAAAAGAGTTTATGTATGAGTAGGAGTTGCACAAGTACACACAACAGAGTTCATCTCAGCTAGGAGTTGAGACAACATTGCTCAGATATCTGTGGTTTAGCTTCTTTGCAGGAAAAGAGGAGGATTATAATGAGAATCACGGGGTTTCAAACAGTTCCTGTGAACAACTATTTGACCGCACAACAGCAGTGAAACTTTAACTTAAAAACAGAGCTGATTGAATGTCTGCTTTGATAGATTTTGTTACTAAAACAAGCTTAAACACATTTATTTTTATGTCAAACTGATATGAACTGAAGGTTTTATGGTCACATGGAACATATGTTATGGTTAGCAGTAATGTAAACTATTCATGGTTTTAGCTAATGGGCTAAACATAGAAAACCATTGGTCTGGTTCTTTAAACACACGGGTTAACAGATAGGTAACAGATGTGTGTTTTTAAGTGTGTATTGAGGATAAAATTGCCAGCGATTGGCTCCCCGGGGGAAAGCCAGCGGTGGCAGCCATGCCTGTAGGTTTTCTTTGTTGAGCGAAGTCTTTGTGCAGCTTTGACTTCCTCCAGATAGAGTCATTATGCTGCCGCTGCAGGAGAGGCTGAGCTGTCAGTTAAAGATTTGTGTGGATTAATGCATCCTGAGAAACGGTGACCAGCTCCTTCTCCTCCTGCTCTCCACAGACGGGGAGGTGTACACCTGGGGAAAGGGGGCCCGCGGCCGCCTCGGAAGAAAAGAGGAGGATTCTGGGAAACCGAAGGCGGTGCAGCTTGACGAGAGTCACCCATTCACGGTGACATCGGTGGCTTGTTGTCATGGCAACACTCTGCTGGCAGTGAAACGTAATATTTCGCTTATTAGCCTTTGTTAACAAACACTGTGAGATGTTGGGATGGTGGTGAAATGTGACTGAGAGAGTGCTAATCCCCAGATGAAAGACAGGCTGAACTTGAGACAAGCTTCTCTTGATAACGTCGACAGAGATGCATGTTTATGAAGAGTTGAGAAAGGACTCATTTGTAAGTTTGAAAGCTCACTGGCTGAAAAACAAGACTGTCGCTTTGTTTCACACAGACATACATCTTTAAGCTTTTCCAGTCACAGTTTGTGTGCTCTGTTAGCATTAGCAAACTAGTTTATTTCAGCTACACACTCAAAACCTATCTGCATGCCAAAAGTAATAATTCAGTCCGATATTGAATTGTGGCTATTGATTGTGGACTGAAATTAACGACATGGCCATAGACCTCTTACTGAGAGGAACAGAAAGCAGCAATCTGTCCCTCTTTGTCAACAGTGACAGTGCAAAATCCACAGATTCTAATGAAAAGTGAAAAACAGTGAAGGTGGGATTAAATCATCCCTCTACACTCCAAATTGAAAATAGCTGCAGATTTAGAGAAGATTAAACTGCATCACAATTTAATAAGTAACAGAGATGTTGGTAATCCTCACTACGGGCTACACGGCTGCTGTTTAAATGTTTCTTTGACCTGCACCAAGGACATGGAGACCAACATGGACTAACACTCACAGAGGTCATCAGCAGGGTCGGATACTGATCGGACCAGATCAGAAACTGATAAGAATAATACAACAGCTTATTAATGTACTGCATAGACTAAAAAGCAGTGGTTGAACAGTCTAAACACCCTAAAATTTTTCATCATTGAGTGAACAGAAACAAGTAAAAGTGTGTAGTCAGGATTTATTCAAAGGCCCCAAATAATCCAACATAATCACAGTTTTGTGATTTGAGTCAAAAAGTAATATGCTAATAGATGCTATGTGAGAATAGCAGACTTATGTCTCCAGCTAAGATTCAGATTCAAATAAAGCCAATATTGATATTTTCAGTGTTCAATGCAGATATTGAAAATCTGAAGTTGTATACCAGATTTTTTTTTAAAAAGTCGTCTAAAACATAAATTAGACTTCATCAGATACTAAAACTCCTCACCACACCTGTTAAAAAACAAAAAATTAACAATTTATGTTCTAAAAACACTGATGAACAATCCCTTTAAATTGTAAATGGTATTACTTTATAAGAAGTACATTTCACGCCTAAATTTAAAAGCAGAAAAATGCACTCAGTAACGTGCAGATCTCCCTCAGGTGTGTGCACATCAACCCGTCATGTTGACCATTGTATCGGCACCATTAGTGATGAGTTGACCAACTAAGACATTTCAGCAGCTGCCGGACAACAACCACTGCTGTATTATTTGAATTAATGAATACAAACAACACAATGGAGTCCAAATCTGGACAGAAACTATTTCTAGTCACCAGCTATATAAAATGTAAATTTCAAAATGAAGCCTGGCGGAGATTGTGAATTTGAAAAATCATGAATTAGATAAACCTGAACTTTTAAAGGGAGCATTTAACAGTGTTGCATGTCCACGG
Source organism: Centropristis striata (assembly GCF_030273125.1). Taxonomy (NCBI): domain Eukaryota; kingdom Metazoa; phylum Chordata; class Actinopteri; order Perciformes; family Serranidae; genus Centropristis; species Centropristis striata. The sequence goes on along the minus strand of NC_081520.1, from coordinate 11,881,345 downwards.
TCATGTATCCTGTATACTGGTTGTTGAACATGCATACGAGCTTCTATCCATATTTAATTAACTGTCAGCCACTATCGGCCTCATTATTGGCAAATTGATTTATCGGCCTACAGTAATTTGTTTAATTAGAAAGGTCATGTGTGGACATTGAGGTCAACTATTGTAATTATTTTCATTATTGATTAATTTGCTGATTATTTTCTCAATCAATTGGATAATTGTTTTGTCTGAAAAATGGCAGGACATAGTGAAATATTCAATTTTAAGACCAAAATTAACATCAGTCAGTTAACTTTCTTATGTAATGAAGAAAAACAACAAATCTTTCTTCTTTTTGGCATTTTTGCGTGAAAATGACTGAAATCGATTTTCAAAATAGTTGTGTTGAAATTTCGCTTCAATCAGCTATGAATTTATGTTTAACCCGTGTCCCTCTCCCTCTTGTTTCAGCTTTGCTTGAGGAACCCGTCCTGAGATGATTTTGTCCTAAAAACAAACCCACACCCACTCAGCGGTCGTCATGAAGCCCTGCGGTGGCATGAGGTGAAGCTTCCTCTGAATATAACTCCTCCCAGAGGCCCATCTGTGCTGTAGCTGAAAGATTCCCTTTCACGCTGCAGCTGCGGCCTCAGATTCTCACTTGGTCTTCCTCTATCTAGTTTTTTCCCCTCTCTCTCTCTCTCTCTCTCCAGGAATGAATGTCGGTTTCATTCGGCGGTTTGATATCATGCAGCAAAGCACTAAAAGGTGTTACCCTGTGTGCTGCAGCAGGTGTATCTCACAACAGGTTAGTCAAAGGACTGTTGCAACACTGTTTCGGAAGCTGGATTACAGGAAGTCATTAGGCAGCTTTCGTGTGACAAGCTATTGTCCTCTCTCACATGCAGAGTTAGCATGATAAAGACCAGCAAAAGTCAAACTGGTTTGAGCTCCCTTAAGACACCGGTGAATGAGATGACACAAGGCACAGAAATGAAAACAATGAAAGCCACTTGAGTGTCATCAGTCGAATGAACCAAACAGTTTAATCTCTAACACATCGTCAGCGCTCACATTGGGCTTTATTGGATTAGTCCCCCAATACATTTGTAAGCGTTCAAACCAGATAACGATGTGTTATTCAGAGTTCAACTGATCAACGACTTTAAGATTTAATGACTGTGTCCGAAATCACTCACTCGGTCACTGCTCTTATACAATAGACACTCTGCAGTTTACTCTGCGGGGACGAGTAAATATTGAGTCGATGAATCATGTACTATTTCTTCCTTGCTGACAACTATCAGATGTGACAAATTGCATTGTGGGATTGTTGACAGAAAGTTGTTTTTGTACCATTGTAAGAATCTTTGAGGGCACTATGTGGAGTATAAATGTCAGAAAATCGTGGAAAGTTAATAAAGTGCACTGTTTAGTAAATGAAGTGTGATAACAGATATAAGTTTACATTTGTGGAACTCATTGAAATAAGATTTAAAAAACTAATATATATTGTGCAGACTGTATTCATAGGATGACCTAAGATAGTTGAGCAATGAAATCTGCAGAAGTGATGAAATTAGCAATGTTATGAGATTTCCATGGTATGATTACTGTCGCAGAAATATCAGGGTATACATATTAAACAGTTATTAGTATTATCAGCTGCAATGACCCTTAACGTGATCCAAACAGAAGGATTTTTAGTTGGACAAACACTTTTTTAAATTGTGTATTGAAGCTTGAAACCATTTTTTGATGGAAGTATGTGTGAAATGTTTCCCTTCTGAAAATAAATATTTTTCATTACTGTTGACAGCAAAGTCACATGGTGTAATTGCTGTCAATTTGCATACAATGGTACACCACAGTGTTTGTTAAAAGTCCCGCATTCAGTACTTTACATTCTTAAAAGTAGATAAGTATTAGCATCAAAATATAAAAGATAAAAGTACTCATTATGCAGAATGGGTCATTTCAGAATACTCTGTATTATATTATTTGGATTGTAAATCGCGATGCATTAATGTGTAAGCATCACTTTAATGCTGTAGCTGGTAAATGTGGGGCTAATTTTTATATTTCTTATATATCTTAATGTAACAGTTGATTATGTGTTGTTTGAATAATCTGCATCTACAAAGTAACTTGAGCTGCCAAATACAGTAAATATAGTAAATAGTGAAGTATATAGATATATATAAGCATATAGTGACGTAGAAGGTACAATGTGTGCCTCTGAAAGTAGTGTTGTAAAAGGATAAAGTACTTTAAAATGGAAATATTTAACTGAATTACCTCAAATCTGTACTTAAGTACGTTTTTTCCCCGTAAATGTACTTAGTATTTTATATTAAAGCTTTTACTGTCATGACGAAAAAAACGAAAAGATCCTCACATGGGTCGGTTGGTTTCTGGATATCTGAAACTAAATATTAAAAGCATAAAATAAATCCTATATTTTATATGAGAAGATGGTTTCACAGTGAATAATAATCAGTTACACTTCGATTTTTCAGAGTATGCAACATTTCTCATTGGTACTATGTCTAGAAACCAAAAAAGGAAACATCCTTATCATGACTGAAGATGGAGTTTAAAATGAATCACTAACCTACAGTATAGTGCTGGATCTCAGTGGCAGTGATTACCTTTTATTCAGCCTCCACAGCCCCCATTATTCTCCCATTAATCATTATGTGATTTTCACAGAGCTATTATCAGTTTATATGATAATTGTAATTATTATTCTATACATTATATTACAGGTATACTTTACATTGATATGTGTTTTTCCTTACAGCGTATTCATAAATATTTATAATGAGAAATGTTTCAAAATATATTTGCATTTTTAAAGTTATAACACCATATTTCTGAAGTGCTCCCACCTTTTCTGAGGACATGGATCTGTCCACATTGTTGTCTTGTATGATGATGTAATGATGATGTAATCCGGTGGCAATACAGCAGGTGAAAAATGATCTAAATATGTGGATGTGTGCTCTATTTCTACTCTCATAAACTCATGACCAGATTGTTGTTTTGTTTTGCTTTTTTTCCCACGAGTATAACAATGTGAGTGAGTTGTTGTTTTTTTAATTTTTGATCATGTATTGTTGTACAGGCAACATTTGAACAGGAAATTCGGGGAAGAAAAACACTATATTATTTACTTTATGTGTCTGCTCTACCACCAGAGGGCATCTGCCGCCTCTGACTGCTCTAGGCTTCTGTATTAGGTCAATTGGATTTTTTTATGTATATATTTTTTAAATGAAATGTTAACAACAAAGCCCTCCTCACATGTGACTTTCCTATTTCGCACTACAGACCTACATTTGTAATAAAGCCATGAGCCGTTTATTTGCGCTTATTAATAAGACACATAGGCTTCTGCCAAATAAATAATACATATTAAAACATAAGCATGGAAAACTAACATTGTATTTTAATAGCAGCGTCACAAAAACTCCAATTAAAGCCCCATAAAGAGATGAGAGGGGATAAAATGGTGTGAACAGAGTGTTTCAGCTTCTTGACTCCTCCTGCGTGGAGGAGGAGGCGGGACTCGGTGCACCTAAACAGACGGAGGGGTTATTCATTGTGCTCAGTCTGTCAGTGCTGCATCCACTGAGAAGGAGGAGGACAGGGCCACACATTAACCCTGAGCTGTAAACGTGCACAGAGAGGGCTTTCAGGACCAATCTGTGTCAATTTCTGCAGCGTTTTCCTGGACGGCAGCGTCGCTCTTTTGTTGCCATCAGTCGCCGGGCTGCAGGAGGAAGAAGTGGGGAGGACTCGCCTCCTTGAAGCCCGATCTGTCGGTGGCGGAAGGGACGTGATATGAACCCCTCATCGGCTTAAACAGCAGTGCAGCTAAATAGCCCCGTTTTCAGGGGGAGGGGGGAGTTAACGGAGGATCAAAGAGGACATTTATACCTTTAAACCTGCAGCTGAAGGCCGAGAAATATCCACGGAACCTGTAGCGATGCCCGGGTTTGATTACAAGTTTCTGGAAAAGCCAAAGAGACGGTTCCAGTGTCCGCTCTGCAGCAAGGCGATGCGGGAGCCGGTCCAAGTGTCTACCTGTGGACATCGGTTCTGTGACACCTGTCTGCAAGAATTTCTGAGGTACGTTGTGTTTGTTTGTGTGTGTGAGATCCACCTCTCTGCAGGCGATACTGGAGACTACAGCACAGCCTCGTCTAGTTTCGGTCGGGCGACAGTAAATAAAGGATGTGTAGGTGTGTCCTCCTCACCTTTCCTCAGCAGGGTTTTAAAAATAATTTTTTTAGTATTTCATGGCATTGCACAGTGATTGTGACAGTGCATGAGGCCTGGTAAACAGCGCCTGCATTCACTCCCCTCCTTTGTAGTTTCAGGTGTGTTTTCTCCTCTGCACATATGACTTGATGCATTTATGTGTCACTGTGTCAGCATGGAAACATGACTGAGGGTTGTTTTGGAGCAGTCATGCAGGTGTTTTTGTAGGACAAGTAGAGGATGTTTTCATTGTTCTGCTCAAAGGAGGTGTTTATGTTGTTGCTTCATCATCCATGAGGCTTGCATTGATGCTAATTATTAGTTATTGTTTGCTTTTGGCCCATTTTCCCCCATATTCTATATTTAGGGTAAAGTCTTTTTTCATGTTGTGGTGTTTGGTTCCTGCAGAGGGCTCCGGCCTCCCCATCCTGTCTGTTATTTTGCCCCGGGGGTGGCTGAGTCTGCATGGGGTTGCAGGGTCGAGGATGATGAGGTTGAGGATGTGTGTGTGTGTGTGTGTGTGTGTGTGTGTGTGTGTGTGTGTGTGTTGAGGAGTCTGCTGCCCTGAGTCCAGGACTAGACAGATTCCTTCATCGGTGTCAGTCAGGGGGCCACTGAGGGACCTTTCACTCGGAGGTCAGCAGTCTGACGGACCCCCTCCCCTCACCTCCTAATCTGCTCAACATTGAAGTCTGTGTTAAGACTTGTAGAAAGAAAGTCTTTGTTTTATCTTTAGGTGGACAGCATTGTCCAGAAACAGTCACTTGCTATCATAGACTGAGAGGAAACAGAGCCACAGTGTCCCTGCAAATCATGAACTTACACCATAAACAGTGAAAAAGTGTATTTGGACATTAATAGTTTGTCTTGTAAGGTGAACTTTCTTCTTTATGGAAGTTAGAAGACAGATTTATTGTCTGTTATGTCTCGTTCATCAAGAAGATGGTTGCACAGCTTGGTTTGCTTCTTTAGGCACATGCAGAATGATGATAGTGTAATTTTCTTTTGTGCAGTGCAATCTACTGCAACTAATGTTTATTTTCATTCTTGATTATCTTGCTGATTGTTTTCCTGCTTAATCAAAAGATTACTTTGTCTGTAAAATGTTTTTTAAAAAGTCCAAAACTGTTTCTCAGAGCCCAAAGCGATGTCTTCAAATATCTTGTTTTGTTCGACTAACAGTCCAAAGCTGAAAGATATTCAATGCATAGTCATGTAACACATGGAAGAAACAACAAATCCTCCATACTGCAGAAGCTGGAAACAGCGAATGTCAGCACATTTTCAGTGGATTGATTAATTGACTAATTATTTCAGCTCTGGTGCAAAGGTATGTTCAAGGCAGTTAATTTTCCAAATGGCTCAACAAGATCCTGAAATATTCTGGAGTATGTCAGATGATCATAATTCAAATGGTTTATAGAGCTGCAACGATTAGTCAGTTAATCAATAAGGGGATTAACTGAAAAGCAATAAATTAACTATTTTCATAATTGACAACCCATTTAAAGCAAAAAATGGCCCAAAAATTGCTGTTTTCAACCTTGCGTGTATGAAGATGGCCTGCCTTATTTCTTTAATATAATTTTAAACTGATTATTTTGGGGTTCTGGAGTTTTGGTCGGACAAATCAAGAAATCTGAAGATGTCCTCTGGGGCTCCAGGAATGGGATGGACATTTTTTGTTGTTATTTTCTGACATTTTATAGATGAGTGTATTAATTGGGGAAATATTCAGCAGATTATACAAGAAAATGGTCTTCAGTTGCAGCCAAATCTCTTCTATTCTGATGTGTTTAAGTTGCTTACTTTGCCTCAAAGTCTATTTGATTCATATTTGTTTTGGTTTGAGTTGGTTTTCTTCATTCATGGACTTTTATTTTTATTGGAGGATGTTCAACTAGCTGTCTGGATCTGGTGTATATGAGTTTATTGGGGTTTTTTTTGTGAGCCCATGCAGGCTGGACATGGTGGTGTGCATGACATAGTAATAATACAAACATCCTTTAGTCATTCATATGTTGTGAATGAACGTAGACATTCTTTATTCACACACAGATCATCCATGCTGATGCTTTTTATGATTATGGAGTCGTATCCAGCTGATATGGAAGAGCAGCTCTTGTGTTGCAGATGAACATCAATGTTGACATGTTGCGTGAATCATATCAGAGATTCAGTGATGTGTTCGGAGAGATAGAGAGAGGAAGACAAAACAGAAACTAGCAGGTAAACTTTTTTTAGTTCAAAGTTAAAGATCTCAAATCTAGTTAAATATAGCATTTTCATGGTTAAAGTCCGTGTTGCAGCTCATAAAAACGCTGTGGTTTGTTAGTGTGCTGTGTTTCTAGTGAATCTGACTGGTCTGCAGTTTTATTAAAATGGGTCTTTCTGCTATTTAACTGTAAGCAGCGCTGAAAAACATCTTAAAATGTCTCCAGTTTTACTTTATGAAACTTGACAGCCCCCTGAGGGAAACTCAGAAGCAGATAAAACTTCTTTCTAAACAACACTGTCTTATAGGAGGGATTAATATGTAATCTAGTCGTGAAATATCAACATTTTTATGCTTCTCGTGTCAGAAAAACATTCTGCTAGTTGACAGGAGGGAGGTGGAGATGTGAATGAAGGCTCTGAGTACACGAAGCGCTGCGTCGTGCACCTTGAGTCATCAGAAAGACTCCTCTTGCTTACTAGACAGCAGCAAATTGCATCTGGTTGAAAAACAGAAACTCTGATGAACAAAGAGAGCGAGGGAGGAACAGCGTTCCCTGCTGATCAATGAGTTTGGCCCGACGCTTTGTCTGCATCATCCAGTCCGCCTCCGTCTCCGTCCTCCAGTTTAAGCTCTTTTCATACTCCCACACTGGACTGACTGGATGTAACAAAAGTTTCCCGACTTATGAAAGTTTTCGTTGAGTAACTGTTTGCTTGTGTTTGGTTGGGAAGTAAGTGCAGACGTGAATATGATTCCTACCTGTCTGACCTGCATCAAGACATAACAGCTGGAGCAGGAGATCTGTGCACCTTTTATATAATGTCTGCACAAAAATCTGTAATAAGTTCAGCAATTTCACAATTTCACAATTTCACATTTCATAATAAAGCACCTTTCATAAACTCCCTGTTTCTGGTGAGATAGTTTGAGTTTCTAGAACATAGATGCAGACAATCTGGATCAAAATTAATTTATTGAAAACTAGTAAAACTTAAAACCCTAGAACAGTGAATGGACATCATAATAAAAACTTGATCAATGATCATTCAAACCCTTTATTGATAACTTATTACTATTTACTCATGTAGACTTAAAAAAACATTAATTATACTAAATGCAATGGATTTTTCACAAACTGGCTACTCCAAAAGTTGTTCTTATAACCGCCTATAACTTATTTATAGAGAAGGAATTAATTATTTATTAACTCTTAGAAAGGCCATTAGTCATGACTTATACACTTTTCATAAGCTTAATAAACAGTGGAACCTCAATATGTTATATCAGAATGTACAACAAAACAAATATTTATGATTAGTGTTTTTGTGTGTTGATGTAAAAGATCACATTGTTTCTCTCAAATATGTCAATTTGTTTCAGCTGATGCTTTAAATAAGAGTTCCTGGTCCACTTCTCAGGAAGAATAAGACTTAAATAAACATTTACATCAACCGAAAACTATATTTCAGCAGCTCTTCCACCTTCACCAACTCTGTCAAACTGAAACAAAGCCGCTTTGTCACCTCTTTAATTAACAAAGTGTGCCAGTTGAGGCCACTTTGAGCTCTCTTGGCCGCCGAGCGTACGCATCTTTTTGTGAGGAGGGTTCAAGTTTATTGAGGCTGACAGACAGTAGTTAGCTAATGCTTCACCCATTGTGCAACGAGGTTGATCTCTCTCCTGTAATTATTGAAGGCTGCGTAACATCCAGTCTGGGCTTGCCAGCAGACTCTGCCCACTTTCACCCCGACGGCTCTCTGTCGCAACAACACACACAGGATTCCTTCTGCACTGCATTTCCTCACTATTAATCATCATTTCTCAAGAAATTATCCTTAATATTTCTTTACTAGCAACACTTTACTTCCACTCCCTCTGGTTTACATGATAAGTATTATATAAACAACTCACAAATAGTTTATAACACATTATAATGTAGTTATGAGCAGATTTCATTCTTCATTAATGTATATGTCAATATTTTAAAGACATATTTTACATTATTATTACTTTTTTTTACTATATTGTCATTCATATTCCACTTATGGATGCTTCAGATGAGGTAATAAGTCTACAGTTATAAATGTCAGTAAGTCATAAATGAAGGCCGATAATAATCAAGGTGGCTGTTATAAATGTCAGTAATTCAATAATAAAGACTTTTAATCATTAAGTCTTGGATTATAAATGCAAGTCATTGATAAAGAGTTTTAACCCACAAGTCCACTTAACATTTCAATAGGTCACTAATACAGTTTTAATGATTAAATCTGCAGTTATAAATGTCAGTAAGTAAGAAAATATATATTTTAATCATTAAGTCTGCAGTTCTACATTTTAACAACTTATTTATAAAGGAATTATTCAAAATAAATGTCTTATAAATGTCTTATAAACAGCGTAATGTAACTATAAGCAGGTATAATGATGTCTTAAGTGGTTATTAAGGTGTTTTGCTTTAGTTTCAACAGTTAAATCATCTCCTATTGCGACATATTTCATATTAAAGTTGTTGGCTTGTACATTAATAAACATTTAAAACCACATTTTAGTGTGTTCTCAACCATTTATTCAATGTTTACACAGTGTTTACCAGTGCTAAAGTGTTACCCAGCCAAAGATTAATCCAGTACTTTCACTTTAAAGGTTGTCAAAATAAAGTTCCCTGAGATGCACTCGAGGAAACCCGTGAATTGTTCTCACTTTCTCATGTGTCAGCGTTGAGAGGAGCTGCTGTGTGCCTCCTCTGTGTCCATAGGCATGTTAGCATGTGATGCTAATGGTCCGTGTTTCCGCCCCGGGAGGAATGTTTAAATACTTTGCAGTCCTGCAGGCTGCCCGAGCTCCCAGGGAGAGTCATGAGGTAAAACGCAGCCCGGCCCTGCAGCTTTCACGCATGCTGCAATCAGATATGAGTCACATGCTTCAACAATTGAGTACTTGCTGACCGGGGCAGGCTTTTGTTTTAGCAACACTGCCTCTTTAATAAAGGAGAATCAACACTTAATTGCATGTAACACAATTTCCTTCACTGTGTGGGGGCTAAGTAGCCCTCATGCATGCCAGGCATCATGGCTCATCAGTCCTGGGTCTACTGAGCCACAGTAATGCCATGCAATGTGACAGCCGTGTCTCTGTGGGGATGATGCAGTGCTGTGCCACGGCCTTGCCAGGGGTGTAATTGGTTTGTTCGGCTCGGGAGCTTCTTCTTCCACGCAGTCATGTAGTGCTGCAACTGCGGACTTACCCAGAGTCACGAGAAACTCCAAAGTGGGCTAGAAATTTTTTCACAACTCGATTATTCACTGTACAAAAGCCAGGGGAGTATTTTTTTTTGTTTTTCTGGGAACGGGTTGTGATTCATTTTAACTTTGACACATCCGCAGTTTTCTCTCCTCATTGATGTAGGTGATACTAACTCTCCCACGCTTTTAGTCTGAATGCCCTGATGCACAATCACCCGCATTATACAGACTCTTTTACTCCTCTTCCAACAGCAACTGTCTGTCTTATATGAATGTGTGGGCAGTTTAGTGCAAGAAGAATCGATATCACTTTAAGATAAGTGACCTCTTATGACGGATTTATAAGCTCTAACTAATGCCTCTAATGGTTCATAAATCAATCAATCAGGGCTGCAACTAACAATTATTTCCACTGTCAACAAAGCTGTTAATTTGTCAATTTATCGGTTTGCTGTTTAGTCCGTAAAATGTCAGAAAATATAGAAAATGCCAATTACAATGTCACAAATGACCACTTTGAATGTCTAGTTTTGTCCAAAAAACAAAGATGGTTATTAATTCACAATGGAAACCATGGTTGTATAATGTAAACTTGATAGAGGTTGGAGGCGTGGCCCTGTTCATTTCTATGAAAAAAACTGTTCAACTGTCATGCAAATGACATAGCCAGAGCCTCAGCCACATCCCTGAGCTTTAGAGGTGCTGCTAGATGCTGTTACCTTCAGACAGAACCAGGTTAGCTGTTTCCCCCTGTTTCCAGTCTTTATGCTAAGCTAACCAACTGGTGGCTGTAGCTTCGTATTGACTGAAAAGACATGAGAATGGTACCAATCTTCTAATCTAACTTTTGGCAAGAAAGCAAATAAGCATCATTTCCTCAAAATACCTGCCAAAGAGAAACTCACAAAGTGGCAAGTTGTTTTGATAGATTTCATAAAACTGATCTATAAAGCTTTTAAAAGTGATTAATTTGCCATTTAGACACTTTATAAAGGGTGACTTGTTAGAAAGTAGTATAAAAAATCTAACCCCAGATCTGAAAGGCTTTTGGCTCCGTCAACATTTGGTAATCAGGGTTATTTCTCTCCTTTAAACACATAATGAATCCACTTCTGTCCATTGTGCGTGCAGCCGTGCAGAGGGATGTATAGAGAGGCACTTTGGGCGTCTTTTAAAGTGGCTAAATGGAGCTGTGTTGCATTGGTGCCCAATGTTGTGTGTAAGTCTGCCACTTGAGGCAGCTGGGGCTTTGTGTCGCAGTGGGTATCTGTATCTGAATGGGAGCAATGCCATGGATGGCTGATGAATGACTGTGTGTTCATTACCATCCCCGTCCCTCAGTCCCATCACAGAGACATTCACAGTCCCCCGCAGGTGTCCGCAGGCTGCGCAGGCATCCTGGGTCCAGATCCGGAGAGTTGGGAGGGGGGGGGGGCGCTCTGCTGTCCCATCCTGTCTCTGACGACAACGATGGTCAGTGAGCTGCACACAGAGAGGCTGTGTTGAGCTGAAAGCCCTCAGGCCTCCGCTCTGCATTTTGGGGTCTGAGAAGGCCTCTCACAGCTGATGTACTTGGGGTGACAGAGCTGGAAACAGCCCAGTAAATTTTAACACATCAATGCATAGAAAGAGAGGCTCACATGGAGAAGAGATACGGCAGCATTTGTCTGGGAAAGAACAGTCAGTTCTCTATACTCCGCCTAAATGTACCTACACCTCCATGATGTGCCGTACCTGTAAAGTGCCGCCCACTCGCTTTTCGTTCCTGAACTTTACACGTCACACGTCACACTTGTGGACTTTGAAACTAACGATTATGAGAAGTCACTGATCTTTAAAGTTTCACATTGATGTTTATTTCCTGCTGCTTCAAATGTTTTACTTACTGAAATAAAGTTATGAAGCAAAGGCGAGTTCACAGTCACACACTGAAGCTGTCTGAAGCATTCAAAATCTGGACTTTAACTCATGGAGTTTGGTTCAGTTTAGGCACTATGAACCAGCTGCAGCTAACAGTTCTTTTCATCATGCTTTTATTTTTTTAAATTTATTTTGTCTATAAGATGTCAGAAAATAGTCTAAAACCTACATTTACATCGATATAAAATAGACAAAAGAATTCTCAAATGTAAGAGACTGGTACCAGCAAGTGATTGACATTTTTGCTTAAAAATGAGCAAAATTAATGATCAGTGATCTAAATAGTAGCTAAATTTTGTTTTAACTTGAGTATGAACAATGATCCACATAAAAGCCTGGCTGAAAATGAAAGCCTGAGAATGAAACCCAAACAAACAACAGGAAACGACCCTAAATCACAGTGTTTTATGGGTGTAAGGAAATGAATGTTGACATCAGATAGCCAGTAATTACCCATGTTTAGAAAGACTAGCATGAAAAAGCAAGAACTCAAGCTGCAGTTTTTGGTTTAAAACGAGGGAACTCTCGCTTTGTGTAAACACCAGATAAAGTAAATTATTACAGTTAAGTTGTTTTCATGATAAATGACACATGAGCCCATGTGACTTTTGTTTACATGCTGTAAATGGCCTGTAAACTTTCCCACTACGGTTTGAAGCAAAGAAAACAAACAACAAAATAGAAATTTCATCTTTGATGGACAAAAAAGGGCATTTGTAGAGGAAACTTGCTAAACTTAATACCTCTACTTGTCGTTTAAATCTTTTCCACAGAGCTCCGTCACCCCAGAGACAGACAGATAGATGTAAGCCGGCCGGTTTCAGGATAAGGTAATTTTGCGGCAAGTCTCCTGAGAGGAAGCTGAGAGGCTTTAGAGATGCAGCTGTGACGATGACATCGATGAGAGAAAGTGCTCTGACCATTTCACACAGCTGCGGAGGTCCAGGGAAGATGTTATTGTGAGACTTATATTGTGACAGCTGTTTGAATGTAAAGAAACCAGAGCGAGGCGCTTTAACTTCTGGGGTGGATTCTCTCATTGAGATGTTTTGGCCTCTCGTTGTGACGGGCCGGCTTTCAGGTCACATAGTCTGTCTGCTGCGAGGGACTTTATTAGTGACAGCCAGTTCAAGCAGAATTCATCGCTTCTGAAAGTGGCTGATTTTATTTGAATCACAAGCAAAACAGTTTGAGCTGCAGCTGCAGACAGAAACGAATCCTAAATGCATCGGTTTGTTCGAGGAACTCAAAGCCTCTCGTTGAACCGTGACCGTTTGTCCAAATCAAGTGACCACACATTGTGTCTTTTTCCCGCTTTGTGGTCGAAAAGGATGTCAAGGTTTAGACGAAAGGCAATTTGTGGTTTCCAGAAAGTCTTAAAGCTGTGAGTCAACTTCCAAACACCTGAATCACTCGCAGAAAACAACTTTAAATTACTGCAATTACCAGTTTGACTTCATGTTACATCAACAGCTGAACTCGTCATCGTCAGGTGGTTTGTTGTTGTGGAGGAGATCGGAAGTATTGTGGCTTTGGGCTTTTGTTGTTTTCTGTCAAAATAAAGACATAAATTGTGGAGTTATACAAAGGGTGTCTATGTTTGGTCAGTAGTTAAGGCATCAGGATGAAGATTTAAGTCTTGAATTAAAAAGGAAATTAATGGTTTATTACAACTTTATTATTATTTTTCTCGCTTTGGCTATAATTTCACCAGCTTTTGATCACTGCCAAAATCCTTTATCCCCATAGGTCATTTCATATCTCAATAACAATATATATCACAATGTTTTCTAGTAATCTAATCAATAAATGGTCTTTATGAAATAACGACATGGTAAAGCCTATTTTTGTATATACTATTGTGTATTTTATTTTACATTTTCTCAGAATCAGGAACATAAAGCCTTGTCCAAATCATGTTAATATTGCCAATTTGGACATTGCAGTAGAAACAGTAGAGAAATGTAGGGCTGCACAATTCTCCAACACAAGCAATTCAAAAGTGTCAAATATGTCAACTACCGCAAGTATGCAAAGTAGGTCTAGAAAGAGCCAGAAAGTCTGATGTTTGAAATGGACAATTTGGGTAAAAATTGAATTAGTCTCCTTCATTTTCTCCTCCAAATAAGTTGAACTATTCAGGTGATTTGTTTAACAGCTGCCAGCTCAGGTCTCTTCTGTGCAGCAAAGCTGCTAGATCACAGCAGTTCACTTGCAATGTAAAGCAACGGGAAAGTTATTATAAACTGGACTCTTTCCTTAAAGGTGTGAGGTGCTCTTGCTGGGTATTAATGCAGCCTCCCATAAGAGCCAGTTATAGACATGCCTGGACTTGCCCTCTTCTATAAGAGGTCCTTTAAAATGAATCTCACAGCCTTTTGGGGCCAAACAATGACAGAAAACATTCCAGCTATGCAGTGAAGCACCTTGCCCCTCAAACAGCGAGCATGCTGGGACCGAGCCGCCAGACCCAGCCCTGCTGCTGCTGGACTGCAGCCAGTTGGCCCAGATCTGCAAAGCATGGCTAGTGCTTACACGTGCCTGGGTATGCATGCTATGTGAAACAGCTTAGATAAAGGTATGTTTATCATAACACGTACATGCTCTCTGCCTGTTCCCACAAAACCCGTCAGCCCCTCCAGAAGGTGCGGGGTTAGGGTGTTAAACTGCAGATATTTTGAGACAGATTTTTCAGTACAAAACTATTTCAGTGCTCAATCTGGCTTCATCTACACTCTGCTCCCTATCGCACTAACTGACCCCCCCACCACCACCCCCCACCCTTCCCCCTCCAATCTGTTTGTCTTGTGCACAGGTCACTGAACCAGTGCTGTGAATGTGCACGCAGCAACACACACATGTTCAAACTCCCACAGAAATCATTGCAGCAGGATGCTTTTTTTTTCTTTTCTGATTTGCATCAAACATTTGTGCATAACTAAATGTCCACACCTGTTTGTTAAGTGAGCTGACATCTGAAGACTCGGACAACATTTTTTTATTTATTGGCAGCTTTTCTGAATATCAATTAACCGTTTAAGTCATCTTTTTAGCCAATATACCAACACATACCCTTGATTCAGCTTCTGAATTGTGATGTTTATTGCTTTTCTTAGTCAGTCTTTGGATTTTGGACTCACAAAACAAACTTTTTGAATCATCTTGTTTTTTATATTAGATATGTTTTGAATTATTTCTATTTTTATTTTCTATTTTTTACAATTTATACATGCAATGATTACTTGAGAATATAATAATGAAAAATATTGCTAAATGTGGCCCTACCTTGCAGTTCCCAGTAAATGAAGAAAGGAAATCCCTGACGCAGCACTTCTTGATTTACTTTCTCTTGAATTTGAGTCAGTGTGATGACTGTAATGGAAGTAACGTCAAAGTATTACTCATGTAGGAAGTGCAGCTTACACGTACTTATTGGAAACTTTGAGCATTGAGTGATAAAGCTGCCTTAATGCAACTTTTCTGTTTGTTTTAAGTGCAAAAATATTGCATTATTTTCCACTTTATAACCCATAATATGAGAAGCTCCCAGGATGCTCTGGCACCAGCCGAGGTCTTGTTTGTGTTAAGGGAGTTGTCTTCACTTCTCGGCAGCTGAGCGGCCGCTGCAGTGGTTGCCGAGCTGACAGGCCGGCATGTGAGGAATCCGAGTCTGAGGTCTGAAAGGAGAGCAGCTGGGAGCGGAGCAGAGAGCGCGGGGAAGTGGGCGTCTCGCTGCCGAGGCACCTGTCCTCAGTGAAAGGCCCCTCTGTAGAGCTGAACAGGTGTCGGCAGAGCAGTTAAGCCCTTCACTTGAAGCAAACACACTCTGAATTACAGCCATTTATCCACAGGGGCCCCGTCAATGTTAAGGTCATTGCCCAGTTGCCCCTCATCCTTTCCTACCTCTTCCTTCCTGCCAAGACTCTTCCACCTTCCTCTCATCAGCTGGGCTGTTTACTGTGGTGGTCCTTTAACCAAACAGCTCAATGACTCCGTCAAGTACACTAACTCCCTTGTGTTGTGTTTCGCAGCTCATTCTCAGATATGTCAACACAGCGCTAATGCTCTGAACCCCCTTCTTCCTCCCTCCGCACAAGCCAACTATTGATCTCATGAAAGAGCCGCGCGGGAAGTCGCTCTGTCAGGTGCACGTCCAGATGCAGCATTCAGGCAACTCGTTCAGGGTGAAGGAGCGCTTGTTTTCTAGACTTTTTCAGCTCACCAACTGTGGAAATGGCGTGGGAATAGCTTATCAGGGGTGGTAAATCAACAAATCTGACTCCTCAATTGGAAACGAATTATTATATTTATTAGTCATTAATGTGCTTATGACTTTCTCAATATTTTTTTATTATTATTTTGGTCTATAGAATGTCATAAATTAGCTAATTAAATAATATTTATATCTTCAAATACCTAATTTTGTCTAACCAACAGTGTGAAACCAAAATAAATCTGTCTACTATCACAGAAGACAGAAGAAAACCAGAAAATACTCTCATTTAAGGAGCTGGAAACAATAGATATTTGTCTTTTTTTTTCTTAAAAGTGATGAATTAATTATTCAGAAAAAACAACACATCTGGTCAATTGCTGCCCCTCAGGAACAACTCTGCTTTTTTATCTAACTTGTTGCAGAATATAACCAATAGAGATAAAATGCTAAGCAATTCTGACACTGCAGTAGCAGCATTGCATATAATTTAGCTGACAAAAAGAAAAAATTGCATTGTCTTCGTGTTTTTTTTCTTACAAGGAACTGGTTATATCTCTATTTGTTGCTAATTCCTTTATTTATTTTCTTCTCTGCTCTCCTGCTGCTCTTTTATGCGTTGATTGAAAAATCTTGTCATTTATCTCATTGTTGCTCCCAGCAACAGGGGCAGGTTGAAGAATTCATGCTAGACGAACAATGCAGCTGAGGCGTTTTGAAACAAAGGAGGCGATTTGACGTCAGCACCTCGCCTCGCTGAACAAAGAAATTGCATCCACAAAGCAGAGAAGTGGACAACTGCAGGAGGCGCAGCTCTGAGCTGGCTCACAGTCAGTCAGAGGAGGGCATGTACAGGCCGGGGGCGGTTTTCTGTATTGTTTTAATCTACGTGTACTCTTAACAGATTCAGACTGATAACGGAGAACAGGACCTGCAGCATGTCTGAGATTACAGCTGATGATAGGAGCAGTGATTGTTTATTTTTTATGAATTAGTGCATATGTCTGTGTGTGCTCGCTGTCTGCCAACTGCTTCCTCACACACACACACACACACACACACACACACCTAAAAAAGCCCTCACCTTCCCTCCCAGTTACCATGGACACAAAAGCACAGGACCTAAAATTGTCACCACCACTGATGTGCACACCTCACAGGCCTGAATCAGCTAACTGACAAATCAGGGAAAGGAGCTTTTCGGCTCGCACTTCAGTGGGAATGCAAATGAGCCAAAAGCAGAAAATTCACATTATATAACGCTGTTTTCTTTCTGGATATCTGGGAGGAAAGTGAGTCGTCAATTCGATTCGTTTTTGAAGGTGAGCAGCATTGAGGAAGAAAGACGAAGCTGAGAGGAGAAAAGTTTTCAGTTTTTCTGCCTGAGAGGAACACAAGTGACTCATGACACATCAGACTCATGGCTGTGCCTCCCGCACTCGGCTGTGATAACGGTGAATCACAGCGAGGCAGGTCACAGACTTTGACAAGGGGAAATCCACATCATTATCCCATCTCCATTCTGCACCGTCTTCAGTTCACCGTGACCTCAGACTCTCTGACAGAGTTCAAGTGATGCAAAAACTAGATGTGCACGTCATTTTTACAGCTTATAAAACAGGCAATCAATGAGTCATTGTGTTGACACATTCTCTCTTTGTACTCTTAATGATTCTGTAGATTTGGACTTGTCCACCTTTCGCTAATTAATGAATGTGTCACAGAGGACATTGCACATTTTTCTTCTTCTTGTGTGATCGGACTAAAATAACTTGCACAGTAAAGCTGATAATGGTTCACCCACACCTGCTATCTCACACACACATTGCAGGTCAGCTCGAAAGGTGTGTGTGTGTTTGTGTGTGTGTGTGTGCGTGTGCATGTGTGTGGAGTGGAGTACTTATCTATGAAGGACGGGATATAAAAGATAATCACTGCAGAGCTGCTCTTTCTGGTGTTACCAGCAGTTTGACTGAATTGTCACTCTGAAAGTGACACAATGAAAAGAGACAATGATGGAAGATCCTTTTCTCCACAGCTGCATTCAGAGCAGACACAAGTCAAGTTTTTCACCAAGCCAAATTAATGCACGTTTCCATCCACTACTCTACTCTTATCCGAATATTAGGAGATAAACGAGATGAACAGCTATTGGTGCTAATTTGCCAGTCGGGTGTTGTTAACCACTGCAGAAGAGGAATATGCAACAAGATGACGTAATTAAAAAGTGTGCCACTCGAAACGCAAATGCAAACAATTGTGTAAAACAAACAAACATTGGACTGACTTTGTGTTCGTGTCCCATTGAGAATTTCTTTACTCGCCAACATAACTGTGTGTAGTAGTTCTGCACAGAACTATTTATTTTAAGCCTAACCCTGTTCTTTTTTCCTATCCTTGAACAAGTGGTTTTGTCACCTCAACTTAACTAAACAGTTCTGGGGCACAACTATTACCAGGATAGTGCACACAATGCAAACACAGCCGTTTAGTCTATTTTTTGGCATCGCACATATAAGAATTATTTTGTAAAACAGGTGAAAAACAAATTTTTGCGTTTCCTTTCCCGGTGTGCATGGTAAACAGGTGCAGGTTAATTCAAAGCTCTGTCGCCCATAAGATGTTACTGGTTGGAGGGATTATCTGCACTGCCCACCTGCTGCTGTTAATCGCAGTGTAGGCAGAAATGTAGTGTGATAATCTGCCTCCCAGGACCTGATATAAGAAGTTATTGCAGTCTGTTTTTTTTCTGAAATTTCAGTCTGATTAGCACATTGTGTTGTTTTCCTTCTCCGCTTGTTTACAACTCACTTTTGCTCCACATTTTTTCAAAGGATTGACAGTCAGTCCGCAATAAAAGAATAGTTTTAATTGAAGGGTGCTGAGAGCTGTGTTTCTCTGAGGCTCGTTCCCCCAGAGGCATGCAGTAGATCTGCATGCATTAAAAACAACTGTCGTCTTTGTTTGCCCTATGGGTTTTGGCATTGAGAGCCAAATCCATAAACGAGTGAACTGAAGTGCTTACGAATTGCTATAAAACGTGATTCATGGTAAGAGCATGCAAAGCAGCAGCTCGTCCTTCTCTTCTCTGGTGCCATGAGCTCATGTGTCTATAGGTGCTGCTAAATGGTGAAACTTTACCTCTAAGTGGCCTCTGATTGATGCCTTTCCTCTGGTGGCCAACTGCAGAGTAAATTCTCTTTAAAGAGAAACTGTCCCTCTTGGCCTCTGGGCTGGGTGAAACAGATCTTGGTGGTTTTGGAACTCGTAAAACAAACCCCACGGAGAGCAAAAGGAGGTCGTTTCGCAGGAATAATGAACCGTTTGGACCAGCTAACAAGCCATTGGCATATTCCTCGTCATTCTTCCACAGGAGTTAAGACCGTCTTGACAAAAAAAAGACATTTTGACAGTTAATTCACACTGAAATCCACACTGCTTAATTTAGGAAACGGCTTGTGAATTATCCTACTGTGGGATGACCTCATGCACGGCGTCTTAATTGGTTAAAGGAGCATGAAACCTCTGGATGTAAAATCCTTTTTTAAATTTTAATGGCTTTTTAACACAAACGCCTTGTGGGATTTAGTGTCAGGATTGATTTTTTTTTCTTTATCTTTAATACTGAGCGGGAGGATAGTAGAAAGACTCCATTAAAGCTCAATCCTGTCTTGACTGATGGAGGTTTCATATTTCAAGATTGCACCTTCTCTCTGGATGCTTTCCCGGCATTTAAACCTTGTGTGAATCTCCCATTCATGTAAAGGACTGACTTATCTTCTACTATCATAACTAATCAGAGAAAGTGTGTTTTAAAGTGAAGTGCTTTATGATACATAATGTTTATCTCTGGATTTAAAGAGCTTTAACCTCCATATCAACCATCTGTCATATGTGATAGTCTTCAGCAACATATTAGTTCAAGCTAAAGCTTATAAAAACGTATAAAATACCTCCTGAAATTTAAAGGAACAGTTTAGCAAATGGGCTTTCTTAAAGGTGCAGTATGTAATTTTGGAGGATGATTGTTGAGTCCCATTCCCAGGTCGTCAAATACAGACATTCACCAGCCTTAAACATCAGTATTTAGCAATTAAAATGTTTCTCCAGTATCACATATTGCACCTCTTTAAGCTGTAATTACTTAAAACACAGGAGAATGCTTGCAGCTCCCTACGTTTGTACTTTTTAAATGTAAAACACATGTTTTATATTGTGTTATTTAATGCAAATTATACACTATTTAGCCAATAGAAAGTAGCTTGTTATTTGTGATGGTCACTTTGATATCCCTGGTGATCTCCTTCCTGCCTGTTGCCACCTTATTTAGGTCTTTGTAGTAAAATGAGGAGGTATCTTCACTCACCACTTTGTGCAGTGGCAGGAATAATGGCAGCGCTGAATTAGTTGCGATCAGTTTGGACATTCCAATAGAAAACAATGTAATTAAATTGATTTTGTCGTGGACACTAATAGGCAGTCTGGAAATAGGTTTTTGTATGCAATACACAAACAAAATATAGAGAAGTGATTTTGCTATCTTCGGACAGAACCAGGCTAGCTGTTTGCCCCTGTTTCTAGTCTTTATGCTAAGCTAATTAAGCAAGACTGAAAATATGACAGGTAAACTCAAACTGAACACCTGCACGTTAGCAAGTTTCTATTTTATGAATGACACCTTTTATTATTGCAACATCCACATTACTGATTGAAAATGCATTTTCTCTTATTTTGACAGACAGCTTGTACAATGGCCCGAAGCGCACTGCTGCTTCCACAGTTAATCTGTATTAGTGCTGCGATTTCATGCTGTGCTTCTCGATGATTGTGACTCCAGTAGCTGAATCATTAATGCCGTTTGAAGGAAAAAACGAGGCGACTGTGTCTAGTGCTGCCTCTCCAGCGCCATATGCATACAGTTGGCAGGCAGCTCCCTTTTTTTAATAGGCCAGGCAATGCCTTGGCAATCTCAGAGCCCCTCCGTCCAGTGCAGGCATTCCACAGGATTAGCGTGGCAGCGTCGCAGCTCCTCGAAGCCAGCCGCCGTCGCTGCAGATCGCCCTTTTGAGTAGAAATCTGTCCTCTGAAGCTGAGCTAAAATTAGACCAGCCATCTGTGATTAAAACAGCTAAAATTCACACGTGTCTGGAGAAATTTATAGCATGTAACTGCTTCCATTTGGGCTGAGCTGGTAAACTGCAGTTGATCACTCTTTTCTCGCAAATGTGTGACAATGGGTAGTAAAATGGAGAGTGGGGTTTTCTTCACACCTACTGCAACCTTGACAGCAGCTTTTAGCACTTTTTCACAGAGCAGTAGGTCCTTCTCACATGTGCGACATGTTAAAGCTCAGGACTTTCATTGATCTCCGGGCGCAGTCCTCCACCCGGCCCCCACAAACCGCCCTTCAGCCAGATCAAACGTAAAGCATCTCCTTTCAAGCCCTCCTTTCCTTTCATGTACGCAGTGCTGGCTCTCATGCATGTGGGTATGACTCCGTTATGGTGGTCTCTCTTTTTTTCTTCTTTTTTTTTTGCTGTGTACTGTGTGGGTGAGGGTGACTGCTCTGCACAGCTTTGCATGAGCTCAGCTCCATCTAGAATTGATGGGACAGACTTCTCTCTCCCTCAGCCCCCCACCACCTCCACCACCATGCACCCAGATCAGCAGCAGTTAATGAAAGTGGATTGATTTTCCTGTACCTCCTGCATACAGGGTATAATCTGGGGGATGAAATCGACCAGGAAAACAAAAGATCCTACAGCATTCTATTACATTTACTGTTTTATTTATTTGGTTGCCTGCCAATCTGTGTATGAAACTGCATAACTGGGACTGAAATCCACATAAAGTTGAGCGTTTTTCTAAACAGGGCAAAAGAGAAAATGGTTATTTTAGGAAATGTGCTGTCAAAATGTCTATAAATCTCACTTATTAACATATATTTGTTTAATCTGAACAAAAACTAAAGTGTAAAAACTAGGGATGGGTACCGAATTCGGTACTTTTATAGGTACCGACCGAATTCCGTCGGTACTACCGAGTACCGATTCATGTAAAATCAAACGGTACCATGTTTCGGTACCTAAACGGCGTTAACTTTAAACTGATCATTGATTTCAACCCGTTTTCATTTGACGTCTTTGATTAACAAGCGTGCTGACGATCGCACTATTTTTTAAAATGTATTTACCTCCTCGTCTGGTCCTGTCTGCTCACCGCGGCCGCTAACTGCTGCCCTCTTCCACAGCGGAGCAGAGACCAACAGCCGGCTCTAGGTCTTCTAGCCGCCAGCTACTATCTCTCCAATGTCTCTACCCGGGCTTGGCCTTCGTCTGCCTCCAGATTAGACCTTCCTTACTCCGTTTGCTCTCTCCAATCATCCGTAGACTTTTCATTAGCAGCTAGAAGCTAGCTGCTGCATCTCTGGTCCTCCGCTAATACTCCGCTCTTCAACTCAGGAATATTACCTGCCACTTAACTCCAAACTGCCTTGCTGAAATTAAATCCCTCGGACTCCTGCGTCAGCCTCGATATGTGCACAGAGCAGCCCGACTCAACTTTGTTTATTCCAACCATGCCATGCCCACAATACTGTCTGACCGGTGCTCCACCGCACAGCTACGACGTCATCACAACAAATCACACGTGCACTTGCAACTTTTTTTTTTCTCCTCCGTGCCACCTGAGAGCGCTCCTCTGCATTCTTTAATAACACTGCAACCTTCATGTTACAAAATGCACGTTCACTCAACAATAAAGCACTGCTCATCCTGGATTTTAAATTGTTTTGATATATTTTTTAAAGTTTATATTTTGAGAAATAAATATGTTACGCAAAAGTACCGAAAATTGGTACCGTTGAGTACCGGTACCGATTCCCAGGTACCGGGTATCGGTACCGTATCGATTCAAATGTGAAAGGTACCCATCCCTAGTAAAAACAAACAAATAAACTAGCTGTTTCCCTCTGTTGAGGTCTCAATGCTAAGCTATTGAAGCAGGCTTTGTGCTTAGCTAAGGTAACTAGCTGCTGAAGTAACCTGAGAATATGTAAACCCTTTAAAATAGATTAAGACTCCTTTTATTTTGACATCAATACAACTCTCATTCTATACTGCCCAATACAAAAGCTACAGTCAGCAGCCGGTTAGCTTAGCTTAGCACAATGCCTTGAATCAGTGGGAAACAGCTAACTTGGCTCTATTTAAAGCTAACACCTTTCCCTCCAAAGCTCACTAATTAACATTGCATGTCCTGTTTGTTTTAATATGTACAAAAACATTCACATAAAGCCAAAGTAGCTGTTTCCTGACTTTTAAATTAAGCTAATTAGCTGCTAGCTTTATATTTAATAGACCGAAGGTTAAGGGCGGGTTTGAAAAGGTTTTCTTTTTTTTAAATCACCACAATTACACAATTTACAGCTGCAGCTGCAGAGACTGCAAATTTTGTTGGATTTTCAAATCTCTCACTGTCTTTGAATGAATCATGTAAAAAAAAAAAGGACCAAAATGAAATAGTTATATTTAATCAAAATCAATACATTTACCCTCACTGGATCCTGCATAAAAAGACGTTTTGATTTGTCCTTACTTTTGCTGTTTCAATAGAGGTGCAGGACTTACAGTATATATCGGAGTAAAAAACAAGACCACAGTGAGTCAAAAGCGAAGGGTGCAAAAAAAGACCCTAAAACTGCTCATGGTTCAGAAGATTAAGGAGCTTTTTTAGTGCTGCTAGGTGGATTTTGTTTGTCTTATTATGCACTGAACCAGCTCGCTGTTTTCTGTCTTTATGCTAAGCTAAACTAACCCGCTGCCTCGTCATTTTATACAGAAGCCTCCATTAGATTGGTGTACATCTTCTTATTTAACTTCCTGCAACTTCCAACTCCGAAAATCACTACCAAGGCCCATATGTCTCTGAACTGATATTGCAGGTTAAGAGGAAGTCCGACCTAAGTTGTGTTTACGAAGGCTAAAGATTCATAAAGTCAACAGAAACAAACCAAGTAGAGCTGGATTAGCGTTTTATGTTATAACCCTCCCCGCTCTGATAAAGACTCCATGTCAGAGCCCGATCACACTGATGGAAGGAGACAGTGTGAGAGGGATTATAAATACTTCTAAGCGCTGTCTCCCCTCCTCACACACTTAAGGATGGATTATGGCATCTCGCAGGCTTGCACTCAGCCCGCAGATGGCTGCTCCTCCTCCCTCTGACCCTCCCTCCATCTATTCACCCGTCCTTCCTTCCTCTCACTCTGTGTTTTTAACCAGCGTGTCCTCTGGCAGGTGGCTGTTTCCCTTTACGCTTTGCTATCATCGCGTGGTGTTTTCTAAGCTGCACCTCTGGCAATTTGATGAGTCATCATATTAATTGCTCCCAAATTCAAACTGTCTGATTTCGCCTCGCCAGCTTCTCGGAGCTACTTTTATAATCACACAAGCAAAACATATCCGTCCAGGAAATGTAGGTCTGAACTGTAATAAACCAATGATAATCATGCTCTGCCAAGCCCTTATGTGTCCATAAAGGCAACCTTATTATCAATGGGAAATTAATTATTTTACCAGGATTAACTGAATAGCAAGATAGAATTTGTTGCAGTACAAAGGAAGAGTGCAAATTAATAAAATATAGACAATTAATGTTATCAATAAGGTGCAAACACAGAAGTACACAATGCCAGAAATGTAAGTATTGTAAATATAAACGGGTGCAAATCCAAAATACATGCCTTAATGTAAGCAGTAAGGATCATAAAGAAACAGTTAAATGAACAGGATTAATACTCATTAAGTGCAAAATATGTTGATGAAACAGTTTTAGAATATTATGCCATATTTTTAGGTATTCGTTTGTCTAATTAATGCAGAAAAACAGAAGTTTTGTGGGACGCAGTATTTGTATTTTTATATTTCAAGTAAAATGAGTGGGTTGACATTGGCAACACATGATTTTTGTGCAGGAACAGGGTATTTCTGGGTTATATCTCATAAGCATATGCACATGTATATGTTCCATTTCTACCAGTATTTGGCATAATGTTCATATTGTCGTTTTCATATAATATTGTTTTGTAGGCGTTTGCCTGCAGTCATTTTCATGTATTTTAAAGAGATATTCATCCTGGGCCATGAGATTATTATGGTTTCTCTTCACTTTTAGAGAAATGTTGTGTTTTTGTGAGGTGGAAATGTAAATAAGCTCCATCAGCGTCCTTAAACAACATACAGAACGCAGGCGTCTTTATCTGCTGCCGGTGCCACTGCAAAGCTGACATTTAAGAAAAACAAACTGAGAATTTGTTAACCTTTGGACGCTTTATAGCTGCGTGAACTCGCTCACAGATGGCTTGTGCTCACAAATGTCAGCACGGTGAGGTGAACTGCAAGGAGAAATGAACATCATTACATAAGCAATGACGGCATGAGCAAGCGTGGCCTCAGGTGTCCCGACTGTCGGATCTACAGTTTGTAAAATTATCTCCTGCACAGGAATTTTATACAAAAGAGCGAAACAAAAACCGCTTTCTTTTGTTCACATTTTCTAGGTGGTATCAGTGTAGCTCATAATAAAAAAAATATCCTTTTTAATGGATTTTCTATCTTGGTCCACATTTGGTCCCAGTGAGTGTGTTACATGGGGTGCTGGAGATGAAGCCAGGGAAAGAGGCCAGACATCCACCCACACACACACACACTCTCGTAGTAGTGCTTTCTGCCACTTGCATCATTTTTTTCCTGCTTTGGCAACACAATAAAAAAAATAGTATTCGTCTGCGTACTGAAGCATAAAATACAGATTTTAAACTGCACTTTAAACTTTAGCTCGACTTGATTTATATGGATACGTGTAACCACCGTTGAAGCGGTTTAATTTCCCGCCTGTCTTTTTAGGGTTGTCTAACACTGAGTCAGATGTAATTTATTTCTGTCTCATTGATGACCATGACCTGAAAACTGTCAGCCATTGTTAGTTCATGTGAAACAGCTGTCAGTGGCTGTTACAGGGACCAGCAGAGGAAGTCGAATGGGATTTTACAGGTGTCATATTCTGGATATGCTTCTACTTAACTCAACAAAGAGGTTCCTGAAATCTATCAAAAATCTTACCATAAAAATGCCTTTAAGGGAATAATGACCTGTTTGCATTCAATTAAGAATTATCCCCAACTTTTCAGAAAATAACATTTAAAGTGTGTTTTCTTAAATGTACTGACTCTCTGACGTCTCCTTTGCTAAACAGAACGGCTTGTGAAATACTAAATCATACAGGACTAATATTCATC
Source organism: Centropristis striata (assembly GCF_030273125.1). NCBI lineage: Eukaryota > Metazoa > Chordata > Actinopteri > Perciformes > Serranidae > Centropristis > Centropristis striata. Next base: position 11,855,207 of record NC_081520.1, on the reverse strand, counting down.
AGACGACCCTAACATTTGTGAAATATGGCCAATAATTAACGACAGAATTTGTACTTTATAAGGTAAGGACAGAGCAGATTGGAATGAGATTAAGCACCTCTATACATTTTTAAAAAATTGCAGAAGGGTGAAAGTCTCATAATACAGGAATGAAGGTTTAAATATCTGCTGTTTAACTGTCTGAAAAGATCTGCTGTGTGCTGGAATGACTATAATAAGCTATACAGAAAAAAGTATGTTATCCTGCTGCATCTTATACTTACTTTTATAACCGGTTTGTCTGCCAATTAGTCATTAATTAGACATTGGCCGATGTAAAACTAGAAAGAAAAAAAAGGCTTTTCCCAGAGTTAACGTGATGTCATTAGATGTCTAGTTTTATCCGAACAAGAATCGAAAACCCCCAAAATATTTAATTGACAAAAAACAGCGCTTGTTCACATCTGAGAATATTCGATTATTAACTTAGTTTGACTAATTGACATAATTTTAGCTCCTCCCCTCTTACATTGAATAATAATACAAAGATATGTTTTGGTTACGTTTGTGTGTTTGTCAGCAGGATTAGGAAAAAAATGACTCTTACAAGTTTCATGGAATTTAGTGGAAGGGTGTAGCATGGACCAAGGAAGGACCCTTTAAAATTTGGCGCAAATCTGAATCACGGGATGTATTTATGAATATTTTTTAAATTTATATCAACATTGCAAGATCGAATGTTTGTTATTAGAGAAGTCTGATAATGCATGTGCCTTTAGTTGTTCATTAACTTCCTAATAGAAGTGGCAGGATACATTGTCAACACAAACGTCAGAGGGTTTATACACGATATAATCTGTAACAAACCATAGGTATGGACAGCTTATCTTGTAGGTATTAAATCCCACACAGGAAGCTGTCACAGCATCACTCTGTGTGGATGTCCCACACACAACGCCTGTGAAAAGCCTGTGAAGGAGCAGTCGATCCACCTGTGGGCGGGTGTGTCATCACACTCTGTGAAAGTAGGAGAGCTGCTCCTCCCTTTTCAGACAAACGAGAGGGCTACAGAGAGCGCAGACCAATGCCGGATCGGCTGTGGGCGAAGGGAGCTCTGCGCTCGTGGAGTATCCGGTTCCACCGGTGGAAACAACACCCGGCCTCAGCCCCCGTCACTCAACCTCGTTTAGGGGCCACTTTAGTCAGCACCGACTGCTCACATCAGGGCTTCATCCAGCTAGTCGTGAGGATGAACACTTTCTGCAGCTTTAGTTGTTTTGAGTAGCACAGTATGTATATACACAGTATACATACTGTGCAACTAACAAAACTATTTAAAAAGAAAAATGACACTAAACATACTAAATTTGTTTTATCCTGCACTGGATATAAAATACTATAATATTGTTCCAAAGATGCTCAAGCAACAGAAATTCAGAGGCTGATCCTCTATTTTCCTTTGGAAGAAATTACAACAAATTGTGGGTTGTGGTGAGACAGCTCCAGAGACAGCTGCGAAAACATAAAAATAATCTATTAAATCTTTGGAAAAACATTTTGCTTTCTCATTGTGAAGTTTCCATAATTAAAGTGGAAGTTGCTGTCCAAAGTCACGCAACATATATCATTTGGATGTCAAAACAAAACTGCTGAATCTGATTTCTTCCTTAATAAATGCCAGTTTGCTGTGAGTAGGACAGAGTTCATACAGTGTTTTTTATATATTATTTGTATAGTGTGGAAGTCCCTCTCTGTATTGTCTCTATAACAAGTCATTATTGTTCAAAATATGAGGCCACACAGTCTTACACACACAGACTGAAAACCAGATGGATTCGGTAGGATTATAGGAACTCTATCTGAGATAAAACAAAATTCCTGTTTTCCCCTCAACTTCCTGCGAGGAGAAGCGGGGAGTCTGGTTTCAGCTGTGAGGCCGAGAGCCTGAACGGAGGGCGCTGGTGGAATTTAAGGTTTTGTTTGTGTATATAAAAGTTAATCCTGGTTATAACTTGAAAAGACAAAAAGGGTTTACCATGGGATGAACATGAAAAGCTGGTTGTGAGCTCCAGCAGGAGATAAGTGGGCAGTTCAGTCGAGGCTCCTCGATTCTATCTGAGAAAAATGCGTCGTGTGACAGAGGTCTGTTTAGAGTGTTAATGTGCCACAGACTTGACTCTTTAAAGGCCCCATGCTTTTGATTTAGTTTGTTTAGTGTGTCTCGACAGCCCTGCCCGCTACAATGGCAAACACAGGGAGGTTTGTTTAGGAGTCTTTCTGTTGGTTAATATAGAGCAGGTTTCAAGGTTACTGTCACCAACATGCCCGCACTGTGTGGCCTGCAGGCTGCTTGAAAAAAAAAAAAACCTCTCTGCACTCGCTCTGCACTGGTGAGATTAAACCTGAGGGATTTGTACTTCTCACCGTCTGCCTGTCAGGAGCCGTGCGCAGAGTGACGAAGCATGTTGTGACGGCTATCCTCGTGGTATTGGCTGGATGAATGGATGGCTGTTTAATCTGCGCCTGAAAAGAAGATTTGAGTTGGGGCAATAAGAGGGGAGAGGGATTTGAGGCCCAGTGCAATCATGGGTTAAACTAGTGGGTGCATTTCACCTGCAGAGGGGTTGAATGTGTTTTCTGCGAGCTGACACGACGTGATAATGTGCGTGCCTTTGTCTGACAGTGAGTTTGAGGTGATTTAAACATGCTCGTCTCCTCAGCAGAGCAGCTGTAGAGCCCTGGCTGCTCTTACAGTGCGGGATGAAATTTTAATGAGGTGATTGTATTATACTGTGTGCTGTCCGGTCTAAAGCTGCTCCCCTGTGACATCCCAACACAACACTGAAACACTTGTTTATCAACCTTTCGCCCTGGATGTTCACTGACGAGGGTGTGAACTGTGGCCTGCAGAGATCTGTGGTAAACAAACATTTGTAGGAAACTTGCTTTGAAAAAAAGGCCAACCGTTTGTAATATGCATGTACCCACTTGCAAGGATGTGCACAAACGAGTTTTCCCTTTTGGGCTTTGTGTAACGGTTATGTTTATCCTTTAATGACTGCATTAGGGCTGAAACTAACGATTATGCTCACTGATTAACCTCTCTATTATTTATTATTAATCCAGGGCCCAAGGTGACATCTTTAGATTGCTTGTTTTGTGTGTCCAACGGCCCATAACCAAAAAATATTCCATTTTATCACATAAAACAGCAAATTGATCCCAAAAGCTGTTTTCTGTTGTGCTTTAATCAGCTATTTTCCCCCAAGTGATTAAATTGATTTCAGCCTTTTGTCAAGTTTGCAATTAAAGTGGGAAAGTCATCCAGTCTATTAGTTGATCATTTGCTTAATTAATTGGCAACAAATGGTTCACCTTTTATTTGTGATCAAGCAAAACAGCTTGCTTGATGCATCCATGAGTATCCACATGGTTAAAGTGACATCACACTCTAAGACACGCCCATTTGCATCGCTCCCGTGTTGTAGGTGTTCACCTGTCCGTGCACATCCAACACTTTCTAACTATGTTGATGTGGATGGGTGGATTCTTCTGTGAAATCGTGCTGTTGACAGAGTTTCTGTTACACAGCCCTATAGTTTGGGAGAATGTCGGTTTACCGGGAGATATCCACATAAATGATCCAATAACCATGTTAGCAGCTCTGTAGGTATAGCTAAAGAGTATCGTGGGTTTTGCGCAGTAGTCTAATTAATTATTTCATTTATTTGAAGATCTAAGCCGTTTTTTTGTGATTTTCGGTTATTTTAGCTGCTCTCTATAGTCTCTTCTAGAAAGCCCTCAGTCGTCAGAGAAATCGTTAGAGAAGATGGATATAATTGAACTGGAGCTGCGTTTCACATCGGTTGAACCTTTCACTGCTAATGTGCTGTCACAAAGCGCCAGCGAGTTCGACTCACGGGCGACCAAGAGAGTCAAGCGGTATTATCAGCAGTGGGGCCCGAACACATGAATGTGTGGCTGCGGGAGCTTCTCTGCGACCAGGAGAGGAATTATCCTGACAGTCTGTGACTTGGCTCTTTTCGCCTGTCTGCATCTCTGTGCGTCAGATGCGGGCCAGAGCTGGACGGGGCCTCTGGCTGTCCCCTGTCCCGAGCTGAGAGCCTGTCGCTTCCTATCTGCTCTCTCTGTGTGGTTGTGGTGCTCTCTATACTTCACAGTGTGAGAAGATTCCTCGGTGATGGCGATGAGTACTGTAAATGATTTCACACTACATGTGAGATGCTGACTGGGCTCTCCTAGCCTCTAATCGATTGACCCTCTTTTACAGCCCTTTGTGGCTTGTTAATTGGTCTCCAGCTCCCTGCTGACACAGTGACCCTAATGGAGGAGAATTACTGCTGTCTCGTCATGCATTAACCTCCCTCCTCCACCCCCACTTTCATCAACCCTCCCTCCCTCTCAGGCCTAACCTCCTCCCCCCCGTCAGCACACTCCTGGTTTCATGGCAGCTGGGTAGACGGGGCGAAGTGCACATGCACTCCCGTCCTGTCACATGTCGCTGTGCCTCTGGGAGCTGCGGTCAGGTGACACTACAGCCAACCATATTGAAGCACCAAGAGGCAAACACTGACTGTTTGCACACTGTTGTTCCTTAATTAGTTTAAACATAATTCAGGCATGGTCAGGGTAATAAGAGGCCTCTCTGCACGGGAGGTCAGATCAAGCTTCAGGGCTCATGACTTTTGAACAAAAACACATTCTTTGTGCATCTCCGTTGTCTGCAGTTTCAGTAGATTTCATGTGAAAAACAAAACAAACAGCTAAAGAGATTATTTTTTATTATTCAGGGATTAAGAAAATAACTGTATGGTCTATAATTGGGCTGCAACTAATGATCATTTTCATTATTGATTAACAACGATGTCAATTTTTTTTCTTGATGAATTGATTAATCATTTTGTCATCAAAATGCCAGAAAATGCAACTTGCCCTGTATACTTTCCCAGAGCCAAATGTGAAATCATCAAATGTAATGAATTATACAACCAACAGTTCAAAAATTAATAAAATTCTCACATGTAAGAGGCACAAAACCAGCAACTGTTTGGCTTTTTTGCTCAAAAAATGACTAAATAGATATTTTGATTACCATTATCAGTGTTGTAAAAGCAGCAAATCGAAGAACCAGAACTAATGAATGTTGAAATTACTCATTAAAATAATAGACCTGAAATCGAAGAGAGAGAGCATCTCTGATCCAGTATCAGCAGGGGGGCTTGGGACAGTCGTGACACAGCTGACATCTCAAGGGATCAGCCCCTGATTGCCTTTTCTGTGTTTTTAAGTAACCTTTGTGTGTCTGGATGGTTTTGCTGTGCAGCTGCAAGCTTAGATTCTGTGTAGCAGCTCAGCCCTGGTGGCTGCTGCCTCCATTATTTACAAGTGTGAATATTTCATGATGACATCAGGGTAGGGACGTCCTAATGAGCCATGGCACTCGCTCATCTGGCCCTAAAACAGGCCAGTGAGAGCTCCTCTGTGGCGCCACAAAAACTGAGTGGGGGCCTGTAATAAAGTCTTATTTTGAGTTAACTGCTATAGGGGGAAAATTAGGAAAAGAACAAAAAATATCTGCTCATTCTCGCACAAGCACATCAGCAAATCGTCTGTTTTTCCTGAGGTTGAGCCTTGAGCATGAAGGCGAGGTTTGCACTGCTTTATTTTTAGGAAAAACAGAAGCCTGTTGAAACTAGCTCATTGTTATCTAGACTGTGAAACAAGGGCAAAAATGAAACACTTACTCTGGGCTGTGAGATGATCTATAAAAGTAGCTGCAAAGTGGATCATCAATCATCTCTTTATATTTTATAAATATAGTGATCAGGGCTACAACTTCTACAACTTTTTCTTCTGTTGTAATAAAAACTGGTTTCCTTTGAGGGGGAGAAGATAAAAGAGCCAATGCTTTTAAAGCCAGAAGCTCAAAGATCTGACTTTATTGTGCAATGTGTGTACATTTGTGTGTGTTTATGCCTCTTACACTGTAATGAGTCAGAGAACTTCTCATATTTAAGTGTGTTTGAAGAGACAGAATAAAACTAAAGGCGATGTTCTAGCAGACTGTCAGAGAAGTGCCTTTTAGCTCTGGTTGTTCTCAGTCAGGGTCAGAGTTAGTAATCTCACTGAATGCTGACTGTGATTTTAAAAACATGTGATCGCCCTCGTTGAGATGCCTGCAAACACTTTTTGTCTGCAGTCATCTTTTATTCTGAGTGATTTCAATAATAACAAAACTTTTCTGTTGTTTGTTGCAGTGAGGGCGTCTTCAAGTGTCCAGAGGACCAGCTGCCGTTGGACTATGCCAAGGTATGATTAACACCCTCACAACACACTCTTATTCACTCAATCATTATCTTTTCAAATGATAAAAAATACTGTATTATGTAAGACTTTATTAAACAGAGCCTACATTCATGCCAGTAGCTCTGTGAGGTACAATGGTGCTTTGAGCTGAACATTAGCATGCTAACATCTTCACAGTGACAATGCTAGCATTTGCTAACTAGAGAGGAAATGAAATTACATGTTTCCACTAGGGTGAAAGTGGCCACCGGGAAAGTCTCAGGTCACGCTCTCTCAAAAGTCGTCTCACTCTCCACTACAAGTTCCCAGAGGGATTTACGAGACTCCGGAGGTGACGTATGGTTTTCGACCGGCGCGTAATCACTTAGCGACTGTTTCGAGCGTGACGTCAAATATGCGACGGATTAAACACGGGGGACTCAACTGTGGCTGCCTTTGCTAACTGTGCACAAAACCAGCAGCTGATCATAAAGAAAGCAGCATGGCTAATTAAGCACAGCGTCTCGGCTGATCATAAACATAGTAATCGTGAATTAAATGGCATCGCTAACTGTGCAGTGTCCGGTGCTTGTTGTAAACAAACAGCGATCACTAAGTGAACACCTCCTGCAGCAGCAGCTCATCCACACTGTACTGCTACAGAGCTAACTGTTAGCCTATTAACAATTTTCGTAGAGTACTACGTCACATCCCACTTAGTACGTCACATCCCGCTTAGCGATCTATCCATCTATCAGTAATCAGGCTTTTTTCAGGGGAGAAAAAAGACCCTGCTCTTCGACAGGGACAAAAAAAGTCCCAACAAAAGCCCGTTCCGGACGGCTCCTATTCAACCCTATTTTTGTAGGCCAACCTGAACATTAGCATTGCCATGGGGTCTTTTAAAAATTTGCCTCTGAGATTTTTGCATTTGATTTTGGATCATGGCAGAAATAAGCTCTGTGGCAAACACATGTTTCTGATGCTTACATGTTTTGTTCAGCGGGATGATCTTCACAAATGAACACCAAATTTATGATGTTTGAAGTGTTATGAAGCAGATGACATTATGTATTAGCGAACTAAACCACGGTTGCATGACTTGAACGTCACTACTGTTAGCTTCTTACACTCTCTGACAAGCTAACCAGTGGTTTTGACAAGCTAGCGAATCTGTAGCCTAATAAATTGTTTATTATCATAATTTACAATCAATGTAAAAATTCACAATTAGGGGTATTTAGTAACATATTTTATGTCAACAAAACATGAAAACATCTCTTCAGCTTGTGTTAACCACAGACCTTATTTCAGGCATCTAACCACAAAACCATTGGAAATCCTCATTGAGTTTGAGAGGAGAGACCCCAGGATGCTAACATGCTAACTTACTTATTGATTTAAGAACTCATTCCTCTGGCACCCTAAAGCGCTAAACACAAAAGGCTACCAAGCCTCATGGAAATGTTATTAGTTTGCTGCTATTTGGTCATAAAAAATGGGACAAATTGAGCTGTTGACGTGATAATGGAGCCAAATACAAAGTCAGAGGATCAGCAAAAAAAATTCAATTTATCTTGAAGGGGACATGGATGTTTGTACCACATTTCTTGGCAATCCATCCAGTAGTTTCCGATTGAATTCAAAACCACAAATATTCACATCATGATAGCCCTCGAAGAAAAGTCACAGGATCATCAAAGTCATGAGGATTCATCCTCTCGGGGCCATGAAGTTCATGTTAATCCAGTAGTTGCAGAGATATTTCAGTCCAAACCAATGTGGCAGACCGACACTGCCATCACTAGAGCCACACAATGTTAAAATAATTAAATACCAAAACAATTTGAAAGTAGAACAAATAATTAAACAGTAGAAAATAAAACTAAAAATGGTTAATACCATGTTAAATGTAAAAAAAAAAAGGCTTTCAGATACAAATGATGCATGGATATTTTAGAAAATATATAACATACAGGTGTAATTAAACCGGTCCAACCAGGAGTGTGAATTTAAGATTTAAATTAAATTCAAAACTATTTTTAGGATTCTGTCTTTGACTTTAACATAAAACAATAAAGAAGGGAACATTTGTACCAGTGAATCTCTGGATAACATATAAGCAATAATCCAAACCAGAGTCAGAGGTTATATTTTATTTCATTACAGTGGGAAAGCAGACCGCTCAGTTTAATTCCCCCCCAAAAAAATAAATCCCTCCCAGAAGAACTGAACTCTTTCTCTTTGTTTTTTAAATGCAGTTCATCAGATTGTGCCTGAGGGACAGATAGTGACTAACTGTATTCATAACTGTACTCAAAGTCAGAAAATGTCTCTCACACGACATCGCCCATCGTGAAATGCTACAAAAAGATAAAGGCTTATTTTTGAATTATGCATGAGAGACTTAAAAAACAACCAACAGTTAATGATCGTTTCTGTTTCTGAGCAGCTTCTGGCATCGATTGAAAGAAAACCGCTGCATGTAATCCTACCATTCAGTTAGTTAGGGTTAGCCTGAATTAACCATCGAGCCATGGACCTGGAGCTGCAGCCGTGCAGATCTGCATGCTGTGCTGAGAGCGATGGAGGCGCCTGTAATAGCAGGGACTCCCCACGGGAAGGATGTGCTCATGGCACACCTGTCAGACGTTGTTATTTACCAAGGCTCCCAGTCGCCTGCAAATTACCCCGTCCTGGTGGTCTACTGTCAGGGTTATTGTAGCGCTCGCTGCACACTGTCCTTCAAAAAAGCGTGCACAAACACAACCTGGCTCCAACAGCACAGGAGTGTTGCAGTCATTAAAGGATTGTGCTGCTGCTCCTGCTGCTGCTGCTGCTGCCGCTCTAGTAATAGTAGTAGTAGTGTGGGACTAACAATGGCTAAAGCAGACAGAATAAACCCCCAAGTAGGAGCTCCAAAGAGCTTAACCCCCCTGATCTGCCTGGGACTAAGTTATTAAAAGGTCATTATTGCCGTCTCCCTGCAGATTCCAAGACTGGAACAATGAAAGAGTGTTTCAGTTTGCTTTAGAGGACTTTTTTTTTTCTTCTCTTTGCCGCTCTTGAAAGAATGTGATTATGGCAGCAAAAAAAAAAAAAAAAACGTTGGCTACTACTGTAAAAGTGCAGCAAGTCAAGTATGTTTTAATGTAGGATGTATCTGTTTCTGTAGAGTATATTTAACAAGTTAATATTCTTATTTATTTGGCAGATTATGGATTATTAGATTATTTTCTGCATAAACTTTTAATTTGAAGGCGATGGTTCCCGTGTTTCAGTGCAGAGGCACGTGAGAGCAGTCGGGCTGTTGCTGAGCTGTTATTTGTTTAGAGGGCTGTTGTGACATTTTGAGGAAGTGGCTTTTCTTGTTTGACCAGTGCTGTGCTCGTGTGACAGCGCGGGGGGATGGAGATGCAGAGCAGAGCTGTAAATCCTCAGGACAGCGTACTGTAGGGGAGGATTTGGGGTGTTTGGGCAGAGAACTGACTCATCCCCATCGCTCAGTGACCGAAGAAAAATAAATCTTTTCCTCTGCTCTCTCTGTCTCTCTCAAAGGTCCCATAAACTAACTCATTATCACTGGAGCAGCTGGGTCGAATCACTGCTGCAGGTTTTTTTTAAACACAATCTCAACTGTTTGACTTTCAACTGTATATTTGTCTGTAGATATTCATGTTGTAGAAACCAACATGTTACCACCACTGTAACAATCTGTTTATATTTGAATTATCCTTACCATTTACCTCAAGATAAATACGTTCTGTCTTATCTTTCTTTCCAAAAGACACCAATCAATACCAGTCTCCACTCTTTGCATTGGGCTGCAGTAAGGGAGGATGTGTTTAGCTTAGCTTAGCACAAAGGGTCCAAAGTTAAAAAATACGTCAACCAGCAGCTCTAAAGCTGTCGTGCCTACATAAAGTATCTCATTATTTCTGGTTTTAGAAGGGGATAAATGTTAGCTTTGCACTAGACGGTGTATTGTGAAATGAGTGATGAACTGTGGACAAATATGTTGATCTCTGAGTTCTGATAGACAGTGTTTTAAACCAGTCTGTAAATGCTGACAACCACAAATGACCTTGTTATCTGATATCATTGATGAGTCAAATACTGCATTGCCATCGTGCATAACTCCAAAATGTCAGATTTTTATGCTCCAAGAGTAAAACCTTTGTTATAATGTTGCATTTTTTGTTTTTTACAGCGTTTATTGGTAACATAAAGTTGCAGATTAGGGCTCTCACAGTATCAGATTTTAACTACATGATTATTGTGACCAAAGAACTCACTTAAACAATATTATTGCTGTATCTATATAAAATGTCAAAACAATTGCTGTAAGTCAAATTAGTCTTTAACTTGGTTCACGTTGTGTTTTGTCTCTTATTTGCAAATTTCTACAAAAGGCACCACATCAACTCATAAACGTATGCCCTAAAACAATTTTATCATGTGTGTATATTAACTAGATACCAATATGTCTTTTTATTTTATTTTTAACGCCGGTACTGGTACAGCAGGAAACCACTAATTCATACTATAAACACTGTATGAAAGTGGTATGTTATGGCTCAGTTCCTGCCTTTGCTACACTCACCTCGTCCTGCTTGTCTTCTTCAGATCTACCCGGACCCGGAGCTGGAGCAGCAGATCCTGGCGCTGCCCATCCGCTGCATCCACAGCGAGGAGGGCTGCCGCTGGACCGGCCAGATGAAGCAGCTGCAGGTGAGAAGCATTCATCTTTTTTTCAGTTCCAATTTTGGCAATAATACTGTTCCACATTCTGTTTTGCAACGACTTGTTTTGCCTTGTCAGAGTTGTGCTTTTGCACCCCTGAAAGCCCCAAAACCAACGAGGAACAACAACAAATATTGTGCAAGTGTTACATAGTGGTGTCTGCCCCACAAAGCAGCACAACCAATTTGTTTAATCATCTGAAATTCAATCACAAAGTAGTCCGTAAAGGAGCAAAAGAAGTAGAGAAAAGTAAAACCCTGACACAGTCACTGATCATCTAACCCTGATACAATATCGTTGATCTTATTCATTTTGACCTAATTTATTTTTAAATTTTAATTAAAAAAAATATATATATATGCATGTATGTATGTATGCATATATATATATATATGCATACATACATACATGCATATATAAATATCTATATACATATATACACATACATATACACACACATATATATGTATATATAGATATATATAGATAGATTGATAGATAGATCCTGAATATATATATATATATATAGTTTTAATTCAGTTTTTTTTCATTATTATTATTATTATTATTATTATTATATTGTATTTATATTTCAAGAAAAACTGTTTTAATAGAAGTTTTTCTTAGAAAGCTCAGTAAATGCACAATGTTTCCATGCAAAGTCAATGAGTAATCTTGTTGAATAATCATTATCAAAGTATTTAACAAAATAATGGCAGTTATGATTTTCACTATTATCAAGCAGCCCAATGAGGAGCTTCGATATCCTCTTACCTGTTTCCCCTCCATCTGTTATTTATCTTTCCTGTCTTATCAAACTGTCTAACTTGTATGTGTGTGCGTGTCATTTCCCCCTAGGGCCACTTCTCCACCTGCGCCTTCAATGTGATACCCTGCCCCAACCGATGCTCCGTCAAGCTGACACGCCGCGACTTGCCCGACCACCTGCAGCACGACTGCCCCAAGCGGAAGGTCAAGTGCGAGTTCTGTGGCAGCGAGTTTACCGGTGAAGCCTACGAGGTAAACACCAACTCCAGACCTGTTTTTTTGAGGGGGGTTTTTGTTACAACACATCGGGAGCTTTACTTAAACAACCCAGAGTGACGCCTCATAATTTCCATACCTGATATACCCATATGAAAGCCGTCTTTGTGAAAAACTGCAGGAGAGACGAATGCACGTGTGTTGGTCTGTTTTGAAATAACACATGTGTTGGCAGAAGGAAACGAGCTTTGACTGGGTCTTTCATGCTGAATGTGTTTTCCTCAGTGAAGTACCTCAGAGTCTCCTCACTAACACCTCTGTCATTTCCTCTGTTTACTCTGGCACACATGCTCCCTTCTCTGCACTCACTTACAGGAGCATTCATCCACCTTTTGCCTCTCACAGTGGAATTACTTACTGTGTAATCATTCAAAACATTTTAATACCACCGGGAAAAATGTTTTGTTGTTAATAATTAATCTGCAGGTTATTTTCCCGATTGATCCTCAGTTTGTTTAGTCTGTAAAATCATAAAATAGTGAAAATTTTCAATTTTGGTTTCCCAGTGTTGCCAAAAAATATGAATTTCAGTAATATTAAACAAGAAAAAAGCAGCAAATTCTCACATTGAACACCAGAAAATGGTTCATGGTTTTGCAAAGGAAATAAATTACTTTAATAATTAATCTATGATCAAAATAGTTTTTGCTTAGTTTTTGATTAATCAACTTATTATTTCAGCTCTATACTTTTAGTTTATATATATATATATATATATATATATATACCTTTTGTACAGAAGTAGTCACAATTGTTTCAACAACAATAAATATAATGAAAACATTTTTACATGACATCAAATTTGTCATGCTGGCTCACATTTTATGCTTGTCAGATTTTATTAATACATTCACTGAACTTGTAGACTGATTCACTTACTTATTTATAAATAAACATTTAAGTTAGTAAATGTTTAAAAATGTAGGTCAAACTGTAAGGAAAGATTGAAAATATGTCCAACAGAAAACACTTGGATTTACGGACATATTTTGGTTTGTATCTTAAATGTGTTGATGTCACTATCCATCAGTTAACATGGAGATACAGTATTTTACAGGTTACTTACTTCATATTTTCATAGTTCTTACTTTTACGTATTTTGTAATTCTATTCACTATAGATAGGTCAAAACATCACCTACAGCCTATTTGTTAATATTTCTTCATTAAAATGCAACACATACAGTGTGTGTTGACTTTATAACCCAGCTCTGAGTTGTAATCACCTGTTTCCTCTCTGTCCCAGAACCACCAGGGCGTGTGTCCACAGGAGAGTGTTTACTGTGAGAACAAGTGTGGAGCGAGGATGATGCGTCGCCTGCTGTCCCAGCACGGCCTGGCCGAGTGTCCCAAACGCACACAACCCTGCAAGTACTGCGGCAAGGAGTTCGTCTTCGACACAATCCAGGTCAGCGTCACACACAGTTTACCTTCAGAATCTCTAATGAATGCTTGAATTAGTTATGTTTTGCCTGATTGAGCCAGTTTTTTCTCATAATGAGACTCCTGTCGGTATTATTGTACCTGTTCTGCATCCTGCTTGTGGCTCATTGAGGGTTTTAGCCTCAGTGGAGCAGCATGTGGCTGCAGGAAGCTGCTGTTCATGGTGTCTCTGTCCTGTGGCAGCTGGATGTTACTGTGAGCTGAAGCACCTGCCTCTGTGCACATCTGGCCAGAGGCTGAGCAGCCAGTGTCGCTCTCCCCTCCCCCACATCTGGGGCCAAGATTTAATAATAACCCAATCTTGGACATAAAGTCTTTTGTTGTGTATCCCTAGTCTTTTCTGTTGAGTCCAAGGCACTTCTGCCCCCTGATATAATGTGTAGGGATTTTTTTTTTTTTTTACATTTTACGCTGGTTCAAGAAAAAATATTTGCATAACGTGATGGCAAATAAGCACTCAATATTTACTATTTAATTAGTTTTATTAGAGCAGGTTCCAGTCTTGTCAGTCGATTAGTTATAAGATTTATAGCTGCAACTAGGTAGTCGATTAAACAAGTCGATTGGGAAGGAAAATAATTTGCAACTGTTTTGATAATCAAATATTCGTTTTAGTCTATTCTAAGCAAAAATCTTACAAATGTGAGGATTTATTTTCTGTTTTTATATAATTGCAAATGAAATACTTTTGGCTTTTGGACTGATCATCATACAGTATGGTCCAAAACACTTAAAAACATGCAAATAGTTAGATTGTAGACGTGACTTTGGACTTGAATTTTTTCCTTTTTTTCTGACATTTGATTGACTGAATGATCAATTGATTATGAAAGAAAAGATTAAAAGATAATAAAAAGTTGTTTGTTCATCATTTTCTTGGTGAATACACTTTGTTTGAGAAAATATCAAAAACACCAAAAAATGTTTTGAAAATCCAAACATTTTATCCTAATTTCATAAAAGGAAAAAGCAGCAAAAACAAATTAAATTACCATTAATGAACCAATTTAAGAATTATCACATGAACTGCCAATGAATTGTCTGTCAATCAGTTTCAGTTCTTACCCTTTTTCTGCAAGTGCTATCACATTGTCACTTCTGCATGTGTTTTTGAAAGCATACAGCTTCAGGTCTATTTTTGTAGCCTCATTTTTAATACCACATGCATCTTTTTTTTTTACTTTGAAGGACATCTTTCACTGTGCAACCATTAATCTGCGACCCCACTGTGCAGTACGTGTTCTTATCACTCATGCTGTTGGTCAGCAGTGCTAACATTAACTCTGTCCCTGACTCCTCTGCAGAACCACCAGTACCACTGCCCTCGGTTTCCTGTCCAGTGCCCAAACCAGTGCGGCACACCCAACATCGCCCGAGAGGATCTGGCTAACCATGTGAAGGACAACTGTGGCAGCGCGCTCGTTCTCTGCCCCTTCAAAGACGCCGGCTGCAAACACAGGGTGAGACTGACTGGCATCATCTAACCATAAAACATTACTCCGTCTTCTTCCTCTTTCTGTTAACTCTACTGTCAATATTCTACTGCCGAACTTGTTTGTCTTTGTTGTTTACAGGCATTTCTTCATTTCCTTCAAATCGTTACTCACTGTGTCCACAGTAATGATTTCCCTCTTTTCGAACATACAGTACTGTGCCTGTAGGGTCTATTTTAATGAGAGCAACACTTCTATATTCTGACAGTGCATTCCTGTCTATTTTTGAAACTGACGTCAATTTGAGAAAGTGTGGATACGCTCGAGGAAGAGCAGCAGATGAGCGTCATACTTGTGCTCTGTTAAGAATTACAAAGCATCTCAAAAACTTGGTGTGTCACATTTACAGATGGAAAGCATAAAAACATACAACAACCACAACAGCAGAGGGACCAATAAATATAATAATACAAATATTTATCTTATTCACTGTATGGCAGACTCACATCTACAGGGTCTTCTGTGGATGTAGATGTACGTAAACAACTGCGTCATTTAGATACTACACTCATGACTGAACAGCGTCCATATGTTGCAGAAATATTTATATTTTTTACGTCAAACCTCTTCTTCTCAGTCATAATTCAATCAAATCAAAACACACAGACGTCACATCACATCATACACACACTGATACACACAAAGCAGCTTTTGTTCCCATTGCATCCAAATGCTAACATAAAGGCT
Source organism: Centropristis striata (assembly GCF_030273125.1). Classification (NCBI taxonomy): domain Eukaryota; kingdom Metazoa; phylum Chordata; class Actinopteri; order Perciformes; family Serranidae; genus Centropristis; species Centropristis striata. The sequence continues at coordinate 11,839,513 of NC_081520.1, read as the reverse complement.
ACGAGATCAAAACACAGAGATTCATCCTCAATAACTTCACCAGATTATTAGTGCACAGTGGATGCAAAATTGTCAATGTCGATATCTTTTCTTTACTTTTACATAATCTGAACCTCATCCCATTAATAACAAGTTTGAAAGAAAATAATTCAATACAGCTCAAGTTTTAATTGTATTTCCCAGAATCTATTCACACTCTCCTTTTCACCTGGACCATCAACAGTTGCATTAGGGTTTAAAGTACATAACATAATTTTTTATTTGGAGGACAGTTAAACTACAACGAAGAACTTAGCAAGAGAAGCGAGATGCTCCAAATATGTTATGGTTTGTGTAATAAACAGATGCAGATAGTTTGATAGTTCGATATTTTTGTTACAGCTCATAGAAATTGACAGAGCATTTTTCTCTGTACGGGATAACTTCCATTTAAACTGCCATAACTACTGTAAACAATCCCCATTTTCTTTGTTACTAGTCAAATGACAAACAGTTCAATGTGCGTCTACTCTCATACCGTTTCTGTTATAGTTGAATGTGTAAAATCTCTTTGAATCACCTTACTTACTCACTTTACTAAATGATTAACCTCTTTGCTTTTGCAGTGCCCCAAACTGGCTATCGGTCGTCACCTGGAGGACACCACTAAGTCTCACCTGACTATGATGTGTAACCTGGTGGGGCGTCAGCGGCAGGAGATCCTGGAGCTGCGGAGGGAGATGGAGGAGCTGTCCGTCAGTCACGACGGCGTTCTCATCTGGAAGCTCAACGACTATTCCCGCAAACTGCAGGAGGCCAAACTCCGAAGCAACCACGAGTTCTTCAGCCCGCCCTTCTACACTCACCGATACGGCTACAAGCTGCAGGTGTCGGCCTTCCTGAACGGCAACGGCAGTGGCGAGGGCTCCCACCTCTCCGTCTACATCCGCGTGTTACCCGGCGAGTACGACAGCCTGCTGGAGTGGCCCTTCTCCTACAAGGTGACTTTCTCCATCATGGACCAGAGCGACCCATCGCTTTCCAAACCCCAGCACATCACGGAGACCTTCAACCCCGACCCCAACTGGAAGAACTTCCAGAAACCCTGCAGCAGCCGCAACTCGCTGGACGAGAGCACCCTGGGCTTCGGCTACCCCAAGTTCATCTCTCACGAGGAGATCAAGAAGAGGAACTACATCCGAGACAACTGCATCTTCATCAAGGCTTCTATAGAGATTCCCCAGAAGATAATGGCTTAAGATCCGACCTTTGTTTTCTTTTCATGAAGGAGAAAGATAGGTTAAAGACTGGAACTGACACTTAACCTTGAAAACTTCGACACACTTACCCTTTAGATACTTTCTGCCCTTGCAGCCTCTCCACCACAGAGCTTGAAGCGAGTCTGTTTGGCTGTGTGAGCTGACTCGGAGGACCTTGATATATCACAGAGGAGAAAGTGTTTGGTCTGCAGAACCATCACTCTCTGGTGTTTCTTTTTATTCTTTTTTTTTATCTGTTTGCTGACCTTTTATCACAGTCTACAACAAAAAGCCTTGGAAATCAAACAGTGCCTAGAGAGTTTATCTTAAGTTATATTTTTGTTGTTATTTCCGCAGTACAGATGTTAAAGATTATGGAAAAGATATTAAATAAAGGGGGTGAAGGGCTTCGCTAAGCCTCTGCACTTAGAGTAGAGAGAAAGTTGGAAGCTGGTTAGAGACATCCCGTTGGGGTGATCTGAAGAAGAGGGAGCTCAGCAGACTCAAGCTGAAGCCCAACTGCCTTTTGTTTACATGCTCATACAGTATACTCCCGCTGATCCGTTAACAAACACAGAGCCCTTGGTAAGAGACTGCTCGGGAGGTTTGTGTACACACAAACATCAAATCAATGTTTTCAAGTCAGAAACTTGCAGCTTCAATCATTTTTTTGTTTTAAAATAATAGTATTACATTTTGCTTTAGTTGAATTAGAAGATCAATAATATTTTTATTCATATCTCTACATTCAATATACGATGACAGTCAGCCGCTGGTTAGCTTAGCTTAGCTTAGCATGAACAGGGGGAAACGGTTAGCCTGGTGCTTTTCAAAGGCAACAAAATCTGCACCCCTAAAACTCACTGATAATAACGTTATATTTTGTTGGTTTTATTTATATCAACTAGTAATTTGTAATATTTACCTGTCAATTATTTGTACAGATAAAACAAATGTCAAGTAGGAAGCTAAGGAGGTGCTTTTGTTTCTAAACTTTTGGACAGGACTAGCCTAGCTGTTTTTATGCCAAGTCAGATTAAGCTAATGGCTTCTGGTTGTAGCTTAATATTTAAAAGAAACATTGATGTTTTGGGAAATCTTGTTTTTTACTTTCTTACCAAGATGAGATGATTGGTAAGTAAACATGAAGCTACAGCTGGAAGCGATTAAATTAGCTTAGCATCAATACTGCAAACAGCTAGCTCTGTCCAAAGGCAACAAAATCCACCCAGTAGCACCTGTAAAGCTCACTCAATCAATTTATATCTTGTTTGTTTTATCCATACAAAAATCTTTGGACAGAGCCAGGCTAATAGTTTCCTCCTGATTTTAGTCTTTATGCTAAGCTAAGCTAACCAGCTGCTATGGAAAGATACGAAAGTGCTTTTAATCTTATAACACAGAAAAAAACAACGAATAAATCCCAATTATCAAACTATTCCTTTTTAAGGAATAATTCTCCCTTAAAATGATGATTTCTTTGTTAATAACTCACCCCATGTTACCTTGAATTTCTTGAAGAAAACTATGTTTTTCTCAAATGCATCTACGGTGAATGGACAAAAACAGAGAAAAACATTGATTTTCCTGACAATAGCAATGGTCATGTTAAAGGTGAAGTTTTATTTTAATAAAATGCTTCTCCTAATACTGGAAAAAAATGTTTTTGGTCTTTAAAAATGCACTAAAAATGCAACAACCAAGGCTGTTTTTTTTTTTTGTTTTTTTTTAAGTGAACAAGTTTTTTACCCGACAACATTGAGGCTACAGATCCGTCTCTTGTAGTCAACTGCTCCCATCACAGGAACTGTCAGTGACTTGTGTTTGTCAGTAGTTCGACCCGGTCGTAAACAGCTTCAGGAGTGTGCGGATGTACCAAACACACACCTCATAATGACCCTATAAAAGCTTTGTGTCTATCGTGGAGTCCACCAATAGGAAAGAAAAAGCACCTTTCGTCGGTCTTTGGATGAGCAGAGCAGAAAAAGAGGCCAGTTGTCGGAGATCACGTGCATTTAATAGTGAAGGAAAAGCCATGTGGCCTTTTTATAAAGTATGTCTTCGCATGAGGGTTTTAGGGGTGAGCAGGGCAACATAAACACATGCATGCTTCATGTGCTACCACCTGGACCACATTTTTGTACTGTAACCTGTATTCTTGAAATCCTCTCCCGTTGATGGCTACTTTGTCTCTTTTTTTGGACCGTTTGAAAGTTGACAAATTGTCAAAAAAATATGTTTTTTTCATCGTTTTTTTATATACAGAAAATGTGAACGCTGTCGGTGATATAACCTATAAGGACAATGAACACTTGGCTGTGAAGTGTATTGTTTTACATAGCCTGGGCATGGGGGGGTGTACTGTTAAAGATGATGGGTGTCTTGGGACTGACGACACCTTCTGCTGTCAACACAGTGTCTATCTTCAGCTCGACACACGATGTTTTGACGGGGAGCGTTTGGAGGGATGTGCGGCGCACCTGTCTCCATCACAGCTCCATCAGAGGTGTGGAGGACTTTGACACAGTACACTCATGACGTATGTGAATACTAATGTAAAAATGCAGAAGCACATTCTGTCTTTTTATTATTATACATGGAAAAAAATCCTGATTTCTTGTCATAATACCAGCTGATATTTTACAGTGATTTAAAGAAGTGAGAAGATAAAAAACTTTTTTGTAAGATTCTGTATTTTTAAAATACTTAGCTGTTTTATACAAACACTTTTCGTTGGAGAGTCGGGGTTGACTTTGGGAATTTTCAGACCCTTTCGTCTCTTTGGACATTTGGATAATTTGTTTGTACTTGTGGTTTGAGCCTCACATATTCTGTCTGTATTATTTCCTCTTAAAAGTATTTATTTTAAGGAGCCGTCATGTGAGTTTGAACAGATGGCACAAATGTTTTAATATGTTGATTGATGAGTGCTTGTCAATTTCTTAATTGAAATAAAATACCATATATTATAGTTGTTTGACCTTTGTGTTTCATACAGTGCAGACTCTGAAGACAACAATGTTGGTCACATTTTTAATCCTCAGGACTTCAGATAAAACAATATACAGTGAAACATCTCCAGAAACATTTTTGTTAATCTGACCTGAGAATAAAATCAGGACATCCTTACAAATAAAGTCAATAAGCTCTTCCAAATCCAAATGCATTCAGTATCCAAGGATCAATAAAAAATGTATAAAGAAAAAAAAGTAAAATACTGTCTTCCCTAGAACCGGTTTCACAGTGTCCCTCAGCCTGGATTATGCTATTAATGAAACTTTAAATAAATACTAAAACAAGCCCTTGAATCCTACGAAAAAATGTGAAACATCTGCTCCTATATCTAATTAGGCTTCACTGTTTACACAAACTTTTTTGTAAATGTATGAGCAAAGCTCAACAAAATGTGGATCCTACACTTCCCATGATTCGGTTTCTTTGCTGCTGTATTCATGTGGTGTCAGAACAATTGGAAAATTGTAAGTTTGTGACTGTAAAACTTCACATGAATGTCCCTTGAAGTTGGACCAACATCTCAGAAAGTGTCAAAAGTGTTGGTGCACGGCTTGCCTAGTTGTCATCATATTATGCAGAAACATGGTGAATGAAAGTAAATGTCGGGGTGGTCGAAGGAAATGGTTCAAATCAATTTCATTTAACTATCACCTAACCCCATACTTTTAAGGAAATATGTTTTTTTTGATTAACGTGCAAATGTTGTTTTAACTTTTTATTCTTTTATAAAGCACTTTGTAACTGAGGCTTTGAAAGGTGGTATATGAAAAAAAAACTTTCACCCTCCCTGCTTGATAAATTAATATCTTTCAAATGTCAACATACTTTATTAATCTATGATTTTTTTTTAAATGCGCAAACCAAACACAGAGCTTCCCATTAATAGTCTGTTGTTCCCAAGCTAAAGTGAAATCTACTCAGGTGGTCACCTTCAAAAAAGGTAATCTAGAAGACATTATCTTGTCTGTTTTCTGAGGCAGTAGTAGGTAGACTAAATTTACTTTGACACAAAACCTGAAATGGAACCAAGGGAAATGAACTCAATGTAAACAAATTCCTTTCTAAAATACAAAAGGGACTTGAAGATCCAAGTCAGACCTGATCTGAAGATATTATAATATTTAGACCCTGCCCAAAATGAATTCAGAATAACATAGGACAGGACTGTTTCTGACTGGTTTAGACCAGAACTGGGATGGTTGCAACACTTTCAATTTCTCCAATCAGGAACAAGCAATCACAAAACCACTTGGTTCACTCTGCACATGCTCAGTTTGGACCTTTTTTCCTCATGTCAAGAAGTAGCAGCAAAAACTGATGTTCAGGTAAAAGAAAAGTTTTTTAGATTTAGATGCATTGTTTATTTGTATTTATACGTTTTCTTAAATTGCCCGATGCCTAGGTCTTGGAAGACAAAGAGTGACAAAGGGGTTCCTCTCAAGAATTTGAAAAAAGAACATCAAATGATGTAAAAGTGCAGGGAAATAAAATTTAAAAAAATATGCGCCATGTTACACTGTACAGATTCTGTAAAGAGAGAAGAAGAAGTTTGAAGAGAAGGGATCAAGGGAACGTTCATGTGTCTGCTGCCACAGAGGAAACGAGGACTTCACTGATGAACAAGAGCAGAAACTGACAGAAGACCTGCTGATGCATATTATGGACTGTTTCCATGTGAGGTAAGCACTTAGCAGATAGATAACACTTACACAGGTTATGTTATAAGTTAAGTATGGAAGAAATATCCTATCTTTATTCAAGAGCATAGATTTTCAGTTTGAGAGCATGATTTTATTCCTTTTCAGTGAAACAGCTCCTTGTCATGCTCAGATTTATTCTCCTCATGCTCACATTTTGTGCTCGCACTCAGATTTCTGCTGCTTTCTTTCAAAATGTTTGCTTGAACTCAAAAATCACATGCTTGTGCTCACTTCTTGTTCACTCACTTCTTCTTCTTGGACACAAACATTTCGCTTGCACTCAAATGTGTCCTGTGTGCGCTCAGATCTAAAGTCCACATGCTCAATTCTAAAGTCTGCGCTCCCAAAACTTTTGTGCTCACACTCAGAACAAGCACGTCCTCTCAGGTTCAGGTAACTGATCAGACTGAACTGAAGATGTCCCTCCCTGCGCTTATAATAGTGTGTTTCACCGGCCAATAGAGAGACAGAGTGTGGACCAATCAAATGACATATTGGGTGCATTTATTTGCCTATTTTGAGCGCTCCATAGGGGCAGGTAGTATATCGTATGTTTGTAAAACTGCTTCTCCCTTAAAATACACCAATTTACCCTAATAGCCAGCTATTTGAATCATCACCTTTAAGACACAAGCATATTGAAGTATAATTAATCTTAAGTTATCCTAAAATATGTCACCAATGTCACGATATTCGAATGGTTAAGCACATTGCTATTTAATGCATTTTAAAACATGGTTCGCATTTTCTCTGTTTCTTTCCTGCTGCGTGGGGCAGCTGAGTCCTACTCAAAGGTGTCTAATCATACTGTTCGGCCGTGCTAACTTGTTGCATGTTGAATTATGATGTACTGTAAACTATACCAACTGTATTTTACAGAATTTTAGTTTTCATAGAAAGCTGCATATATATGCATCTGCACAGTTCAATGTAAGATCATCAGCAGTCAAAAGCTGCACAAGTTCCGTCTATTTACTTTCATGTACTTTATATAATTTAACTTTTTTCATTGCAGTTGAATTCCAAAGGAAAGTATATGTTGTTTGACGTTGGGCAAGTAAACATGAACCCCACACCCTCTAGAATCATATCTTTATTTGTAATCAAACATAATTGGGCTGTAAAGGGGATATTGTGCCTTTCATCCAATAGCCTGCAGCGTTACAGATGACTGTAGTTAATACATGCAGCAGTAAACAGGCTGCATGCTCTCCTGACATTATAATTAACCAGCGCAACCATGTTTTCATCAGTAACGCTGTAAGATGACAAGTTACTTTTAAAAGTAACGTTACCCAACACTGACGAATTGTAACATTTGTTTGTTTGTTTGTTTGTTTGTTTGTTTGAGAGTAAACCAGACTTTTTTGGTTCGTGTTACACGGAGAACAGCTACACCATTTATTAGCAGACACATGTAACTAGTTTGTATCACATTTTGAACACATGGGCTAAAAAGAGCTCCAAGATACAGACGGAAATGTCAAATGTCTCCCCTAATGTGGTTTCTTCTCAACTCTGCCTCCAAGTCAACTGTTTCCTTTCTTGAAGAAAAATATGTTGACGTAGAAATATTTTTCTGGTTGATTTACCAGCTAATTTTTTACTTCTTCAGCATAACTGGTTTCTAACTGACTTTATATTGTTTTACTGAATTAGTTCCAGTACTGACCACCAAGAGAATGCATTTAAAGCATTAGCAAGGACATAAAAAAAAACACTGAATTATTGATGAAATCTATTATAAGTATTAATTCTTAATGATACTAAAAGTCTATAAAGCTCCTCCTGGCAATCATATTCAGCTCAGATCTGCAGTGTATGAAGTTGTTTGTTTGTTTGTTGTCCTGCCTTCTCCACTCATTAATATTCAGAATAAGTTGCTTGTGTATGAGTTTGTTTAATAGCATCAATGTTTCAAAGGCCAACCTAAATAACCCCCTTAGCTTTTATGTCACTTTTGCAAAGTTTGTCCAAAAAGAGAATATTCTGGATGTGATGAATCCACATCAGCTCATGTGTTTTGTTTCTATGCCTTTACTCTGTGATCTAGGTTAGAGGTCGCAGCAGTTTCTGTCATGCTTTATTTTTCGCAGTCTCTACTCCAATACTGCTCGAGATGGAGAGAAGCGAAGGAGCAGAGGAAAGGGGGCAGAGGAAGTGAGGCAGACACCATCCCAGCTTTGAAGCTATGCCAGGAGTTTGCATTAGCTTGCAGATTGGATGACGTTCAGTGCAGCAGGATTTAGGGACGAGGAAAATGAGCTTTTAACGTCAAAGTCACTGAGAGGTCCCTCAGGAGGACAGTCCTGTTTTCTACTTAGTGTACAATAGCTGGCCAAAGTCTTCCTAAAACGTATAATCTCAACTCGCTCAGCCTACTTTTTTTCCAGTTAAAAAATGAAAACAACATCTGTTTTAGGAATACAGCACAAGTTTTTCTTTGCTCCTGTACAATGTCTTCCTTTTTGAGGATGTTGCCAGAATTCTTGGAAAAAAATTAACTTGTTTTTCATTCAGGATGGCTGTTTTTAAGTTTCCCCACAGTGAGAGGGATCATTCATTTCAGGGAGGGGTCCTCTGGTCAGGACAGTCCTCTCTGTCTCTCCTCAGACCAACACAGAGAGCGAATAGATGAAGTTGAAGAGTATAAGACTGAAAGCCAGCCTCAAACTTTCCTGGCGTGGGGTGTACAACCAACAGCCCTGTGCTGCTTCAGGGCGATGCAGATTGAAAATAGTAACAGCTAATTACATGTTTGCAAAGCTCCATGTTTCCCATGCAGAGCTGAGTCACGTGCAGCTCGCCGTACAGTGCTGCCCTTTGGCTTCGCTCTCTGTCAAATGGCCCTCTGCTCACTTCGTAAATGATTTGCAGGTACAGTTGAGTTCTCATACACACTGTGCATACATCAGTGTCGTTCCTGTTTGATGAGCTCACCAACCTTTGTTCAACGTATGCTGGAAGTCAGATGCCAGCTGGGTTAAAGGAGGAGGAGGAGGAGGTGGTGGTGAAGGCGGAGAAAGGCCCAACCCATGAGGCTTTCCTCGCCCATAAAAAATAACACATCAAAGAGGAGCTGTGGTTTATGAGGCGGTGCCATGCTGTCGTCCCTCGTACTGAAGTTGAACAGTTCTGCCTCACAGTGCAGGAACTCAACCGGGGTGGTATGTGAGTGAGACGGTGAATCGGTGTCCTACTGCAGTGACAAAAACATTTCAGGGGTGGGGAACATCTGAGCCGCACAGCAGGAGTTCACTCATGAGTCGGATAAATCGTCTGACAAGAAGCTAACTGGCTGAGCATGACGTGTCAGTCATTGAAAACAATAGGTTGACAAAAACAAACTTCACTGATGCAAACTGTGACATTTGGTTGAAAAAGATAGAAAGTGAACCTTGAGCTAAGAGTTATTTCATTTGGGTGAAGTCTCTGAAGAATTTATTAAAAAGGGCCTTTAAATTACACTAAACATACTCATGAAATACTCTATGCTCTAATATATGTAGAGATGCAAAGGGAATTGGGGAGCAACAGAGGTTTGGAGTCGAGTCAGATTTGAGTCACAAATGTGGTGACTTTAGGCTTGACTTGACAAAATCAAACGAGACTTCCGACTGAGCCTGGACTTTAACACCAATGACTTGTGACTGCACTTGGACTTGAGCCTTTTGACTTGAAAATACTTGATACCTTCCCCCAAGCCATGTTATATGCAATGTCGTTTTTTAAGTCACCAAATGTCTTTTTTAAGAAACTTGTTTTAACTAATAAATACATTTTTTAAAAAGCATTCATGATTTTTGTTAACACAATATATTATTCTGTTTGTAAAATGTACGGCTACACTGTGGTGTAGTGGTTAGCACTCTTGCCTCACAGCTTGCAGCTATTCTGTGTGGAGTTTGCATGTTCTCCCTGTGTCAGCGTGGGTTCTATCCAGGTTCTCCGGCTTCCTCCCACAATCCAAAAACATGCACTTAGGTTTAATTTGTGACTCTAAATTGTCCTTAGGTGTGTTTGAGAGCATGAATGGTTATCTGTCTCTGTGTCAGCCCCGTGTTAGACAGGCGACCTGTCCAGGATGTAACCTGCCTCTCACCCAATGTCAGCTGGGATAAGCAGCTAAGGATAACGAATGAATGTTTTTAAAATGGCATTACATATGGTGAGGAACACATTATGACTTGTTTAGGGCTCAAAACTCAAAGGTTAAGTGCTTGTGACCGGTCAGCCTTGACTTGGGACTTGATTGCGAAGACTTGAGTCTTACTTGTGACTTGCAAAACACATTGATTGATTTCATTTAGGAGGGACATAAAATAAATTAAATGTAAAGTAGATGTCTTAGATACTGTATGATACAACACTTTCAGTTTTATTGCTATATCAAAAATGCTATCTTGTAACTATTAAGTTGTAAGTAATAAATTACCTTGAACCCCAGCAGTAAGTATGTTATTGATCCCACATATGTGTACTCGTTACACTGTGTGCCTTCTTGCTTGTTCCGTCTTGGATTATCCAAAATCTAATCTTCTATTACTCACCGGCAGCTCCACCCATCCCTCCGAACCAGGAGGCATTAGCTGTGACTCATCGACATATAAACACACTAACCTGCAACTGGAACACCTGCAGAGATGTAAAAAAAATGATTGTACGTCAGTAGTGAAAGTTGTGACATCAGCTTAGTTCGTAAGTAACACATATCTTATACATAAATCATAAAAACATTACTCATCTAATTTAATGATAGCCTTACTTACGACAGCTGCAGATGTTGTATTCTCGCACCGTTCTCCACATCTCTTGGTTATCAGTGACACTGACCTCTCTGATCCGGCTTGCTTCTCTCACGCAACATCTGGACTGAACAGCATCAGAAAATACAGCTGGTTGATTTATTATTTTTAAGAGAAAAAAAGACAGCCTCTCCTGCATATTGATTTATGCATTCCCTCTGATGTACATCCATCCAGCGAGCTTTTCAAAGCCAGTCGAGTAAGACCAGAGGCAGTGACCTGGAGCCAAAGGTCAGTCAGACCGACCGTGGCTACCTGCCAGCAGTACGCTGCTGCCAGGCGCGGATCAATCACAGCCCTGGATTACTGGAATAACACACCAGCCCTGGGGGAAGGAACCTGGAGGCGTTCACAGGCCATACAAATCAATGAAACCTCTGATTGATCATAATAAATCTGCTACAAATACTCTTGGTTGATTCTACTGAACAGGACCACTGCAGTAAAACCACAAACTTAACAGATAAAATCTACATTATGAAGACATACCTCAAGCTAATTGAAGACGCCAGCAGCTGTTTAACTAGATTGATGCAGTCATGAAGTGCACTCAAAGCTGGAGATTGTTGTTTTTATTATTTATTAATATTAAGAGCATTCAAGTTTTCTGGTTGTACGAGCAAATATGAGATTGTAAACTGTTTGATTCGGGTTGTTTCGGTCTGGTTGGTTTTCTTTTGGCTTTGTTGTTCAGATCTGTGGATATCTGATTTTTTTTTCTTTATCACAGTTACGCCTGCCAAGTGCATGGGAGAGCCCATCATGTCGAGCCTGAGCTTATGATCTGATAGTAATATTGATAAATCACAGAGATATTCAAGTTTCACCTCTGTAGATTTGAGATAGCAGAATGATTATGGAAAAATGGACTTTGAAACAGGCCTGTCCAAATGTTGGTGTTTTTTTCTGTCTTCAAGCATTTTTTTATTATATTTATCATTGTTCTCACTTAAACTAGAAACATCAACATGAGTTGTGTTCCTTTTCTCTCACTTGTTCAATAAGAAACCACCATAGATTGTATTAAATATAGACAAGGTCTCCATGATGTCACCCAAAGGTTTCTGAAGAGCCGATGTGTAGCTCAGTGTGGTGGCTCCAGCTGTTGTGTCTCATTCCTCCTTAAATGGTTGAGTTAAAAATGTTTTTACCCCCCTTACAGTTGTCATGAATGGGGTAACTTAACTATAGAGACCAAAACTATTTTGTTTTTTTCTATCAGACTGTAAACGTGTTTATTTCTGCTTTAAAGTTGGGAATTTTAACATGGGTGTCTATGACAAATTGCTCCCTTTTGGAGCCAGCCTCAAGTGGCCAGTCGAGGAATTGCAAGTTCCGCCACTTGACTTCTTTTTTTAAGCCCCTGAGGTTTCTGCTTAGAAACCACTTGAGAAAGGGCCTGCAAAAGCATTTCAAACTGCACTCCCTTCATCAAGGCGCCACAGCCAGTATTTGACACCTCTGTGAAGATTCTCCGACAGCTCTGATGCAAACATCGGAGAGGTGTGATAGTCTGCCAACCTCTGTTTATATTCTGCGAGAGAAAAGTATGCTTTTGACATGTGGTTTCTTGAAATCTGTTGCTTGCATAATAATTATGATCTTTGCTGATTACATGCACAAACACACATGCTAGTCAGAGTAAATCCCTTACATTTTGCAGAAAGAGCACAGCACTGTGACACTTTTGAAATTAAGATTTACATGTTACATATTTCATCAAAACAAAACATTTGTGCCAATATAAAAAAAGATGTAATTTGCATTTTATGAAGAATTGCAAACTAATGGCCAAACCTTCTGCAGATGCTGGTTTCTGCTGCTAAAAAATACCTGAATTTGTACTTTTTGCATATTTTAATTACCCTGATATATAAATCCTTGATGTCTATCTTTAATATTTCTCTGACTGCAGCTAAAAAGTTAAAAATGTTGCCAAAAATTCAGTGTCACCCATTGCATTATATTAACTATATGCAGCGTGTGATTTATTTTTTTAAAGCTTTTTTCTCTGTGTACATCTGAGAATAAAACTCACTCCCACAGTTTGGCATTTTAATAAGCACCTTCTCAGATAAAACAGTGCATGTTTAACTTCCATGGTCATGTGTGCAGTGTGTACGTGGGAGGTTTGCGCTTTGAGGTGGTGAACCTGAAAGAGCCCTTCAGTGACCGTTGCTTACATGAGCTGACATTCATGATGACAAATCATCCCAGCAGCGTGTGAACCTCTGGAGGCTTCCTGGTCATCCACATGAAAACCTCTGTTGAAGAATGTCACTATGACTGTACTGTGCGTCCCTGCAGCTTGCTGTTCACTACTTTATTTTAGAAATTCCCCTGCTACCCAGGCCGATCTTCAATTTCGGTCATATCCAGAGTGAAAAGGACACCCCTCTGTTTATATCTCAACCTAAACTAGGCCAATGTTTTAACTGTTTCTGTTGTGTTTCTCGTAATCTGCAGCTTGAAATTATATGCAAAATCAAGTTTAACCGACTCAAATACAAATTCATAGGAATAAGTGAGCGCTACTTTTAATGAAGTTTTTTGTTTTGTTTGGAGCAGCTATAATATTAATCTTAACTGTGTTGATACACTTTTGGTGTTGTCTTAGCAGCTAAAGGGACAGATATTTCCCTCAGGAGAACAAAAATAGAGCTAAGTGAGAATACTGGACTGACTTGTAAATACCCAATTTGAAAGTTGATGTCAACTTGTTTTCGCTGCCTGTACAAAAAAAATCTGCTGGTCCACCAAGCATTATCAAGTGAAATACTAATATTTACATTATCGTCTGGAATTATATTTTCCCCACAAAAATAGACATATTTACTGAAGTACTGACACGGAAGCTAGGCAATGTACTGCTGTGGACGGGGGCAGTATTGTAGCCACCTAGAAAAATCAGTTTAAGTCCACACTATATTTAGAATTTTTCCCCTGCTTTAATTTGTCATCTGACAGCCCTTTCAGATAGAAAACTGAAGCCATTATTTATACTCTAACTTCAAAGCCACCAGACTCCCTTGACAAAAACAATAATTTTACCTTGCAGAACATGTGAGTTAGTATTCTACCACTGCTTCAGTGGGCGAGTGATTATGTGTTATTGTGTGACTTTGGTGAACCCGAACTAACCCTTTAAAACACCAAAGCCGCACTATAACACAAACAATAACTGATCAAGGGGTCCAGCAGCTTCTGTGTTCTGCAAGGTAGAATTACTGTATTTATCAATGGAGTCTGGTGGTTCTGACAACAAAAACGATTTCAGTTCCAAGCATGAATTTAGATTGGGCTGTCTGACACGTAAAGTAGTGAAAATATTCTAATCTGGGGACATGCTGACTGCCACCCACTGTTCACTATGGTTAAGTACCTCATGCAGTCTCACTCCAATAAATTGGAACCGTCGCCCTAGTTTAGCTAGGCCCGTCCCTCATCTTTAGAGCGCTGTACTGGTGTCCTAAGAGGGTTATCTTTCTTTGTGAAAAGCTGAAACGAATCCAACTTTATGCAGCTTATTATTTTGACCAAGATAAAATGATAATTATTCCACAACTTCAGCACCGCTGTGATTTACATAGCATGCCTACGAGCGATTATGCTTATTTGGAATATGGTTGGGTCTCTTTTTCCCTTTTTCTGAGTGGAAAAACAACAAGAATGCTCGTCCACCAGAATTAAATTAGCTTAATCTTGGATTTAACCGTTGCCACCCCAGAATCCTCTCACTACTAAACACAGTGTTGTGTTGTGCTTGTGGAAACAAATCTCTTTGGCCTGAAGTCCTGCAGATAATCTTAACTCCAGCCTTCAGCCCCTAAGTAATGGCTTTCTGTGGCCCCAACCATGCAACCCATAATCTGGCCGTATGGTAAAAGGCCACATGGCAGATACATGAGCAGAGCAAAAGACTATAAGATCTTTGGTCCAGACTAAAATACACATTTTATGGTTTTTGAGCCTATTTTTATCAGACTGTTTCTGGAATTCAACTGTACATTTTTGTAAGATAACTAGCAGGTATCAGCTAGCCCAAAGTGACATGTGAAGTTGTTTTTGAAAACATGAAGAAGCTGTTGTCTCACACATCTATTCACCCTAAACCTCTTACCCCCAATGATGAGGCATTAGTCTGATTAGGCAATTAAACTCATGCACGGCAAAGCTAATAACACATTATGTGCCTGCAGTTCGTTCTGGTTGATCTTGATTATGCTAGCAAAAAACAACATAACAGCAAATCTAGATACGTAGCCATCCACCTTTAAAGAAAACTGTTTGTCTATAAGCTTTTGTTCAGTAGATACTTTGATAGATTAAAACATGTATTTTTATTCTATTAAATTCTATCCATTTTCTTCAGCAGGCTAAGCAAAGTATTGCAGATAATTAATAATCAATAAAAATGAATTTAGTCAGTTTTTCCCTCAATTTAAATCAAACCTGTGTTTAGGCATTTTAAACATTTTTAACCGCAAATCTGTTCTCAATTCATATTATCTTATATATAACAATAAATAGTAAAAAAAGTAAATATTGTGAATTAGCAATACCTATAAACTCCATTTGCAGCACATCAGTTTCATGCTTTTGTATTATAACTATTATATATTGCATCATGCCTCTGAAATAAAAACAAAATTAATTAATAATAAGTTAATTAAATGAAATGTCAAAAAATTTGTGCAAAATCAACACCATCCAATCCCATTTTTTAACGTCCAGGGTGATGTCCTTAAATGTCTGTCAGTCCAAATATTTAGTTTAATATGCTATAAAACAGAGAAAAGCAGGAAATTAACATCTTTGAAAGCCTGAAAACAGCATTTTCTGTAGATTTTGCATAAAAAATTACATTAATGATTAATAGATTACCAAAATAGTTGGAGATTATTTTTCTGTCAATTGACTAATCATTGCAGCTCTACATTCATTTAGATGCATTGTACAACAGAAACAGATTTACAGAGTGTTAGTGTAACTCTATAGCCAGCATTTAATAATGGTTTATAAGTATATATGATGTGTAGTTAAGTAGCTTAAACCTGCAAATAATAACTGCTTTTCATGATTATATTTGCCAATATATACCTGTCTCTCCTGCCTTTTAATGGCTGCAATAAGTCCTGTGCACATGGTGAATACACAGCAGGTTGCATACTACAGTATAATTCAGTGTTGTACTCGTAGAGTAATGCCCTGCAGTAGCGATGTCACACTCCTGTCAAGCCCAGTTTAATCCTATTACAACCACTTTCATCATCACCAAGATATCTAGATTAAATTTCCTGTGTCAACAGCGATTATACTGGGCGGGCAATGGGATTGCTGAAGCATCCAGATGGGCAGAAGCAACTGGAAGTGATCAGTAATAGTATAAGTATAGATTATGTAGTTCACCACTGGCTTGGGATGCTGCACAAACCTTTGCCCCTTTTTTTTCTGCGACAAATGCCGCTCAATTATCCATTTGAAGAAGCAAAATCAAATCCATGTGACTCTTCAGTTGCATTTCAAAACAACAGATTTTTTTTCTTTCTTTCATGAGAAAAAGAGGAAATCCAGAGAAAAGAGAGAAAATCTTGACCAGATGGTCCGGCCAAGATTATCCTCTAAACATGGCTTCCCAGTCGTTCTGAGCCTCTAATGGCAACACTGTTGTTTCAAAGAAGTAGAGGAATAAACACATTCAGCTCTGTGTCAAGCAGGTCTCTCCACTGGGGGTCTGCGTGTTTAGTATCTCTGTGTGTTTGCTGTGACGCGGTCAGGGAAGGGTTACTCAAATAAGTGTGGTTTGTCTTTTGACCCAGCTGCATTGAAATACACAGCACCACCCACACTTGTCTCGAGCTGTATTCCCACATCTGTGCTGAGGCTCAAATATCACCCCCCCTCCCCACCTACAAGCTGCTCCTGTAGGCAGATTGTCTCATGTCTTACTCATTTAGAGACACCACCCTCAGCCCCTGAGATAACCTCACCTCCTGATCTGGAATATTAGCCTCGGCTTATTGGGGAAAATAGTTTTCCAAAAAGCAGGATGTGGATGTAAAACACATCCAGTGTGAGGTCAGGATTTACCTCATCCCGAGCTGCAGGAACAGCCAGTTTCACTTCACCGGTGGGTGTTGTTTTGACCATCTGACGGAGACGGTGAGGACGGTGTGAGGAGTGTCAGTGAGCAGAGGTAGAGTGGAGCCGTTGCCACGGTGAACGCGCTCTGTTCCACCAAGCTGGCCTCTGATTGGCCGTCGCCGAGGCTGAGAGAAGGAAATTCTGCCAATTGGAAACAATTGATGTTTTGTTGCCGGGCCAAGCTGTCCTGACACAAAGCTGACATTTATTGGCAACAAGGTTGCTCCTCAGGTTGGAAAAGGTAACAACTTAAAAACAAAAGAGAAAAAGACTCACAAATATGGTGAGTTGTGTTGCTGTTTGAATAGATACATTTGTTTTCTTTTTTTTCCCCTTAATAAAGTGATAGACAATCCAATATCAGTGGTGGAATATTTTGATTTTGACTTACACTTAAATAAAGCAATTAATATTATTAGATAATATAATATAAGATATATGATATTCCTTTATGAGTCTCACAATGGGGAAATTTCCACTGTTACAGCAGCAAAGTGTAGCTATAGCAAAAATAGAAAGAAGCATCAATATAATAACAATAAATAGAAACAAGCAATATTAACAAGAAATATAAAAGTAGCCTAATAATAGTTTAAGCAAGAAGAAATGTGAAAAGTTTTACACTTTAAACATAATGCAATTCTTTCAAGAATATAATTTATTTATATATAATTATATAACACTTAATGAGCATTTTTGCATTTAAAGCTGAACCCTCCTCTGTTTGCCATTTTCGTAGCTTCCTCTTGAATGTTTGCTGATGATCTGGCACCTGCTGTTTATTTTAAATGGCGGCTCAGGTCGCTGCAGATAGAGACACCGCCTCTACTGGATCATAACTGATAATTGAGTGTTATTATTTTTGTAGGACACACACATTGTTTTTTGTTTTTAGGAAAATCTGACTCATTGTGCCCTTAAGGGGGCCATTATGTTGTATAACGATAGCTTTTGCTTGTAATACATATAGTATATCTTACTGATATATTTCATCTTTTACTCTGTTTGTCCTCCAGATATCTTACTTTTTACGATATAAAATTCATAGAATCTTATTTCAGAGCTGCTAGCAGTGCATTTATTCACCCTCACTCTCTTTCTGTGATCATCAGACCACAAGCGAGAGAAGAATTAGCGAGCTAGCACACTTCCCTCTGCCTCATTTCCCACGACTAATATTACTTCTAAACAAACAGTGTACTCAGTTTTGCCTTTCTGCTGCTGCTGCAGACTGCAAATTACTTGTTGGATTTGATGAAAATGATTTCCAGCTGTGTTTTATTGAACAAATTGAGCACTGAACCGAACACAAAAAGCACAAATAAAGAAAAACAATGACACTGATACTCTTTCAAATGTGTTTATCACTCAAGCTGACATAGCAATGAAAATTGGAAAAAAAAAAAAAAAGAAAAAAAAGATTATATTGTGCAGCCTTAAAACTGAATCTGGCCTGATCTGGATGAATATCCTTAGTGTGATAAACTTTGTTGAAGGCAAGAAGGAAGCGATAGAAACCGTTGGTTCTTTGGCCCCTCTCCAGCAGCTCACTGTCGCTTTAACAAAAAAATAAAAATGGACACGAATAAAGGTTATTTGTCTACATTTTAATTTTCATTTACATTGTTGTAGTGACTCTTACATTCTCCAATTGTAAAAATATGTACCCTATAGACATAAAAATATTAACATTTTAGTCAACTTGAATGTATAAGCTATGCCCATCATGCTCGCCAACCTATCCTCTAAATTTTGCCAAACAAAAAAAAATCAGTTGTTTTCACGGTAAAAAACTAGGGCAGCTGTGGTTGCCAGAACTTTACCATAATAAATACGGGGCAACTTTTTCTAATATTACGGTAAAATGATATAAGCACTGTTGATTTCACGTTTAAGATTGCCATTTTATTCCATATTTTACCGTAAAATAATGAAGTTTTTCCATCAAAAGAAACGCTGTTCTGCCAAATAATTGACAAAAAAATACTTTATAAATGCTGCATAAATTGAAGATTTTACAGTATATTTCTATTGGATATATGGTGTTTAGTACATTTAACAGTGAGAAAAAGTAATTTTACAAAAAATAAATGCAAAAATCATGGCTTGTATATTACAGTATAATTTTGCTACAAACATGGTGCTAGTGTATTTTACAGTGGAGTAATGTATTTAAAAAATAAAAACTGTAAAAAAATAAATAAATACTGTTTTGGCTGATGTATACATTTACGGTGTTCCATTGTTACTGAAACTGAATTAACCCATTTAACCCGTCTTTTACTGTCATGGTTTAGCTGTTTTTCACCGTAAAATCACAACATTTTTTTACAGTGTAGCTATAAAGGAAAAGTATTTTCTTACACCACCGGCGCTTCTCTCTTAGTGGTATGCTTGATCAGTAGCAAGAAATTGGCAAATTACTTTCATTATAAGGCTCAAAGATATGGCTCCAGGTGGATTTTTCTTTATCTTTTGGTCAAAAATGTCTCTTTACTAGCAGCTCCTGTCTCTAGTAGCAAAAAAAAAAATAAAACTCATAGAGCTGTACTGGTTTTTTAAACAAGCCACCAGCTGAACTGTTCACATTAATAAATATACAGAAACCTGAGTATTGATTACTGTGGGCTGCCGGCCAATCAAATCTTTATGGAGTTCCTTTGGAATACAGTCTGTGCCTTGAAATAAGCAACTAATGCTTGTATGAGGTATAGATATTATTATAAAAGGTTCACTGAGATGCTGATCTCATCTTTTCTTCATAAAAATAACTGATAACCTTCTATTTCAGCTGAATATGTCAAACAAAACCGCACACTGTACATTTCAGGCTCGTAATATGCAAGATTCAGGAATTATTTACATACTTTATTAAATCTGAGCAGTTCATACGAACAGATCCGCCCTGCTTTTAATAAAACCTCGTCCCTCTATGATTTCAGTCTGTTTGAAACTGTGGGACATGAACTTTTTGAACTTGATGCAGAAGATGAAAAACAATGAGCTCAGTGTGCTCTGTGGAGGTTTCTGTCACTTCTAAGTAAGAAGTCTTACGTTTTATTGCCTCTTTTATAACTTGGGTGTGAGCAAGAAAACGTATATAGCAAAGATTTTTATTTCCTTCTTGCGATGTAAAACTGTTACAAAAAACAAACAAAAAAAGTTTACAATAAAAGCCTTCTGGACATAACATTAAATTAAATTCTCATTTACTGTGTTACACTTTCAAGAAGGAAATTTACAGTCACCTCAAAAAGATCAAAGAATATGTGAGTCTTGTAGAACTCATTCATCACAGGAATATTTTTGCTGATGTGAAAAGATTTCTCCATGTGCTACTTAAAAGGAATCTGGTGTTATTTTGAGGACTGTGTCTGTGGAAACTCAGGCGTGCAGTAATGCAAGGTGGCAGCATGTCCTGATGTCATTCATTAGCCGTGCATCTCAAACAGCCAGACACTGATTGTCAGCTGCACGTGAGTAATTGAATCGAGCGGGCGTGCTTAAACAATCGGCTCTAATTGCATTACTCTTTTGGACCATGACAACTATTGTCAGGATGAAATTTGCCCCTCCAGCAATGCTAATTGCATATGTAAATCAGAAATATTTGGCCCCTAACAAGAGGGGAGAGTTAATGCGATAAAAGGAATTCGTCCACTGCGGTTGATTTACAGCAGGACTGGCAGGCGTCCTCAGCAGACAACAGGGATCTGTTCAACTTTGTGTCATCGCTGTATACATCACACGAGATGAGTTCATTGGCTTTGTTTTGGTATGAAAATTATAAGGGAGGGAAGGGGGTCAGAGAGGGGGAGAGTACTGTCGTTTTTTTTACTCTTTTGTGTGTGTGTGTGTGTGTGTGTGTGTGTGTGGTTATAATTGGTTGTCTTTGGTAGGCTACTTTTATTCAGGTTTTTTGGGGTTTCTTTTTGGCATTATCGTCATTGATGAAACAATTTAGAATGTAACTTTGAGTGTGCGCATTAGCAGCCATATTACTGTTCCATTAAGATACACGGTCGCCCATATAGTTGGAATAAAATATTTTTTTACCTCTTTCCATGACATGATTGTGACAATGTGGTTTATTGTCAACAGATGGAGTGTATATCTTCTCAAAACTTTATTAATCAGTCTCGTCCAAGCATATGATAATGAAAACGAAACCCCACAATTGACAGAGGATTGTGTCTGAAAACAAAATGATTCTAACTTTATGGACGACCGTGTATTTGGCACAGTGTCAGAGATACGTAAGGCAATTAGACCCCATCATGACTCATTATTATAAAATGTGAGTAGTTTCTTTACAGGGATATCCCCGTAACATTTCCAGTGACATTTTGGAAAAGTTTCAAGGGAAGTTAAACTTGGGAAATATATCATTTCACTGTAACAAGTCAGCAAAGTCAGCCCCCTAAAAAGTAATACTTCCTTTCCTCACATGTACAGACTATTTGCCAGCATCCCATTAAATAGGAATTTAGCACATCTGCATGCACAGAGTATTCTCCTATCACATGTGCAGCCCACACTACTGCACTGTCTGAGCTAAAAAAAATGTGCTTTTAGTTTTGTCTTTTTCACAATACTGAAGTACTGAAGTATATATTTTATATAAATTTGACATTCCTTGCAGATAGCAGCCTAAAGTACACAGACTTCTGCTAGTTTTTGAGAGCTAGTTGTTACCATGTGGAATGACTGAACCCATTCAATTCTTTCTTATAAAGCATTTCTTAGTTAAGTTAGTTCTTCACTTTAAATCCTAAAGTTTGCACACAACCCACATTGTCGGTACTTAGGTAGTCAAGAGTTACTTACTAGCCAGCTAATTCAACACATTGTTTTTGACAAATTAATGGATTTATTTGGATTTTACCTTCTTTTAGTGAAGGGGTTATTTCCCATTAATTTACCCCAAACTCCCCATTTATTCCCATGGACATTTTCTACCCTGAATATTCCCAGAATTTAGCAACACTAGAGGTGACAGAGTGACAGGGTGGAGGTGGGTCACCAGTGCTCTTTCCCCCATAGCATTAAAGCAAAAAGTTAGCAAATGATGTTGTCGCATTTGCATGATGGTTTAACGTCACTCACTGTGCATCATATGAGTGGTTGGCTGGCTGGCTGCCTGCCTGCATGTCTGTCTGTGCATGGTGTGGGACGAGAGGAAGAGTTTCTCACCTTGTGCTGGTGGCAGAAGAGCCGTGGACTGTGATTACTCTGTGCAAAGATGATTGCCTCACAGATATTGTGTCAAATCTGACTAGTTGTACTGAAAAGTGTGAACGCTCTTAGTCAGCTTTAGTCAAGAGGAGGGCCTGAAGTAAATATTGCAATAACATTGGGCAGGGTCTTGATTTTTTTAAAAGTGAAACCTAAATTTCAGCCTCACTCCATACCCAAATAATTTCCCCACAGTCCCTTGAAAGCTCCTCAGAGTGAGTTATGTGTCACACGGGGCGGTGCAGGGAGCACTGAGGACGACGGGGTCACGTTTCAGTTTCCCTGCAGCGGTCCCTCCTCCCTCTCAATCCTGCTGCGGACTCTTCCTCATCCTCATCCTCCTCCTCGGTTTGTGTTGAGCAGTCCCTCACATCTGGAGCCGCAGCCATGGGGCCAAACATGGCGCCAGCCCAGCGCACAGCCTTCACCACAGAAACACACACACAGGAAAACACACTCATCCTTGTTTGTCCCAAAATGTCGTTGTGTGGTGGCACCAGAGAGTTTGCTGCTCACACTTAACTCATTATTTATGCATACAGAAGTTATTTCGTACTGGCTGTACGGTTGTTTCAGTAATGCAAGGTTTTCAAGTGGCTTGACAAAGCAGGAAAAAGAGTCACTCTACTTTAGAAATCCCTCCCACTGAAGTGCCCTTAAAAGCTTCTTAAATTAATCCTGAGAAATTAACATAAGCAGATACCATTCCTTTCTCATTGAGGCAGGGCAGACCCTCATGCATGTTAATTGTTCACAGCTTTTATAATCCAGTCTTCCACATATGGGACCTGATCCAGTCTGCCTGTTTCTGATTAAGAATCAGCCACGTGGGACAAGAGATGCTGAGAGAGGGATCTGCGGTACATTTTTCTGGGTTTGCGGGAACCAAAACTATTGTCTTGACTGGCCGGCTGAAACTTCGCTGTCATGCTCAGAGTTGTGATTATTGCTAATTTTCCCAGCTGAATGAAAATAATACATGCCAAATATGGCTGGGTAATTACATCTGTGGAAAGGGCGGACAGAGTGAGCAGATCACAATTGGTTGATTGCTTCTCTTCTTGAGGGAATATTTTGATCATACACCACCCTAAAACCTTAAAACTGGAACTTGTACTTGCATGGGAACCCATTGTTCAGGGACAATGTCCAAATTTGCCTCCATGAGAATATAAGTATGAGGGCAGAAAATGTCTGGCATGATGGTTAACACATGATTGCCCTCGGGGTGTTCACATCAATACAATACCTCTCTTTAACATGGAGACAGAGGGGGGAAACGGTAGAAAGGCGATCATGTGATGACACTACAGCCAGCTCCATTCACCATAGAAATTAACTTAAGTGACTTATTATCTGACTTTTTAATCTTTCCATCCTTTTCTTAAAACATGCAACACTTTCAAACATTTCTTATTATCATATTAGCTGTCTGGTGTTTCCAGTTGCCAAATTCCCTTTAAAAAAAACTCTAATTTTACTGCAGCACGGTCTGACTCTCTGCACCCTTCAGTCCTGGTTCTGGCTCTCCTGTGCCCCGTTTCCTCCAGCAGGCCATGAAGCAGA
Organism: Centropristis striata; assembly: GCF_030273125.1. Classification (NCBI taxonomy): domain Eukaryota; kingdom Metazoa; phylum Chordata; class Actinopteri; order Perciformes; family Serranidae; genus Centropristis; species Centropristis striata. Next base: position 11,815,810 of record NC_081520.1, on the reverse strand, counting down.
CATGGGCATCAAGCAGCATAGTGCCCGTATTGGCTCCCAGGAAGAGGGTGTTGAGCTCCAGTTCCTGCAACTGCAGAGGGACACTGTTACTCTGGAATTTCCTGCCAAATTATGATATACAGGTTGTCATCAACCATGTGGAAGATCCTCCCAACTGTCACCTCGTCTTTGCCTGATCCCAATCAGGCCAAGTGAGGATCCGCAGAGCAGCAACGCAAAGCATGCCAAAAGAGGTGACATTGATCCTACTGAGCACAGAGCTCTGACTGCAGGTCAAAGGCAGCAATGAAGCATGATCCAGTTCTGTCTGTGTTTCAGATGAAGATGTTTCTGGTGAACCTGCATGGTTTTGTCTAATATTATCTGATTTAAAAGGAATCTGATCCAGTGGAACCATGTCAGGCATTACAAATAACTCTATGGACACAGCTGATCTTCTTGCTGATTAGATTTTCTAGGTCATATAGGGGTATTACTATTTAAATGGAAAGTACCGGTAAAGCCTTGGTCTCCTTGGTCTCTTTAACATTAAATATTCATGGAGTTAAAGCTTTAAAAAAAATCCATTTTTTTATTCCTTAGATTTTGAGACTAACACTCAAAACTCAGGTAATCTGTTTTGCCAGGGCTGGGTAGAAATATTGCAAAATGCTGATTGATGCATGTGACATTTCCCTTTTGTGATCTCAAAACAGTGATGGCAAATATCCAAACATTTGGAAAATGTTTTTTTACTGCAATCACCCATATTCAGAAACAGAATATGTTTTTTTTAGGGACCATGGAACCAGACAGGTTGATGCCTGGACTGTGGCCCCTGTGGTCTCCGTCTTTACGCCCCTGGTTGTATCCTGCATGCTGGAGCAGACCAGGCTGCAGGTTTTGGGGTGATGGAAGAAGAAGAATATGATCATTAGGCAGTGCTGGTCTATACTGATGGGTCACCAGGGAGCCCTCCATCACTGACAGGGCCGGCCACCCTGTTGTGCCTCCTCTCTCGGTCAGTGTGTCGGGTTTCAGACACATGGACTGAATTAACTATATGTGCCACTTTACCGGGGCGACGTCCACCACACCCTGACTAAGCAGTGGCTGGTTTGTTAGGAGGTCCTGCTTTGTTTTCTCTATAAACACAATGTACATTTAAGACTTGTTGTTGCAGGATGGTGTCCATTTACTGCAGCTGAGGTCGCTATTGTAAAGCAGTCTGAGGAATGTCACTGGAATTTGGCACCTATTGTAGAAGAGAAGAGTAATTAAATTAGGAGTAAACCGTGGCTTATGTTGAGATTTTACTTTTGTAATGTAGTTATTTTCTCTTTTAGAAACGGCTTATCAAACCGCACTGCCAATAGACGGGTGTAAGAAGCTTAATGCAGGATTAATTGATTTTTTTTTTCTCAAGGGGCAGTAGAACAAGTACAACATTGACATATCGCCGTCTGTAGCTGATAGGGCAAGTGTGTTAGCAAACAGTTGGTTGTCAACTCATCCAGCAAACATGATGTAGCAACTTGTATGTATTTGCATGTATTTAGATTCGTCTTTCTTGCCAACCGACTAAAAAGATTCCAACGTTTGCTCTCCTTCTTGGCTCGTGTTAACTGGATCTGAAGCTGTTTGTTGTTTGGTGCTGAGCAGGTACAGTACGGTTGTCATATCAAAGCTTTTTCTTTTGTTAAAAACAGTTCCCTATTGTGGCTGTAACCAAAACAGTGAAGTTGCAGCCGTACAAACAAAAGCAGAAAGATGCTTCAACGTCCGAAGAACTAAAGGGAACTTCTGTGATAATTCTCTGTGCCTTTACTATAAGCAACCTCTCTCATGGTACATACATTATTCATAATTAATGTAGAAATATTTAAAATTACAGCTTTAAAACCACCATTTTGATAGTTTTCTTGACATTACAAACCCCAAGAAGGGCCTTTGGCTTTGAAACCAGTATGGTATAGTGGTCAAACCATGGAATTACTTCCAGGTCAATCACATGATGCCATGGGGCCCAAAATGACTTTTTCCCATAGACTTACATTGGGAAAGAAATGTCTATGGATATCAGTGGATACATTTCTTTTCAGCATCATAACTCTCCCAAAAATGACTGGTTTTACTATCAGTATTTTATCTATTCAGTCCAGTAAAGTCAAGAAGAGCTGCACGACTGAATCATTTTATCCCCATTCAAGGTAACAGAAACTGTGTGCTTGCTCTATAGGCCTTAGAGTGTGGATGATCCATAAAAGACCTGTGTTATTTTATACAGGGAAGTCAAACTTTCAAGCAACTTTCATAGGAATGAATGGCCCTGTTTTTCTTATAAGTCCATAATTATAACCCATGAAACCCATCATAACCCATCATTTTGTGAAATGTCCTGCATAAATAAATCTACCACATGTGAGAAATGGTTCACCTAAAGGGAAGTACATTAGAGGGATTAAAGTGCAGGGTCATTTACAGCGCACTGGTCCAGGACTGTGTGTGCTTTGCTCGAGGACACTTCAGAAATCCTGTGAGACTTAATTGAGCTTGTGTGTACATTGCACACATCCTCCAGTTTGGACGGCACTCAACATTCCTGCTTTTTTTAAATACATCGTACTGGCTCCAGCGTCCTTTGTGCCATTGTCAAAGCTGCTCTGCATGATTCACACATTCCACTTGTATAGACGCAGACTTTTACAGCCAGAGGAGGAGTAAAACATTAAACCACGTTCAACAGTCAACAACTCAGGGACTTTCGGCCTACATCATGAACCACCAGTGATAAACCACTGAAGCCATTTATTAGCCCAACATCAGTGAACTTCTCCTTTCAAAGAATGCTTGGCTGCGGTCCCAGAGCTGGACACAATGGGGCTGAAACTGCAAGGTGCTCTCCCACTCGTTACCGCAATTTTCTGTTCAATCCAATTAGATAAAACAAGTTTCTGTAAAACTCCCATGAAGGAAGGGGAGGTGATGAAACTGTGAGAGCTGGTGAGTGTGTCAGGAGACGACAGTGTAACGCCTGGTGTCCAGTTTCAGGACTTTTAACACACTGAACCTTTTGCCTGCTTGGCTCAAAACCAGTGAGCTGTTGTACAAACAAATACACGGTCAAACAAATACACGGTCCCCCATAAAGTTGAAATAAACTTCTTCCTTTTTTTACCTCTTTCCATGAAATGATGGTGACAGTGATTTTTTTTTTTTTTTTACATAAAAGTACATAAAGTGTATATCTTCTTGAAACGTTATCAATCAATCTCTTCCAAACATCTCATAATAAAAATGAAACCACAATTAACATTGTGTCTGAAAACTAAATTTTTCCAACTTTATGGGCAACCGTGTATTTAATCGAAACCTCTTGCAGTAATGCAGATAGTTTTGATTTTCTTTGCAAAAAATATTTTTTTTACTGACATCTATTGTATTTTGGTGTGGTCACAAATCTCAGAAGCAGACACTATGAAGAAATAGTTTTGGGAGTTCCACTTATTTGCTTTGTTGCCTAGTGATGGATAAGTTGACTGATACTCTGTTAGTTTTGTCAATATGAAGTCAAAACCAGAAACATGTTAGATTAGCATCAGCAAAAAGACAGGAATCAGTGAGAAACAGCCAGTTTAGCTCTGTCTGTGGAATCAAAATATGCCCACTATAGCTCATGTGAACATCACCGTCATGTGACCGTAGTTAACGTTGTTAAAAGAAATGATATGGTCATGTTTACACAGTTTGTTGAGTCTTTTGAGGTGAAAGGTCCTGTGTTTATTTGTTCACCCCTCCAGCCCATTTAAAAGGATTCTGTCTCCCTTATAATCTGTCTCCTTCTCTTCCTGAGCATTTGCTCTGAGTGTCTAGCATCGTCCACTACTGTCATGCCGTGAAATGTAATTGAAAGCAGTTTGGCTGTAATCAATACTCCATTTGGTAATACCAGACTGAAAAATGAGACATTGTGGTTTTTACGGGCTGTAATGTGTCCGATTATTTCAGGGAACAGTGACTTCCCAGACTCTAGGAATTTACTGGGCCCTACAAAAGAGATGTATGTTAGTTATTAAGCTTTAGAGGTTATGGTACTAGTATTTGTGCTAAGCTAAGCTAAGCTAACAAGCTGCTAAAGCTCCCCGCACAGACATGAAAGTGATATCAGTCTTTTTAACTAACACTCAGAAAGAAAGCAATTACTTTCAAAAAAGTATTTTTTTCAAGCTATTCTTTGAAAAAAAATAAGCTTGAAATTTGGTACCAGTATAATACACTTTTTTGTGATTGCATGAATCAATATACCTTAAATATTTTATTTGAATTCCCTCAATATTATCATATCAATATTAATATAGTTTTCTCGCCTTCATTCTTCATGAAGTCTCAGCTGAAGGGCTTCGTATAAGAGTGTCACAACCATCTTTGCAAAGTTTCACCTGATAATTTACACCAAAAAAAATACTCAATTAAACCTGGGCTGATTTTATTTGCAGTAAAAAGAAAAGTGATGATTGAATCCACTTGATAAAACAAAGGATGGTAAATTAATGTGCCAAAAGAGCATCTGGTTACAAACAGATTATATGTTTATATTTAATCAGCTGTAGAAACGATGGAAAATAGTTGGTCAACCCAGAAGAAGAGTTTTACGTTCTGTAGCAGCCGAAGGATGAAAATAACGTCTTTGTCACTTTCCTGTCTATAACCCCACTCCTCCACGTCTCCACACTGCATACATAATAACAGCCTAGACTCGGTAAAGCCGCCTGAAAATAGATAATGATGTGTTATCTCAGTCACTGAGGCTGTACAGTACGTGGAAAACGTCAGCGAGGATGTCTCACGCTTCCATCATGTTCCGTTAGATGCAGCTATGCTCTGGTAATATTAGCGCTGTCTTATCATATAACAGTGTCACACTGACAGGATGTACATGTGAAGGAGGGCACAGCTAATACTCGTCTGCCGTGGGAGCTTTGAAACATACTTATGACTCAGAGATGGTTATCTTTATCTGGCACGTAAACATGAAGTATTCTTTGTTCTGCAGCGGTATATCTTGTTCAGCATTAAGGTTTAAAGAAGGGTCAACCAAATCTATCTAGACATGCAGATACTTTTGGATTCATTAGCACAGGTTATGAGATTTCTCTCTGAGATTCCTGCCTCTTGCAGCACTGAAATAGGCCTATAAAATTGTCTTTCCAGAAACTGTGTCCTGATTGATCTGGATAATCCACAGAATGTGGCTTGAGATTTTTCTAAATGCATTTTTTTAGCAGTGTGAGCACCACAGACTGGGTGCAGGCAGCAGTACCGAGGCAGATCAAACCAAAAGGTCAGATATCACTCGATGTTTGTGAGATAAAAGGACAGTGTTGGGTTAAAAAACAAATACTGCACACTTAACCAGTGGATGCAGTTACACCCATTGACACTAAATAACAACCTTGACTCCAAATTTCCCATGTGATGTGAACACGGGTCTAGGGTTCAAAGTACAGTGTTTGTTTGACCCATCCACCCTGAGTGGAGCTTTGTGCTGCTTATATTTAGTCATTACATTATGGTCAATGAAAAGCCCTGTGCCTCTCCTACACACGCTAAAGGGTGCCTTTTATGTTGGTGTCAGACAATGAGGGCCTTCGATAAAAAATGAGTTGGAAGTGAGGCTCTTAATACGAAATCAAACACCACGTACAGTTTATTTAAGCGTACATTTTTGTAATTATTAGCTTTTACTTTTGTGACTAGCAGTGTTTTTTCTCACTCCTAGATTAATTGTATTGGACAGGTTTATTAAATAAAGTGGCTTCTGAAAACTGGTGGGATGAAACTAGGTACATTTACTCAGGTAATGTACAATTTAAGTACAATTAGGTACTTGTATTGTACTTTTTACTCCACTACATTTAGCTGACAGCTTTAGTTCCTTTTTTTAGGTCAAAATTTAACATGAAAAACGTCAATTCAATTTAAAATGATTAGACTTTTCTTTTAATTAAACCTCATAACAGTGTATTAAGTAGTTAAAATGAGCCCTATATTTACGAAATTTAAATGTTGCTTACATAAATGCATCAATTCAAGTAATCAAATAATTTATTTATAATATATGTGTATAACAATCTGAGTGGGTCCATTCTGCATAACGAGTACATTTACTTTTTAGTACATTTTGATGCTGCTACCACCAAGTTTTGAATGCAGGACTTTTACTTTTGCATATTGTTATGTAATTTAACAGTGCGGTATTAGTACTTTTACTTAAGGAAGGGATCTGAATACTTTTTCCACCACTGCTTCTGAATGTACTGTACCGAAGCTGGGAACGGCTGTGCTTACGATTTTTTTTTTTTCAAATGCCACAATCTCAAATTCACAAATCAATCATATTGATACCTCAAGAAAACTAGCTTTGTTACATCGATATGTATCAGGATAATCAAATCGTTATCACAAGAAATTCAAATGTTGTTTCCTCCTATTACTGATAATCTTTATCAGAGATCAGGAGTAGGTTGCTGTCGTGCAAAGCAGTCAAGCTCGCCGTCACTCACATCCCTGCGGTCAAATCAGCTGACAGTAAATGTATTTGAATGGAGCAGATTGAGCTGACAGGATAAACTGTGTGACTCCTGTTTTCAATCCTGCATAGTTTACCTTTTACATTGCAGGATGGGGCATGCCTGAAGTTCTGCACTCTCCAAGTGTCCCTCTCAACTTAAATGGTAAATAAAGAGTAGCTTTAAGTCTTACATCGATACAGATTTTAAATTCAACAGGGCAACATTTCTTTTGTGATTCACTCATGTTTAAAATAGTCAAGAAACCAAAGTTCAGACTTAGCATCTACATAAACTGTCACACTGTTATTGTCTTTCATAGAGATATAATTTGAATTTCAGTCTCTTGCGACAACCACAGATTGAAATGATGCATTCACAGCCCTCTGAGAGAGAGCGAAGAGAAAAAAGACAGCCTCCTACAGATGTATTACATGTCTTAAAGCCACAAGGGAAAAGGACACCCTCTCCAACTCAAACAAGGAATCTACTGTAAGTGTCTCTTAACTAGTTTGTGGTGGAGGATGGGTAATGCTGCACAAGCTCAGCAACTCAATGATCAAACAAGTATATGTCAAAAGGTGGTGAGAAATTAGGGCGATAACAATGTAATGGCCTTGAGTGGGTATAAATCTCAGTCTGCTGAGCCTTCCGAGACAGCTGAGGATGAAGGAGCTGAGGTTGGAAGGTCATGAACTGTGTTTATGAGCTTTGTGGTGACAGATTAAATAAAGATAGATGATAGGTAGAGGAGGTGACTCACTCCTCTGCCGTGAGTCAATCCATCTCCTGTCAGAATCACCAAAACAGACCGAGAAGAGAAGATGGCATTCATGGAAACCTCTGTGCAGGAAAATCATCCTAGCTGGAGAGAAGCAGCAGAGTGAAAAGATTTTGAAAACAGGGAGCCATGTTTGAACAATAGACACCAGTGATGGAGGAGGAAGAGTAGAAAGCTAAGCAGTAGGTTTGATTTCAGCTTGCAGATGGACACAGTCCTCTGTTAACAATCTGACCAGCAGGGAGGGCCCTGACCTTTGACCCCAGCTGGGTGCCTATTCTTGTAGGGAGAGAGGGGGGCTACTCCATGTTGCCGGTGTGCTCCTGTTTTAACAACATGAAGAAAAAGTCTTTCATCAGGGGAAGCAGCCATATGTCTTCCAAACCCCCCACTTGAAACGGGGGAACACCTCACATCTTCATCTGCTTCAGTCCGGACTTTATTGATTCTCTTTGAAGAGATTTACATCATGTGTCAAATGTGAATAAGATTCATGTCCGGGCAGTCCAGTGGCCGCTGACCTCTGCTGACAAATACATTTCACAGAAAGGCTCACGTGGGCCGTGTGTCCCTGTAATCTGCCGGAGAAATATTGAACAACGGGGTTGGGATTGAGGAGATAATGCCGTAATCCCCACCTGCAATTTTGAAATCCACTCGATAATCCTGGTTAAAATGTGGAGCTGCAGTTTCATGTGAGCACATCAAAACACTGCTATCTGCTATATGTTTAATCAGTGAAGCACTATTTGTCCCAGTAGAGAAAGTCAGTGTGCAGCTCTGATCAGCCTGCTATATGTTTTTAAAGTTGACTGACTCACACATTACAGCCATCGTAAAGCCTGACAACATCATAGATACTGGATTAAAAAAATGTTTATTGCAAAATTATGTTTTTTGCTAACTAGTTTGACTAGCTCAGCTTACTGTGTGTTTTAGTAACAGTTTGATGTTTCTGTAGTGAAAAGGTTGAAGAACTCAAATGATTACAATTACAATTACAAATGATCTCTAAATGTTTTTATTTCTTTATTGGTTTGGAAGCTGATTTATTAACATGGACACTTTTCACCCAACTATAAGGTGTCTAGCATTGTGACGTCTATCATGAATCAGGAGTTACGAGTCAGTATATTGGGATACTGTAAGCAAGGAGATATATTCAGAGTTTTAAGAAAACTGTCAAAGAACACACCATCATATGCATAAAATTTGAGTAAAAACATTTTTTTATGCAATCAAAAGTGCGGTAAGTGTATCAGTTACACCCCTGCCCAACTATGCAAGCAATAACTTAATTAACTGAGTAAATAATACTTTATATTTTATTGATAACATAATGTGGAGTCATTAGCCTGCTGCACAACAATAAGTCCACATTAGTTCTTAATAACTCCACTGTGACTGTGATTAGAGGAAGAAACATTGCAATGACTGAAACTTATTCTGTTTCTATCACATTATTAACACACAATAAAACACAAATACCCACACAGTCTAAACATTTCTATAGCAGGAGGATGACCAGCTGTTCTCAATGCTATGTGGGCAGAGAACTGATGTTATTAGAGCCACAATGTAAATAGCCGTTCTTCCTGCTCAGCCAGATCTATATGCTCTTCATTTTTTCATAAAAATGGTAAAATATTTACTTAAATGTTGGCAAAAAGTAATCATAGGCATTTCCATTCCCTCTTCCACTGTATAAAGGAAGTAAAAAGACAAAATAATGGACATGCAGCATGTAAGGGTCAATTTAGCTTCCTAAAGCTGTCACATTATTTTCCATTTGTCATTTGATAAAAATTGATTATTAGCACTTTCAAGATTTAAATTTCACAAATGTCTTGATAGTTAACTGACAACTAATCCTGTGTTCCCCGGGCTGACCATGTCCCCACCTGAATGTGTGTTTCGGTAATGTCTCTGTGAGGTTTATGAGGACCTGAAGCTGCACGATTACCTCTCTGTGTGGAGCACCACTTCACATGCACTCAGGCAAAGTGCAGCGGCTCTCGCTGAATAACATCACCGGTCGTGGATGACAGTAGAAAGTGTGGACCAGTACCAAAGACAAGCTTTTACACAAAAAAGCACTACCTTCATGTGTGCGGCTGCCTTGTTTTGTCTTTTCTCAAAATGCTTTTTGTGTTGGCTGCACTTATGTCACGGACCCCCTGTGTTAAATAATTAAGTTGGACACATTTTGTAATGTAGTAATGTAGTAGGGGAGTTACTTTTTCTTCTCTGAAACATTTAACTTGAGCGTTAAAGCATCAGCGGGAGTCGTGGCCTCTTCATGAATTAAACATTGTGCCATCAAAGCCCAGAGGGAGTGTTACGTTGCTATCCGCTGCAGAAGAACACCAGCTGGGTCTGTCTGTACAAGACTCCCAAAACTTTAAAGTCACACATAGCACTTTAGTTGCATCATCTCACCGACTTTAGTATTTATAACTCGCTGTAGAGCATCCTAAGGCTGATTTGAAACATTAGGCTTTATGAGCAGTCTCAGCACTTCTTCCCCCTGATTAACACACACGATCAGCACTTTGTACACCACACTCTAACTTTTGGCACACTTTCTTTCTCTCTTTGTTCTCGCAGTTTGAGTTTGCCAGACTGAGTTTTGCTGCGTTGGAGGTGCCGCTGGTGGTCCTGAGAGGCCTGCAGCCTTTCCTGAAAAACGATGGGGTCCCAATGATAGCAAATGATCACTGAGAGGCTCAAGAGGAGAAGTAAACAAGAGACGACACAGCAGCCCCAACAGGGAGAGCTCTGTCGACACAGTGGTAATATGTCAGTGTCACCGGACACAGGAGCCACCACTTAGATGGGGATGAAGAAAGACAAGCCAGAAAAGGAAACATTCACTATACGGTACATAGGACATATGTTTGTTCATCAATTAGTAATCTTATTTTTTTATTTATATAAATGAATAGCAACAAGCAAATAAAATTGGTTAATGCTCTCAATAATAATAATAAGAAAACACAAGCAAGCCACATTAACTGCTGCATTATAATACACTAACCCAGGGGTCTCAAACTCAAATTTCCTGGGGCCTGCTGGAGGCAGTATCAAATTAACCAAAAGAAGACACAAAATTACCAAAAAAAGACACAAAATGACAGGAAAAAAATTTTAATTACTTAAAAAAGACACAAAATGATAAAAAAAAAGAAAAAAAAAGACACAAACTGACAAAAAAAGACACAAAATGACCAAAACTACACAGAATTACCAAAAAAGTGACAAAATTATTAAAAAAAGACAAAATTACAGAAAAAAAACTAAATTACTCAAAGATGAAACAATATGACCAAAAAAAAACATAGAATTACAAAAAGACACACAAGTACGGAAAAAAGACATAAAATTACCAAAAAAAACTCAAAATTATTTTAAAAAGACACAAAATTACCAAAAAAAAAGACACAAAATTACCCAAAAAAGTAATTAAAGGGACCTTCCACACACAACACGGTAAAGTGCCATTCATATAAAACTCACATTAAACTTTCATATCAAGGTGGGGGCCACAAAATATCGTCACGAGGACCGCAATTGGGCCGCGGGCCGTGAGTTTGAGACCCATGCACTAACCCAATAAACATTTAAACTCAAAAATATTTTTTATTTCTGTCTTTACATTGTTTTTTGTTGCATTATCTTTGATTTATGACCACTTCTAGCATCTCTGTATGAGAATTATGAGTAACTAAAAAAAGTTAAATGTTTTCTACCAAAAAAAGTCAGAGAACTGGAAACTTTTTTTCAGTTCTGATTAGTGTCCTCGCAATTTGCATGCGAGAGTTATTCTCTCATCTGGTGGTTGGACAGTAACAGGAAGTAGTTTGTGGTCTTTTAGTGACTAAATTAAATGGAATCTGTAAACTGAATTATGCTGGTTTAATCCCTAGACTGACAAGATTCTGTAAATCTGGATGGGAACTCCCCATTAAGTGCTCTTGAGTAAAGTCCTTAACACCAAGTTCTCCAGTGGAGCTGCTCAGTGTCCGGCAGATCTGACTGTGGTTGTACTGGGCAGCTTCCAGAGTGTTGGTGTGTGTGTAACTGAGTGGGAAAAAAACAGAGCTCTCAGTCAACCTACCTTAAATAAAGGTTAAAAATAGAATAAAATGAAAACAATTGAGCGGGACAAAAACTTTTTGAGAGAGACATGTTTCTAGACAGTTTTGGTGAATATATAGTTGAATTACTGTTTTTGTTTGTTAATGATTCACAAGAAGCTTTATTGATGGTATGTGTTTGCACCAACAAATCTGGGGCCCCTCTTTATGTCACTGTGTGCCGAGCAGATAAGAAGACCGTTGAGAGATTCAGTGTATTGAGAGTGTTGTGACTGAAGGCCTTTGGCTCATACAGGAAGCATGTAAACTGAGCTGGAGTGCAAACAGGAAGTGACTGACGGACTTCAGGTTTTGTTGCAGTGGAGAGAGGAAATGCTTGAGAGTTCCTCAATCGTTCCAGCACATGGTCCAGTTGTTAGAAAGCTGTTGAGTTGTTGCAATGCAGGAAAAAGAAGTTTCTGTGGTTGATTGAGGGGATCACAGGGTCATATCATGCAGTTTATTTCAACTGATTAGACTTTAACCCATAAGAACCCAGACCCAGTAATCCTTAAAGGAAAATTACACCTTTTCTGCTTACAGAAACACAAATTTGCCTTTTCTCTGCATCTCCACAACATTTATTAAAATTGTGCCATTAATTATTTTCAGAGTTGTTTTTAAGTAACAAAATAATAATAAATGAATAATAAATAAAAACAAATAACAAACTATAATAGGGTTAAATGTAATAAAGGACACCCTATTAATGGATTAGAATTGTTAAATGGGTTTAAACTTAACCGAGTAACAAAAAATAAGCTTTTTGAAATTAGCTACTTTTTTAGATTTCTGTTTCCAGTCACAGCCATATTTTGGAGAAGTCACTTCTTGTCAGAGTCACATGACCACCACACCAGGGTGTTAAGTATACGTCGCTTAGGGATTTAATGAGTTAAGGTGAAGCATAAAGCTGAATATGGGAGATTCTAGAACAAGTGTTTGTTACAACCGTGTCACCATGGATTCTTATGGGTTAAGTGTGTTTTTTTTATTCATAACTTGAATCAATTTATTATAATGAAGAAATAGAGATACAGAGATTTTAATAGTTAGATATGAAAAAGTTTTAAATGAGATACTCCTGCTATAGTAGTGTTTGCAGTCCTTGGTGGTCTAGAGGTCGTGGCCCCCCCTGCTGCAGCACAGACAGGTGCTGCCACATTTTTCTCCTCCTGTTGCATCTGCTGCAGGCAGTCGTCCTCAGAGTGAAGCAACTTTCTCACTGTGTGACAGAAAGTTTTGGCAAATTCTCACCTCAATAAAACTTTTTTAACATGGTTTCATTCGTCTGTCCATTAAAGGTATTGTTACATGACATTATTTAAAAACTAGAGTCTGTAACTGAAGGTGTTGTGAGTAAGAAGAATTATATTAGAGATACACCAAAACCAAGAACAACCAACAATGTCCGGATTGCTCTTTTTGGTGGGTGGTACTTGGTTTTGCTTTCTAATTTTTCAGCTTAAAATAAGTTTCTAAAAACATTTAAGGCAAAAAAAATCTCTTTGACAGTTTGATCTGAGTTACGTGAGCCTGGTGATGTATCTCATTTGCATAAAGTTGAGATGGAGTCGTGATTATACAAATTCAGACACGGAGAGTTGTGAGTGAACTAAAGGCTGTGTCCATCATGCAATGAAAATGAATGTTATACATCGCCAAACTATAACGCATCAGTAAATCTACACAGATTTATTTTTGCAATATTGGCCTACAATTAATTCAAATTTAATTGAATTAAACCACACAAATTGGGTCAAATATCGTAGTTTGATCGCAAAATCAAGGATGTAAAAATTGTATTGTAAAAATGTAGAATTGTTATGTAAAGAAACAAGCAACCTCCAATACTTTAATGATATCCCACCTCTTCTTCCTCAGTGTCTCAGTTGTATTGATTACAAACTGGTCTAAAAAGAAATATTAAAGAAAAATTAAAGAATACTAATTTAGCCTGTACCTCCTATAATTATCTGGGTTGACCTTAAAACTAATGCTTCTATTGTTTTCTGATTAAACAAACAAAGCCTTTTTTTATTAAATAAACGCCAAATGATGCCGTCCAAACGGCTTCCTCTCAATTTCACAGAGCTGATTGTTCGTGATTCATTCAGGATACAATTAAATTTACCTTCTGTGTGGCTGAAAGGGGAGCAGGAGTCTGAATAGAAGGCTGATGCTGTCTTTTTTTTTTTTTTTTCACTGTGAGGGTATAAAAATAAAGAGAGCTTCGCGAGCTCTGTTTCACAGGATCAACTACTGAGCCAAACCTGCTGATGAGACAAACAGAGAGCCTGGAGGTGGCTGGAGGCGCTTGATAACAGCAGAGCTTTCATCCTGTTTAATGTTAAATGCATGCATTGTGTTTGTACACACGTCTTTATCCCTTGACATTCATCGTATTTATGTATTTATATGTTTGCAGCGGTAATCTGTCTGGAAGAGAGAGACACTGCACCATCAAGTCTGACATTTTCTCAAGCCTACAGGCAGACACCTGTGTGGGAGCTTTTTGTCCGTGAAGCTGATGAAGTCTTTGAGCAGTGCTCCTCCATGACAGCGCTTCTTTACCCTCAGTCAGAGAGTTCAGAGGTCAGGTTCATTCCTCTTTTTTACTTACTCTGTCTCTGGTGTCACATTCCCCTGAAACTGATATAGCTGACACAAAAGATCGACTTACTTTCTTGCCACTTTTCTAACGCAGCTGCAGAGGTTCAGAAATAGCAGCTCCATTCACAACTGACATGCTGACGCCAACGTGAAAAATCACTGACTCATTGACACGTTGGACCTTTCAAATCCCAACGCCTTAACACAGCAAACTACAGCTGAGACAGCTTCAGATAGATCTGCTAACTTTGTTGTTTTTACAATCAAGATCTAAACAAATCTTTGTCTTCTTGATTATATAGATAAATACACAGTATGTCAAATGCAAAAAAACCCCCAAAAAAACAGGATATTCTCTTACATCTATTCCAAACCATAATCCTCTGTAAGCCTCCATGTTATATTATTAAAGGTAGCATGTCTCAATTGTATGCATGCTGCATAAAACAGTAAACAGTTTGTAAAAGAAAAAAGTATGTAATTTGGAGCGCAGCAAAAGTGTCAGTAAATCTAATTTTGTTAATATGACCTCTTGCCATCATTGTCCTAGAAAGCAATCTACAGTGGACAATACTGCAGCAAGAGTCTGCCCACTATCCTTTTGCAGTGAGTGGCATTATAATGACTTTGAGCGTATCTGTGGAGGTAGATGCACAGCCATGCTGTCTCTGACACAGAGCAGGATGTATGTGCATGCCTGTACAGTCTCCCTGTAATCAGCACCCTGGCTGCTGGAGATAAGGCACAGTGGCACAGTGTGAGGCTGCGGCTGGCTCTCTGCCAGGAGTCTTCAGGGCAAAACATTCACACCAGCAACACCGCTGTGGACACTGAGACGGTCAAACACTATTTTACTACTCCACCATCATTATTCAATACATTGTACCACCCAAACATCTTTGCTGTAAGTGGTAATTAGTGATAAAAACTAACAAAAGACAAAAATAACTTCAAATCAGACATCTAGGTCAGTGATTCCCAAATCCCAGCCAGGGGTACGCTACAGGGTACTACTGCGTTTGCCAGGGGGTGCAGGGAGAGATTTTGGCTAATTTTAAAGAGATACAAATTAAGATTTGATTTAACATATATACTGTATATGCACATATTGAATCAGCTGCAATGGCTGAACAGCACTTTAAAAGTGCATTAAAGCTAATTAGCAAGCAATCAAGCAGGTAACAGCTCAAATAAATAAACAGTTGAAAGTAATGGATAAACACTTGAAATAATTAGTAAAAAAGTAGTTAATTAACTGTTAAAATTATTAGCAGAAAGTAATGAATAACCAGGTTCAATAATTACCTAAAATGAAAGACAATCAGTTGAAATAATTATCTTAAAATAATGAATAAACTGGTGAAATATTTAGCAAAAAGCGATGAAGAAGCAGCTTAAATAATTACTTAAAATTAATAGATAAACAGTTGAAAAAAACATGCTAATAATGGTAGATAATTATTATATTATATATATAATATATATATAATATATATATATATATATATATATATATATATATATATATATATATATATATATACATATATATATTATATAATAATGAATAAACTGATGAAATAGCAAGAAAAACTAATGGATAAGCAGTTTGACATAATGACCTAAAATAATAGACAAACAATTTAAAAGAAATAGCTAATAATCGTCAATAAACAGTTAAAAAAGAGCTAATAATGGTCAATAAACAGTTAAAATAATTACCAAAACATAATAGATAAACAGTTTTTTTTAAAAAGAGCTCATAATGGTGAATAAACATTTAAAATAACTGGCCAAACTGACATTAACATTTACATTGAGTTCAACTGTATCAAAAAAATCACAACAAGAGTACTGACTTTTATGTAATCAATATCAAATGAACAAATTAAAACATGTGGAGTCAATGAAGTTCACTTGAGTTCATCTGATATGGCTGTGGGGGTATAAGGTTGACAAAGAAGGTCTGGAATCTGATCTGGGTTGCTCATTTTCTTTAATTATTCCTGTTTGCATCAGTAAAACCTGGAGATATCACATTTTCTTCACCCTGTTCCCTCACCAGAATCAATCTCATGCATTTTTTAAAAGTAAAAACATCTTCCACATATTCAAATCTTGCCTCAGCAAACAGTAGATAATCCATCACAGCAGACGTGGTGGCTTAGTTTGATTTTGAGTTTTAGGTTTTCATGTCAGTGCACATATTATGTTATGCTGAGCTTCCTGTCAATCACCTGACAGCCCAGGGAAGAAAAAAGTCCCTTTCAGAGCCACAAATATGTAACTTTATACATTTTGGTCTTATTCTTTAGGACATTTAGTCCCCAGACATCAGTTCATTTTCACAACATCAAAACAGCAAACAATGAGAACACAAAGAAATCTATACACAGCAAAAAGTAAAGGAAATATAAACCAGATGCACACTGTATGTGTCATAATGTTTTTTAAACAGTTGACCTTAAATAGGAGGTGAGGAAACCATCTTTCCCAAACGAAAAGTGGCTCTGTAAAACATCTTTTATCACCTCTAAACAATCATCTTTACTCACGGTTTGGACCGTAATTCACTTTTAATAACTTCCATTCTTGGCTGATTTGCTGCTGGACTCTCAACTCAAGGGGGGCTTATAGAAAAACAAAGCCCCACTCCTCAAGATTCATTTCAACAACAGTACTGTACTATAAATCACCTCCCAAACCCCTGAGTCAGGAAAAATACTCTCCATGTGGAAGTGGTACTATGTTGCATCAGCCAAGAGTGTGTAGGGGAAAAAATGATTTTAACATGCAAAGAGGGCTCCGTGTGGCTGTGTGAGCCAGGGGCAGCTCTTCAGCCAGAGCTCCATCTTTACGAGCCCACAGACACAATCGCACTGGAACATGTGGTTTTGATCGGCTCACGTGCAAGGCCAGGGCCAGTTAAAGCACCAGTACACAACCATCACTCACTACGCTGCAGCAATGAGAACCACATGCCAGTTTAAACCCAAATGCCCTGATCCCAGGTCCTGTTTTCAGTCATGTCTTGTCCCGCGAGAGTCCTGTTCCCAAGCTTGCAAACAATAGCTCTGTATTCATTCATGCACTTCTGACACTGTTTTTATTGTGATGCTGGATTATATCAGATGGTGTGTTAAATGTAAAGGAATTTTATTATTTGTCCGCCATAGTTTTCAGGATGTTTCTCGAACCTTTTATCAATGATGAACCTCTGCAGCTGTGGGAGAAAATGATACGATAATGAACGTTAAATCAGCCTGTCAGCTTTACTGCGTTTGCCTGCGTTTATATTTTCACAGCAGTAATGTGAGATGAGATACAGAGCAACATTAGCATTTATTTAGAGTCACGTTTCTGTTTCCACCAAGTTAATTTAAGTCCAATATTTACTCTCTTTTAGCTTTGTTTCTGGTCTCAATCACCTCCTGAGGGGAATATTTGTCTCTTTAGCTACTAAATGCTCCACTATGTTCACCAACTAGTCTCTAATTGTGTTTGTCTGCTGCCTGCTGCAGCCAAAATGATGCTATGAGAGCAGTGAGCGTAAACCAAAACAGCAAAGTTGGGGACGGACGACTAAACAATGAGCTTTGAAGAAATCTGTCTAAAGTGATGCACAAGACTTCTGGAATATTTCCATTTTATGAAAATAAAAAACATGAGCTCTTGGTGTTGAATATTTACTCTTTGTAACATCATATAGTGTCAATGAAGATTTACAACAAGCTGACACAGAATACACACATGAGTCTGCCAGGCAGTATGGAATAAAAATTATTCTTCCAACTTTAGAACCACATGAAAGTGGAAAACTGGATGTCAAGGCCAAATTCCCAAAAATCTCTGTTACCAGTTCCAGTTCTTTTAGATCTGCTATTGTCTTTCATATTCAAAGCAATTTGAAGATGACTTTGGGAACTGAGAACCTATGATGGGCATTTTTCATTTTACATAAGATTGAATCACTGCAGCCCTAAAGATACAAACATAACAACATAGCATTTAGCATGTTTTCTCTTATAATCAGCACAAAAATTCAGTTTAGTCTATGTACCTTTTTCCCCTTAACATTTCTAATAGATTTCAGTCACTTTTTTTTTTAAACATTCTTCAACATATGAGATGTTATTTACAGGGAAATTGGTGCAACAAGATAAGAAGGGTGAGAAAAAATGACATAATGGCACATCAAAAGGACATAGCCTAGGCTAATTTAGAGACAATATAAAAAATATACAATAATATACATTTGTATTTGTTTATACTATATTAACATTGCATTGTATGTTTTGTTATTGTGCACATAAATATTTTCTTAGACCATGCTTATGTATAAGCCCATGAGCATTTCTTGGTGCTAGCTACAACCCCAATTTAAAAAAGAAAGTTGGGACGTTGTCTATAACATAAATAAAACAGAATTTGATCATTCGTTTTTCTTTTCTATATATTCAATTAGAAACTTTTATTTTTTTAGAAAATACTAGTGCAGTGCCCGTAGGAAGTATGTATTCGTATTGTGGGAGATTAAGTAGATTTTTCAATTATGGCCAAATGAGGTTGTGTGTGAAAGTGGGATGTAGTAGAAAGGGCTTAAATATCAGCTTAGCATGCTAATCTTGAGATAGCACATTACACAGTATGCTGCACTAAATGTATATAACATGAACCCAATTAGCTGATATACTATATTGCATGTAAGAATAGGAATAGGAATAAGAATGTAAGAATAAGAAGAAACAGTGTAATGCTGCAACACGTGTAAATTATGATATTTTGAAAAATGAATTCAAAAATCTTCAAAATTGAGGATGCACACCTTTGTGCCATTCGCAAGCCACAAAATCTTAGGTCAGTCTGACTAATGGTCAGCAAGATATGAACTAGACACACACACACACACACACACACACATACACAGAGAGAGAGACGTTTGTTGTTTTTATAGATAGATACATTCAGAATTTGATCATTTTGTTTTTATCTCCATTTTACACAGCATCCCAACTTTTTGGGAATTGGTTTGGTTGTATTTTTCAGAACATTTTTAACAACCAATTCTTTAAAAATGTGATTGGGACAAAATCAACCATTGAAAAAAAATGTTGGGGGCATGTCCTCAGCGTCTCCATATGCTTCTCACTCACTGTCCCACTGGGATGTACTTTTTACCCCATTTGCCCTGTCTGAGCTGTGATGTCTGCTGTAATCTGCGTCCCTCTGCTGTTGCTGTTTGGTGTCATTACTCTGCGTCCGCTGACAACCATCAGACTGTTAATAGCACACTTTGTACTCTCGTGAACTGTTAACTGGGAAAAACCTTCAAATTCCCCCACCCAACAGCTGGCTAATCCCCTCCAGTGATCTGGCCCACAGAAAACCCACAGCGGACACCCAGGCTGAGTTCATATACGTTTCTGCTGTGTAGTAGAAAGTGGACAGGTCGTAACCCTGAACTGCTGGCTGTGTGAGAAGACTGGAGAGGTCTGACCAACATGCATGTGTCTTTATCTCTCTCTCTGTCTCTCATGCTGTTGTCATGGCATTCCTGCTCTGACCCTAACGGCCATTCATTGCTCCACTTCTGAAAGAGCAGGTGACAACCAGGAATACTTTCACTCTGTTGACATGCTGCATGCCACTGTGAGAGGAGAATATAGTGATGACATGACACATTTCTAGCCACCCTGTAGAAAGAAGACATTATAGATTAAGGCGAGTCTGTCTTTAGTGTCCAATGAGGTCATCCGGTCACGCTCTGAGGATATTATTCTTCTCATAGAAGCTCCAGGGCTCAAGGCCATTTATGCTCCAGCTACAACAGATCAGCCTTTTATAAAAAAACTTTTTACATTGTCCCGCGTGACCCCTCGCTGTTATTTCTGTCCATTCTCCCAAACGCCACGATAGATAATGCATAATGTGCGTCACCATTCTTCCCCCAGATTAAGCCGAGGGGGATATTGTGTTAGGGAGCCCTCTGCAATGTACTGAGACCCGGGTAGGCTGAACTGGCTGCTGGGAGCAGGACTAAAGCAACAGGCCTGTGGTGTCTCTCCAGGGCGCCACTGGGAGAGCCCGAGTGTGGAAGCCATCAGGGCTCCAGCAGCTGATGTGTTCTGACAGTGTTGTGGTAGAGCCGCTCTGCCGTAAGAGGTACATAGGAAACACGGTGCGGTTCACATGGGGAGCTCTTTTTCCATCCACAGCTCGGCCTCAGTGGGGTACAGCGTCTATGTCTGTGTCTCTCTGTGTGTGTAAGGCAACATTTCCGCATTTCAGCCACAGAAATATTTTCACTCAGCTCTCTAAATATTTCCCCACTCTGGCCACATATTAATTTTTCCTGCGGTGGAGGAAAGTGACACTGTACTTAACTACAATTAGAAGTTACTTATGTTTTACTTAAATGTTTCCATTCTATGTTTCCTTATACTTCTACTATCCTGCATACTTTTAGGAGGAGAATGATAAAGGCACAATGAGCAGGATTTGTCTGTTGCAGCTCGTAAAGACAAAACATTTCAAGTAGGCCCCTCCTCCCTGGCTCATCAAGAAGATCTATTGACTTTCCTTGCCTAATTTTTGCATTTTATGCTTTGCCCACCATTTTAGTAGCTTCCTTGTATAGGCTTGCTTACAATCCGGCATCTGGTCGCTATACAGTTTTTATAGAGTCCAGCCCTCACACTATGCATTCTGTAGCTACACACCCAGTGCCAGAAGCCTGACGCCCAAAAAGGTCCCAAACAGCAAAAGAGAAAGAAAAGAGTGCAGACACAAGCCACACTACACACTTTTTGTGAGTTGTAAGTTAGGATAATCCTACTTATTGTCCTGTTAAAGTACATTTATCTGATAATACTATGGCTGCCCTTGGCTGAAGAAGTTTATTCAAGGGCAGACGAATTATTGAAACAATCTACAGATCTGTAAAGCTGAGTTTTGCTGCAAAGAATCATGTAAAGTCATAACTTTAAATATTGTGTATACCAGAGATGTGCTAATTGGAAATTAGGTTCCTTGGGGAAAAAAAGTAATGTACCATGAAAAAATCTAAAAAGCAACTAATCAACTACAGGAATCATATTCAACTAAGACCAAATCTATTTAGTCAACTAATCAGCTTGGAGGCAGCAGTCAGATAATATTTCAGTACTGCTTTATGATTTTGAACTTTAAAGGCAATTTTTTACTTGCAATGGAGTATGTTATTATTACATCTGAGTACTTCCTCCACCGCTGTTTTTCTGCTCCCCAGAGTGTTAACCGGATGTCTCTTCAGACGCTGTGGTTAAAACTCCCGTGCAGACCTCGTGGATTTCCAGTTTGCCGTGCCGAGGCCTGACACATGTTTTCTCAGTGCTTGTGTGTCGAGGTACGCCGCGTGGGAAACACTTGCATTCCACACCCACTTGTTGACCTGCCTGAACTCTCACTATGCTGATTCCTCGGTGTTACCTTGGCCGTGGGGAGAGGACATCCACCGAGCTCACGTGGAGGAGGTATATATGTAGGGTGAACCTCTCGTTCAGCAAAAGTAAACTGATGACACATTTGTGTGGGAGGCATCTGTTTTCATTAATTTATTCACATCACACTGACACTGCTAGAGTACTTTGTAGATAAGGAAGGAAGTCATGCTGGATCGTTATTGACATTTATATGACACTTTGTAACACCTCGCAGCTTCTACTTGCCTTTAAATAAACACTGTAGCAAACACGACCAACAGGAAAATTAAGTTCAACAGCTGCTCCTTACTATGACAAAAATGTCATACTTATCTGACTTTATCAACACAGGAGCTCTCTGTTTGAAGAAACATAGTTCTGTCCTGAGTCACTTTGCACCACGTGAGGATCCGATAGCATGTAAACTTCTCTGTGCAGCTCACGTTTGCTTTGGTATCATAAAAATCTTCTCACACAGTAAAGATTAGTTTATGATTAACGGCTAATCTCAGCATATTATTAACCCTGTGTAATATCACACAGTGGTAATAAAAGGTAACCTCAGTTTTTGTCACTTCAGAGTTGAAGAAAACAAGGCTTACTCGTGGAAATGAAAACCCATAAGTTTTTATTTAAATCCCTGAAATAAACCTAGTTATTAAACCTTGTAAAGGTAGGGGCAGCCTCCAGGTTTGAAAAGCTGAAGCCGATGGGGAAGTGCTTTGAACCTGCATTCTTACCGATGACCAGCAGGGGGCGACTCCACTGGCTGCTAAAAGAAGTACTATTGTATAGAAGTATATGAGAAAGTTACCGCACTTCTCACTTAAATTATTACATCAGTAAACATTGGCATTATGAATTCAAGGTCTCAGTCAATAGTTTCAAATCCCCATCAGTACAGCACAATGTTCATTTTGTAAATGATGCTGCAGTTTAGAGCAAAACAGACAATAGAGCAAGATATGCTTTAGTGCGTGGCTACAAGTCGCTACCATGATGGCCCATGAGTTCTTGTCTCTTGTCCAAATATGATCAGGTCAGGCTTCAGAAAAAGAACGTTCTGACAGCCAAAACACTAAATTTAAGACTTCAAAACACAATCCAATGTGTGACATCACGGTGGCTACTTCCACTTCTTTTATACAGTTGAGCTCCAAAACCTCCTACGATTCCCATCATGCAACTCAGAAGCATCTTGTGTTATATCTACGGTCATTTGGGGTTAATTACATGTCTGCTTGGCACTAGGCACTATCATTAGGCCCCAAGTGGGAGGTGGAGCGCCCCTTCATAAAAGGAGGTTGTCTGATTACTCCACACCAAAATGTAAAAGTGCCTCCACACAAGGCATTGCATCCTTATTATCTATCAACCGCTCTGCCTGTGTAGGACCAATGAGGAATTTATGTAGAATTAAAATTCTAGACTTAATTAAACTAAAATTGCATTCATAGATCTTTGTTAACCCTGTTCACCAGGCTACTTTCCTACAAGCCCACATCAAGCCACGACTTCTGAATTATATTTTACTAAAAAGAAACTATAAAGTTTTACTTTAAATAACAGTTGCAAAAAGATCACAAAAGATCACAAAAAAATGTCATCATAATTTGTTACACATCAACAAGTCTGTTTTGTTTTTACAGTATGTGTCCAGGGAAGACATTTAGTCTTCCCTGGACACATACTGTAAAAACAAAACAGACTTGTTTTTCTGGATGTGTAACAAATTAATTCCATTCAGAAACTGGACCTTTTCCTGTGAACACAGCAACTGTATGTTAATTAGCGCTAGTGCAGATGGGGGCAGGTAGCCTAATAAATCTGAGCTGAAAGCATCCTTTAGTGAGTGATTACACAATTACTGCTGACATGTCCTTAATTTCAAACTAAAGAAATATAATTTTCTGTGCTGACCTTCACTCACGAGTCTAATTAGTAAAGCGAAGCTCTTAACATGTACGACCACTTCAAGGAAACAGTCATTGTGAGGATATTGACGTTATCCAGGTGTCTCCTCGTGTTGCCTTTTGTCTGAACTTATTTAAGGGCATATGTCCATTTTACCTCTTCAGGGTTTTTTTTTTAAAGAGCCTTAATCTTGTTTGAGAACATTTCCATGACAGGAGCAGTTTAACTCTTTTTTTCTTAGCCTCTAAGGCGTGTGCCAGATGCCCTCTTTTCTTCGGAGGGGCCCTCATATTCAAATCACAGCAGCTGGGAAGTGCTTTGGTAAGAGGCAAAGGAGTGGGCAGAGACCGGGGGAGTTTTTAAAGATGTAATGGGTTGGGGGTGTGTGCGTTTGTTTGGCCGGTGTATAATCTGGCACACGTCTATAACAGAGAAACCCCAAGGTTCTCCGTCTTTGATCCACATGAGCAGCGTGCGGCCTGCAGGCTGGGGGTTTGCCTGGTTTTTCGGGGCGTACAGCCGAGAGAGGCACTGGGTAGGCGGAGGTGGCATGTGGCTGGAGAGACAGCAGGTTGTCGGCCCACAGGCAGTGATGCTGCAGCAGGGGCCGTCGTAGGGGAGCACACATGTCACTTTGTGAGGCTGACATTATTTTCTTTGTTAGTCTCCATGTGGATAATGAATTCTGCCTGCATTCACTGCCAAGATGTGATTTTATACAGTATGCTCCCACATATGCTGACCCTGGCATTTCAAATTGGCTTGCAGTGAGAACTCTGTTTTATTAAAATCATATGGAGGCTACAGTACTGTCCTCATACAAATTGGGACTGCAGCAAACATCAGCTTGCTAGGAATTGTTTTCAGTTTGTTTTTTTTGTCATTTTTACCAAATTGCTGACAGTAGACAGTGGCGGGTCCTTGGACCTGAACCCAGGACATAGAAGTCACACAATATGCATCTCAGAACACTGACACACCATAACACCAACTTGCCAGTAATTTTTTTATGCCCCAGTTATGCTTTCTGCATGGACGGTCGCACAGACATGAGCTGATGTGTTTTGTTACAAGGAAATGTTTGGATCTTTTATACTCTGTCCAACCAACCAATATTCTCCTGGACTGTAGCAAGCCGGGCATTAAAAGCTCATCTACAGAATGGTTTAATGGGAAAAAAGCTAGAAAATGTGGGATGCACACGGGCCATGGACTATGTGAAAAAAGTGGAGATATCCACTATGATGTCACCCACTGATGGACTATGGTTTTGAAGCCTCAATTTTTTGTATTTTGGCAGTTGTCCTCTTGGTTTAAGGGAAGCAAAAGTGACCATATTTGTAAGAGAGGTAAGAGATGGGAATGGGGATCTTATGATGGTATTTTAGAACTAAGTTGTCTGACTGTGTACTATTATAACCCTTGATAAAGTTACTTAAAAAAACAACTTTGTGGATGCATCAAGCATCAGCCCACTTTGTCCTCTGTGGGATCATCCACATATTTTAGTTTTCTTACATTCAATCTAAGGAAGTCTTAAAGCTGCAGAATAACATAATACTTTGGACGACAGCATGGTTCCAAATTTTTGGTAACAGTTTGGTGAAGACCATTTCTTGAGTAAGGAGTAAGGCTGTGGCTTAATCCCTGCAGTTTGGGTCAAAAATGTTCTTGTCTACAAGAAGCACAGAGCACAAGAGCAGAGGCTGTTATAGCATATTAGCGTCCACTATTTCAGATTGAGATGTTCAGAAATCTCCCATGGCTGTAATGTTTGAGTGTTCATAAAGTTTTATTGTGAAATTACAGTTGTGAGTCTCATTGAGGGTTGTTCAGGTTAAAAACTGCCAACTGTCACACAGAAAAGAGAAGTTCCTCTTTCAAAGATAAATAAATCATAACGCTCTCACAGGATTGTTAAACAAACTGCGTTCTGGCAGTAAGCTGAAACTCCACCAAGAGGGGAAAGTACAACCGTCCCTTTATTGTGCACAGTCTGTCGGGAGGCCGCTTTGTCGTTACTCATGGATCTGTGTTGCCCAGGGCTCCTCATGCTGACTGAGTCTCTCCCCAGAGGTCTAAGGCAACCCCAGAGGGTCAGGAGACAGGGTACGCTCATCTGAACGCACTTGTCACTGTGGATCGTCCTCACAGAGATGGCTCAGGGTAAAAAGAGGAAAGGAGAACACTCAAATTTAACCCAATGTGTGGTTTAGTAGCCACACTGTGTCCCCTTTATGGGTGTGTAAAGCTCTTAATTAAAGTATTTGTTAAAATAAAGGGCACATTATGCATTTTTAGTGTCAATTGTCATAACATTTGAAAGTCAGGGGGGTATAGTACCTCCCTAAATGTCATTAATTGCACCTTCAGCTGTAAAGTGCTGGGCCTAGTTTACCATTACCATTACTCTGATGTGTGAGATGTTTTCCAGCTTGCTGCTGATGTCACATCTGTACTGAATAAAAAGGTCATTTCACCCAAATCTCACACTCACATATGAAACCTTCTCACTTACTTTTAGTGGTTTTGAGGCATGCAGAGTTGCAGTTTTATGTATCAAGGTTTTTAGATATTTATATTGCCAGGTCCTCTGATGTGCGGTCACCAGGGATGTCTTTGAGCAGCAGGAGTTGTGTTTCATTCAGGGGCCAAAGCTGGACACAGGCACTGGAAAATATCAGGAATCATAGATATTTATTGCATTAGAGTGGGTTGTTTTCAGGACTGTACTGGGGGAGGGGGTAAAAAAATATTTCTTCCCATTATCCAACCTAACACACACTGGCCTGTAAAAGGCTCAGGTGGTGATGCACAGAGGAAGACAAAGAGAGACTTGCAAGGCGTTTATTGTTTTCTTAACAGAAGCGATGCAAGATCTCCACCTTGTGGTAGAATGCATAATGACATATTTTCTGCAGGCCTCTTTCTTTTTGTCATGCACAAGACATAAATCTACTGCTGGACTTGTCATTCAATGGTTGAACAACACCTAAATATTGTGGAAACAAAGAGCCCAGAGGTACCTATCAGTTGATATGGGCTCATAGGGCTGTGTCTTTCTGAGCAGGGTTACTCAATAAAAATCCATTGATCCATTAGGTTTTCTTGTTGGTTCCAGTGTAATGTCTAGAGCAGGGGTGGGCAACCTGTGACTCTGGAGCCTCATGTGGCTTTTCAGACCATCTGCAGTGGTTCTCTGTGGCTGTAACAAAAGAAATGGATATGGAATGAAGTGGGTATTTCTTTACATTGTAATTTTAATTTATCAATGCTGTTGGCCGAAGGTGTATTGTATTCTGCAATTATAAAATGTGTAGCTTCTATAGGGCATTATAAATCATCTAAAATGTGCATCATAGCTTACAAAAGTCCATGGCCCTGTGCCATAACTTCTAAATTTTGCCAACTTGAGGTCAGGTTTTGAGTTTTCTCTCGCTAGGCTAGCTTCCAATTACAAATTTACAATTGGGTCCTTGTTGCATTCTGACTAAATCATATCAATAAATGTTCATTATGACCTATTAGTTGTTGGTAGGCCAATTTAGACTTTGTTATATCTTCATTGTAAGGCTCAAAATAAGGTTTGCAGTTCCATTTCAACATTTTTACCCCTTGTTTTTTTTTGGCCAACAATGGCTTTTTTGCTCTGAAAGGTTGCAGACCCATGGTCTAGAACATAAACTAAGGAAAGATAATTTAAGAAAAAAAGCAGTAGCAGCAGTGTTACTTGGAAGGAAAAGAAAACACAAAGTCAAAGCAGCTAAAATCAAGGATAGGGTGCTCACATTTTAGAAGATAAATTTAGCCAGTTTTGTTACCATGTAGGATACATTTAAAAACACTGTTACTCGATGGAACCTGCCTCTAGTTATTCTATTATGGATTTAAAGACATATTATTTATCTTCATATTCATATGTGTGTGCATTGTTTGGAATGAGCCTTGGGACTATATATTGCATTGCCATTATCTGACAACCTTTTTGAAATAATGGCTTGGAAGACAAGGAGGATACATTTATATCCAAGTCAAAATAGTGTGTGTACTGTGATAAGAAACAAATAAAAGAAGAGGCAGTGGCAGACTCAGGGGGGGGGGGGGGGGGGGCAGGAGGGGCGACTGCCCCCCCTCATGTCTCCATGGTTGAAAAAGCGTGCTAAAGTGCCCTCTAGTGGTGAAAACGAGAGGAAGTGCCTAATTGGCTGCCCTTTACACATGCAAAAAATGAATGGGTGCCCTCTAGGGTGCCCCTTCATACAATAAATTATGATGATGTGCCCTCTAGTGCAAAAAATTTGATAATGTGCCTTAAGGAGTGCCCTTCTGGTGCCATGGTGCCTCTCTCTGGTAGCCGACGAATGGGGAATGCGAAAGAGGCGTTGCTTTCATGTGCCGTTGCTATGACGAACAGCTACATCGAGTGGTACTAAAATCCGCAATGGATAACGAAGCAAAAAGCGGATTAATAGTATGCCTGTACTCGTAGTGGAAAAGCACAATTAGATGCCAAGTTAGAAACCACGATAAAGTGCCCTTGCAACAGTGAGAAAAAGAATCCCAGTGAAGAAAATGATCTGCAGCGATTACAAAAATGAAATCAAGGATGAGGACTATTTCATCAAAAATAATGCATCATAGCTTTTGCGCGCTGGTGGGGCCCAATGTTGTGCAGAATGTGCCCTTTTATTTTTTCACTCCTGCCCTTCAAACAGTCTAAGTCCGCCACTGAGAAGAGGTAATAATGACCAAAATAAAGGAGTGCAATCTCCACCTCCTCCAAGGTTTCAACAATACAGAGGCAAGCTTTCATACAAAAACATTGTAAAGTGTACATAAATTCAAAATTTTTATAGCTTTCATGTTGGTAGATTTCTCAATAGACTTAATATATTGTTTGGTTTCATTTTCAAAGACAAGAAAGAGAGGTTTTTGATTAACGTAACGACATTTATGGATATGCCATTTGGCTAACTGTATCATGAGATTGATGATATAGTATTGTTTGTTTTTTTTGCAAAAGGAAAGTCAGTGAAACCAAACAGTATATGTTCAAAGCACAGGGACAATGAGGTTCACTCGAAAAAGAAATCAGGTTACAAAATATCTTCCCATAATTTAGTTGAGAAAGGGCAAGACCAAAATAAATGAAAAACATCTTCAGGGTGTCTTTCACAGAAAGAGCAGTTTAAGTCTATGTCTTTCTTAAATCGTTGTAAAAAAAAAATAATAATAATAATAATAATAATAAAAACTTTAGATGGGTAAATTCTGTGAATTATCTTAAAAGATACTTATTTAACCTTATTATTGATTATATATAGCCTAATCAATAATAAAATTATCTGGAATGTACCTTATTATATATATATATATATATATATGTGTATATATATATATATATATATATATAATAAGGTTATAATAAGGTATTAGGTATATATATATATATATATATATATATATATATATATATATATATATATATATATATATATATATACATATATATATATATATATATAATAAGGTAAATTCCAGATATTTTTCCAGTTAAGGTTATTAATAAGGTTATTCCAAAAGGTTGTTACATATGGATAAAGAGCGTATATTACGGTTACTATTGCGTATAGAGGAGAAACAAATTTGGCCGATTTCAAGTTTGGTTGGATCAAAGGGCAATAATGATGGATTTTGTATTCATGTACTTTTAAACCTCCTCCAGAAGATGGCAGTAATGCGACACAGATGACGCAGCCACCTTTAAACTTTAAAGCAGAAGAAGAATTGGAAGCAAGCATTCATTCTGGTATTAGTTTGTTTTTTTAAAGAATTGTCTTATGGACCGCCTGGCATCTTTTGGAAGTAAGTGTGGATAGGATTGTTATTTTAAAATGTAACCGCTGCAGCTGTACACTCACACATTATATCGCTCCTAATCAAGTTGATTAGCCACGTTAGCCCAGCTGCAGCTAGCGTTGCTTTGCTAGTGTTAGCATACAGCTATATTTACATTTTAACATATTTGTCAGCCTTTTTTATATATTATGTTGCCTGAAGCAGCATGGCGCGTGCTTTATTGTTGGGTATTATTCAAACGTGTCCTGTTTAAAAGGTGAGATAGTTGGACCTAACGTTAGTTTAGCTTTCATAAGCAGCGTTAGCATAGCTAGCATTGAGGCTACCGTTATGTGCGGCGGTTTGTTTGTTTACAACTGAAGGTTTGCAGCAGCCGGCTTTTACTCCAGGCTGCCTTCAGAAATCACTGAGCCATTAATGATCAGTTTACATTATAGCCTATGGTAACATGATAGTTTCTCCACTTTTAGTCGGTGGTTTGTTTGTTTTTTCCATTTTTATTGACCAACAAATTTACAAACAAGGCAGGTTGAACACAGTATTTCAATTACATGTCGCAGAACTTTTAAAGAAGCTGAAGCCTCTATTGCCATTCTTTTATAGAAATAAATCATGTCATCCTCAGCACTGTAGAAGGCAGATAGTGCATGCTACATTTCTATCCGTTTTAGATTATGGTGACATTATTTATATGCATTCTTCTCCCTCTGTCCTTAAACCACTTACAATTATACAATTTATCATTCTGCTGTTAGATTTATTACTGGCGATGGGTTCATGACCCATCACTGCCATCTCTATCAGAATGTGGGCTAGACTTCCCTGGCTCTATAAAGGAAGCAACACTGTATATTGTTTATTTATAAGGCACTACTAAAAAACTTCCACTCTTATCTATCGAGCTTAACTATCCCACTCGTGCACACAACCCACTGGTTCTTAATATCCTTGCTGTTAAAACGGTCAATTTTACCTTAGTAAACATTTACCTTTTGCCCTCATAGTTCATGTACATGGTCTCTACTGTAAATATGCTCAACTATTGATTGATTGATTGATTGATTGATTGATTGTCTTTATCTCGAACATGCAGGCAATAAAAAAAAACAAGTTTAAATATTAATAGATGAATAAATAAAAAACAAAAACAAAAAACAAAAAAATTGAAGAAAAAAAAACACTTTATGCAAGCTCGAAAGGAGGTAGGAAGAAGTAAAAAAACGTATCTAGTCCTACCCCTTAATGGGTCAGTATATACATATATGAATAATCAATATAGTCACATACAAATGTTATAAATAATTATATATATATACATATACTATAAACAATTTATATTACATTGTGAATACCTATACATGTATATTGTAAATTACTATACATATATAAATATTAAAAAACATAAATACAATTACCATGTATATTACAAAATTACAGTCTACATATGTCCATGTTACAGAGGCTTTTCTAAATTTCTGTACTTTGTAAAGATGATGTCTTTATATTTGTTTTTAAACTGTCTTATGTTTTGGCTTTTCTGTACTTCCACACTTAACTTATTCCACAATTTAACTCCGTAAATGCTGATACGAAAGCTCTTTTTGGTTGTGCGTGTGCGGTGGACCTTGAAGTTTAGCTGTCCCCTAAGCTTATACCCTCCCTCCCGTTCAGAAAACATTGCCTGTATGTTTTTTGGTAGCATATTATTTCTGGCTTTGAAGATTGTTTGGGCAGTTTTGAATTCAACCAGATCATTATCATCATCATCAACCAGACTATTAAAGCTAGACTAGTTTTTCTAATGAAAGAGTGCATATCTTTGTGTTTTTAAATACATTATGGAAACACTGCTAGATTAGTTTGTGGTTACTTATTGAATATTTCAAACTGAAATCAAAGCATTGCTTGAAATGAAAACATCACATTTGAGTTTTAAAGTATAGCTCAACTTCTCTAAAACAGTAGAAAATAAATTCTTGTTGTTCGGTATCGTCTTCCCTAAAGCCAGAATGTGTCCATACGACGTGGATGTGTCCATGTTGTGGATTGGAAAGTAATCTAAAAAATCATCATGAGCAAGATTACTTCTGAATTTTTTTCAAATTATTTTTTTTAATTAATTGCCCAGCCCTTTAATCTGTAGTTTTATAGTATCTGTATTGTAAATGGAACATTGCTTTAAAAAATTAATCTTAATGTAAGGAATTAGTTAGAAGGATAATTATTTATTATTTTAATATGCACTCCTTTAGCATTGGGTAATATAAGATAATAAAAAATGAGTCAGTTGTGATAAAATACTTTTCCATTTCAGATGATCCATTTGATAAACCACCATGCAGAGGTTGCTCATCTTACCTAACAGAGCCATATATCAAGTGTGCAGAATGTGGACCCTCACCCTTCTTACTCTGTCTCCAGGTGAGTGTGGGACAAATGTTGCACATAAATGTTTTTAGAGCTCTTTTTTATTAACATATTTAAATTTACTGTTTTCATTCCAGTGTTTCACCAGGGGATTTGAATACAAGAAGCATGAGAGTGATCACAAATATGAAATCATGGTGAGTAAAATAAAATAATAAAAATGTCTCACACATACAGACAGCCACCACGCACTCAACATTTATCCTCACCTTTTATTCTCCATACAGACGTCAGACTTCCCTGTGCTGGAGCCTGGGTGGACGGCACAGGAGGAGATGGCCCTGTTGGAAGCAGTTATGGACTGTGGTTTTGGAAACTGGTAAGGGCTTTGTAATTGTAGCTTATGAATCATAAGTCTCTTGGTTAGATGGTCTCAATAAATACAAATCAAATTTAATTTTCCTTAAAGTCTTAAAAATGGATGGTCCTGTCTGACTTTATCCTCCCAATTCTTCATTTAATTCAAGTGTAGTCCTTTTTGATATGCAGAGTGTGAGATTTTCGAGAACAATATTGTATAAATATTATTTTTTTTATGTGATGTTGAAAAATATACATACAAGTGAAATACTTCAACATACAGAATCGTACGAAGTCGTGAAAGTTTAGAGAACGCTTAATTTTAACTGTCATGTTTGCATGGTCAGAAATATGCTTGAATTTGAATATACTCCTTGAAAAATACTTGATTTTCCACATAATCTGATGTCTCATCGAGGCAATTACTCATGTTATTATTCAGCAAATAATCATGAATAAAACACCATTAAAGTTAATATGAACAGATGGTGAAATAAAGTGCCACTGTTGAAAATAATTCTGTAAACTATTTAATTTAGATGGGCAGATAAAGATTTTGAGAGTCTGGACATTTTTGGTTTAGGTTTTACCTTGAAAGTGCTTGAATTTTACTCTCAAAAAGCTGTATGAAGCTGTGTTTTGGGGCATAAAAAATGTACCTAAGTGGTTGCAGTGTATCATGATTTATTAAGATATTTGAGCTCTTTTCATCATTACATTGTTTGTTTTTTTAACAAAAGCTGTCTAAGTACTATAAGTCTGTAGAGTGTGATATGCTTTTACTTTAAACAAGGATTTAGGGGCTTAATTTCATTCTTCAAGGCCTTAAGGGGAAGCTTTTCCAGTTATTAGTTTTGATGACTTGAATATGTTCCAACAGCGCACTGTACTGTGTGATATGCTTAGAATATTTATAACCCATTGGATTTAGTCACATACTTTGTCAAACTTTCTTTGAGATATTGCTGTTCTCTAACTGTTTTTATTTGTACCATTTCTCTCCTGCAGGCAGGATGTGGCATATCAGATGCGCACTAAAACTAAAGAGGAATGCGAGAGCCACTATATGAAGAATTTCATCAATAACCCGCTGTTCTCATCCACCTTGCTCAGCCTCCGGAAAACGAAAGACTCTCGCTTTGCAGAGGGCGCTATTCCCTTCAAACGTCAGTATCCCCAGAATAAGAAAGAATAAGATCCAACAGAATCAGTAAAGGTGTTCTGCACTCACATCTCCAGACAGGTTGAGCAAAAGACATTTAATTTTAGTTGGTTTGGTTAGATTAAGCTTTTAAAATGATAGTCTTTTCATGTATAATTCAATGAATATGATCAAATGTTATTGTCCATATACTGTATTTATATTTCTTTGATTTTACAGCCACCGATGATCCCCCTCGTCCCACGTTTGACTCTGTGCTGTCTAGGGATATGGCTGGATACATGCCTGCCAGAGCAGACTTCATGGAGGTGAGGGGGTGCACGTTTCTGTATTAATTATATGTCATAAAAACTTATAATCATGTGCTATTGTTTGTCTTCACTCATACATTCTTTTCGAATAGAACTCTTATCTGGGATCATTGATCGGCTATGTGCGAACATGTGAACTTAAATGATACCACAAGATGATGAAACATTGTTTTTTTCACTGTCTTGCTAGGAGTTCGACAACTACGCAGAGTGGGATTTAAAAGACATTGATTTTGTGGATGATGATTCGGACATCCTGCGTGGTGAGTCCACTTTTTTAAAACAGTGTTGCAGGAATGACATATTTTTGTGGACCAGAAATTAGCATCAGCCTGGTTCCACGTCACCAACAGCACAATGATGTTTAATGTCCCTGACAACCTTTGCAGACTCATTTAGCAACTTGTTAACAAACACTTTTTTTAAGACGTAAAAGAAAAGTTTCAAATTTCTAGTGGAGTGTTTTTATGTTGGAGAGCAAAGCCTGAAATCCCTTAAGCTTGTGTTAAGCACAGAACCTATTTCAGGCATCTGGAAAAAAATCTCATTCAAAAAACACATAGATTTAAAGATGAGGAATCCAGACTTACAAAAACTCATTACCAGGTTTTAGGAAGTCATTCCTGCAACGCTGCTGTTTTTTATTGACAAAATGGAAGGTTAAGGTGTGGACGACAACATGTACTCATTTATCTTGTTCTGTTTCAGCACTCAAGCTTTCCGTTGTTGATATATATCACTCAAGATTAAAGGAGAGGCAGCGGAGGAAAAAGTAGGTCCTTTTTTTTCTTCTACTTTAAATTGTGAATAAACAGTATTGATGTAATGACACTGACTGTCAGTAGATGGCACTGTAGGCTTCTCCATTGACCTTTTGGAGCCTCTTTTCCCACAGATACTTTTTATGCTTTCAGGTTGAATGAATACATCTGATACTGAATTCAAATTTACAAGGCAAACAATTTTAAACCCCTGTCCGTACCTTCTTAACATTAATGTATTCAATATTCAAATGCTAATATATTTATAATTTCTAATCTAAATTGTATTTTATTTTGTTATAAGCACTTTAAAGACACAAATGTCCTGGGAGATTCGGATTGTTCAGCAGAGTGAATATAATTGCATATTTAAGCTTTTTTTTCAGGCTCTCATTACAAACCACAGGGAGTCATTCAGGTGCAACTTTGACGCAGCAGGAAGCTCCATTCAAACCTTGAATACATTAAGAAATGGAGGAAATGTGTCTGTTTCCCGGCGCCTGCCTAACTGTGACAGTTTGCCCAGTTTCAGGTGGCTAAAGAGTACATCCACACTGCAGGAGGCCTCAGAAAATGTTTAAAAGCCCATAAAATATGTATTTTTGGTCATTTTGTGTATTTAGATTTCACAAAGAAAGGTAATTATTGACTAAATGGCTCTTAAAACAGTTTTTCAAGGTAAAGCTCAGAATCTGCCATTAGTGACTTTATGGGATGCTTTTGTTGCTCTTGAACATTTGACTTTAGAGCTTAAATCACACAGCTGAAATGACTCCTACCATTATAACCTTCATGAAGGAAGGATATTACCGAAGGACTGTTGTATTAGACTGCAAAAGGTTTTTGCTAAGTGAGCCCTGTAACGAGTGTATTTAATTAGCGTCGGATTTGGATTTTTGGTTAAACAAAACAAGCAGTTTGAAGAGGAAAGATTACAGCTGTGTTTACCTTGTTAATTTTCTGTAAAATAAAGACGTTGCATTTGAAGGTGTAAATCAGTTGGTACTCTTCAGAGACAATCTTTTCCTCCTCCAGCCTGTTAGTTGTCATTCTTGGACACCCACAACACCCACAGTCGACCCCCACTGTAATGTATCCGTCACTAAATCAACCTTAATGAGTTTGTGCTGCCTAAGCGCGGCGGAATGGCATGTCTGGCTGGAGAGGCATGTGTGCTTCCTCGTTTCTTGATCCCTATATTTAATTTAGTTAGCTTGTAGCTTGTCAGAGTCGTGTCCAGGTTAATGACAGGGGCCAAGGCCCTGACCTCTGACCCCTAAACCCCAGAATGCACTTTTAAAGGCAGCACATTAGATATTTCAAGCAGTTTGACTCAAACTCTCAAACACATTTCACCTCTCTGCTGTGTACAAGACAGATGTATATATTTTGCGGGTTTCAATGCCACGATAACATTTTTCTACTGCAACAGCCAAGATAAACCAAGATATGGGTAAATGCCAGGTTTAATGTTGCAGAGAGACAGCAATCAGAATATTAAATCACATATTAATAAATCTGCATCTCCTTTTCTTTCAGGGTAATCCGAGACCACGGACTGATCAACCTGCGCAAATTCCAGAGTAAGTCCTCTTCGTCTGCGATAGTATTCATAGCAGCTGGAGGAGGCATCTGATATCTAGCAGCCAAATCACTGCTGAACGTTTCTATGGATGCATGCAAACAACTCCGGTGTAATAACCACCGTTAACCTCTGTGGCCCCTCGGGTAGCTGGAGTGTGGCAACTGACAGAGCTCGTATTTACGATCAGGGCTGCGAATAGTCCATGTACCGGAGTGTGGCACGGCATAATTGCTTCACTCAGATAGATCCCTGTGCAATGAGAGCTGCTGCTATAATGACTGAAATGCAGGGGGCTTCGTTTATTGATCCACCTGTCACAGGTTGGATTTCGGCGAGCTCAGTAATGCATTTCTTTGCATCTCTTTGGTGTTTGCATTAGAGGTCAGACAGACGGTGAGGAGCTCTCTCTCTCTCTCGCTCGCTCTTTTTTTCTCAACTACATCCGACCACCCAGCCCATCGTTATATCTCCACGTGTTGCTCTGTGAAATTGGCTGTGGTTTGGGAGTTGAAGAGTTCTCCCCTCATGTTTTATTTATGTATCCTCCAGCCTCCAGTTAGCCCTCCTCCCTTTTTTCCCCTCCATTCCCTTATCTCCCTCAGTCTTTCAAGACAAAAGGGAACTCAGAGTAGCTGTAGAGCTGCAGACTGGTTGTCATGGAGACTGTCAAAGACTGTGTGTCTCTACAGTGTGTGTGTGTGTGTGTGTGTTCATGTGTGTGTCACATGCAATAATGGAGGCAGTGTTGGAGCCCGGGAGGCTCACAGTATCATGTCTCAGTAAGTGCTGGAGGCAGCTTGACCAGCGTTGTTGTTTTAGAGCAGCAGTCTGTCTGAAGTCCTGTAAGGGCTTGTTACATTAAATCATTCAGGTCTGTGTCGCTTTGTTTGCAGTCAGTGTTTGTGTGTAACCACACAGAAGTCCAGTGTTGATGTCTCCTTAGCCACAACATTGTTTCTGCATGTCCACTGTTTCATTTAAAAGCATGACTTCATGTGTTTAGCCCGAGATGGCAGCTGCTCATTAGCGTTCACATGCTGGAGTCTGATTAAGGAACTTGACCGACACACACACACACACACACACACACACACACACACACACACACACACACACATAGCCATTCCTCACACCCACACAACAGCTTTCCTCCCTGGCTTTGACACTTGTCTGTTACTCAGCAACACGAGCGATGCTTTGAGACGAACAGAACAAGCTCTTCAGAGTGTGTCTTCTTGTAGAGCGAGTTAAGTGGTGGTGAATACACGTCTGCTTCTTTTTAATGCAGCAAGGTTGCATTTTCTGATGGTTTCACACATTTTTTTTCTTTCTGTGTACTCACACCAGGCTCTGAATTAGTACAATTGGGGAAAAAAACAACTAAATTTGGAACACTGACTGGGCCCATTTTAGACAACCTGTCAAACATTAATGATTACATGTTGAGGTAAACAATCACACACAAAGAGCAGTGCTTTTTAAAAAGATGCAATTCTGTACCGCTGTTTAATAATTGTTCAGGAAGAAATCAGATTTTTAGAATCAGATGTAAGTGTGTGTTTAGTAGGTATTTGCCTGGATGCAGGTGTCGAGACAGCAAAATAAAGAAATAAAAGAATAAAATTGGTAATTTACAATTAATTAAGGCTGTCACGGTACCAGGTTTTCACTACATGATTATTGTGACCAAAATAATTTACAGTAACGATGGGATTGTGATATCTATAGTCAACTTTGAAATAAATAAATAATGCTCTCAATAAATATCAGTAGAGTCATTCCAGTGCACGGTGGTATTCATTATCTCCAAATAAATAAACCTATTAGGCTCAACTCATTGAGCTCAGCAGATACAGATAGTGAAAAATGTTGATTTAAACAGTGTAAAACAATGCACAATGTAGAGGGAGTAAGATTCTGTTTAATATGTCTAATGGTTAGTGCATAGTGTTCAAAGATACCAGGAGTAAAATAAAGATTCATGCAAACGCTTCTGTAACAGCTTCACGAGATGAATGATGCAGTGCAGCCACAGAATGACTGTGATAATCGATAGTAGTAATATTGACATGCATATAAAGCCAGTGTTGATTCAGAGCTGGTGATGGACTAGACAGTGCAGTTTGTGGGAAATCAGGCAAACAAAAAGAGAAAAAAGGCTGCACTTCTTCCGCAAATGCAGTGGAAGTCACATCAACCATTGATGTGTAAAAGTAGTTAAGGGGGTGGTTTTTTCTTTCATATTTATGTGTTATATTTTTTTGTTTCTTCCTCCCACTCACTTCTCTCTTCTCTCTTTTAGTGCTGGAGCGATGTTACCCAAAGGAGGTGCAGGAGCTGTATGATGTCATGAGACGATTCGCCAGAGTGGCTGGACCAATTGAACATGACAAATTCATTGAAAGTCATGCACGTTAGTATCTGGCTGAGTACACATGGATAAGCTCTGAGAATCAGTCACAAACAGAATTAATTTAACCAGTATTTGTCAAGCTGCCTGGACTTGTCAGATTATTGTGGCCTCAAAAGATGTTAGTTTTTATTTTTGCTGGAATGTAATGTCAGACTGCCCCTTTTTCTCAGTAGTTTTTCGGCTCCTCAGCTGCTAAGTACTTCACTTTGTTCACCAGCTAGTCACTAACTGTGTGTGTCTGTAGTTTGGTGCTGAGCAGGTTGTTTAAAGAGAGGTTTAAGAACTTAACGGCGACCTGTTGCGGTGACAAGTTATGTATAATTAAGGGCAGGGCGGCTAAACAAAGAGCTGACACTCACTATAATACTCTGTAGGAGCTTTATAGCTCCTATTGTTTTTCTCAGTATATATCTGCATGAACAAATGGGT
Source organism: Centropristis striata (assembly GCF_030273125.1). Classification (NCBI taxonomy): domain Eukaryota; kingdom Metazoa; phylum Chordata; class Actinopteri; order Perciformes; family Serranidae; genus Centropristis; species Centropristis striata. The sequence goes on along the minus strand of NC_081520.1, from coordinate 11,777,111 downwards.
GACAGATTAAAGGAGAAACCATGAATTGTCTTTGTTAAGATGTTTTCCCACTATTAGCCTTTATGATGGTGAAGGTCATTCTCTCCCACATTACTCCAAATGATCATTGTATCATTTGTTTGGTTGTTCCTCAAAGCAGTTTTGGGAAATACGTTAATTTAGTTCTTGCAGGAGAGTTAAATGAGAAGACTGTCCTATAAGGCTTCAGCCATCCGCCACTTATCTTAGCTTAGTATAGAGACTGGCTAGGCTTTGTTCAACAGTTACAAAATCCACCAACAATTAGCAGTTGAGATGATGGTAGTGTGCCGGACTATTTGTTGGCTCTTAGCAGTTGCCAGCAGAGACGGAAGGAAGTTCGTAGCTGCAGCCAAGAAATAGCCTGGCACATAAACCATGTTAAATGGTGATTTTTTTGCATTTTGATTTTTTGTACACTGCAAATCTGCAGCAACTTCTTTCAGGGCTGCAAAAAACAAGTTGAGGTTGTGTTTCTGTTTCCAACTGATGAATCTAAGTGCAATACTATATACGTTTTTGCTGTTTTTGGTCTCTACTTACTCCTGAGGGAAATATCTGGCTAGAGAGAGGTTTAAGAACGATTTTGTGAATAACATAACACGGCAACAAATGAGTTAATGGTGGGACATCATACAATGAGCTAAAAGTCGTAATACAGCTCCGTTACGCAGAATCAGGTGATAATTCTCAAAAGGTTTATCACTCAAACCGAGCCAAATAAGCCAGTTTCCCAAAATGTTTGACTTTTCCTTTAAATGTATCTATAATGCTCTACAACATGCACACAGCTCATGTATGAATATTGATGGCTTGACATTTGTATGAACTCCTCATGAAACTGCAAAGTGTTTATTCAATGTGTTGATGTGTTGAGACTGGTGCTTGTGCTGTGTGAGACAGAGTTCAGGGAACTGTCTGTGTAACAATATGTTCAGATTTGCCTTCATCTCCTTTTCCTTGCAGTGGAGTTTGAGCTGAGGAGAGAGATCCGCAGGCTGCAGGAGTACAGAAAAGCAGGGATCAAGTCTTTCTGCAGTGAGTCTAGTTTGACCTTTTCACTCCTGTTCGGCAAAACTTCGCTTAAAAAGTTGCATGCGTAAGCAGGAAAAACATATTTATATTCAGATTAGAGCTGAAGTCTTTATTTTGAAATGGTTCAATTATTATTGTCAGCAGAAGCAGATTGTATCAAGTCTTTGGATCATTTTGGGGAATCATAATGTTTGGCTAGTTTGTTGATATATGGCACACAAAGGAACTGAATATTTTATTGAGCTGCGCTATCATAGAATCAGAGAATAGCTGGCAGAATTATTAAGAGACTTGAATATTCCCTTTAGCATAAGTATTTAGTTCCGTAAATTAAGCCTCACTAATTCATTAAAAACTAAACCTGAAAACTGCCCATCCTCACTTTTACCTTTCACACCACCTTTGTTTGCTCACCTGGTAGTTTATCACTTTCGGATCATAAACAATTAGCACCAAGGGGAAAAACAAACTAGAGTGCGATCTAACAGGCCACATTTTCACTGCATGGTACAGCATGGCTCTACTGGGCTCGACTTGCTATGATCAATTGGCAAAAAAAAAATGTTTCTTGGTACCTCAGTTGAGCTTCCCATTAAGCTGAGCCGATATTATAAGGTGCAGTTAAATTAGCAGAGAAATCGTAAAAAATTGTGATCAAACATTTTTTTATTCACTCAACAGAGATTTTTAGTAATGGTGACCAGTAAAACAACAGCGTACACTACGCTGTACAATTGACAAAATTGCAGATGTTTCTCTGTTTGGTTGCTAATGAAAGACCCAGGAATTGTCACATTAAAGATGATGTCACAGCAGTTTCACGCAGCTTCAGTATGGCGATCACCTAAACTGCCAACACAGGAGTTGAAAACGAAATACAGAAAAATACCTGATACCAATAGTGATTTGAGCCGAACCTTGCAGAGGAAATAAGGCATTAGTCACTACCCTGAGCCAATCCTTCAGCACAACAAACTTTTGTCAAATTATTTTCTTGTGATGTCTCTGTTGACAATCTCTTAGGTGCCAAGGTGTACGAGCGGGTGAAGCGAATGCGGGAGGAGGAGCGGAGGAAGCGGACCATGTTGTGTGACGTGCTGCAGTACATTCAGGATGGCAGAGCCTGCCAGCAGTGGCTCAGCAAACAGGCTGCAATGTGAGACTTCCTGCTTGTTGAGGGTGTAATAGGAGGGCTGGTGAAGTCGCGCTCCCCGGAGACGCTGACCTCCGTCAGCACCAGCCGAGCTGAGACGAAGAGAGCAGACGTTTATGTTACTGTGCATCCCACTTCAGCCTCAGTCTCTTCGGTATTTTTAGTCTTTTTAATGATCGCTGCTCTTGTTTTTGTCATCCAGGGCCTTGTCTTTGGGTGGTATCCAAGTTCCTCTAATTATTCCACCTTAAAAAATCTTGAATGCAATGATTCATCTCTTTTGGATGACGATCCTGGAGTGAGAATAGTGAACAAAGCCCAGAAATGCTGTGTGTAAGTGGGACGAGTGTGTGTGTATAAATAAGCTTGTAGGGATGCTAACACGTTTCTTTGTGATTACAGAGACGCTGGCATCACTCCAGCTGTCACAACAATCACAGTGTCAGGTACGAAGCTTCTCTCCACCTTTCCCTCTGTTCCCCTCCTCTCTGTCGCCTTGGCATAGCCCCAGGCACAGCCACATTAATGCAGACGCTCCTCCATAAATACACTCGAAAAGTAGGCCCCATGCATGCTTTCTGTTTTTCCCTTTCAAATTAGCTGCCTTTTCTTAACCTCCGGAGCAAAAATGGGACGCACACTCCCACAAGGCTATATTTACACAATTTGCACACCATCAATATTTGTTCCCCTGTCTCCTCCAAGCAAACGAATTAACTGCATGTTGTCAGCCTGCTATTATGTTATTTGTAGTGTGGACCAACACCGAGGTGCTGCATGTCTGTTTGATTGTTGTTGAATTTCGGCTCCACAGCAACAGGTAGGCGGAGCGCTCCTCCTCTCAACCTGACGGGGCTGCCGGGAACAGAGAAACTCAACGAGCGGGAGAAGGAGGTACCGCTTTCTCGTAACTTTGTCTCAAGGGTCATACAGAAAGACCTCAGCATGCTTCAAATTAAGTTAGGTGTACTTTTATGTCATTCACTATATCTAAATGCAAAATGTATACTGTATGCCTTTAAGAAAGGATCATGCAGATAAACAAACTATTTATCATGTGTTCTGCTAATTAACTAAGTTTAGCATGAAATTTCCCACCTCTTTAAAGCAGGTGTAAAAATAGAGCAGGTGGGATTTACACAAGCTGTGAGTGCGCCACAGAGCGAGAGTCTCACTGTATCAGGTATCCAGAAGGCAATTTGTTAATTTTTAACACATGGGGGGGTGGGTGAAACTCCCCACCCGCACCTCAAATCGCCTACTTTTATGAGACACGGAGCTTTTAATCAAAAAGGGACAGATTCTTAGATGTTTATTTTTTCCAGGGGAAGTTTATTTTTAACCAGTGTTATTAGTCGTGTTTCCATCAACAAATTTCTATGCATGTTTTGAAGATTCGCATTAGAAAAGCTTGATGGAAAAAAATAAATTTGATAAACCTTTATGAATAATGCACATAAAAGTTTTTATGCTCCCTTGAGTAGATGGAATCAATTTTTCTGAATAAGTTCTGACGTAGTGAACATTTAACTCCCACGACTGATCTGCAGTTTCTACTCTGCCGGTCAAGATGATCTTACATGAAAGAACAATTAAAAGTTGCCCATTTGAATCAAATTCCTTTCTCTACAACACAGTCTCTTCTTCTTCTACTATTTACTGACAGATTAGCCTGCAGCTAGGGTTGCACATCTCTCTGTGATAATAGATTCGATTTGCAAAATTTGCTAAGACTTTAATAGAAACTGTTGTTCATAAATTAAAGCATTGGCCTAATTTATATTTTAAAGTCAGTAGGGTTTATCCTCAGCAGATCATGAATATCAATGCAGAAATCCATGACAATCAGTCCAGTAGCTGTTCGGATATTTCAGCCTGGATCAAAGTGGTGGACCAACCGACATTGACTTTGTTTGAAGCATGCGGAGGCCTTTAATAAGATATTGTATATGTGTTTAAATGTCTCTTACTAACCCTTGTATTTGTTTTGTGCCTGAAGTTATGCCAGGTGGTGCGGCTGGTGCCGGGGGCCTATCTGGAATACAAACAGGCCTTGCTGAATGAGTGCAGACGGCAGGGTGGGCTGCGACTGGCGCAGGCCAGAGCGCTGATCAAAATCGATGTCAACAAGACACGCAAAATCTATGATTTCCTCATCAAGGAGGGCTACATCACTAAGGCCTAGGAGCGTTTGATTTGATCACCGGGGAGATTGGATTGTGGTCAATGGTTAATTTTTTTTCTAATCTTGTAACATCGTAAACCTGTGTTTTGTGAGCCGTTCAGATTGTTGCGGCTCCTTTAAAGTTTTGTAACATTTGTAAGGTCTGTTTGTGCTTTGGAGTCTAAGATGTATAACATGGCAAATCTCTTTGTATAATTCTCTGTCAGAAGAACAGCTGCTCATATTGAAATGAGGATGTATTTATTTCTCATGTCATAAAATGTTTATGGAAAAAAACCTCAGTGTGTATGTTGATATTTTGACTTGAACGGAACCGGTCGTACTTGGACTGAAATGTTTGGTGACTTTATTTTACAGGTCACATGATTTACTTGAAATTAAATGATGTGCTGCTATAAATGCCTAGCAGATTTTGTGGAAAGGTCGCTAATTCAAATAATTAAATGGGGAACGGAGCCTTTTTAATTAATTAATTAATTAATTCAATTTATTAATAATCTAGCCAGATAATCTTTGTTACTGCTCAACTGAACATGCAAACATGAGATTTTGTCTACAGGCAAACACAATTCAGCATATAAAGAAAATAAAGTTTCAAATAATAAATTAATATTTCACTAAATCAGGTCTTCATTAAAAATTCTGTGGGAATCAGCAACTGCTCATAAACTTAAATAATTAAACTCCAATAACTAAAAGCAATGTTGTCCTTATTTCTCTCTAATTAGAGCCACATTATTTAAAGAAATTTCCTTCAACTTTATTGGGAAATTGTAAGCCTTCGAAATTAAATCAAAAGTTTTGAAAGCAGACTTGGTTTGGAAAACTTCACAAATTATTTTAATATAGCTGATTAGAGCAAGCAAGAGAGTGAATGTATCAGTCTTGATAACAGATAAACAACTTTATGAACCCACCGCACCGGCCACTTCATTATGTACACCTGTTCAACTGCTTGTGAACTCAATGCATTTAGGCATGTAGACATGTTGAAGACGAGCTGCTGGAGTTCAAACTGAGCATCAGAATGGGAAAGAAAGGAGATTTAAGTTGGTGCCAGACAGGTTGGTCTGAGTATTTCACAAACTGCTGATCTAACAACCATCTCTTTACAGAGAATGGTCAGTAAAAGAGAAACTATCCAGTGAGCAGCAGTTCTCTGGGCCAAAATGCCTTGTTGATGCCAGAGGTCAGAGGTGAATGGCCAGACTGTAACTCAAATAACCACTTGTTACAACCAGGTAATGCAGTAGACTATGTCTGAACGCACCACATGTCCAACCTTAAAGCAGATGGGCTACAGCAGCAGAAGACCAAACCACCACCACTTTATTAGGTACACCTTGCTAGCAGATAAAGTGGCCAGTAAGTATAGAGATCCTCTGTAGCTCTAACCACTACTGCCTCTCCTACATGTTTCCAGATGATGGGCAGTAAACATTCCTCATGGTAGTTATAAAATTCAACCCGATCAGTGCTCAGGTGAGTTTTGTCAGAGTTTTGCATCGATGCTCCACAGTGACACAGACAGTTAGTGGCATCAGTGACTCGATCCTTTCTGTCTCCATCTGTGGACGTGTTTGCCTGGTGTGACGTGGGAGAACTGTGATGAATCTAACACCGGCAGGAGGCCACCAGCCTCCGACAGGCTTATCTGAGCAGAGAGCAGCCGCTGCATCAACCTCAGCTAACAGCCTGATTATAACGGCAGATTCAACCTTTGATGATAAGGGCGAGACGACCGTGGAGGAGCGTCTGAGATGAAATACTGAAATGCAGGGATTGGATCTGGATTTAAGAGGATGTGAAGGAGAAAAAAATGCAAACTTTTTTTATATGCCTCCATGTGTCTTATCAAATCAAGGCTCCGCAACAAACGAGAAGCAGCAGAGTTAAATTACTCCTTTCACTTCTGCTCATTTCACAGGATACAGTTTTCCTCATGTCACACTTGACGTCTTTACCCGAGACTCGGCTCCAGTCTGCCTCAACAACCTGGGCTTTGATCTATCCTCTCTCCCCTTTTATGTTCTGTTTAAAGCTTGAGCTCTTATGGCTGCAAATAGTGGCAGTTGGTGTTCGATCTGTGCTGACAGCAGATGAACAAATGTGACCTGAATTTTACAGATTCTAAAGTGAGGTACTTGAATCAAAACCAACTCAACACTGGCTGAGAAGTCACCCATATCACTGGCAATGACGCCATTTTTTAACAAAATCGGAATATATAGAATGTATGAATTACCTGCATCTTGCTTAATTGTATGTGGCACCCCATTTATAGTAAAATAGGTTCCTGGCAACAGTACATGAAAAATAGAACAGTTTTAAAGGGTCATACTCTGGCAACATGTCTATTAAAGCTGTATAGGCTAACAGAGTTTTAATAGGTTTCTCTTATTTTGGCATCATTTGACAAAAATTAGTCATTCAAGTATTCTGAGAGAAAACAAGGCTTCAGTACCCTCTCTTGGCTCTGTTTTCAGGCTTTAGAAAATATAGTCCATGATGGGAGACTTCAGACAGTCACTGATCGTTTCAGAGAGAGGGCTTTCCTACAAATACAGGTGCACATGCACCTCTCCTCAGGTGGTGGAACTCTAATCAATGGCAGAAAATCCTGCAAAATAATTTTCTGTTCCAGCATTAGTATCAGCTGCCTCGACTGCAAATCAACCCAAAAAAGGACAATAAATGCAATAAAACACGTTAATATTGGCGAAGAATCTTGCAAATAGTTGATCCTTCTGCTAACTGTGGCCAAAGGCTCAGAATGCTGATAATTCAAGGTCATTTTTAAGTAGCTCAAAGGGCATAATGATGATTGCAATCATTGAAATGAATGACAAGTATTATTATGCTAGTATTTTATGAAGTGTGTGCATATGTAACATACCACAAAGACATATTAACACATTGTATCTGGCAATGGATATATTTTGTTCATGTTATCATTCCTTTAACAATCTATTAAATTGTTCTTAATACTATAAGTGTTGCTCGAGTTTTAACTCAGTTTTTGAAGCTTTAAAATGTCTGTAATTTGGGGCGTCCCGGTGGCTCACACTGGTAGAGCGTGTACCATTAAGGCCAAGTCCTTCATGCGGCGGATCTGGGTTCGAATCTGGCCTGAGGTCCCTTTCCCGCATGTCTTCCCCTTTCTATCTGTCACTATCTAATAAAGCAGTAAAATGCCAAAAAAATCATCTTTAAAAAAAATCTCTGTAATTTGTCTTTTTATTTTATTTACATATCTTTATTGTTGCTGTTGAAATCAATTAGCCTTTTACCTAGATCTATCCCATTATTGAGTAAATATATACAGAGCTTAACAAATTTATGAGACCACCTGTCGTAAAAATTAGAAAACATAAATATAATACAAATGCTTGTTTAAAACTAAAATGTTATGGTTATTTATTTGTTAAATAACAAACTGAATTCACCTTTTATACCCAAATTTGAGCCGGCTCACTGGGCTTCTCTGACAGAAATGAATCAAGCAGACCATCCAACCACCAAAACTTGTTTTTCTGTTCCGGAATGCAAGTAAATAACTATAATTTGACATCTTAATCAAGAAAAAATAATGTGCTTTACTGTTTTTGCATTTTGTTTTTTTTTCGTAAATCAGTACATTTGAAAATTCATGGATAACAATAACAATTATATTTTAGCATTAAAAATGTAATTTCGGTTAAAGAGCTTCTACATACTGCTGTATAAACCATTACAAAAACATTTAAAAAATGATTTTGGTCATTACTAATGCTGTTAATTTCGGACAGCTGTGCCATAAACCGGTGGTCTAATAAATTTGTTAAGCACTGTATATATTTTTTAATCAGGTTAAATGTCTATTTAGAGTTATTGTATGCTGTATTGTGTAACTCTGGCACAGTATATATTTTCTTGCTTAAGATTTTTTTCCCATAAAGTTCAGCTTCTTCTGCTGCGGAGGCCAAGTTGAGCTGAGTGTTATATTAGTCTTGACAGCTTTATTTCTTCCTCCAAGGACGTGTATGTGTGTGTGTTTGTGTGTGTGTCTCAGTCTGTGACTTGCTTTGTGTCTCCTCTGACTCAAGGAGAAGGATGTTAATGAAGACAACACCTTCAGATGACAGGAGGGGTTTTCTGACATCCGTCAAGTGCAATAAAACAAAACATAATCAAGTCCATTAGCCTTTTCTTTCACCAATCACATATTTTCTTCTCCGTTCAGAATGTGTCTTATATTGCCAGTCAAGCTGAGCCGACTCCTCACCTGCTTCACCCTGCACATGTTGTGGCACGGCCCCCTCTGTCGCTATAGAGTCTGTGCTGTAGTGGCAGGAGCAGATGGAGCAGATGTTGGTGTCATCGCTCTGCACGTGTGCAGAGATGCAACATTTCTCAACCCTCCCACACACTCTCCTTCTCAGACGCTGTCTTCTCTATTTGCCTCCTGCTCTCTGCTGCTCTCGGACTCTCTGCGAAGGTAAATTGATGCTGACTTCCTTTAAAAGGAAACTCGTGTATCAGTGTTGATCTGATAAACATCACATAGAGATAAAAACTCCAACGCATTCTGACAAGTTTGGAAACTTGTTTCCTTGCTGTGCTATTTTTAAAATCTCTAACACATTTCACCAGAGAGATGGATAATTAGCATCATGTGAATTGATAATAATCTGCATCAGGGTTAATTATTTTTAATTATTTCATTATTTGATTACCAGGATTTCCAATTAAAAACACTAAACAAGACAAATGCTTTCCAGATGGGGGTCTTTGTAATGAAGATAAGGATGTTATGATGATTTGATTGGGATTTTTTCCTTCTGTTATTGTGCATATAAACAATATTAGTTGGTGGTTTAAGAAGAAGAAGAAGCCCTCTTGTCTTTAACATTGTTCAGCTATTGGCTAAAACAATTATAACTTGATGTGAAGGAAAACGAAAGTTTGACCTGTTGCTTTTGGTTTGTTTTTCAGTCACTATTTAGTAATTGCAAATAGGCAGGGGGAGCTAAATTATTATGAGAAGAATTGAAGGCTTGTTTTTTAGTATTTGCTTTGTTATTATTTAGGTTTTTATTCATTTGTCTATTACTGTTGTTATTATTATTATTATTATTATTATTATTATTAATAATAATAATAATAATAATAATAATAATACTGTGTGTTCTCTTTGCATGTTTGTTTTGGGTGTGCACGATTTGTAAGTTATAAAAGTTGTTCATAGACTTGTTATAATTTTTATCAATAGTTTCTCAGGAAAGATAGATAATCCGGATCACAGGATTAATTATTTTTCATAATTTGATTATTTTTTATCTAACCGAACACAGAGAGGAAGGATAGCAAACAAGATGCAGAGGAAATGATGTGATCTCCATTAAGATATGGTAATTTGCTGTCAATTATTTCTCTTTTTAATGATTTTCATGGTTACAGTATTAAGATTTTCTCTCACAGTTATTGAGCTGTTTCTTTTATTAGAACACTGAAAGTGGGCTACCATGTTTTTGGAAATTAAGAGGAAAACAACATCTCCTGAGAGAAATCGATCCATTGGTTTTAGAGCTCCTCGTCTGCCGGTGTCTTATTGATTTTTAACTTTCCTGCTATTCAGGGAAAAATGGAGAAAGATGTCTCCCACATCTTTCCCCTGTGTTGTCGTAACCCTCTTGTAAAAGGACAAACTCTATACGAGCCTGCTTTAGCCGGCCATTATCGCTAGGTAGTGATTAACACAGAGGTGAACCCATCAACACAAGAGGTTACCGTGGCAACCAGGTCTGTGGCGTGCTGGAGCAGTGATGGAGAGGAGGGAGGCAGGGGGCAGACGTTCGCCCTGTTGCTCATGCTCATTTGCTGGGCAGAGAAGTCGTGACTAACCAGAGGCTCCCCTCGCTCATCCCCCCCCCCCATCTGCGGACGTGCATCTTCTCACTGACTCACTATCATGGAAGAAAGGGAGCAAATAAATGCAAGCCATTCAGCACTCAGTGAGACATAATATTGAGAAAAAAGATTCCTCTACTGTGTTTTTTTTTTCTGCATGGATGACGTGTGTGTGAGGCACCTCAGGTCTCGTTCCTTTTGCACAGCAGCAAATGTGTTTGTTTGATGTCAGAGCAGCACTGATCAGAGTGACGGGGGGTGGGGAGGGGGGGCTCCATGCTGCGCTCTGCCACCTTACTGCTCTCACATGTTGCCACAGCAAACACTCAGATCCCATGTCTATTTACCGCCGCCACAGCTGGAGCCAAGCGGGCACCTGTGGGATCAGCAGTGACTTTATTTAGACCCCCATTCTGCGCCCCCCTCCTGCCTCCTGCGTCTGACCACAAAACACTTTCCGTTCTCCTCATCTTACCTCCCTCAGCCCGTCAGTTACACACATCAGTACAGACTGAAATAAACATCTCTTGTGTTACAGGCCAGCTGGAATCAGCTTAGCGATTTACAGTGTATCTTTCATTTACTTTTCAGGGATAATCATTCATCAACTTATTAGCAGACACTAATAATGTGCTGAGGCTTGGACTTTCAACTTGTGCCAGAATTTCCAGATCCAACAAGTTCTCCAACTCATAAGGCCACGTGTTGTGTTTTTCTACCCTCTAATATGACCCACAGTGTTTCTTTAATTGATGCCCCTACTGGTGGTGGGTTGGTAACACATAATGGTTACAGTTTTAAAAGCTTAATGTTGTGAAACTGTTGCAGTTTGGTAAGGTTCAGGCATCAAAACTTCTTGGTTAGGTTGAGGAAAAGATGGTTTGGGTCAAAAGAAGTACATTTTTTACAATGCTTAGTTAACATGTAGGTACATGTAGTAAGTCAATGTTTACTTTTTGTTTCACACGGGACACGAACACTGGTCTACTGGGTCAAAGTCTTGTGTTTGTTTGGAATTTAAATATGGGTTGGAATGAAACCTCCAGGAAGAGCGTTGTGCTTTGATGCCTATTCGACATAGTGGCCAAACTTCCGTGTCCATCACGTAATGCCTTGGGGAACAAACACACATTAGATCAGCAGATAATGTTTTTTGAGTGTCACAATGCCTGTGAAAAACTAATTTCACTTTCAGAATTTAATCCATTCAGACTGATAACATTTGAAAACTCTAGAAGATCCATACAGTCAATTGATTTTATCACCACTCAAGTTAGCGGAGCGCTAAACCAGAATTTGCAGGCTCAGTTGGCGGAATAGACCACCATTTAAACATGGTGATTTTTAACATGAGATGTCTGTAAAACTGGACAGGACACCTCCAACAACAGACAAGGTTATGACTCTAGGTTTTGAAGTTTTGATCAGTAAACATTAAAAAAATTCTGATGTCATTACAATGTGAAGGCTAGGGGCCGAGTGGTAACAATTAGGTGGGGCCAGCGGGAGAAACACTGCTGCATTTTTTCAGTGGGACCCATAACGTGCAAGAGAAATTGTAAGCCAGAAAACGTTTTTGACATACCAGTTGAGCAATTCCCATTATAGGCTCCGATTTTGGGACCGGTATCCAGTTCTCATAATACATCCATGGGGAAATCCATAAAAGATCAGGGTCACTTTATTCACAGAGGTCCAACTTTTTTGGCTTCATGCACCACTGAGCAACTTTCATAGAAATGAATGGGGCTCCGCCTCCACCACTATATCAAGTTATTTTTATGGTCATTATAAGCTGCTTGTTGGAGTGACCTATGGAGTTGTTTTTTAGAGGACAGTCTCTCCAGATCATGTTTTTGTACTCGCCATCATCTTTCAGCATCCTCCCTGAATGATTTGATGATGAACAGACTGAATGGGGATCACTTGCACATAATTTACTATGTGGAATGACGGATCTCTGCCTGTCACAAAGTGCCATAACTGAACAGTACAGGTTATTGAGTGTCCATATGTTTGAGAGATGTGCAAAGGATTTTTACAGTTAAATCACCGTGGCACCCTGTGCACTGTCGAGCCCATCAGTTATCTTGTGTTACAGGCGGTCAGGGTTAATCAATGTCACTACCTGCTCCATTCAGAGCAGACAGCTCCTTCAGAACGTGGCTGCAGGTGCTTGTTATTACTGTGATGGTGTCATTGTAAATTTTCTGCCTCCATGGCAGCCATATTAAACAGGAGCGTCCTCCCAGAATGCCTCTGACTCATCTGACATTTCAGTCTGAACCCCAGTCTTTGTCTCTCCAGCCTGAAGCTCTGTCTTTCTCCCTCTTATCTCTCTATCCATCTTTCTCTGGCATTTCACTGAGCAAATTCAAGGTTAACACTTTTTAAACATCAACCCTCCCTTTTGTTTTACTACTTGCTCATTCCCTTCACAGACATTTGTGTCATCGGTTCGTCGTCTCTTTAAACATTCATCAGGTGAATTTCAATCAACAAGAGCTCTCATCTCTGACGCGTAGCATTTCAAGTACATGGCTGAAAACCAGTGTCAACGACTGCCTCTTTTTGCCTTCATAGTGCAGAAACAGTCACCCTTGCACCAGTTTGCGCCGCCTGGTACTGCTGCTGTTTGTTTCCAGTTGATTGAATTTGCAATGTAATTAGGAGTGACTCTGAGGCAGGGGCCATGGGTTTATGGATAGCGTAATATCTCCCCCAGGAGCCCTTTGAAATAGGATTGACTTTGGAAGGCATGTCTAATTATGGTTTTGTACACGGATATATTCACGAAGGGCTACGCAGAGAGCCCTGCTGCCGTCTTGAAGGTCTCAGAGTTGCGGGCATATAGGTGGTCGAAAAACATCCACAAGTCGCAAGCTCTGCGAGGTTATCAAGCTGTTTCCTCCAGGGCAGGGCATAATGAGATTTGAAATAACAGACCTAAAGAACAGACAGTATATTTGTTTTCCATTTTCCGCCTGTAGCCCACCGTGCCCGAGCAACATTTAAATTGGTAATGTGTGCATATGTCTGTGCATTAAACAATAAGATTACTTCAGAAATAGAAACATATTGCCTGAGCCACTGCGGGGTGCAAACCTACAACTGGTTATTGAATCTCCAACTCACACTTTGCTCACTGGGTTTTATAAGTTCAAGACCTGCAACATGATCACACAGGTCCCGACAGGCATTCAAATAAACATTTGGATGTGAAGCTACTGTGTCAGGTGTTCTCACTCGTCACTGTATGTGTACTAGAAGGTGTGAGGTTTAAGGAAAAACACCTCTGGGTTTTAGTAGCAAATATAACACATCAGTGTCACTTAGGTTTGGTGTCTTAACGCTAAACCACAACATTTCACCAAGATCACGCCCTCTCATATTTCTGGGACTTTGGAGGTCTACAGACATATTGTGTACATGGCGCTTTTTTACGCTGGCTTGGATATATTTTCTACTCTGTAATCTATCCATCCATCCATCCATCCATCCATCCATCCATCTTTCTATTCTCGCTCTATGACTGTCCCTTCCAGCTTTTTTGTTGTTATTTTCTTCGGTTAATTCTTTCTTTTTTCTTTCCTGACCTTGCCCCAGTATCAGTCATCACCACAAAATATCACATCAAGAAAAGATTTATCTGAAGAAAACTCTCCTCCCGGTTCTTTTTAACTCTCTAATGTGTGTGACCCAAGGACAGGCATTAAGAATTGCTATATATAGCATATATGACCAATCTTTTTACTGTCAATATTGTTTTGCTAATGTACATCAGCATTGAATTCAGATTGCTTCATAACCAGTAAAAAAAACTCCATTAATAAAGTAATAAATGTAAAATTTAGTAAGTTCCTAAGTTTGTTTGGTTTATGGCTTGTCAAAAATTGTTTAGGTAGGTGTTTCGGTTGGGAAGATTTGTACTCATGACCTCTGTATTTCTAAAATACTGGCTACAGCCCTGCAGATATACTAACTTTTATAAATTATGCTTCAGTAACTTCTGAGAAAAAAAAACACCGGAAACCTTTTAAAGAAAACAAACAGCCTCTTGTTTAGGAAGAGTCAAAATTGCAAGGCCATCAAAATTGCATTTGAGTCAGGCTTTGATGATTCTTTTACAAGACAATATGTTTGTTTGTTCTGTTGTTGCATCTCACCAATAGTTTTCAGCTTTGTGCCCTGGGGAGGTGCATGATCCCCCCCTTCTGCCTCTGTATGGGGAGTTGTTAATGCCAGAAACGAAGGAGAGGAGAGCCAGAACTGCTCACTGCCCACTCACTCACCTACCTATCTTCAGTAATTTCATCAAGAAATGAAAAATAACAACTGAGAAACAGTGATGGGGCAGAAAATCCCATTACTTTAATTTGTTGTGCAATGACATGGAAATGTTGTAAATCTTAGTTATAATTTGTGTCATACCATTATTGTGTCACTAAATAATATATATGAGACTGAAAATTGCCCCTTAGACATACCCAAAACAAATTATACCTTGTGTTTAACCATAACAGATATATCAGAGCCAGTGTCAAATTTCAAGAAGACTTGCAGAGATAAAGCCGTTATAAACGAGGTACCATGCGTGCTGACTACTTGGTCACCTGTCTCACAAACAGGACCTAAAATCTCAGAAAACATAGAAGCAAATGTTATCTTGATAAATCAACCACAGTTTGAAGTTGAAACAATAAACTTCTCGCCAAAAAAACCTTAAAATTACATTTCATGAAACAGCAACAGTTGAAAATTACATCTTACACTTGCGAGTTTTCTCCTCCATTACTGCTGCTGGTTGGTACGTGTTGCATTATGGGATACAGTAGGCAAGGTAGACTTGTGCAATGCATACTGGAGACTTTTTTCCAATCACATACAGGTATGTTTGGTATGTTTGGTACAGGTATGTTTATGACACAGTGCAAGTTTTGCTGTTGTTAACATTCTGCATTACTATGTGCTACATTTTGGCCGAATCAGTATGTACTGTTAGCCTGGCTAACACCAGACAAATCTCAAATGAGATTTGGTCTGGAAACCAACCGTTCATTTCTCCGTAGAGGAGGCGTGGTTTACGATCCTCCGGAGCCGTTTATTGGGCGCTTAGAATGTCTATCATAAGCGTCTGTAGGTAGCTCTTAGCCAATCGTATCAGTTATACCAGATGACGTAGTAGAGCAACAGAAATGGATGTTTGTTGTGTGTGTGTCTGTGAGAGAGTGTTGCTTGCTGCTTTGCTTCTCCAGTTCTCGCTTTCTGCAAGATTATTTATTTTCACGCTTTATTCCCCCTCATGTCATTCAGCCACACACATCCACTGATTTTATGGGCAATAAACAAGCTGCTGCGGGCCTCTCGGCGGCTCCGCTGTCCCCCGGCTCGTAGCCAGACCACCGGCGAGAGATCCCCGGTAGCGCCGGCGCTACCGGGGATCTCGCTATGAGCCGGGGGACAGCGGAGCCGCTGAGAGACCTTTCGCCTTTCAACTTTCGCTCTAAACTATTTAAAACACCATCTACAGCTAAAGAGAGTTTCGCGTCTGCAGCAGCCATGTTGGATCCGCAAGAAAACTACAAGCTTCCAAGTGCCGAGTAGTACGCGCCATCGTCTTGCCGTCCCTCCCCGCTCTGTGATTGGATCCCTAAAACAGGGCTAAGAAACGGCTCTGGTTGCCAGACTGGATGGAGGTTCGAAATTAAATTTGAGCGAGCAAGGCAGTATGGGTATACCCAGGCTAATGTACTGTTAGAATTGTACGTTGTTTCAAATACAGCCAATAACTCCTGTACAGACAGTTTAATCACAAATCACTATGACATTTTCACCTTAAATTGATGAAGAAAAGACACTGATTTGTGCATGTAAATGTTATGTTTGACACTCAAAATATCTTGGGAGAGGACCCCCAGATCCCCTGTCGAAAAAAACAAAATAACTTTGCCCTTGAACAAAAGTAAAAGATATATATGCTGGTGCACATTGTTAAATCAGTGCTCAGTGCAGCTGTGCGGTAAATTGGAAACTCAATGTGAATGTGTTTATCTTACAAAGATAACACACGAAACACATTTATTTTACAGTCGGAAGGGATTTTGCTTCTCATTTATTTTTTAGAATCAAAGCAGCAGACAAGGAAAGGATGCTGTTTGGCTGCCGAGTGAAGGACAGTGACAGAGGTTAATGGCAATGAAATGTTTGATAAAAAGATGTTTAATGTGTCACTCTGCATGGGTACATTTCTTTGGTCTGACTGCAGCTTCAGTCTACAGACATGGTTTGGGGAAATTAAATGTGGGTGGGAACATCCAAAGCTGTGTCCATGTGCATATATGGATCCAAAATGCAATAAATTAACTAAATAAAGGAGCTTCTCAGCTCTGGCCACTATTGAAATGAATAATAAATGTGATGCTAAACAGAGAAAAGTGTAAAATCGTTTTGCTTCTCCTTTTGCAGTTTAACTGGCAGCTACAGTTTGATTGATTGGGATTCATTTTTAATACATTCTGTATAGAAACAGTAAATCATCTAAGATTGCTGCTGGCTGGTGTTTGGACAGCACTGGAACAACTTGTGATATCACATTATGCTCGGCAATGCAATACACTGAAGAGTGCCACAGGTGTGATCATGTCTGCCTTCCATTCAACAAAACTGCCTCTTACTCCGTGGTGAGAAAAAACTCATATGTTTTACTCAAACGTACTACAAGGAACTTTCTACTGGTTATGAAACTGTCTATAAAATAACTTATTCATTATGTACAAACAGCAGACTTTCACCCAGGAGAACGAGGTTCGTGTCCCATGTGAAAACAAAAGTAAATGACTTTTTAAGCATCTTACGTTTTTTATGCAACTTTTGAGGCTCACGTCACCCTCGTATGGACTTCACTTCATTTATGTACATTCATTTACTTTTCCTTTTTTTCTTTTATAACGCCTTAATAGCAAGTTTTTTGCCCTAAACCTAGGTTAGTGTTTTTTTGGCCTAAATTTACCAAAACTGCAGCCTTTTTTACTGTACGTGTTTCTATAATGACGTGTGCTATTTTTAGAACACTCCGCTGTACTGTGAGCCGCGAAATGCTCATATGGGTCGTTTTGACAAACGTTCATATGTGGTTATGGGTGGTAATGTCAAACAGTTGGTTGGAGATCTTGTTGTTGCAGTGGGAGATGGAGAGCTCCATGCCGGGGAGCAGCAGCTTCTCCCCCTGCCAAAAGTTGAGATTCATCTTCCTGCTCCGCTTGCTTCCTTGGATCCAATACCAAAACCATTATGCTGGAGGCCCATGCTCTTTTGCTGGTGAGGCACGGTAGAACCAGAACCAGGACCGAGCAAGGCAGACTGTTCGACGTTCAGACCCTGCTGCAGTATAACAAGAGGTTTTCTAAAGGGCAGCTGAAAACACTACCACATTGTCCACGGGGACTGGCAAACTCAACACTAAATGAAAGTTTCTTGTAGCTGCTTTAAGTAAAAGTAGCAACACCACCCAGTGAAAATATTCCATTACAATTAAAACTCCTGCATTCAAGATTTCACTTAATTAAAAGTGCAAATGTATGAACAGCTAAATGTAAATTAAGTAGGCTACTTGTGGGGCTTAAGGGATATATTTTAAGGAATATATTGATATATAAACATATGTTTGTGAAATCTTAATCTGTGCGGTGTTGAGTAAGTAAAGCCATCAAATAGATGAAGGGAAGCAAAAAGAATGCTACTATATTCCTCTCTGAATTTAACGGAGTAGGTGAAAATAAAGTAAAATTACCGCAAAATTGTATTTAAGTAAATGAAGCCTACTTCTTACCACCAGGGATCTATTTAAACCGATCTCGTGTAGCCTTCATTACAAGCTTATGGTTGGTTTAAAACTATTTGCATCCTCCAATAGAAGAGCCGACACTCACCTGTATAAGTGGACATGCTCCTCCTGCCTCCTCCTCCTCAGCCTCCTCCTTGTGTGTGGCACTGATTACTCCTCATACATAAGGAGTCTGCCCTGTGCACGCCGCTCCTGTCAGCGTAGAAGCATGCGGATGTACGGATGGCTCGTATTTCTGTTGACTTTCACATTATGTTGTTGCGTGTCGCGGCTTGTCTCCTGCCACCTGGCCTCTCTCCATCCCGCTGGACGTCTGTGAGAGCGGACTGACTGAAGGTAGATGTCCGGACTGTGAGAGCTGTCCTCCGGATTGCTGCAGGCGGTGAAGGCGCTTTGAAAAACCTCCATCTCTGCCCGACTGAGAGTCTACTGGTAAGTTGAGTTTTACATGTGATGGAGGCAGTTTGTCGGCGTCAATGCGACCTTAAATAAGATGCTTTTTTAACTTAAATTCATACAAAGCATTTGTGCATTTTAAAATGTGTTTTAAAGGCATTTATGTTCAGGTGTTATTATGTTCAGTTTTCTGATGTAAGATGGGTGAAATTGAAGGAGCGCACCTGCCTCACTTCTCTTTAAAGAAGCCACGGCGGTTCATTTCGTCGTGTGGTTCAAATCTGGGATGCAAACAGCGCACTGCTTTTATATTTCACACTTAAAATGATCTATTTGCGACACCTGAACTTGTTGACGCACGCGCACGAGGACGAGCAGCGCGTGCGCAAAGGAGCAGTCCTCATTCACTCAGCTCAAATCATAAATTATTAAACTCGTGGAGTCATTCACTTAAAGCTGCACATTCTCACACACAGAGGCAGCGTCACAGTTTGTTTCAATGAAGATGAATATTTTTAGTTTACACTCACCGGCCACTTTATTAGGCACTCCCCTCAGACCCCCTTTTGCCTTCACACCTGCCCTAACTCTTCATGGCGTATATTCCACAAGGTGCAGGAAACAATCTGAGATTTTTAGTCCACATTGACATGATGGCATCAGGCAGTTGCTGCAGATTTGTCGGCTGCACATCTCCTGTTTCAACACATCCCAAAGGTGCTCTGTTGGATGGAGCTCTGGTGACTGTGGAGGCCGTTTGAGTACAGTGAGCTCATTGTCATGTAGGGCTGCAACCAATCAATTAATTTTTGATCAGTTTCGATTATTTTCTCCGTTTGGTCTATAAAATTTCAGAAAATCGTGACAAATGTACTCCTTTCTCAAAGTCTAAATGTGATATTTTTAAATGTCTTGTTTTTTCAGTCGAAATATATAATATTTAAGATGTAGAAAATAGCAAATTTCCACATTTGAGTGTCAGAAAACAGCATTTTTTGCCATTTTTTCCTGAAAACTTTAACAATTAATCGATTGTCAGATTCGTTGACGATTATTTTCTGTCGATCGAGTATAATCGCTTAGTCGACTGATTATTGTAGCTCTGCTTTCATGATCAAGACACCAGTGTGAGATGATTTGAGCTTTGACATGGTATGTTCTGTTGGAATTAGCCATCAGAGGATGGGTACACTGTGGGCTTAAAGGGTTAAAGGGATAGACATGGTCAGCATCAACACTCAGGTGGGCTGTCGCCTTTAAACAATGCTCAAGTGGCACCAAGGGGCCCAAAGTGTGCCAAGCAATAATCACACCAACACCATTACTGTTGACATGGGACAGGATGGAGCCAAATTCTGACACCATCCTCAGAAATCGAGACTCGTCAGACCAGGCAATGTTTTAGCCTCTGTTTCTTCGCTGTCAGGAGTGGCACCCAGTGTGGTCTTCTGCTGCTGCAGCCCATCTGCTTCACCATTCAGTGTGTTGTGCGTTCAGCGATGGTCTTCTGTAAACCTAATGAGTTATCTGAGTTACTGTTGCCTTTCCATCAGCTCAAACTCACCATTCTCCTCTGACCTCTGACCTCAACAAGTAATTCTTCCCCAGAGAACTGCTGCTCACTGGATATTTTCTCTTTTTTTCCCCAACCGTTCTCTGTAACTCCTAAAGATGGTTGTGTGTGAAAATCCCAGTAGATCAGCAGTTTCTGAAATACTTAAACCAACCTATCTGGCACAAATAACCATGCCACGTTTAAACTAACTTTAATCCTCTTTCTTACCCATTCTGATGCTCGGTTTGAATTTAAGAACATTATCTTGACCTTGTCTATATGTCTAAATGCACTGAATTGCTGCAATTGATCTGCTGATAAAATATAGTTTAAGACTTCTGCCTAAATCTTCTATCCTGATGTGAATCATTTCATATTTCAGTGACAATATCACGATATAGCATTTTTTTTTTAAATTCAACCAATAAATAGTCAATATGAAGTTACCACGTGGTAAAGCCAATTCTTTTCAAACTCGCTATATGCTATATTGTCATAGCACAGTTTGACCATTGGCTTTTTGACATTGCAATAAAAGCTATATATATATATATATATATAGTTATATCCCTTAGCCCTAATTCTAATTAGCAAGTAATCTGCTGGTTATACCCTTGATAAATCAATCATATTGTCCATAAAATTGTAATTTAATTTTCTCAATGCCCAAAGTGTCATCTTTAAATTGCTTCTTTTTATCTGACAAACCCTTAAAAACTCAAAGATTTCCAGTTTCATAACAAAAATGTTAAAGAAAACAACATTTAAGAAGTTAGCGCCTGTACTTTTTTTTTTTTTTTTTGCTTTTTTGCTCTTTGGCTTAACAAATGATTAAAGCTATCAGTTTTCAAAATAGTTGCAGATTAATTGTCAAATTGAACTGGCTAATGGTCTCATCTCTATTTGATATTCACTGGTTGTAGCACCAATTATAGGTAATTAATCTGTCTCATTAGATTTTGAACCACGTCTCATTGTTTAAAAGTAGACTCGTTCCATTTATCTGTCTCTTCCGTCTGCTGTAGTGATGGATGCAGTAATACGTGTTCCTACTCTACTCTACTTCTACGTTCAGAAGGCTTCTTTGTGTTGTACGCCTGGAAAAATGTATTCTCCTTGTCAGCCACAGTGTTTTCATTGTGTTTGTCATCTCTCACAACATGACACATGACCTTGTGTCTCAGGCTCTTGTGTTTGTGTCTGAGGTGTAACATTGTGGACGCAGCGCGCGGCGCCCAGTCGCTGCTGTTTGCAAGAAGTTGCCAAAGCTCTCCCTGTCCTCAAGAGGAATTTGACCCTAAACTCAACTTGACCCTGCTCTCTTTTTAACCCTTCTGTAGTCGAGTTGTTGTGCAGCAGCATCGGTTGTGTGTTGTAAAGCTGCACCCAGTTGTGTTTGGATGAATTTCAGAAGCTGTGTCATTGCTGCTCATTTCTCCTGATAATTATCCAGACTGTTGGCAGCAGAGTCACTTTGAGAGATCACTCAGACTGTATAAATGGATTGCTTTTGATTTAGAGACAGTGATGAGAGCGGCGTGTCCACTTGTGCACCTTTTCGAGCTATTTCACTGTTTTTCATTCAGATTATTCTGGGGTGTGAGGGAGAGTCAGTCAGGAATTTGATGTCTTTTTCAGCACGGATCCAGTTGCAGTTGAGGTTTTCTCCGTTATTAGAGCTGTGTATTGGTACTCGATACTAGGGTTGGGCCGATGGACGATGCAATCATCCACCGCTGATGGCTGACTGTCATCGACCACTGAGCTCAACACCGTGATTTAAAAGTCTTCACATCCATGCCAACATCAGGGCAGAGGTGTGTGGTGGCGCAAATAGCATTCATTGTGTGCAGATTGATTTTTTTATATTATTTTTTTAGTTCAACTAAAGGTGGACACTAAGGGTGTCACTTTTTTCCTAAAATGAAGTTCAAAGAAATCCAAAGTAATAGAGAATTTGTGCGACGTGATTCAAGCTTTTATGTAAACATTATTGTGAAACAAGATGCCTTAATATTAATTAATTAATATACACAAATCAATCAGTTTAATCAGCTACAATTATAGTAGCTTTTTATGGCAGTATGACTATCGCCAACAATAGCCGTGTTTCCATTGAAATCAAAAGCGATTTTGAAGTGAAATTTCGAAATGTCGCATTAAAGGAAATGCAAATAAGTGAGTTTCCATCAACTGGTTTAAGTCGAATAAACAAAGCTGCATTAATGTACTTTCATCAGAAGATGACAGTGTAATGTACTGCTGTATGCTAATCCATCAGTAAACGGTAGAAGAAGAGATTGAGCAAGAGAGAAAAAATAATAATAAATATGTTGCTAATGGGACGACTTTGGCCACCCATGAAAGAAAATATCTTCAGGAATTGGATTCGAAATTGGCAACTTATAATTGTTCTTTTGGGATTTCCTACAGAGGGGGAAACAGCTGATCAGTCATGCAAGTCAAATATTCGCTATGTCAGGACGTATTTGGAAAAATAATTTCCATCTCCTGTTTACCATGTTAACTATTTTCCGAAAAAGACAAAAACCACAATTGAACGTTTTTTTTCCTCAAATTTTGGTGTTTTCATTAAGCTTTTCTCATGCAACTCTTTAAAATGGGCAAAGAAATTTGTTGATGAAAACACGATTAATGACACAATGGTTGATGGTGATGTTTCACTGCCGAAATCAGTTCGATAGACATTGCCCAACCCAACTTGATATCTTAACAACACCTGCATTCCTTTTTTGTACCCAGATCTAGAAAAAAAAACTATTTGTATGGTTTCAGCCAATCACCACAGGTGTTCTTCAATTGAATGCTGTGTGTGATTGGTCGGTTACAGCATCAGCCTCAATCCATACAGTCTGTGGAGAGGTGAAGTTGAACACATAGTCAGCAGCTCAGCATGTAATGTATTTGTGTAAAAGTCATTTGGATGGAGAGAGAGAGAGAGAGAGAGAGAGAGCTCTGGTGGTGTTTGACACAACTGAATGCTTCCATTTCCATGATGAGTACCAAATGAAGTTAAAAAAAAAAAGGTATCAAATGAAATACTATTAGTATCACTTGAGGGGGGTTTATTGGTACTCATATCATGATTTTCTAACTGATACCCAGCCCTAAGAGTCGTGCCAGAGACTTTGCATTCAGATTTTGCCGCTCTAGTTTGCTGGAGGTGGGTCACGTTTCCAATTTGTGTTAGCGGAGGTGGAACCGGACCCCTGAGGAATCTCCCCACGGAGAGAGAGAGAGAGAGAGAGAGAGAGAGAGAGAGACGGAGATGTGCGAAAGAAGATTTGTGAGGTGGGACCACCTGTTGACAGATCCACCCGGCATGATTGAGAGAGGGGTTGTGTTCTGTAATATCAAGTGAAGAGAAGACATGAGGGGCTGATTTATGAAAAGATCTCTTTGTCCTGTACGCCACTGACCTTCCTCTGTTGTTTTTTTTTTGGAGAATTAATCCTCACAGTAAATTTGATTGACAGCGAGCTGCAGTCTCTCCACTATCTCCAACATTACATTAGATTTTTCTCTCTGCATAATTCTCCCTCCTGCGCTCTCTGCAGCCTCGCTGCTGCCCTGCCCGGGGTATAAATAACCCCGTGGATGGAGCAAATCTCAGCAAAGCCCGGCGCTGTGGTACATCAGCACTTTGGAGAAGACCAGGGATTATTTGGTTCTCTTATCTTCCACATCTCTCTGTTGACTGTCTTATGCGGTGGTCAGTAGGTTGCCACAGCAACAGACTTTGTACTTACGTCAGCTGATGGTATATATATATCTCTCTCTATATATATATATATATACATATATCTGCTATCTATCTCCATAAATTAAGCATCAGCTGTGCATCCCACTGAAACACAAAGTATCTAGCAAGCAGGACATCTGTTCGTAATTCACTTTTAAATCTTTAGCAAGATGTCACAGTTGTCGTAGACCAGTACCAGACTCTGAATCACTGCCCACGTCCCAGATTCAGCCCGTCTGGATGTTCTCATTGATTTCTGTTTCTCTGAGTTTATAAAAACAGCCCAGCTCATCAGAGATTTGTAGGTGAGATACCTAAGCATAACAACACACAGCTATAGAGATTTCTTCCAGTTGATTTACATATAAACCTCTTAATTTACTTAAAGTCTACATGAATTAAAATGTAAATGGTTGTCACATGTCCAGTCTCTCTTTCTTCATCTGGTCTTGAAGGTACTGTGGTGAGCGACAGAGAGTGAGTTTTAGCATGCTATTCAACAGTTAATAGGGCTCCTCTGTCAATAAATTGTCTACATAACGGTCTACTAATAAATATGTCCCATATATATCAATAGCTCACATTCAACACTTCCTTTAGTCCTCAGCAACACACCCGCCAAACAAGAAGTCTACTGGATGAGCAGTTGTTGAGAAAATCAAAGTAGGATAAGATAGAGAACTTCTTCTGATTTAGTTTGATTCTTCGGCCACTACAGAAAGCAGATCATGTTAAAATCTGCAAAAAAAAAACCTAATTGTGATTATTTTTACTGATATTGTCATTTGATATAATTAATAATAATCTCTACCAAACAAAGCTTTTATTTTTAAGTCAGTAGAGTACAACTTTTAGGCCGGGGACATCCCTGAAGTAGCATAATATTTCATTCAGAATTGTATTTTGACATATTTTATTTTAACAAATCTTGCACTTCCATCAATTTCAATATTGCTCTAGTCCATTTTGCAATGTCAATGAAATGAATGTGCAGCCCTAGCACAAACTGAACCAAAACAGTTCATTTGTGAGCCATAAAAACCAAAACAATTAGCTGAAAGGTGCTAAAATGCTCTTTAAAGCTAAACACTATGTGAGACTTGTCAATGAAGCGCAAAATAAATTAAAAAAATGTTATGATTACAATTGTTCCTCAAAATATATGTGCTGTTAGTGCTGTTTTGGCTGTGACTGAACAATTAATCAATTAACCTGAATAATATTTTTTCTAAATAAATCAATGAATCTTTGGTTAGTCAGCACGAAGGAAAGAAGGAAGAAAAAACATTTTTTTTAACGTTTTGAAAATCTTCTCTAAAAATAACATACCTGATTATCAGATTAGATTAATTTGCCATTAATCGACTAATTATTTCTGTTTGGGTTAACAAGAAGCATGATGCAAGACTTCTTGCAGAAACGCTGTTCACATTGCGGTCCAGTGCTGCTCTCATATGCTTCTCAGTGCCTCCTGATGCGGTTTGATGGCAACACTTGTTTCACTGTATTTGTTGTCTCATCACCAGTGGTGACGGTGTGGAGGAAGGCGGTTTATCATGGCAACCGATTCAGAGGCAAAATGCAGGCTGATCTGCAACCAGGAGCGAGCCAACTGAGCCTGAACAGGGAGGGAGGAGGGAGATATTTTAGCCTTTGATCTTTATTTTGGAAAGGGGAACAAACCTGCTGAGGTGGCAAAGCTTCAATCAATAGAGGTAGAGCTGCAAACCTTCTGTATTTTTACTTGTTCTGGACTCCTACTTTCCTGTTTTCATTAAAACTTTGGGCAGAAAAACCCTTCAAAATTTAAAAGATCACAACCTTTATTAAGCTTTTTTAGCATATTTTTATGTTTCATGTGGTGAGTAGAGAATATCCTTGGGAAAAAATAACGTTTGTGACATTAATTTTAAAGCATTTGGTTTCCAACCTTTTAGTCTCATCATTAAAACAAAAAGCTAATCTATTTGTGACAGCTAAATTAAAATGTGATCTGAAAATAACATTTCTAGAGGTACAGGGGAAGTTAAATTATCCTGCAGGTTAGTGTAGAAAACTCAAAGTCTGGAAAAATACATCATTTTTGAGCAGAAATATTAAAGTTTTTTGGTCCCTATCTTGTTACAATCTCGAAGGTGTTTCACTCTATTTGGTGGCACTAGCCTCTTGAGACCCGGAAGAAAAAAGTTACAATTTAAGTAATCGGAATGTAAAAAACATATCGCAAAGATTTGTTTCTCAAAAATATAATTTATTGTTTTATTTATGCCCCTTATAGTGTACATCGGCTCACTCTTTACCACAAAAAGTATATTACAGTACATTTACATTAATAAATTCACATCTAATAATAATAACATGGATTGAGGTAATGTTAGGTATTGTGCCTGCTTTTACTGGTTTTACTTTAAATATCACGTCCAAATCCTCCAAATTGGGAAGATTATTTAAAAGATGAGGTGGCACAATTTCAAAGCTGCCACAATGGTTTAATTGCAGTCAGTCATGCGGATGTATTTAAACTCTTGTCGTTCGTGTTTAATGAATAAGAAGAACCTCGGTCGGTCTCGACCGTCTCTCTGCAGGTGACAGCAGGTGATCAGGTGTTTTTTCTGCAGGTTGAGCTCCAGTTTAAAGCAGTTGACCCGTGTGTCTTGTTAACCAGACTGTAGCAGAAAATGAAAGAAAAAGACCTGCCGGCCAGACTGGTGCACAAGGTGTGGATGACGCACGACAAGTGCAACAGTGTGTGAAGTAGCGCCCGGAGCTGTGGGCTCTCTGCTGATAACTTAAGTACTAACACAGGAGGCTGTTCCATCATGTACGACGCAGCCACAAATGTCACGTTATAGTTCATACAGTATCTTTTTTATCTTTCATGTTCATGGTGCGGCCTATAAAGGGAAGATCATCCTCTTTGGAAAATAAAATAAAATTAGATGAATAAACTTTAGAAAATGTGCTTAAATTAAGTGTTTTATAAGCACCCTTTGGTGTGATGTTGCCGTATATGATTACTTTCCACCCTGCTGTTTGCTGCTTTCCAAAATGGACTCAACAGCAGCGATAGCCAGAGCGAGAGCGATGTAATCTGTGTATGAGGCCTGTGGATGGATGAACATGAGATGAGGTGAGTGCATGCCTCCAGGGGGTCTGCACTCACATGGCAGAGGGAGGCACATTTCAGCGTGCAGCACGGAGGCCGTTCAACCTGAATGTACGGAAAGATACAGCAGAGACAGACGAGTCTCTCTGGTCGAGATAGAAAACATTTTCATCCCTCCATTGAATTCATGAAAACCCTTCGATGCAATTGAAAAGTGAAGACTGTGGATCAGTGGGTCACAGCAGCATGTTTTTGAATTAGTCAGCTATTATGTGTGATCTTGAACAGTTTTGTCTGTTTTTCTTTTTAAAGTTTAAAGACTGCAGAATAACATCTTCTGGAAGCAACTGAGAAAAAAGGGATTTTAGTGCTCTTATTTTCCAGTCTTTGCAAACAGCAGAGATGTCCTTGTGAAGTGTTTGTATGTCTGTCAGCCGAGTGTTCGGCCGATAATGTTTAATTTAGATTGAAAGCGAAATATGTTTGTGTGTTACAGGAGCTGTCTGCCTGTCTGCACTACTATGACTCTGAGCTGCTGAAGATTTCCTCTTTTTCAGTTTTTGTTTAAATAAATTCGCCCCTCTCTGAAACAACTGGATTCCTCGATGGGTTCCCGCAGCCAGGGTTTCTTCCACCACCACCACCACCGTAGCTCCATGGTGCCCACCGTGGTGCCGAGGCTGCTGCCTGAGAACGGCAGCCTGCTGGGGGGCATCGCCCAAATCACCCCCAACCTCTTCCTCAGCAGGGGGAACGTGGCGTCCAACCGCAGTCTGCTGCTGTCCAAAGGCATCACCTGCGTGGTCAACGCCACCATCGAGCTCCCCAACTTCAACTGGCCTCACATGGAGTATGTGAAGGTCCCTCTGGCGGACATGCCCCACTCCCCCATCTCCTTGTACTTCGACAGCGTGGCCGATAAGATCCACAGCGTGGGACGAAAGCGAGGGGCGGTGCTGGTGCACTGTGCGGCCGGGGTGAGCCGCTCGGCCTCTCTGTGTCTGGCGTACCTCATGAAGTATCACCGCGTGTCTCTGGCCGAGGCCCACGCCTGGGTCAAAGCCCGCCGCCCCGTCATCAGGCCCAACGGCGGCTTCTGGCGCCAGCTCATCGATTACGAGAGGAAGCTGTTTGGTAGAAACTCTGTTAAGATGGTGCAGACGCCCTACGGGGTCATACCTGATGTTTATGAGAGGGACCGCAGGAGCCTGGCTCCGTACTGGGGCCTGTGAGACCCACAGAGTGGAGAGCGAGGAGGAAGTGAAGATGAGCCCTTTTGCCCTCCTGGACAGCAGCTTCAGGACAGGCGAAGTGAGACGCGTGTGAGTGTACATCTGTGTGAGGCTTGTTTAATGAATACTGGTGTGTCTGGACAGAGGGAGCCTTAGCCAAACACTGGTTGTTGATGCTGTTCGTCCAACCAGTTGCCTCCATTTAGTCTTTGAGTGGAGGGAGCAAGGTGACTTCACGCCCAGAATCCTTTGGACCAAAGGAGCGATCGGGACCACAATGATATCAAGACACCAAAACAATATCGGAGTGTGGAAGTCGGTGCCGTCTATCTCCTGGTCTGTCTTTCTAGTTCCATTGGAGGACGAGCGCCCAGTGAAGGTGTTAGCTGTGCTCGAGACTCTGCAGCTCTGGTAGTGATGTGATTGAAGTCCTTTTCCTGACGTGATGATGTCATGTGGTGGTATTGTGCCAGTTTTGCAATAATCTTTAGTGTGAAGGGCAGCAGCATGCTCTCAATTTATGGTAGCATATAAGATAAGTGTACAGAAAAAAATATACTAACAAATTATTTTATTGGAATCTACTGATAGTGAAGAAAAATGGCACATTTTATCTGAACATTCAAAGATGTTTTATCTGCCTTTTTTAAGGTTTAAATCTAGAAGATGCAAGTGAAGAGTTTAGGGAAAGCTCCTGTGTACCACAGGGTTGACTGTCCTGTGACCACACTATGTTATTGTAGTGCTATTTGATGCTGTATTAAAAAAGAAAATCTGCTGCCTCAAAGGGAACTGGTAGCTCTATGATAGATGCTTGGAAGATTATTTTCTATCCCACTGTTTTTGCTTTGTGTCCATCGGTTGCAAAAAGATCAGAGCAGTACAGAAGACCTTTTATTTCTCTATGTAGCTGCCTAAAAGAGTGATGTCACACAGGCTGGAGGTCCTACTTCTGCTGTCATCTGCTGGTTGAAATTTTAACGTTGCTGCACATCCTGTCCCACACTCCAAAAGTAGTTGTAGGGGTAAGAAAAAAAATAAAAGTAAAACACAATACAGACATCACCAGGAATTTGCCACAAATATTATCACATAAAACTAAACAATTAAGTAAATGTTCTAATTCCCGTTTGCTGTAATGTTTCCTTTTGATTACATTCAAAATCAATGCAAAGATGACCATAGACCCAAATTCACGCTGGGCGACCTGATTTGCATGATGTGAATGATGCATATACACAAAATTTGCATCACTCGCATATTCATGTGGGGTGAAAAATTTAAACTCGAATGAGAAATTTGTGTGAAGCCGATCAGAGATGAGATTCTCCTGCATAGCATAGCCATGAACTATACAAACTGCATTCAGAAAACAAGCATAGAAGTTTTGCGGACAGACCTGACAAAGCATGAATTCATCATGTTGTAGTCATTTTGGCATCTATTTAAAACCATATATGCAAACAGGATTGTGTAGCATGTCACCCTTGGGGGAAAAAACACAGATTGTCATTAACTTACTCGTTACTCGTAAAACATTATGTTGAAAAATGCTCATCACACACAAGGCAGGATATGACATGCATGAATACACCTGCACTCGTTGTTTTTAATGTAAACCTGCACACCAGTAGCATATTGACACACGTCCTTGCAGGTTGACATATTTAAGTTGACGTCTATAAATTGGTTTTGTTATTTGACAAGATAGTTGGAAAGATGGAAAGAGAAAAAACAGAAAATTCTGAAATGGCACAACAGACAAATGATTATTCAAATTGTTCATGATTGTCAATGAATTGTCTCTGTTCAAGTCATTGTTCTAGCTTTAGATGTATCATGTTTGTATTGTGATTTACTGTTCTGACTCTCACCCCTACACTATACTAAAGTATAACATCTCTGCTGGTGTGGTCGTAGGCACGCGGCAGAGATGTTCCATGTGGCGGAGTTGACACTTTTAACCTACAGAGATCAGTGCAACAATGTTCTTTAACAAAAAAAATGCCATAATAGATTAAGTGTGATATTACAATGTAAAAGAAAATGATATTAAATGAAGTCCAGGGGCAAATAATTGTTAGCAGGATTAAAATGATCTGTAATCTGAATTATTTTATGCCCCAAGACGGTCATATTAAACAATAAGAAAAAACATCTCATGTCACTGTTTGTGTTCAGATGTGTATGAATTCAACAGAAGAAAAACTACTCTTACACACAACATGTCAGCCTTTTACTGGAATAAGATATTTTTTTCTAACAGCAACATATCTGAGATGTTTTTGCATGAACAGACTGCAGCTTTTTCTCTTCCAAACGCCTCTTGATGTGCTGTTCTGCACGGCCATTTTCCCCAAGAGACGTCTTCAGATGTCAAAGAAACGTTCTGTCATTCATTTTCATTTTGCTGTGGCTACAGAGCAGCAGGCAGATTATTGATGAGCGCCATTCATCTTGTGCCCACACTTTCTGAGGGACCTCCGGAGTGGTCTCAACAATGAATTCCATTACCCAGAGAGACGTCTGATGACGGGCCGACCACCGCGGAGCTGCACAAGTGATGGGCCCAAATTACACACTGCACACACTATTTTCTCGCAGGAAAATAATGCATCTTCTCCTCCCCTCCCGTCTTTGCTGTGTTAATGTGCACACGTCAGGTTTCCAAGCCATATTCAAGCACTAAAAGTAAACACATCTTTCACCAGCAGCAGGATATTATCATCTATCATTAAAGCAGTAAGCAGAGCCATTTGCATCATCCTGAGCATCAGAGGCAGACCGAGCTCCAGCGGTGCAGGCCATGCAGAACGAACATGGCTGATGAAGTTTTTGGGAGATGACATTCAAGACCATAGACAAACTCAACAGGATGCATCAGACACTGGTGAGATGCAACTCGCTCTTATCTTAATTATGTATAAATTTGTTGTTTTTTTGATCAGTCAATTAATGTTTGGCTTATAAAAATAAATAAATCCTCAAGACCAAGGTTACATGTTCAAATTGCTTGCTTTGTCGAACCAAAACCCCAAAAATATTCAGTTTACAATGACATGAAGCAGGAGAATAAATTAAACCCTCACCTTCATGAGACTGTAACCTAGGCGTTAAAGGTAGCATATCAATTGAATAATCCAGTAATTTGCTACAGATATTAAAGAGGAGAGGATGAATTGCCATGACTTTTCCTCTCGCAACATCATCATTTGTCCAACACTTCATAACCAAACCTGCAAAACTAATGATGTTCCAATCAGCCCCAACTGGACTTCATGTTCAGTTGTTGTTGACAAACAGGCTACAACATGAATGCTGGCATTAACATTACGACATTAACAAGATGGTGAACATTGCAAACCTTATACCTCATTACATCAACATGTATTTAGCACAAAGAACCACTGAGCCTCAGTACAGCCTCACAGAGCTGTTAACTCCTGACTTTGTTGATGGCCAGGAAACTGACAATTTCAGTAATCATCTTATCATTCAAGAATGTGTAATTGAGGACATGCACAAGTATTTTGCCTGTCTGTTAATTTGATTTTCCAGATTTATGAGGACTTTAAGTCTGCATTTGCATACAAAGTACACATAAAGGGTTTTTAAGGCAGATTCCAATTTTTATATGTTACTAATTATCTTTCACATTTGATTTGTTTTTAAGTCACAAATGAAAATATTGCCTGTTGAGGGACGTGCTGGAGGCTCACCGGTAGAGTGCATACCACTAAGGCTCCTTGTTGTAGCGGACCAGGGTTCAAATCCAGCATCAGCTCATTTTGCTGCATTTCTCCCCCTTCCAGTCTCTCTGTTTTTAGCCTGATAATGGGAATTAGTAGCTTATTTCTCCTTCCCATAGTAATATCCTGACAATACAGAGAGGGCTGCAAAACAGCAATTATGTTAACAAATAAAGGGGTAAAAAGAAACATTCCTGTTATTATTTCAGCACTAGCCCAGTGTTGCATGTTTTATTTCACCTGCACAAAGCAAATATGAACATCTGCCGTGGCAGCAATGAATTACTGAATCATGGCTTCTCTGGGCTTCAAATTATACGGCTTTTAATAATTCACTATAATCGGCATGAGCTACAGCGCTACACCCGTGTCAATAAGTGTAAATCCTACATTTCCATTTTAACAAGGCCTCATGCACAGGGCCAGTTATTAATAAAAACATGCTTTCACTGCTGCTTCAATTTCAGGCTTGCTGCCCTTGTTATAGTTATAATTTGACAACCTGATTTAGCCACACAGCAATATGCTGGATGTGATTCAAAGTATGTAGTTTTTAGTTGGAAACATAAAGGGAACGGCCACATGGAGAATGCTGATTGGCCTAGTTGGCTGCCAGCAGCACTTGGAAATCTTAATAATGTCTCAGAGGACAGATTTTAAATCCTGTAAGTGCTTCATGTATAAGTCATGAAAATGTAGAATTGAAACTGTGATATAAAGATCCCAAAACTGAGAACAAAATATGAGTTGAGTGAGTAAAAAAACCCCTCAAAGCCAGAGTAAAGATCATCTAAAGCACAGTAGGAGACGTTGGCTGATACAGTTTGGTCTGCAGTGAAACAAATAATTCTTCCTCAGTGAGCAGCTGAATGAGTGTGTTGTCTCTGTGGTGTAACACTGACTCATATTGTCCGTCGCCTTTTAAAGCCTCAACTGTCTGAACTGATTGATAGAGCGCACACTGAGGCAAAAGATTGTGAGCCACAGAGCTATATTCAATTTGTACTGAACATCTCAACAGTGAAAATGACTAATATTTGTGTCCAGGTCCATTATTGGTGAAATTGAGGCATCATAAATCTACTCATGCGTCGCCTTTGGAATGATGGACCAGGTTTCTGTGAAAGAGAGGACTGGTATTAAAGGATAATGTTTTTATTTTCTTATTGTCAGCCAATCCCATGAAAAGACCAAAACAAACAACAAGTTGATCTTACAAGTGTTACAAGAAGAACATAGCCACTCTAGTTTTATTTTGAGTTAATTTCACATACACCGTCCTGCTGCTGTTAATTATAGAGCAGCAAATGTACACTGCAGCTGAAAGTAGTTCCCCACAATTTACTCCTGTTTGAGTCACAATTGATAAAAACTACAGTGCCCAGGTACATTGAAGAGTATTTAGAGAAAGCCTGTATAATTTGTTGACAATAAGAAAACTAGAATACACAAATTATTGTTCCCCAAAATGATCATAATGTTGAATTGTAGGGCTTTGGTTTTGCTCGGTTACAGAAATGCTGGTATGTTTGAGGTCATTTAGTTTAGACATTACATAGTTTGTCCACCAGTGCAGTCATTCCTAGAGATTTTATTAAGGTCGCCAAATACATTTGCAGAATTTCTTCCATAGTGCAGTACTCAAAAGCAGACCCACATAACACAGAGCCAGGTGTAATTTAATTTGATTAATTGGTAGATCATTTTAATTAATTATTTGTTGTGTGTATGTTGGGGGGAAGAGCCAGTAGATCAATGTTGCACCTCATGAGCAGAAGAAACTCATTTTTAACATCTTTCTCTACTGTCAGAGTTTAATCACAGCAGGTTTTCCCTTTTTAACTACCTTATTTTTTTCTTTTCTTTTTTTAAAATCTGTGTAAAATGGAAATGTTATTAGAAGATAGGAAAGCAGGAAGCAGCTCTATTCACATGGGTGAAGGCAATCTTAACGTGCAGAAGCAGCTGTTTTTAATCAATAAATGTGATTGACTATGGCCATGAAATACCTGAGAGCAGCAGTCAATACTGCACAGTATCACTTCAATCTCGCTTCTCTCCCAGAGTGATAATTTCAGCATGGCAGACAATAGGCATGAAGATGACAGGCACAGGCGGTCTGCATTGCGAATTACACAGCCTTATTCGGTAATTGATTTCAACGTTTGTAATTTTCTTTAATCCTGGTGTTCACCGTGAGAGGAGAGGAATTCATTTTCTGCAGGAAATGAATTAGGGGATGGCGAGAGATAAAATGGATGTTGGAGAGCACACCTGAACACAAGTGTGAGAACGATAATGAGACTGGTTTCACAGAGCCCCCAGACATCTCATTTGATTGGCTGAGCTCAACCGCCAGCGATGGCCCGGCAGACATGTCGAAGGAGAATTTATTCCATTTTGTCGCAAAGTGATGGAGATGAGGCCTCTCTGGCCGGAGAGAAAGTACATTATGGAGTAAAATGACGGAGTGGAAATGTGCAGAAACATTCATGCATTTGGAAGGGGAAGCTTCACGGGGAAGCAGGTTAATATCAAAAGTCAAGTGAATTAAATTACTCATTTCAAGGCTGTAATACACTCGTACTTAAACAGAAATTTATGATAAATGAATCCAGAAAACCTACACTAATACTTCTTGTAACACAAGTCCAAGACTGCTGATTTGTGTGTACAAGATAAAGGAAAGACATTTTAGGAAAATATAATTATTTGCTTTATTGACCAGAGTTAAATTAGAAGATCGATCCTACTCTCACTATGCCATAAAAAGTCATAGGACAGTATGCCATAAAAACACTTCATAAAAGATATAGTATGACATTAAAAACACTTCATAAATTTGAAAAACATCACAGTATAATGTCTTTTTAAAAATGGCATACAAAAGTATGTTGTCAAAAAAAAATCTCATATAAAAGTCATACTATTGTATGTCGTCAAAAATGTCAGTGTTCTGTCATCAAAAATCTCATAAAAATGTCAAAAAAAAGTTTTTTAAAAGTCATAGTATAATATGTTGTCAAAAATGCCATGAAAACGTCAAGATATAGTATGCCCTGAAAAATCTAATTTAAATGTCCAAAATCTAAAAAGAAAAAGTCATACTACAGCATGTCCTCAAAAATCTCATGAAAAAAAAACTCATGCTATATGTAGTATGTTGTCAAAAATGTTTTTTAAAAAAAGTCATACCATAGCATATCATCAAACTTTTAATAAAAACGTCAAAACATTCAAATTTTGGACATTTCAAAATACAGTGTTTTTTTGTTATTTCTGGAAAAGCCACCCTACATGTATTAACAGACTATAATAAGACCAATTTTATCAGGGCATTTAAAAATTGTATGACTTTTTCATGACAAACTTTGACATGCTATAGTATGACTTTTTTTGTTAGAATTTTGGACATCTCAAAAAATTGTGTTTTTTTTGTTATTTCTGGAAAAGCCACCCTACTACATGTATTAACAAGACTATAATGACACCATTTTGAGAGTATCAGGGGATTTAAACATTTTGTAACTTTTTACTTAAAAAAAATAGGACATGCTATATAGTATGACTTTTTTTCAAATTTTGGACATCTCAAAATATGTGTTTTTTTTGTTATTTTTGGAAAAGCTACCCTATGACATGTATTAACAGACTTTAATAAGACCATTTTGAGAGTATCGGGACATGTAAAAATTTTATGACTTTTTCATGAAAAATTTCGACATGCTATATAGTATGACTCGTTTTTTCAAATTTTGGATATCTCAAAATATGGTGTTTTCTTAATTATTTCTGGAAAAGCCACCTTACTACATGTATTAACAGACCATTTTGAGAGTATCAGGGCATTTAAACATTTTGTAACTTTTTCCTAAAAAAAATAGGACATGCTATATAGTATGACTTTTTTTCAAATTTCAAATCTCAAAAAAATGTGTTTTTTTTTGTTGTTATTTCTGGAAAAGCCACCCTACTACATGTAATAACTAGACTATAATATGACCATTTTGAGAGTATCAGGACATGTAAAAAATGTATGACTTTTTCATGAAAAATTTCGACATGCTATATATAGTATGACTTGTTTTTTCAAATTTTGGACATCTCAAAATATGGTGTTTTTTTTTTTTTTTTGGAAAAGCTATCCTACAAGATGTATTAACAGACCATTTTGAGAGTATCAGGGCATTTAAAAATTTCATGACTTTTACGAAAAATATCGACATGCTATAGTATGACTTATTTTTTTTTACATTTTGGACATCTCAAAATATGTTCTTGTGTTAATTTCTGGAAAGCCACTCTACTACATGTATCAGCAGACTATATGAAAACCATTTTGAGGATGTCATCGAAAATCTCATAAAAACGTTTTCACTATAGCAGTGTTGTCAAAATTTGAATAACATCATTCTATAGCATGTTTCCAAAAATGTTTAAAAAGTCATAGTATATAGTATGTCATTAAAAATCTCATGGAAAAAGTCATAGTATCGAATGTTGTCCAAAACCTCCAGAAAACCTCAAATCTCATAAAAACATCATACTATGGTATGACGTCAAAAATCTCATGAAAAAGTTTAGTATGTCTTCAAAAATCTGCTTAAAACATCATAGTATATGTTGTAAAAAAATCTCCTAAAAAAATTCAAATTGGTCATAAAAATGTCATAAAAAATGTCAAATATAAATAATCTCAAACTTTATATAAACAGTAAATATTTTTATTTACATCACATTCACATTACAGTTAATCATAATTACAATGCTACAGCATACATAACACTGTAATATACAAAAAGTGCTGCTGCAATTTTAGTTCAGAATCAGTTGACTTCTTCCAGATGTTCAGCTCGAGTTGCACACAACACCAAGACACAAAAACAAAACCGTTAACATGGTTCCCCTCAGGTCCCAACTTTTCCCCCATTATAAAATACACAATTTAAATACCCCATTCTCCTCAACAGTGCAAAGAAAACGAAAACATTCAAAGCAGTCAATTCAACACAATTCAGAAAAAGGTAGACACCTGCCTCAGTTTGAATGTTAAAAGATTTCATAGAAAAAAAAACAGAATTCCAGCAAACAGACCAGACCAGCAAATGTAATTCAAGTACAATAATGGGCTCATGATTCAACACCTCTGGTTTAGCGGGAAAAGCGAGAGTAATGAATAAATATCCTCTCAAACAAAAACAAAGCAACAAGTGACATTAAAAACTCAACATGTTTGTCTTCCAGTGTTTTTAATGATATTGCACACCTAATAATTTAAATATTTCACCTGCTTATTTAGTAATCTCTGCTTGTTTGCAGTGGGGATCATCTCTTAAAAGCATCATAAGTCATTGATTTAAATGAGTGATACAGCTGACCTGAAGCTATTCATGTAGAAGAACAAAAGTGTAACAATAACACCGTGGATGGTAAATATTTATAGAAAAGTTTTTAAATTTTAACAAACTACCAGAACTGAGTGACAGCTGAGTTGCGGCAAAAGAGTAACATAAATAGAGAGGGATCCAGTGACATTAAATGTCTTTCTCTCAGTCCAAGGTGAGAGCTCAGAGCAGGTCAGGCAGGATGAGGCCGGGGGGTTTGGGCTCCACACAGTTAATCCAGAAATTGGCACAGCTGGCGTGGTACTGGTGGCCCCCGTACAGCAGCTTGAAGTTGTCCGTCTCTGAGTTGAACGCCTGTCAAAGTGAAAGGGTGAGATATTACACAGGGGGATCACAGAGACAATAAGCCCATCTGTGCACACAGGAGGAGGAGGAGGAGGAAGGATAGATATGGACAGGAAGTGAGACTCTTTCTTTTGCCTTTAGCTCTCGCTACTGCTGAACTGAAACTGAACACACAACTATAATTTATCAGCCACTTATAAATCTGTTCTTCATGATCACTATCCTACATCCTTGAATAATAAAAAATTAGAACCTAAACGATATGATTTTAGAGGTGGAAAATTCATCGATAACCGATGTGGTGGCTGATATAGAATTTTTTTTTTTAACTGGAATGAATAGACCTTTTTATGTGTATTGTGCACAGATTTTTCACTACTATGCAAATGTACCCAGAAAGCTACTATCTCAAGGCTAAAACTTTATTAAATAATATTAAACATTATTAGCCAATTCTATAAATGATAGTTGAGAAAATAATGAATAGGAGTTAAACAAAACATATATATAAATAATAATATATAATTACTGTTCAGTTTCAGTTAATTGCTGACTATTTAAAAACAATTAATAGCTAAACACCATTTCTAAATCACACCAACCAACACTTGCTGCATTATATATTGTGTAAAAGTTTTCATAACGGCACATACACTGATTCCGGCAATATCGGCCGATAATATCTGTCTTGTATCTTTCGGGCTCTACTAAAGATGCACACCAATGTTAATTCATGGCATGATTCACATGCAGCACTGTGGTACACAGCTTTCATAGTCGTGACCCTGCTGTACATTTCAGCCACGTTACGCATGAAAAAAGCAGCCTCTGGCAAGAAAAGGATTTCAATACTCATGGGTTTTCAAGCATGCAATATCTGTTAGGAAAAAACAAACTTTCTTATTTGTTTATAACTGCATGCGAGGAAAAGAGGGCTCAAAACATCCACTGCATATAAATGATACATAACTGAAAACAGGTACAACACAAAGAGTCTACAGTACATAAATCTCAAGAAAATCAACAAGGTTTCCGAAGAACTACGGCATTTTCAAATTAAATTTGTGGAATAAGCGCAGCATCTTTGTTACTTCTGTCTTTGTGGTGGATGAAGAAACAAAAAAACACCACATGACATTGAGGGAGACACAGAGACCTAAGACCTTGTGAATGCACAGTGCAAGGCATCTTTTTACACGCTGTATATGCTTTTAAGATTCAGTTACAAGTGTGCGGCATTGAGGTTGTAGCTGCCCACACAACCCAACTGGTATAATGTTTCCTTACCAAAGCATGATTCTAATATCTAATAAAAAACAATTAAATTTGGCCCATGCACAAACACAAAGTTGCCATCGTTTTTACCTGAAATTATAGGTCACAAAAGACATATTATAGTATGCCATAAAGTTTCACTAAGAAAGCATATTAAGATAATATGCAATAAAATGTTTCATTAACCTGTTATTGTTCAAGACCTTTTTGGTGGTTGTGGGCAGTGGATGTTTAGGGGGAGATAGCAAATTAACAAAGAATGCCACATAGAAGTGAGTACATCTTCTGAAACCTGTGAACCTGAAGATTAATTTGAGATAAAGCTCAGCCTGTGTGTGAAGTTGTTCTGGTCAAAAACATCTAATTAAAATCACTTAATTAATTAATTAATTAATTATTGAAGCCTATTATGGCAAATAAAGGGTCATAACATTAGTGTACGCTTTCTAAAGTCCTTGTTCAACTATGTCCCATAAGTTGTTGCAACAATTTTTGGGTTAATACCATTTGCTACACACATTTGGTGCTCAATAATGCTAATTTATTCATATCGCGAATCAATAAAAATGGTCAGAAAAAACCTCAAGAATATAACATCAATATATCAAGACCTTTGGAACAACATAGAAGAATCCATGCTGAGATTTGGGTTTAAAGACTTTGGTCATTTTGGAGATTTCTGCGATTGTAGAACAGAAATGCTCGTCATCCAAACTGCTGAGAAACTCCCTTATTGTCAATATACCTAGGAAAGCTGCACATCCTCTGCATGCTCTAGGTCTCTAGTTTATGGTTGTAAAGTCATGAGGATGTGATTATCCTAGAGGTCACAGCAGCTTATTTTATACAGTGAGGTCAAGACTCAAGAAATGCCATCACTGCAATGAACTGGCTACTACTGATGACTAACGTCATCCCACATGAAGAAAACTGGGCTCACTGGATGCACAAGAGTCTCAGCTTTCCACTGATGCCCAGTTTATGTAATTCAACGGGACTTCTGAATAGTAACAGGTTAAAAAGTCATAGTATAAGGTGTGACATTAAAAATACCATTAAAAATGATATATAGTGTGACTAAAGAAAAAAGTGAAACAAATGTCATAAAAAGGCAGTCTCTTATGTCACAAAACATTTCATAAAAACGTCTAATGAAATAATAAAATATGTCATAAAAAAAAAGTATGACAAGTGAAATTTACCTGAAATTATAGATCACAAAAGACATGTTGATGCATGTTGTTTTATCACACGTTTCCTCTTTGATTACACAAATCAAGACAGACAAGCATGAG
This sequence comes from Centropristis striata, assembly GCF_030273125.1. Classification (NCBI taxonomy): domain Eukaryota; kingdom Metazoa; phylum Chordata; class Actinopteri; order Perciformes; family Serranidae; genus Centropristis; species Centropristis striata. The sequence goes on along the minus strand of NC_081520.1, from coordinate 11,736,927 downwards.
GACGTCTTCTTGCTGGTACTGCCTTGAGGCCGTATGTCTAATCAGATGATGCTACATCTGCAGTTCTTATGGTAAACGGATTATCATAGAGGATTTGGTTGGTTTAACCCTAACTAATGTCACATGCTGGTGTTTATTGTCTCATTAAGAGTAAGGTTGCTGGACTTGATGTCATTTCCGTTATTGTCTGTTCCAACAGTGGAAAGACGAAACCTGTTGCTTCAGAAGATGATTTGTTTTTGTACCGGAAAAACTTTGTTGAACTTAGTATTTAAACTTGAATGACTGAATAAACTGTAGCTCTTCTGAAAATGAAATGTGGCGATGTGATCCCCACTTGGGTGCTGTGTGTGTGCAATCACGAGATGCTAATGCGTGTGATGTGCTGCTTAAGAGTTTGCATCCCTGGTGAAATACTGGAAGCTGAAGCCGGGAGAGAGGGATGAGTCATGTGCAGTGAATCATAGCCTCCCACACAGAAGGAGAGGCATGCAGAAAGCAACTACTGCATACAAAATACAGCACCACAGCACACCATTAAGTCAAACACATCTCCACCTGCCTGAATGCAGCACAGATGCTCCTGCTGGATGAAGGATTTCTCACACAAACTGAATGACACATTTCCACTCTCTGCTGTTTGCTTTTTTTTTTCCTCTCTCTTTTTCTCACGAACTCACATTTCACAAGCAGAGCGATTTCCTTTCGGAGCTCTTTTGTGCCCTGGCCTACTTGTTTCCACAAACCTGCACTTACGACTGCCAAAGCTGGAAAATGTTAGCAGGAGAGGATGCTAAATGAAACGGTGGTCAGACAAAGACGCACTGTGATGCCTCCTCCTTGCACTGCAGAGCCCTTTCCCTCTCAAACCTGCACTTTTCTCTTCACCCTTACACACTCTGACTTCTTCTTAGAGTTCACCTGTGTGACACTGAATGTGGGCCAATTTAGACAGATGCTATGTATTATTAAGCCTTTTGGACTCACAGCCACACCGCTCTACTCTACTATGACGCACAAATGAGAGTATTCAAGCTGGAGCAGGTGCAATAAAACTATAACTCCACTAATTCAGCTGACCTTTGTAGCTGCATGTAAAGGTTAAGGATTCAGACTGAGCCACCACAAGGTTAGATCACAATACAAAATTACCTGAATCCACTAACTGGGTTTCCATATTTCTACTACTCTTTACAAATTAAAACAAGAGGCATGATTACCCTTAACCTCCTGTTTTGTTTTGTTTTAGTCAAAGCCTGTAAGCACAAGAGGAGTCAGCATGTTCGTGCAAAGCCCAGAGCAAAGAAATGTGTGAACAGAACAAGCAGCAAGCAAACATTTACATCAGCTGTTTCACCAGGACAGATATCCCTTTTCCCAGTTTATTTGTGAGTGAAAACATGAAAAAAAATCCAAGTTATTACAACTCTGAGGTCCTCCACTTTTTCCATCGCAGAACTCAAGAAATTTGGCTGCGAATGATCTAAATTATTGATTAAATGTTTCAGTCCAAATGCTCACAGTAGCAGATCAGTGCAGATTGTCTCTGAAGTACACCATTACTGTGATAGTACTTCACTTGTAAAGTAGCATATAACACTGATGTATGTGAAGGATTTCAGTCTTTTGAGCACTTTTACCAATAAGTCTACCCAGTAGATCATGTAGAACCTGTTTTATGTTGAAAATATGATCATCAAATAACATAAAAATAAATATAAACTTTTCAACAAAATTTTGTCCATTTTTTACCACTTGATCATGTTTTTTTTGCTGCTGCTTCAACAACAACAAACACTTCTTTGGCTTTTGGCTCAAGTGGTCAGGGAGAAGGCCTCTGCACCTCCTCTTGACTCTGTTTTCAGGCTTTGGAAATCTACCCCATAATAGAAGACTTTGGCCAATTACAAGGCTGTTTCAGAGACGGGGAGTTCCTACTAGCTTTTCTACAAATGCTCAACACTTGCTCAACAATGCACGTCCCTTTAAATGGTAAAAGCCTGATTCAATGGTGGAAAATCTGGCAGAAAAAGTTGCTATTCCAGCATCGCCAATAACTACCTACACTGCAAAGCAACTCAACAAAAAGACGACTGACTCAAAAAGAGTGTAAAAGAGAGTCTGACTATAAATGTGATAAAAAATGCGTCAATATGGGCAAAGTGTTGGAGAGATAATGTTGATAGTTTAGACTTCTGCTGACCAAAGCCAGCCTCAAATCACAGTCTGTCATCTCAAAGGCACAAGTTTACGAAGAAAATGGGATGATAGTTCTCACAGGATTGCTACTATATAACGTCATCAGGATCAAAGTCACGACCTGGACGACTGAAATGAATGACTTGTAGGTTACTGTATGCCTGCTTAGTGGGATGGGCTTACGACACAGAGGAGAGCTGAATGAAGAAGGCTGTGGTGTCCAATACTGGGTGTTTTTCTCTCCCTTTTTGGCTTTTTCCAGAAAACTGCCTATCCCAGCTTTAAATCCTTGCATTTCGCCTAAAGGGTGTTCTGCCCACACGGGCCGATGGTGACATAGGCTACATCATTCCACTTTTACATCATCATCTTTTATTAAATTGTGCATTTCTTCTGATTAAAATTGAATAAATTATGGAGTTTGGTGATTTAAATCACCAGCTATTAAGCAATGCCTGCTGTGTGTGATTAGCTAATGTTAATATACGCAGCACTTTCACATTCAGACTGTGGAGGTCAGACAGAAGCAGTACCTGAATGCTATTTTCTTTTTCCAAAGCCTGTATCATAATAACCAATTTCAGACTGAATAACTTTCACATTCACACAGCACTTGATTGCTGACCGTGATTAACCCAAACATTTCTGCTTTCACTGTCAGAGCCAGCAGCCGGTCTCGTTCAGAGCTAAAAAAAAAAAAAAAAAAGTTCTTTACTCAGAAAAAAGCCCAACAAAATCTACAGAGATTTGTGTTGTGTTCTTTGTTCTTCCCTTCTGGAATTTTTCAGAAAAATATTTTGTCATTTCCCAATCTTTTCTGGGCTGGTATTACCCAAGCATTCGACTGTGTAGGAACCCTGCTAAGCTGAAGCATAATTCAGCAGGCTGTGACAAAGAAGGGCCACCAAAAACTTAAATTTTTGAGTGTATGGATCATTTGGGGGAAATATATGCAAAAAGGCTGGGAGTGTTAGCACTCCTGTCTTACTTCTTGAAGCAACAGCTACACAGAATAATCAATCCAAAACCTAAAGGCACTTCAGAAACCTGCATTAATACAAATAGCCAGAAATGCTAAATTATTCAAGTTAAAATCCTTTCCAGTGCTTCTCCCAGTAATTGCTCAAATTAGCATTTATCATTTAGCTGAAGCGCTGGAGCATCATTAGCTGAAAAGTAGCACTTATGATAAAACATAACTGCCTTTGAGTGATAAAATGAGCAGAAGCTGCTGCAGGTTGTCTCTGGTGTGCATGCTCTATTGGCCCCTAGGTGCAGAAAATGCATGGAAATTTGGTAAATCTTAGATGCAAACTTTTTTGCACCATTTAGCAACTTTCATAGGAATTTACAGGCCACACCTCCAAATCCGCTAAAGATGTATATATAAGGGCCTCATTCTAAGCTACCGAAAACACAATAGCTCCTAGTTCCATGTGATTCTGTACTGGTGAAAACATAGTTGTGAATATTGTATTCCATTTCTGCCAATAAATCCCCCCCAGGTCCTAGACATTGCTCCTTTACGTTCAACTGCTGTCAAGCATTTTTCACATTTCTTTGATGCAACATCAACATCTCCTCCCTTCAATACCTTTGGTTGAAAAACAAATCAGTACCTCTTCACTAAAGGACAATGCAACTATCAGTGCCGTCTGCTGTAGCCAACGCTGTTCTTTCACTTCATTATACTCCGAGGGGATGCTATTCTCCACTTGGCTTTTATTCGTTCCTACCAGTGTGGCTTTGCCAAAAATGCAATTAAAAGATGGGTTATTAATCTCATGCTAGTGGCACAGAGACAAAATAAAACTGCATTAATTTCAGCCTGCCTCAATGCACACCAGAGTGAGAGGTGAGAGAGAGTGTGTTTGTGTGTGCAGGTCTATTGTCAGCTGCACTCCCTGCTTATGACTAATGTGTAAGCCACATCTGCTCGCATCCGAGATGCCTCTCAGTCAGCCATATCTTGCTTGGACCATCCATCTGTTTCTGGCTGAGCAGCAGAGGGAACATGAGAAACAATCAGCGCCATCATCCTGCCCTCTCAACCGCAGGGTCCGAGAATACCATTAATGGCCCACGTCAATGAAAGGCACAGCCACCGTAGGCGAGGAGATAGACATACAGCAATTCTGCACATAGCGCCCCAGTCCGAGTTAATAACTGTACACTTATCAGAAACACCAATGGTTGTTAGCCGAAAGTGGTGAGGTGAGCAGTTACCTCGAGATAGAGGCGACAGGATAGAAAATGAAACCCTTCCAAGACAAAGTGACGACCTTTGTGAACTTGAAGAACCAATCCCAGAGTGCAGGAACCAACCCAGAGGGGCCAAAGTGACAACTGTTCCTCTCTCACTAATTTAAAGCATGCACATTATCCTGAGACACTTTTTAAAATCATCCTTCAGTATAAAAGCTGTAACCACTCGTTAAGCCCCTCCTCTGAACAGTGAGTGTCCAATTATAGCTTAGCAACCACAACTTTGCAGATCAGGCCTGTCAAGCATTGGATTTCTTCACATGGTGACGCAGTGTGAATGTGGCTCTAATAACTCAGCATGAAGACAGTTTGAAGGGTGGTATGTTTTAAAAAAAATCCCCACAGGACTAAAGTCTAAAGAATGTTTTAAAGTGTGTTTGTCTCCTCTAAAGTAAGCTGCAATCATTAGCATGTCACGCTAATTAGCATAGTTGTTAAAGTAAAGTTAGCAACCAAGAGTTATTTCAAAAGTCAATAGGTCTATAATTAACTGACTACTTTATTTTGTGCAGCTTCAGGTTACATTATAACAACTACCATATCCTGCATAGTATTTCTATACTGTGTGGAAGCTGGTCGCTATCAGAGTTTAGCCAAAAGTTATTTTGCTCTTTCATGCTGTTTGTTAAATATAGGGACGTTTACAGTCTTGCAACTCCGGTTACATGATATAGCATTACATACTATTTAGCCTTTATCCTAAAAGCATTTTCTCATTTGTAACTTTTAAAGTACAAACAAACTAAGCAGCCAGTCCTGTTAAAGCAAAAACAAATCTGATCTTACATACATAGTACTAGTAACAGCTTTTAGATGGATCATCAGCTGGTGAGGATGCTCAGTCTTTGCCTGGGACATTCAGAATTTGATCCAGTCTTCATAGCTATGAAACAAGAGTTGGCAACATAGAAAAGAAGCATAATAGCTAGTAAGCTATAGCTATTATGTCATGAAGATTGACTCCTACAGGCAGGCTATATAAAAGTGTTACCAAAGTAGGAATTTAAATAAAAGAAGATAACAGACTACTGATCACAAAAGTGAAATGAAATTATTGCCACATTAAGAATGGGTGCGATGAAAAGCTGCTGAGTCATTACAAACTGCATTAGCACCATGTGGGAAACGGAAAGCTTGACAGGCATAAGACAGTAACTAAGAGGGGCGGGGCTTTAAGACAGGTCAACTGATTCAAGTGGCTTTGGTTGATGTTTTTTTGAATTTGTGTTTGTTACAGTGCATTTCTATATAGACGACTGGTAGTCTATAAAAGAGAAGCAGTGGAGGGAAGTGAATCCTGTCACTTTGGCCCCCCCACCAGGCTCGCCGGTAAGAAGAGAATAGGCCCCCCGAGGCCCCCAGCATGAAAGAGTGAAATGAGATTTGGGTGACAGTTGAATTTCTCATACTCGTTTAAACAGACGTCCAATAGTGCCTTCTTCTTTGTTCTGCAAAACGTTTCAAAGTCAAAGAAATGTCAGTTTTTATCCGCTGTGGATGAGCACAACAACATCTATGAAAAATGTATCCACTAATGGTTATTCTATGAGTGTGTGTGAGCACAAACCTTGCTGCGAGCGTCAACGTTGAGCAGACACACCCCACATGCCAACTCCTTGGCATTCTTGATGCCGTGCCTCAGAATACAGGAGGAGAAATCGAGGGAGCTTTCATCAGGCTACATACACACAAAAAACACACACACACAAACAAACAAATTTAACTTCTTGCCACAGGGCAAAATTTAGTCATTTCTATTCTTTTAATAACAGCAGTGAAAACAAGTCTGCTTACAGTAAACATCTCAGAGCATCATCAACTTTTCATAAAGACTCTGCCTGACTTCAGCTATGTGGAGGAAAAACAAACAATACCAACATAACTGTCTCTGTTCTTTTAAAAAGAAACAGCTACCTACATGCTTAATTTAAACATTAGCTCCTTTTTTCTTTTTCTCCCTTTCCTCGAGATACTGTGTGTTTTATCTTCTGCAGTCTGAAAAACAATACTGCTCCACTGCTGGCTCTGTGGACGAGGACAGACTGTGTCCTCTCTGTTTCTGCTTCACAGACAGCTGGATAAATAAATCTATATAGTCCTTGTCATCCCTTTTGATCTGAACAGCAGACTACCAGAAGGCTCTGGCTACATCGCAACCAAATCAATGAATCATTGATTTTAAGCTAATGGACCCACAATATTGGATTCGCTAACATTCATTATGTTATTGGCAGCCTTTTTATTGTGAATTGACCCACAGTGTTTTATCATCATGTGTATTAGTGTAGTGTACTTGAAGAGTGTGAGATAATAGAAGTAAAATAGATGTAAAAGAAGCTGCGGACAATAAATTAACCCATTCATTTTTTGGCATTGTGACACACGTCATGTGCCAAGAGCCAAGTTGTGACAGCACCTTATTGATATATATTTTTTTATTTTATTTGCACCATTTCTTACTTGTACTACAACTGCTGCACAACGATTTCTCTCTGGATAAATAAAGTTGTATCTTATCTTTTTCTCTGTTTGGGAGCTTAACTGTATAACTGTCCTGTCTTCTGCCATATTTATGTAAAATTCAAGCATCTTACAGCGAGCTTGGCCAGCGACATGAAGCCCATGAGGTTGTTCCACACGCGGCTGATGTCCTTCAGCAGCTGCTGCAGCTTCTCGGAGCACACGGCTGTCGCCTTGATGCCGAGCTCCACGCGTCTTGTGACACGATACACTTCCACCACGCCTGTCAAAGGGAACATACAAGAACAAACATCACAAAAACATGTCTTTTTTAGTCTTCTTGTTCCATTTTCTGGGATGCTCACTGTTTGCCACTGGTAGCTCATTAAAAGCAGAGAAGCACAATAAGGGAGCAGGACCTTGTCAGACCAGGCGGAGATAAGCCATCACACCAGAGCTCCTTTTAATCTTGTCCTCTCTGTCCTTCAGAGGGTGCAAGGCCACACATGTGGTTCTTTAACAGCCTCTTGTTCACACTATACAGCTAGTGCTGGGCTTGTTTATGGTGGTGGTGTGTATGTGTGTGCATGAGGCTTGTGATTCCTCACCCAGCAGGTACTCCATGCCCTGAGCGGACTGGATGACCTCGGTGCAGACAGAGGAGCTGCTGATGCCGTTCAGGATGTTGTTGGCTTTGGTGATGACCTTAATGTGGGAAGACAGAAGCCAGCGTTATGACATATACACTACATACATTTTAGGGGTGACACCAAACAGTGTAATACTCAATATTGTACAAATGACCTATGCTACTCCTACAACATAAAGCTTAAACACAGGGGGATCAATGAGCAAAAATACATAAATAAAATATTTAATCATCTGTCGATTATAGGCAAGACTTTTTTAGTTGAGGACAACCCTTATACATAAATACATTTTCATCACAATTATAACTGCTGAGAAGAAGAATATGCTTTCACCCTTTTTTAAAAAGTTTTTGGGATGTCTTGCTGACAAAACAATCAAAGTTCTTTTTTCACATGGACTAGTTTCTGGCTAACAGACACTTTTTCTGGGTCTGACACCATCCTCATCAGAATTAATAAATATTCCAGCAGAAGTCCAGAGAGTGAGTTTTCTCATTTTTATTCAAGCTGAGTTTTCCTCTGGCACATATTTAGGTGTGCTGAGGCTTGTTTGATTTTTTAAGGACACTTTAAAAATGGCTTTAAATATAAATCATAGAGGTGTGCTTGCAGGGGGAAAGAAAACTATTTGTCCCGATTCAACATGAAAAATGTCCTGAGGTCGAAAAGCATTTCAGCAGCTTTTGGTTATCTTAATTATTCAATAACATTCGTTTTGTCACTCAAACAATTAAGTCTCGCAATGGGAAAAGGTCAGGCACAGGACGCAAACAAATACAAACCTCCAGAGCGCTTTCCAGACACCTTTGCCACTCGTATGCGTAGCGTTCGCTCTCCTGCAACAACACAGAACAAAATTATCTCAAATGAACACAAAGGCAGAACAGAACAGAAGGAAAAGTCTGTATTTTGTAGCCTTTCAGTCCTGAGTATTGTTCTGAAATTTGGCGGTTGATAACAGCTCCAAAATGTGTTGCAGTTAACGCCGGGCCCTCCTCACCTCCACCTCCCCAGTCAGGTCCTTGTACTTGTCCCTGATGACAGGCAGAGCAGGCTTCTCACTCAGAGTGTTGGATCGGTCTCTGAAGGGCTGCTCTGGAGCCGGAGATGGGGGCGAACGTCCAATCTCCTTGTCGCCCAAACTGTGACTGCGTTTATGGGAGCCTGAGGCAAAGCAAGAACCACAAACTTATATTTAAACGTTTTTTTAAAAATGGTTTTATATATCAGTTCAGCAACCCATTGCGATGACTCATTTTGAGATATGCACCTGTTAGTTTGCAATCATTATACTTCCATTCTGTTGCAGCTAATTCCTCCAGGACAAGGACAGCATGAGTAAATACTTAATTTGTGACAAACAATAATTACGTACAAAACAGAGGCACAAATATGCAGATATGAATTATTCATAGGGGCTCACAGACAGACAAAATCCTGGCAGGGTACCACAACAAACATAGGCTATTCCAGTGGGGCTGGCAGTGCATGTGTGTGTGTGCGTGTATGAGAGAGAGTTGTCCAGACACAGGTAATCTACCCCCCCTCCGACTCCTCCACCACCCACAGAGACATGCGTCATCCTCCCACCAACCCAGAAGCTCCATGATGATCAGATTACTGTTCCACTGGGCGAAGAGAAAAAGTAAAGCTCTCTTTCTCACACAAATTAAATCCAGCACAGGGAGATAAATCTATGGGGCAAATGGGCTTTTATCACAGTGCAGGAAACGCTGATAAATTATTCGTGGAACATGACACCAGCAAACAGCAGTTAAAAAACGAACAGCCTTTCAGTGGATACGGTTAATTTGTGCTTATGGATTTGTTGGCCCCCTCTAATCCATCTCACCAGCCATTAGAGCAGAGCTGTCATCTCAACACTGCCATCTAATGTCTGACAGCTTTATTACAGATCTGATAGGGCCGAACATGTGGGGGCGGGGTGGGAGAAGATGCTTGTGGAGAGTGTTGTTGCGCCATTTTAGGGCCAAGGGTTTAGAACTGACCAGTAGTGTTAATGGAAAACATGAATTGTTTGGTTTAAATGATGATAATAACATCACTTTATAGAGCTGAAAAAGATTTGTTAATTCGTGATTTGTTAATCCACAGAAAATTAGATGACAACATGCACACATTCACTCATTCCCGTTCCTCAGATATGAGGATTTGATGCTTTTCTCTATTTTATATCATTGTAAATGATAAAACTTTTTGGACAAAACAATTTGAAAAGGTCATCTTGGGTTCTGGTAAATTGTGATGAGGTGTTTTAAAATACATTATATGCATTTTCTAAACTACTGATTAAAGGCTGCAATCTGTTGTCATTAACAAATATCATGTTTAAGACATGTTTATTTTAGATTGACTGGTTAAAAAAATGTCAGAAGAACTACTTAAACTGCAATTTAATTTTTTTCACAATCCAGGGTGATATTCGATAAATGACTGATGAATTAAATTGATACTGATATTGATATTACACACATACTATAGTAGGTTCATCATGATTGTGACTCACCTTGAACACAGAGGTCAAAGGTCGCTAGTTCGTTCTTGATCATCTCCTCACTGGACTTGACTTTGGTCTGAGAGCTGGCTTTGAGGAAGTCAGACTTGCCAAACTTTGGCTTGTCCCCCTGAAAGGCTCCAAACTCATCAGAAGCCTCACTTTGGTTTCCCTCGGAGCCAGCCTCAGCGGTGGCAGCCGGCGAGTCAGACTTTTCAGAAACAGTACTTGCAAAGTCCCCAAAGTCGTCCTCGTCATCGACGCCTCCATGGTCGCTTGAGCCAAAATCAACAAAGGCTTCAAACTTGTCATCTGTGGATGAGCCATCCTCGGTGGGGAAGGAGGTTGTGATCTTTGCTACGGAGCCGCTTGTGATGTTTTCTGTGCTGCCAAAGGTCAGCTCCTTCCTCTGTGCTGGTGCTAAAGATGGAAGGGAAGCTCCTTCAAAGCCCTGCGGCTTTCTGACCTCACCGGGCACACATTCCTCCCGGTCTGACCAGTCATAGCTGGCCAGGGTGCTGAGGGCCGAAGTCCCAAAGGGGTCAAATTTCATGTCGTCTCCTTCTGTAATGACAACACAGACATACCGATGGTTCCTAGGAATGGCAAAGATGCTGTCATGATAGGAAGGATATTAATGAGCCTGGACAAGGGACTGAGATTACTGTTGGATTAATATCATGTCAGTTATCTACAGTTGAAGTGATACCTCTTTTCTCATGATGGGAATTTAAATGTATACTTCCCCACTTATCTTCTAGTGGTGTCTAGCCCTGCAGATAGTTTTAGTTTTAAATGCCCAGGTTTTAATATATCAGACTGACATTTCTGTGGTGGTCAATGAAACGTTTTAGGACTTAACTAGCATTTTGTGTAGCATCAACTGCACTACATATTCAATAGTGGCAAGAATAGATGTATTGTAAATGGACCCTTCCCATATTTTGTTGATGTGAAAACAAATTCTGCAACACATAAACCGAAATTCAGCACATTTATGATGTCGACTTCTTCATTATAATACTAGCGCCTGACTAATTATTGTTGTTGTAGCTGTAATACATCCTCTCACCCACATTTTTGAGTGTTGTGTTTAATAAATTATCTCGCAAACGGTAAACAAGTTGTTTTGATGTCTGAGCTGAATCATGTTTATGAGAAGAAAATTACTGCCGTCATTTTGCTGAAGCACAATGGATACTAACGCTGCCTTTTTGTAGTGGACAATTCCCTCTCCACTGGCTAACACTTGCTGTTCACATTGATGACAAACAGCTCTCCAAATGATAATAATCAGAGTAGATCTTTTCATACTAAATGCAACCCGAGGAATGTTGTATCAAGGCTCAAACAACATCAATAAAAGATCTTTCCTGTCACTACATCTGCTCTGTTTTTACACTGTGTTGTGATCAGTTTCTTTATGACTAACACTATCTGACACAGCATGCACACATTTGTCAACACTTAAATATTCAGGTCTTCCTTTCAGTTTCTTGCACACATTCTCACAAACGCACAAATCGACCTTGTCGAACCCTTCCTATTTTGCATGACAGAACCGTCAGATACAAAAAGCAATTTGTGAAATTGACAAGGACCTAGTGCTGTACGCCTCGTGTCATTAGATCACTTTGCGGCTTCTCAAGAAAGGAAAGGAGAAAATAAGACGGTACGCATTTCAGCAATACCAACAGTAATATTTATTACGACAACATGAGTAGAGAGAAAGAGAGAAAGGTCACAAAGTACTGTGAAAGAGGTCTATCATTACAAGAGGTTTGTCAAACTAACACTTGTAAAATTAGATTTCAGTCATTTAGAATACAAGGGCATGCAGAGTCAGGAGAAAAGGAAGAAAACAAACAGCGAGAAGGTAAAACAAAGATTATCCGAGGATATAGAAGCAGGAACCAGAATGAGAAGGCACATTCACAGACTAAAATCAGTAATTTCTGGGGAGATGACAAACTTTGTTTTACTATTAGGATGTAAAGCAACAGGTGTTTTGGAAAAGATATGATTACAGAACACTTGAAAAGCCAGGTTGAAAAGATAATTCAAAGAACAAGCTCAAGGCAGGAAGCATTAACCCTTTGAGGACCTGAGGGGAGAAATTGGTAGAGCATCCCATAAATCAGGAAAGGCTGTGTAAACTGCACTTTAGGAGCAGTGAGGACTTAAAAGCCACAATTTAAGATGCAGCCGTCTTTATACATTTACAATTATAAGATACGATTTTAGTCCTGGTGTTTACTCTAATAGCAAAATGAGATTATCACAATATTTGCATTAATCTGCATGTAAACACATGAAGTGATCTTGTTCAAGCACTCAAAGGGTTACAGAAAACAAAGAGGGCCATCCTTACACCTGACATCCCAGAAAGGACCTCAATTACATCCAATCACAGATGCAGAAACAGATTTAAAGAGACAGTATCCTTTTTCTCTTGCTACAGTGATTGTTTGTCAAAGCAGGCTAATGTGCACAAACTCTTATGTTCTTCTAAATAATAGCACATCATTATTACTCAAGACAATAATGTTTAGTTTGGAATGTTAACCTAAAAATATTTTAATCTTACTTAATACTGTAGGCTACATTTAATTTACATAGTTGGCAAATCACAACAAGATCAAGGAGTCTTTCATAATAAGAGCTTGTATTCCTGTAATAAAAATACACTATTAAATCTGTATGTATACATTTTTCCTTCGATAAAAACAACTTGCAATACTGTTATGCATAAAATGGTATCTTGTATTATGTTCTTGTCAATTTCACAAATTGAAAAGGCAGGCACACTGCAGCAAAAAGCAAGGCAGGAAGGGTAATACTAACGTCATTATGTTCTCAGAGAGCCAGACCGTAGAGCCGCACATGATAATTCATGCTGCAATATCACAGATAACGGTAAAAAAATAAATAAATAAAAACAGATTCCTCAAAAGGAACATCACAAAAGAAATACTGTCTCTTTAAGATACATGTCCAGAAACACAGTGCAAAGCATGGTGAGGTGCTCAAACTGCTCGGCCTGCTACACTTTAACAACAGGTTAGTCCCAGAGCTCTCCGAGAACAAGAAGATCGGATAAATAACGGTGAGAGGGAGAAGTGGAGCAGCTGTTACAGTAGTTTAAAAGGAATGTATCGATGTTCAACTGGGCACTATTATCAGCTGTTTTTGCTGCAGCTCCATGGACTGTTTGTTTGAACACATCATCTTACTCTGTCAGTACAGAGGGGCCAGTTTCCTTTCCTCCACTGTAAAGCAACTGAAATAAGGCAATGGGGATGTTTACATTTATGATTTCTTCTGATTAGGAAGAGGATATTTTAGATCCTTGGATGAAATGATACAGTATACATGTTTAACTGATAATTAACTGATATGTTGAAATACTTAAAGCTTTAGTAGGCAGTTTTCTTCATAATTGGGCAGACATTCAATAACCTTTTAGAATATTTGAGACTTTGGCCAATCACAGGTTATTTTAGACATTTCTACAAATGCAGACGAGCATGCACGTCCCTTCAGGTGCTGCAAGCCTGAATCCATGTGGGAAAATCCTACAGAGAAAGTTACTATTCCAGCATTGACAACAGCTGCCTGAACTGCAAAACAACCCAAAAAATGGAAGACAGACTCATCAAAAAGAGTCTGACAGTTAACGCAATAAAACACATAGTACCCATACAGGTTACTGTCTGAACCATGTGATTATGCCTGCGCTTGCCTGGTGGGACGGGCTTAGGACAGAGGGGAGAGCTGCTGTTTTCCTTTGATTTTCAAGAAAACTGCCTACCCCAGTTTTAAAGCTCAGAAACATGCAGAAAGTTGCATGAGTAAAAATGTGTCACTGTTGTCAGGTGAAGACTCAACTTGCAGAAAAGCTTTCAAATAGTTTAAAAAAGGAAAATAACAAATGTTTTTTAATTGCAAGGCTTTCACCTGACAACAGTTCGATGCTGTCTCCGGTTACACTAAGAATGTTCTTGAATGTTTTCTGTGAAACATGAGCCATGACATGGAAGGTGATATGTTCTATCAATAAATGATGAGCACTGGAGAGAAGAGGACAGGAAGAGTGGACATGAACATTACCTGATAATTACCGAAACTGGGTTAATTTCCTTTTAGTAAACAACCTTCAACAACACGTTTTATGTTAACTTTACCTCCACTTTCATGGATGTGAGGTAGGGGAGAAAAAGCCGACATGCTATGGAAATGTCTCATAATCAGAGGGCCTTTTGATCCAAATAATACTGCATGGTAGGGGTGAAATACTGCAAGGTAATACAATAACTGACGTACATAAAGATTTAAAAAGCACACATTCAAACTCAAACACTGGCCTGGGAATTGTATTGCATCAAGCTATGATGCACCAAAAACATCTCAGCTGCTTTTGTGTCGCGATTCACTACTGCTGTATTTCAAAATAGCTTCTTTCCTGTTTGCTATCTAAGGAAATAAATACATTTCAACTAATTGAAATTATTATATAATACGCACCAAGCACAAACTAAATTTAACAGCAGTTAAAAAGGTGAACGATGGCTATCAGATAATGCCTTTGGTAGACCGCAGCCTATTGTGCGAAACCTGTGAGAATAAACAAGACGATCGTCGCCGTAACAACCTCCTGTACTCGTCTGTATTCAATTCAACCTCTCTGTTTGCGTTGCACGAATCTTCAACAACACACACGCAGAGTTTGGTCTTTGGAGACAAAAGGAACACCGACAGGAAGCACGGTGTCTGCCGCTGCAGCGTGGACACAACAAACAGGGCGCTTATCCGAGTCACACAGATAGCAGGCGGGGACCTCATCTTTGAACTATGACTGCCAACACATCAAAACCACACACTCTTCATTTGTAAATAAATACAGATATGGGCCAGGACATTTCTGTTGTTACAATTATAATATATGCATGGAGGGAGGGAGGAGGGGAAATATGGAAATAAACAAAGAAGGGAGGAAGAAACTAAGGTTTTCAATAAATAAATACATAAATAAATAAAATGAGATGAATGATGAAATGTAGAATGAAATATATGAAGCGTCTAATCTGATATGTCATTCATGTAGTGTTACGACGGTCTTCATTATTTGAGCAAATTCAATTGAATTACACCCTCATTACTTGCCCTTTGACCGCCTGTTTGGTGGTCACTGTGGGCACTGAGGAGGAGAGGCCACTGCTGGCCTTGGAATTATAATAATAATACTGTGACGGGGCCTCACCAGAGCAATCGCACTAGTTCCTCACCTGTAGCGGGGGGCTGGTGGGCTGAGAGACCCGGCAAATCCAGAGAGCTGTCCGACATCACGTGTTTCAGGTCTCCGCCCATGTCCGACAGCTTCATGTCCAGCTGTACTGAGAGTGCGTCCTCGGAGTCGTCCTTTCCTACGCTGCTCCCCCCGATGGACGGGAGGTCGAGGGACTTGACAGAGGCGGAGTCCTCTTTGGCCTGTTTGAAAGCGGCCACCTTGTCCACCAGAGTCTTTTCCGAAGCCCCGAGCGCCGTGCAGAATTTCGAGGACTGAAAGTCAGCAAAGTCATCCGTGTCACTCTTGAGAGAAGAAAAGGAGCCACCGCCACTCTCCTTAGTATCGTCGTAGGCCAAGCCTCCCTCCAGAGAAAGCTGTTTGAATACGTCGTACTTGTCTGAGCTCTGCTGAGGCCGCTGCTGAGTGGAGGTCTCCCCTTGGACTCCCACGCTGCTGCTCTCGCCTTTAGGCTCCCCACCAGAACTACCAAAAGCCATGAAGTCTGCAAAGTCGTCCTGAGGCGCTGCAACAGCTCCTCCAGCTGCTGAAGCTTGAGCAGCATCAGAGGACGAGCCGAAGAGGGCAAAATCACCAAACTCATCTGCACCTCCCCCTGGAGGTTTGGCTCCACCTGGTAGGAGCACTAGAGAGGGGGGCACAGACACTGAGGGAAATGTGCTGGGTTTTGTCTCAGTGGGGGCGGTAGCAGAGGGCGCTATAGAAGAGAAAAGGTCCAGGTCGGCCATATTGAGAGGGTTTTTGGGCTGAGAAAGAGACACTGCTGGCTGTTGCTGCTGCTGTGGTAGTTGTTGTAGAGACTGAGAGGTTGGGAAAGCAGAAGGGAAGGCAGGTTGAAAGATCTTGGCCTGATCTGAAGGGTCTAATGGAGAGACGCTGTCAGCGGTTTTAAAGTCTGTGAAGCCATCATCAGCGCTGACAGACTTGAAATCTGCAAATCCTTCCCCTGGGAACAAAACAGAACAATTTAAGATCATTAAAAAATATCTATCATGGCAGAGAGACATAATGGGAAACTGACAGCTGCACCAGTCATGATTCTGTTATTTTACAATCCTACAAGAAAGGAAGCAGGTGGATTAGTTACGGTTCTGCCACTCTGTAAATGTTCATTGTAAACTTCCAGTTTTCTGATGAACAGTGGGCTGCAGAGTATCAAACCAACAGCACACAATACTGAAAAAAAAAAACCTACCTCATCTAAAGACATACATCCACACTACCATGCAATGTACTGTTCACAATGGAACAGAACGTGAAAAAGCAATTCTGCAACAAAAAAAAATCCATCTTAACAAGTTATTGTTTTTCTTATATGAAATTTGGAGGTCAACTTTCTGCCAATGCAACTGCAGCATTTTTTTGTTAAGTATAGTATAGTAGTAAGTATATTTAAGATTTGACCATTACTACTGGTTTGGTAGATAAGTATCCTGCATAAATTCTATAGAAAAATAAATTATTTATTTATTTAAACTTTTTTACTGTACAAAAACACTTTACTACTTAAGGGTAAGGTTAGCTAAATATGTTTAACCAAATGTAAGGTGTACTTGAGTAGAGATGTAAGCCAATAAAAATAAACATGTTCTATTTCATTTGATGAGTTGCAAGTGGTAAGTATTTGTTATGGTCCTAAATTGAATAGCATTATATATATATCGGGTTGTTTCATATTTTGTTGACAAATTACTTAAACCTAATAGAAACTAAATTACCAGTTAAGATGGGCGTTTTTTGCAATGATAGAACTATATATAGGCTTTAAAAAAGAGCAGCTGAAACATTTTCGCAACAGAATATTTTTGTCTCAAATCTTTTGAAACAAGCCGCTGGTATAAACCTTGAAGAAAAAAGTCAGAATGCATTCTTGAGTTTTAGCGGTTGTTAATCTACTGCGGTATAATATATGCATAGACCGAAACAGGGAATCTGTTCACACTGCTGCTGTACGGTGGAAAAGAGATAACTAATGGGCTCATTAAGGAGATGGAGCCTGACAATGCCAAGGAAAGGTCACCGCAAAGCATGACTTACTGGAGTTGTAAGAGCTGTCCCCATCGGAAACTGTTCTAATGAAACAGGGACGGGAAACACATTGATATCAACACTGCAGGCTTGCAAAACAAGATACAGTGTTAAGAAAAATGGCATTAAAATATGGCATTGTAGTGACCTGACAACTTTACCCAAGTTATAATACAAGGTTTAATAAGAGGGAATCTCACACTAGGGACCATCTCTGAGCCCAATAGGTCCTAATTGTCATTTGGCAAAGTGGCCAAAAGGATTTGTCTCAAAAAACACCCTGAAATGTAATACATAAAACAAGAGTTTTGCTAATATGTGTGTTTTTCAGAGAAAGAAAGAGACTTGAATGTGTAAGAGGGGTGGCTGAGTTTCTTACCAACTGGTTTCTTGTCAGCAGGCTGCTCAAGTTGTCTGAACACACTGTATTTATCTCCAATATCTGGATCAGAACAAAGAAAGATGAATGGGTAATGTATAAACGGAAAATACAGAAAAACAGAAATGGATAGGTCAGATTATTTGA
This sequence comes from Centropristis striata, assembly GCF_030273125.1. Lineage (NCBI taxonomy): Eukaryota > Metazoa > Chordata > Actinopteri > Perciformes > Serranidae > Centropristis > Centropristis striata. Next base: position 11,718,979 of record NC_081520.1, on the reverse strand, counting down.
AGTGGGCTCTGAGCTACTTATCAGTCAGTTTTTTATTTCCTACAGTACTGACATTGAAACTCAGCAATATACTACTGTGGACAGGGGCAGCAGCTAAATAAATGCTATATATTCAGTATACTTTCAGTGCTTTACCTTACCGTCGGAAACTGAAGCCGTTATATCCTAATATGTTGTCTTCAAAGCCACAGGACTACATTGACAACAACAGTAATTTTACCACACAGGACATGATAACTGCTGGTCTACTACTGCCTTGATCTGTTAGTTTGTTTATGTTATTGTGAAACTTTGGATAATCTGAACCACGCTTTTAAAACAGCAAAAGTCACACATAAACACAACTAAACTAACCAATGAAAGTGAGGATAGAATAGCAACTTGCATGTTTTGCAAGGTAAAATTACTGTTTTTGTCAAAGGAGTCTGGTGGCTTTCAAGAGAGTATTGAACACAGGTTCAGCAGTGAAAATATTCTAAATATACCGTGGACTTAACTGATATGGTCTTTTGCTGCTACCCTTGTCAACTGCAGTAAATTGCTTAGCTTCCATGTTACCATGTTACTAAATCATAATACTGACTAGTACCTTTATACAACCTCACAAAAATTGTATCATTCCTTTAAACTGGAACTATTTTTTTTTATAGAAGGCTTATCAGAAGTTAAAAATATTAACATAAAACTGAAGGTGCCCTTATTTAAGCTGCTTTGGAAATCAGTCATTTCTCTGTTGTGATGGTAAAATGTGTGGAAACCAATGAGAGATGAGACATTATCTGTGTTAATATGTTGGTTTAAACAGCTCAGGATCATATTTTTTCACCGCCTAACTTCATCATATTTTCTTTTAAAGGTTCACCTGGCTGGAGCATTTCATGGAGAGCACAAAATGTTCTGAGCATACCGTCCAGTATATGTGAGGTAAAGAAGGTACCTGAGGCAGGGGGTGTAGGCTCGGCAGGCTGATCCACAGACAGCTGCTTGAAGACAGCGTATTTATCAGAGGACGTGACGGAGGCGGACGAGGAACCAGACATTGGAGTCAGCATGGCAGGCGCACTGCAGGGACACAATAGCTATAGTCAGACATCAGTAAAGAGTGAGCTTCAATAGTAGAGCTTAATCCCCATAAGCTGATTGAACATTTGCCCTGAGCTCAAGAAAGTTTGGTAAGAGTTTGTTTAAAGCTTTTCCATTCTGAATAGTACTAACTATTATGGTGACGATGCTGGTGATTCAAGTTGAGGGTACTTTAAAACTTTAATTTATTCATGCAAATACTGAAAAAGTAAAAATAAAAATTGAGCTTGAGCTACAATCGCACATATCACATTTTGTCTACTTTCATATAGTGTGAGTGTCTGTTTTAATTGATGTCTTGCCTAATTATCATTGCAGTCTGTCAATGTTTGGCATTATGCTGTTTGGATTTTAAGAAAGGTCTCTTTGATATATTAAACATCTGTGCCGCTTCTTTAAACAATGCTTCTCCAACTTGGGCACAGATGACTGGGCCTCCCTGAAGTTCTTTTGCTGCCAAATGACATTCAGCCAAAAAAAAAAAACCACAGTCCTTTTGTAGTGCTAGCAAGTGTGCTTCTGGTTTTTAATTTCAAAGTCTTTTTCAATAAGTTTTTAACTTATCTTGTCTACCAATTGTGTATTGCCTTGAACCAAGTTACATTTAAAGGGACATTTTGATATTTTTAATAAGCTACAGCCAGCAGTCAGTTAGCTTAGCTTAGAAAAGCACTTGAAACCGGAGACAAAGGGTAAAATCACAGCAAAGATATAGTTTAGCATGTATACGCCCAAAAAACCTCGAATTATTGCTTTTCGGACAAGTTGGGGACTTGTTTGAGAACCGAAGGGTCGCTGGTTCAAGCCCCAACACGGAACAAGTACTGAGCATGGACTGGCAGCTGGAGAGGTGCCAATGTGGTGACTGGGTACTGCTGAGGTGCTCTTGAGCAAGGCACCAAATCCTCAAACCATCGAACCACTATCCTGTGTAGCAGCCGCCTCTCCCTGACGCCAGTAGGCTGATTTGGGCTGATTTTTTAACCTGATAGGCTGATTTTGTAACCTTTGGAGTCAGACCAGTGTTTGTGCTGAGCTAACTGGTAGTTGTCAGTAACTTCATCTTTACCATACATAAATAAGAGTGGAAGCAATCACCACAGAGCATATAAGCATAATCAGAAAATGTCCAACTATGTTTCAGCATCACAAATAAACATATATGGTGATATGGTGACCATTAATGTCATGTTCTGATGCCCCTGGGAGGTACAAAAAACAAATCTAAACTAAATCTTACTCTACACTGAAAAAGAAGCTGATCTAATCACATATTAGAACCAAGCATTAAATGATTAAGCTCACTTTCCAGCGAATATTAGTTTCTTCAAAGCCCTTTCTCTGAAACACATCTGACAGTAAGTTATGCCTGCCCGTTCAGGCTGGCAAACCAACACGAGCTTTTCAGCTTCTCATTTAATTAGACAGCGGTCTCAGACTGTGGGGAATTCTTCTTACACTGCTGAAACAGTCAGGAGTGTATGTTGTCAAGGGAGAATAGGAGGAATTATAAAACGCCTGTGCCACTTAGATGTGAGATACTTTAGTTCTGCTTTCTCTTTGTCTTTCAGCAGATAATTGCCTTTCAGCTTCCTCTCCAAGAAAGGACGGTCTCTCGGCTTGGAAAGTAATATAAAGAAATGAGCTTATCTACTGTCCACCAAAATGAATTCATTAAGAGATGACCCAAACTCATTGCTATTCTAGGGATGTTATTACGAGATATTAAGACAGTGTGTCTGACTGTATGGTTTCCAAGATAGACGATGTAAGACACAAATATTATGCAGAACAACTCAGCTATAAATAACCAACGAGGTCTGAATATTAGACCATCTTCACTGCAAACCTTTACAACTTTTCTTTAGAAAAGTAGATCTAGTTTGCAAAGGGAGACAGAAATAATGAGGAACGCTGAAGAAAGCATTAGGGTCGTATCACAGTGAATCACCAACTACAACTTTCAGCTTTTTAAGTCAATGTAAGCTTCAATTAAAACTACATCTCGCCAAAGCTAAATTAAAAGATATTTAATCTTTTAGGCTTTGCAGCATCTCCACTCTACTGACAGACGTTACCTGTTTTGGTGCTGAGAAGCAATGGTGGTGGGGAAACTTCCACCAGAGTCCCCCTGAAACTCAGTGAAGGCCTGGTCTCCTGTTCCTGCCTTTGGAGCCTCCTGGAAGTCCTGGAAGTCATCATCATCTGCTTTGGTCGCCTGAGTCGACAATGTATCAGTAAGTGAGATGTAAATTATGATCAACTAAAGGAACATGTTGAATAAAGGCATGACCTTGTTACCTGTGCAGGAGGGAAACTGGCAATGAAGTTAGTGTTTGTGGGTGCTTGAGCGGGTGGTGCGGGTGTCATTGCCATGACTGGTGGTGCTGGTGTGGGCATCGCCATGGAAACAGGGGGTTTCGTCATCATGGGCTGCTGGTGCTGGGGCATGACGGGGGCCATGGCCATAGCCAAGGCCGGCAGGTTGGGCACTGGTGGAGAAGCGAACTGACTGAGGATTTCCACGTTCATTGCTGGCAGGCCACTCTGAAACAAAGTTCAATGTATATGAATATGATAAGTGATATTTCAGGTTTGTTTTAATGTCAAGAAATTTAATGAAAAGACTAAAACCTGAAAAGAACGATATACATCTTATTTCTCTTAGAGCTTGATTGTCCAAAAAATGATCAAAAACAGTAGAGGTGTGAAACACTAGAGGCCCCACGATACGATTTTATCCCGATACTTTACTCTCGATACAATATTATTGCGATTTTAAGCATTTTTCGATATGGTGATATCGCGATACAATATATTGCAATTTAACTGTTTAATTGCATTTTGTGTCCACAAAGAGAAAATTCTCAGTCTATTCATCTCACTTTAATCTTTTTACTTCTCCACAATGAGTCAAACCCACAGACTGACCAACAAAGTATTCAGTCAAATTGAACTTAAATGATATCAAACATGTATGCAACTTTAAGCTTCACTGCTTTGAATTCTTTTGAATGAAACATTAAAAAAAGCCTAACTTAGCGGCGTTATTTCGACAACTTCCCAACACGATATCCTGCCCCTATAGATTCCTTAGATCTTCTAGTTTCATATATGATTATCTCCAGTATATTCCCGCTACGGCCTCCAGAAGAAGAAAAAAAACAACGAAAATACTGACGGCCCGCCAGCCGTTGGAACACTACATATCGATACTTTGCGACCATGAAACGGTATAATATTGCCACGCTAAATATCGCGATAACATGTTGTATCGTTTTTTTCCCCCACCTCTAAAAAAAATCGTTGATGAAATTCATCATGGGGACAGCACAGATGAATGTTCACATTGCACCCTGGACAACATAGATCACGATCTCCACTATTTATGGCTCTGTCCACCACTATGGCACTTTCAAAGACAAACAAAAAAAGATTTCCTAAATTGTCTGTTACAGGATTCGTCTCTCTATCTCATTGCGCATTAATTAGTGATTTATCCTGAGTTTAACTTCTACCAAAACACAAATAAGTTAGCTTTTGCCAAGAAGACCATCTTTACCAACTGGAAATAATCAAATTTCCTTGGAGCGTATGGTGCGGCAATTTTGAAAAATAACTTAAATGTCTCTTGTATTTCATGTCCAGGCCTTCCATTTTGCTGGTTAGCAAACACTAAGCCAGCCACCCCTCCATACTCACACCTGCACATATATAAGCATAACTTGTCAAATGAAAAACAGGTTGATCAATTAAAACATTAGAGGAGTCACGGCCCAGTGGCAACTTTTTCATTTGATGCCCTTATGAATTAAAAAAAAAAAGCTGATGTTGGCATATAAATTATTCAACACAGTTAAGTTCCTCTTGAACAGATGTCACTGGCAGACTTAAACCTTTTCCCCTCACAAGAGAATGTGCCTTGTTGTGCTTGTGTTTTTAAGCTCTTGAAGATTTACATCACCAAAGGTGTCTTATTATTCCTTGCATGAAAGCGGTGGCATGCAGTGTTTCGTGAGCTGCCTGCAGATTTGCATCCTCCCAGGGGTGTCGGTGACAGGCCCAGGCTAAGGATGATAAGAAGCCTCCTGCCAAACGCAGTTGACGAGGACTCTACCATATATTCGGCCTACAATGCTTCACAAGCCCCTTGGCTGATTCACAGCGCTGCCTCTTTCTCTCTATTTCTAGTTAAGCCTGTCTAATTTCAGTTTGGAGTTTATGGCGAGGCTCTGTGGAAGCCATGGGGGATGATTAGTGAAGTTGTTTGGAGGGGATAATTTGTTTTGACTCCAGTGTTTACCTGCGCCACACCAATTAGTGCAAGTACAGTGTAGAGCTCCTCCTTGGTCAGCATGCCAGGTGTTGTGCGGTTGGCTGAAGCCCAGATTTGCCCCAACGCTTCTCTGGGAAGACCTGATGACATTAGTATAGGGTAGAGCTTGGCTGTGTCTATCCCTGCTGGAGTCATGGTGAATTCAAGAACCTTCTTGAACATTTCTAAGGAAAGAAAAACAGAAAGGAACCTTTTAATGTATATTAAAATTGTAAAGTTATCAATTAAAATATAGATTTATATAGTTTAATTTGTTTTTAAAAAACACTCAAATATGAATATTTGACCCATTATAGTGGCTATATTCATGTATACATGTTTACCTGGGATGAGGCTGTCATTGTAAAGCCAGGCTGGCAGCATGGGCTGAATGTGCTCTTGTTGTGGGTACACGCCAACACCTGCTGTCACAATCAGACACACACACAGACACACAAACAGACATGCACACAGTTAGTTGTTATAGCAAAAGCCTTGCCCAGGTATACGATTTGCCAAGCCTCCTGGCAGCTGAGCCCCGCTTGCATGGAACTCAACAAAATCATACACCTGATGTCTGGAAGGCTGGGTGCAGATGTAATGCTCTCCTGCACTGAATCACAAGCGTCCTGCCACGTCAGACATCTATAAATCAGTCTGTGATCCATTTCTAGCCTCGAGGAGGAGGGAGAGAGGAGACTGCCTCGCTAGGAAACATAACTAAATATCTAATTTAACTGCTGACATTGACCTAAATAAACTTTTTTTAAATAGATTAACAAACTCTTTTTTTTAAAAGCTATGGCTCATTGTCAGTTCCTAACCAGATTTTTTTTTAGTCTGCAAGGCATCTGTTTACTAGGGCAGCCACTTCGCAAATAATACTCCCATCAGTCGTGGGCAGTTAAAAGAATCTTATTACAAACTCCCTGGTTCCCATGATGAGGCTCTATATTTCCCTCGATGACACAGAGGACACGGACACAGACAAACAAATAACAGCACAAAGGAGTAGCCAAGTGGCATGCACAATCAGCCTCGGATTATGTTTGTGCCCCAGTGGCACCTGCCAATCCATGCGCATCCCTGTTAAACCAAAGCAGTCAGCATGCGCCAAAGGTCGTTCTCTGAGAGGGTGTTACACAGCGAGGGAACAGACAGCAGCTTAATGAGTCAACAGGTATCACCTCAGGACCTCAACAGACCATTTCCAGAATGTGTGCAGAGGGCTGCAACATGGGAAAGCCCCGTCTAATGAGATTTGGGCTGAAGTGACAGAGGTAGAAATCGGGCAAGAAAAAAGAGCAGAGAGGTGTTTTAGGAGATGTAAAGACACCAGAGACGACACCTCAAAGACACCGCCACTCCATAATAATCTCAGATGTGAAGAAAATGTCAGCAGGATTTCATTTCAGAGTGCATAGGCTACAATAGTATTGTGGCCAGTCCAGAATCTTTTATAAACCAATTATGACCCAAAGAGATTAAGCATAGATTAAGGTACAGAATTATTTTCTTTGGTTAGAAAGAGTGAAAATATTTCCCCAGGTCAGAAAGAAAACCACTGCCTTGATTGTGTGCAGCAAAGCAAGGGAGAGAAGAAGAAGCTATGGAGTCTAATAAACAGGCACTTCTCTCACCACTGTCACTACTGGTTTGAGGAGATGAGTCAGCAGCTGATGGGGGGACGCTGGGTGCTGACACTGGGGCCTCAGGTAGCTTTTCTGCGACGAAGACAGAACTCAAGTCTTGGGGGGCCGAAGCCCAGTTCCTCGCTTTGGTGCTGGTGTGAAACTGGACTGAAACTTTATTCCTAGGGCCCATTTCAGCCAAACTCTGCTTGGATTTAAAGCTAACATGTGCAGACTTCTCAGCAGTAAGATCGCATGAGGAGAATAGCTTCTCTTCCAGGGACGGGCCTAGAGGGGTGAATGAGGAACAGGTTTCTTGATAATACACACTAGCTTAACACAGAAGTTTTCCCATTTCTCAGAAGTCAAAGTGACAGTTAAGACTAGTGATTAGGGGGATATTTACTAAGTGTTTGTTGCACTTAACAGTTACATTCAGTTTGTCTTTATTTACTAAAGAACAGGTCAAATGGGTGGCAGAGTGGTCACAACTTTTGATATGCAAATGCAGTTGAAGGTAATTTCTATATCCAGTCATGGCTACCACTGGGCTAACCGTCTTTGTGCGCACACAGAGTTTTAGTTGTGAATTGACGAGTTTTATGCATCAGGCCCCAGATCTCATTTAGCATTACTCTAGCAGGGATCAATAACATCGTATTAAATACTCCACCAAATGGAACTACTGCAGTGCTGCAGAATTTAGCATACATTTTTTTAAGCTTAGGCGAGCTTAGTGAATATCCCCCTTAATGTGTTTATTTCTATGTAATTTCTGTTCCATACAATGCAGTCTCGCTATATTCTTGCCTGCCTGTATTAATTGAGTATTTCCAATCGAGTTCATTTGCCAGAACCCATTAACCATGTCAAATTTCTTATGCAACCTGCAATTCCGACTCTACATTATTCTACAAAAAAAAATCTAATTTTCCACATCAAGCTGCAAAATGTATTCCTCCTTTCCTCCTCTGTCAGAGGCAAGTGATCCTGAGGCCATCTAATCTGCTTATTCCAGATGCTAAACAACTAGGTCAGAAATGTCTCAGAGGATTGGGGGATGACACTCGTTGCAGGGTTAACTGTTGCGTTTCTCTGGACAGAAGGTGATCTCTCTCTGTCCTGTCGTTCATAGTCTAGAGACCGAGAGCTGTCACAGAGCAGCTGCTCATCCGAGAGATTAGACGGCAGATGACACATGAGTGTGACAGTCTTCTATCAAACCACAAACAGATTCAGTATCAGTGATGAATTCAGCTATTCACTTTATGGTGAAAACCTACTGAGAAACATTGTGGTGCAATGGTGCAAGATTTTTGTTATTGATTTTGCCCTTTTTTTCCTACTTTGTACTATCTGCTAGCTATAAACATTAAGGAAACAAGGCTGGGCCATATGCTGTACTGGCTGCATGCTCTCACACTGTGACATAGGCCAAAAACAACCAAAAATCCAGACTAGCCAGTGACCATATTAAGCATCAGCAATCAAAGCAGCACTACAAGTTAAAAAAAATCCTCCAGATTCATTCAAAAGTGTAAATGGTTGAGTATAAACTGATGAGAGGGGATGTGTCAACAAAAGCAAAAGGAGTTACCTTGAAATGCAGATTGGGAGCTGGTGTTGACAGCAGAGTGTTGGGTGACAGTAGGAATGGACACAGAGGCAGGGAGGGACTGAGGGAGGTGGGAAGAAGAGGAGGACAGACCTGCCTTTAGGGAAGGGGATGAAGGGGCGACTTGGGCCTGAGAGGAGAGGTTGAAGTTTGAGGGAGGGAAAGCATTTAGAGGACCTTGAACAAAGTCGCTAAACTCGTCATCATCCTGAGAAAAATCAGTCTTGGGGGCAGAGGACGAAGGCCGGGCGAGGGCCTGAGAGGAGAGGCCGAAGGAGGAGGAAGAGGAGAACTGCGGAGGGAAGGAGGGGGGGGCGTCTACAGGCCCCTGAAAGTCACTAAACTCATCATTGTCCTCGGACAAAGCTGGGGGGAGGGAGTGAGTGGAGACAGACGGGTGTGGTGGCGATGAGTCTGCAAAAATGAAGAAATAATGATGATGGCACAACACATGACAAACATTACAATGGAGAATGAATTATGGGCTGCACATTGCAAGAGTGAGATAAAGACTACGTTTTGTTGTGAGACCAGAAATTGTAGAAGTGCAAAATAGACCAAAACCTTAACTTGCGGCAATTCATTGATATTTAGATCAATAAAATGCTATTTAACTTAACTGCATATTATCAATCTTTAATACTGGAACATTTTTACAAGTCAAAATGAAAAAAATATGATTCCCAACCTATGGATTGTGACCCCCTCCATTGTAATGCAGGATAAATCTTAGGGGTCTTGAGATGATTAATGAGACAGATTAATGAAACTGCTCACAATTTATAGATGTACGAAACCTGTAATTAGTAGCCACTAGTAGACACTGTTCAGTTTTAAAGTTTTACAAACAAAAAGGTTGAGAACTTCTGCTATTAAGCATTACGTCTGGCTTTGTTTGTAAAATGCAAAATTACAATGTTCTGAAATGCCTAGGAATAAGTTAAGTGAGAAATATCTAGAGTGGTAATATACTGCAAAAAATTCTGAATGTGAACACTGAGGTTCATGAACAGATATAGATACACATCAAAATTAAGACACTACAAAAGTGGAAATGACAATACTGACAGGTGTACAGATGAGGTGAGAGACTGGAAAATTATGTCATAACAGAAATGTGATTACAAATCAGTGTTGAATATTGTACACTCAGACAGAAAAATCCTAATTTTGGCTCGTCTGGCTGCCAGCTGGCCAGTCATCATGCTGACCTTCCTCTAATCCAGTTATTATTCTCAGACGGGGAGTTTTCAACAGACAGCAGATCTGCCGATGGAGAGAAACAACGGGAACAAAATCTCAGGGATAACTAAAAGCGTTAAGGTGAAGGTACCTGGCTTCTTGGTCTGTGATGATGGAGTGGGATGCATCTTTGCGTCTCTGCTGAAGCCATCCAGGTTGCCTTTGATTGCCTCCAAGGCATCATCGCGGCTCTTCTCTCCTGTCTGAGTACACAACAATAGAGGATCAAGAGCCCAGAGGGTTACAAAGACGAGCAGTGGACATGCCTTAAAAATAGCAAAATAATCAGGATGTTGGGAGACACTCACCTTGGGTTTGACACTGCTGAGCAGCCTCAGCTTCTGTTTCTGCTCCTCAAATTGTCTTCTTTTCCTGTCCTCCTCCAGCATCTTCTGCTGCTGCTCCAGACGCTTTCTAAAGGGCAAGAAAAGTACAGACATTATATGGAGAGCCAAGTAAATAATATCCTCAGTTAGGTTGGAAAAGGGCAAAACATATGAAGGAGGAGGGCTTTTGACTGAGCATGAGTAAAAAAAAAGGATAAAAAATGTGTATGCAGTTTTATTGTTGCATAAATAAATGAATTGGAAAAGAGAATACAATTAGGATAGATATCTAACAGGTCATGTTATAGTGTTGCTTTATTAATAAAAAATTATATCCACTATTTTTTTTGTGTCAGAAAAATACTGAATATAATAAATGCCAAAAGTATAAAACACATTTGGACAAGGCCGTCTTTGTGAACAAGGCAACTGAGCTAGTCTTAGTGTGGTGAAAGAGAAACTTCAATTCACGAAGTGTACATATATATTTTTCTGCTTAATAAGAAAATATGTGGGAGAGTTATTGTGAGTTTTGTTTTGTTGATTTATTAGATTTAAAAAGCTACAACAGCTTTTGGAATGTAGTGAACATGCCACTGGAACACATATCCCAGCTGAAACTAGGGGGGGTACTATGATTGAAGAGGAAGAAAAAGACCATAAATGAGGAACCATAAAGTTATCAAATCAGCGCTAACCCAAAATCAGCAGAACTGGAGCTGAAAGTGATTCAGTGGCGAGGTGAAGTTTTAGATTAACGCGATGCTTTACTTGGGCACAGCAGAGGTTTCAAGCTACTTCCCAAAGTGAGCATGCCAAAATTCTCACAATGCTAACATATTGATGTTCAGCAGGGTTAGTGTTTACTGTGTGTACCATCTTAATTTAGATTAGGATTAGGTCAAACTACATCCAAAGGATGTGCATGGGCACAAATAAAATTCAATGCAACACTCCTCCAATATATAAAAAAATAATGCCAAATGAAAGATGTCAGTTATGCCTTGGGCTGGGGGAACACACAGCGCTCCCAGCCTCTATTTAGTGGAGTTACTCAGCTGGCTGTATTGCACACATGCAGATGTGAGCAGATATGAGCATTCATGCTAACACACAAGCAAACACAACCAAAAACCATGTTATTAGTGTAAAAGTGTCTTACTGGTGCTCCTCTGCTATTTGTTTCTGCATGTCCGCAGTGTACTGGGGTCCAGCAGGTCTCATACCCATAAATTGTGGCTGACCCATGAACTGCATCCCAGGGGTCTGCATCCCAATAGCCATCCCACCCTGTCAGAGAACAACAACAACAATAACATAAAGTCAGAAACTCATTAGTATTCCTGTTGTCACACTCCTTTCACTTAATATTTATGGCTCTCACATCAAGGGAAAGCAGTGCAATTTAGAATGACATTAATGGACTTAAGTCTTGTTAAAAATCACCAAGCTGCAATAAATTCCTTTTAATGTGCCTGTGTTTAAAACAAGCAATTAGGGTTGAGAGGAGCTCTTAATCCAGGCCTCTATGTGAATGCATACAAGTGCAGAAGACAAATCCATAATGGGAACTATTATAACCTTAGAAAACAAACACAGAATCAAGAATGTAAATAAAATGTACTCCAATACAGATGCATGAGCTCACCTGCATGGGCATGGCTCCTGGGGGCATCTGTCCCCCAAAGTTCATTCCCATCATGCCCTGCATGTTCGGCTGCATGACAGGAACCATAGGGAAGCCCTGCTGTTGCTGCTGCTGCTGTTGCTGCATGGGTACCATGCCTGCAGAAACACACACAAATACTGTCATAATATACTGTGGACATGCAAAGAATAGTGTATTCAATTACTATCTGATGCATGCCAGTCCGTTCAATTAAGTACAGTGATGAAAACTTAATACATATATATATACTTGGGTCTGGGGAAAAAAAGGCCCACAGAGTCTGAACATGATTCAATATTGCAAATCAATTTCCTGGACAGCTGGGAAAAGACATGGGCTCAGCAACAACCAAATCTGTTTTTCTGGTGACTACTGTGACAGCTTGGAGCAAAACAAGAGGAGTGGGGTGGGGTGGGGGGGGGGGACAGAAAAGTGTCTGTTTGTTTTCACAGATGCTGTGTGAGCTGACAGCCAGAGCTGAGCAGCCAGCTCCTACTGCCTCCAGATGATTCACCATGTTACGGCTCAACCGGGCTGAATAAGTAGCTTGTTTAGGTGGCTGCACACAATCTACTTAGTCTAAAATGACATTGCTAATGGGAGCATGTAATGACCCCTTAGAGATGCTTGTCCCCCAGTGGTGTGTGGATGGTTTATCAGGAGTGCTACAGTCTAAATATGATGAGCATGCACAGCTGAATGATAATAAAATGGCCCACAATGCACCACTCTGGGCGTGGAAAACAAAGGTATGTTATCCAATGTGCCGAATCCTGGCTGCGTCTCACTACTGCCTCTTCTTCAGCGACAAAGACCGATTGTTAAAGTGAAAATAGGGATACACAGATTGTGAAATTCTCGGCTGGTGATTTGAAGTAACGATTTGGCCAATAGCTGCTGCCGATACAGATGTTTTTTTGTTGTTGTTGATTCCCCCTTTTATTCCACGGAAATGAAGAAATATCCACTGTTAAAAAAAATACTGAACTGCTTTAAAGGCATTCAGCAAGTCCTGTGTCAATGATCAAATTCAGAGGAAAAATGCTTTACATTTATGCATTAGCTCCCGGTAGATGGTAAAATAAATTTCAAAAAGACAGTTTGGAGGAATAGATTGGTAATATTGACTGCAGAATGACTCACCTTGTGGCGGCCCCAGGCCTCCTCCAACAGGATACATGAAACTAAGGGAAGAAAATGAACAGAAATGCAGGTTATAAGATTCAAACTCAGGTTAATGTAAAGAAACATAAAATACTTTTAGGTCAGCTTTGAATACCAGCATCAAGTGCCCTACAGCCTTTCACAAGTATAAAGTCATCAATATTTTATTAACTGTGCATTTCCACACTGTCTGCAAAGGCTGCAGGTGATCAGTTTAAGAAGCCTGTGTAAAGTGAGAACCATGCCTGCCTTTAAGCTATACTAAATCAATTAATGTGTTGAAAATTGTTGTTATTCGTGCTATATAACAAGACAGTTAAGGCAAGGCTGGTAACTGCCATCAATATATATTATATTACATACTTAAAATAACATAAATATTAGAGGTAAAATAAAAAAAAAGAAGAAGAAACATATGTAAATGGCACAACAATCATTTTAAAAAGCCTGGTTTGCTTATTTGTTTTGATGGTGGACGCTTGAAAGAATATCAACAAAAAAAAGATCCAGGTAAGAAGCAGAATCAAATCAAAAAGCTGTTTTCACTATCTGACTGATAAAATGAAAAACTGATGCTGTTTGAGTCTGCTGTGGGCATTTATTGATCAGCAATGAGCCTTTGTTCTGCAAACTAGTTTGTTTATTCACACAGATCGGATTCAAGGTGAAATTTCTGACATTGATCCCTCTAAATTTTAACATTTACTCCAGAAAAGCAGCAGAATTGGTGCAGTTTAGTTCCCACAGGCGACTTGGACTCTGTCTCTTAGTCTCTGCTGAGAAACAGGCCTTGAAGAAATAATCAGAGGAAGTCTCTACAAGTCAGCCAAGTCTCTCCTCACCAGAGCCAACCCACACAGGCCTTCAGCTATTTGTCAAATAACTTATTACAACCCAGATCTTCAGGCTGGAACTGATGATGCAGAGACAAACAGAAGAAAGAGCCAGCCGGGCCTCCGCGTCCCTGCCTGACTCTAAGCTAAATTTGAGCATCACTAATCCAATTGGTGAATGACATTATCATACTGATAACTTTAGTACCAACACAACTGTGCGAACAAAAGGGAGGCAGGGAACTAATCGTCAGACACTTCAAGCATTTGCCAAAGTAATTACCAACACCCTGTGGCGAATAAGGAATAATTTAGACCTGAGTTTGACTTCTACAAGCAAAATAAACTTTTGGAAGCTTTGTTAATTTATTATTACAAAGAAAACATGTATTTTTGTACAGTGCAAGTGCTGAAAATTCAACTCTAGAGGCAACACTAATATGTTCATTATCAATGAATCATTTTTTTAATTATCTGATGAATTGTTTAGTCTATTTACTGTAACAATAACTAAAAAAATTGGCATTACAATTTCTCAGAGCCCTATGATGTGCATGTCAGTTGGTCCGACCAAAAATACAAAACCCCAAAGATATTAAATGTACAGTGATATTAAAAACAGAGAAGCAGCATATTTGAGGGTGTTATCTCCAATGATAATACTTGACTTGCAGGGTTTCAGACACATCTGCTTCCTGGAAGATTTGCAGCTTAAAAGGCTTTTATAGGAGCACTACAGCACTGCTGCCCACCATGCTGCAGCAAATAACAGGTCATGGCTGGTCAGATTAACATAGAGGGAGATAAGCAGCGATAGCAGCTGTGGACGCTGGGCAGGCGAGCGGCCTCCCTTGTAAAAGGCCTGTAATCATCTGACAGCCATCATCAAACTGTTTTGAAAGCTGGGAGACAGACGGCAGGGTCAGGAGTTTCAGTCAATGTCATCACCATCATCACTAAAACTATTATAGCTTATTCTGAAGCTGCTCTTATAGTGGAATATACAGTAGCACTGTGACATGAGGGGAGATTGAAAAATAAAAACTGAATGAGTACTGAACCTATTATTAGAGCTGAAGCAAATAGTTGAATAATAAAAAAAAGATAATTTGAGAGGAAGAATCTGCAATAATTTACATAATTGACTCATTTATAAAGCAGAAAATAGCAAACAAATGGTTGCAGCTCCTCAAATGTGTAGATTTGCTGCTTTTCTCTGTTTTATATCACTGAAAAATGAATATCTTTGTGTTTTACTGTAGGTAATTCGGTTCCTGTAACTCACTGATTCGATCCAGAAATACAGAGAGTGGGACAAGATTCTTCAATAATTTGGGGTTGTTGTTTTTTTGAGCCAACACAGGCAATG
This sequence comes from Centropristis striata, assembly GCF_030273125.1. NCBI lineage: Eukaryota > Metazoa > Chordata > Actinopteri > Perciformes > Serranidae > Centropristis > Centropristis striata. Next base: position 11,703,732 of record NC_081520.1, on the reverse strand, counting down.
GATAATGAAGGACTGTCCTGCTACCTGCTAGATACTAATGTGCCAAGAAAAACATAACAGTAAAATTACATCTCTGGCTGCCATACATTTTATGAAGTGAATAAGTCATCTAAAAAGTTTTACACAATTCCAACATGTTAATGCCAAGCGTAAAAAAACCACACAATATTAGAGCATCAGCTGACATTCATGAGGTCAAATGTCTGACAATCACGCATCCTGTTTAAGACTGAGAAGTCTGCATGGAGCTATAATAGATATCATGCATTTCTGTCCGTGGGGAAAACACAGCCACAGCATGTTGTATCTTAGCATCATTCTATATATATATTGATAAATTTACTCAAACACCTACAAAGGTTGCTTCAGCTGTCTGGCAGGTTTTGTAAGTTGCACTACTGCTCCACCTCCTGGCTTTCCACTCTGTGTCTCCTGACACATTTTCATTTATTATTGCTGTGTTGACATGTTTGTCTGTCAAATATAATGGACTGAAACAATCCAAAACTAAATGCCTTCATTCATATCCATTATATTTTGGCAATAAACAGATTTGAACATTCTCCAGATAACAGATGCACCAAGCTTAAAATATGTTGACTTTATGGGTGTGACAGACAGGCATCTCCCAAGTAAAGTTGAGGTCTTATTAGCAGCAGTAGAAAAAGTGGCACTGGTTTGGCCAATATGAATAAAATCCTCTACATATATGTATATATTTATAATAGGTACACCTGACTTGGCTGTCCTCGGCTAAGAAAATTCTTAGTTGACTAACACCTGACTAACATATGATTTACTTGACTAAAAGATTCATTGATTTAATCAACAGATCTGTAAAACTGAGTTTCTCCACATAGAATCATGCAAAAGTACCATTTTAAATATTGTGTTTACTAGAGTTATTCAACATTATAAAAATAATCAAGAAACAGATTCATTTACTCAAAAAAATCTAAGTTAACTCAGACCAAATACAATTAGTTGACTAACTGCCTTTTATGTATTTTAGTATCTTAGTTTTAACCGTATTTCCTGCAACTGTGATATCTGTACAGCACTTTGGTCAACCCCGGTTGTTTTAAATGTGCTCTATAAATAAAGTTTGACTTGACTTGACTAAGAGGAGGCAGACCTACTTTTCTGAAAAAAATCTGCTAATAAACGAGATAGTCTGATTTTTACTAACACAGCAAATTAAAAAACAAGATATTCATAACTTTCTAAAAGCTGACATTTTATTACCATCCACCAGTGCTTAAAGGTGAAGCCTTATCAGCAACAGTGAAATAGAAACACTGGCAAATTTCTGCCTGACTGAATAACTAAATAATTATTTTGCTGCTCCACTTATTTTGCCAAAAGTTGGCATCAAGTTCTGATAACACAAGCACATATAACTGACTTTAGCCATGAGACATTACAGCATAAGTCAATCACTGTCTATCAGACATCAGCAGAATGATAACATAATAAAGAGAACTACAATTACCCCCAGGTCTTCACATTACACCTGCTTTTTCCTACTACCCACACTCATCTACAGTCTTGAGGGTTTTGGTTTCACCTGTCAGATCAGTATCACCTGGCTAGTCGAGATGCTTGTAGCCGGAGCATATTTATAATTCAAGCTGCTCGAGTTCAGCTTATGAAAGAATCATGAGGCTGGCCTTTTCATCTCGCCTGCAGACCATCATCATACTGCTCTAATAAGACAAGACACCTGCACGTCTCCTCAACACTGGCAACTATTTGGTGGTTAGAGATGAGGACGGTGCATGTGTGAAAGGGTTGAGTAAAGAATTATTCATTAAACATAACATAACAGAGCAGTCTGACTGCTGAATAGGAATTGCAGCTGGTGTGTTAGAGGACAAAATATTAACTAATATACAAGTCATTTTTTGTCAAAATTGTTTTTTTTTGCCTAAATCATCTCCTCATGACGCCGGCCACCTATGGTTAAATCGCCTACATCCTCAGTTGATCAGATCATGTGATTTTACCCCTTTAAGATAATGGCCTATGTCAAGTGTGTGACTTAAGCAGATTTATTATGCCTAAGTCAAAATAAAATGTGACTTCGGTAATTTTTTGAACATGCCTTTGTGACTTAAGCGAGATATGGTAACACTTTATTTTGAAGGTGTCTACAAAAGAGTGACATGAGTGTGTCATAAACATGACATGGGTTGTGTCATGAACATTAATAACACTTTGAAGCAACATTAATACTCATGATACTTGTCATGTCATGTTTCTGACAGGCTTGCGTGACTCTTATGTAGACACCTTCAAAATAAAGTGTTGCCATATATTGCTTAAGTCACAAAAGCATGTTCAAAAAATTGCCTAAGTTATTTATTTCTCTTAAGTTAAATAATTTACACACAGTGTTATTACTATGCCAATAGCCATCCTTTTTGAATGAAATGATCATTAAATGTCATATGTTACACTTTTGGTGTTTCCTGGAAAACTTAAAAAAAAAATGAGTTAGGCGATTATTTTAACAGGGTGACGATGTGTGAAAGGGTTGAGTGAAGAATTATTCATTAAACATAACATAACAGAGCAGTCTGACTGCTGAATAGGAGTTGCAGCTGGTGTGTTAGAAGGGGAAATATTACCTAATATATCAGGTTTTGCAAGATATTCACTTCCCATCTGCTTCACTTAAATACTTTTAATACTTTTAATAATACTTTTCTTAAATACTCTCAACATTGTACAAACCTCTGTTTAAATACCCCCGTCGTAGATATGTTATCGTTATATATAAGACCAACATTATCAGCCGCCCACAGGCCTGTATGCACAGGTGCTTGCTATTTTCTGACAATGCTACAGGAGAGTATTATGCATTTAATTTCGACAAATGTAATGAAATATCACTGGGTATCGTGAGCTAAGGGCACAACAACGGCACCACAAGATATGACACGTGTAATATGTTAATGTGCGAACACTAAGGTGTTGTTTTGGTCCACTCTGAGCATGGACTGGCAGCTGAAGCAGCTAGCTAAAGGTTAGCTTGCCCCCGGTAACCAAATGTTAGCTGTGACACCTGACAACCAGCCATCTCATCTCATCAGCCTGCCCTCCGACAACAAAACAGGCCTCAAATCGCTGTCTCTGAGGCCCTCCTAGTGATTAATATGATGCTAAGCGGCACTCACGGCCGAATATTTCACAATAGTGTACATTATAGCGACAGAGTGTATTTTTAAAAGGCTAAAATACCTGCTGCCTCCTCCAGATCCTGGCCGCAGCGCCATCTTGATAACAGCAGTCACTAGTTGGAAGATGACGTCAGCAGTGACGGAGAGTGTATTGTGACATAATAGCCCCGAGTACTGCCTCTCAGGCACAGCTCATTTCCGGCTCTCAGGCAAATAAAATAAAATAAAATAAAATAAAATAAAATAAAATAAAATAAAATAAAATAAAATAAAATAAAATATAGATAATATCAATAACCTTATAACAATAAAACACCCTTCTGTTACCTAATTTAAAGTTAATATTATTTATCACACTCTTAAGCACACTGTTCATATCTAACTTGCACTGGAAGAGCAAAAGCAATAGGGAAAAGAATAATGAAAAAATGAAGAATAAAAAAAAATATTAAAAATTGTATTAAATAAGAATAAATAAATACAAATATGTATTTAAAAGCTAAATTATAGGGACAAATATTTGAGGTTAATGTTTTTGAAGGGTGGTTCAAACTCTGTTTAATTATATATATATACATCCTACAAGGAGAAGGGACAAAATAAATAGGGTATAAAGAAATAAACAATATAATGACGAAACAAGCGGAAATGAGTGGCACATGAAGAGATGCAACGGACAAAGAAGGTGAACAGCAACATTCATACCTTTTTCTATAGAGTTGCATACTTTTATAGTCGTCAGTGGGGTCTAAGTTTGCCAATCTTAAAGAAAGAGAAGATACCGATACTCACCTGAGAGTCAAAACACAGGGCAGATAATTCACCTTTATCACATATTATTTGCCACAATAAACGTTATTTTCCAGCAGATGTCAGTGTTTGTTTGGCTTGTTTGAAGCTTTTGTTCAGGTAAAGTCACTCTCACACACAAACACAAACACACACACACACACACACACACACACACACACACACACTGTGAGTTTAAAACTTGTTCCGAAAGTACAAGTACACACTAAAACACATACAATGCGTACAGTCTGACACTGACCATGTGTTGTATGTCTTTTATTAACTGAACAGATTGATCAGTTGTCTTTTTGAAGAAGGAACAAAATGATGGAAAGCTGTGTCCTGCATGTCCCTGCAGATGGAGCCAGAAAATTAAATATCAAACAGCCTGTGACAATTTCACTGCAGTATCTGACCTTACGAAACACATATGTCCCCTTAAATCTTCCCAAACTAGCTTTAAAGTAAAAAAAATTAAAAAAATCCAGGCCAATAAAATGTAAAATATTCTGTATCTGATTGTTCGGTACATCATTTAAGGTTATGATCCTTAAAAGCATTTAAACTCAAAATGGAATATTAATTGCAAATGCAAATATGTTTCCATACTGTTTCTATACATTTTTCTGCAGTTCGCCCCAAAATATTAAATCTTTTTTGAAGCAATAATGACATCTGCTGATTAGGGTTTGAATTTTTGTTTTTGTTTTTTTGTTTTGTTTTTGCAAACTGATTACAATCAGGACACCCACTTATTGGTAATAGTTAATATTTGAATAGCGTGTAATTGGATTTTGTAACAACACATTGGAGTTTATGTTTGAAACATGTCACTCTATAGCTAAAATACTGCTAAATTTATTGTGTATGGGACAGATAACAGTCGTGCCATTCTTATACTATTGTACAATTATATTCATGTGGTGACACCAGCCATTTCACCTGTTTTCACCTGCATTTTAACCCCAATGTAATTTATTTGAAACCTGTCAGAAGTATATTATGTAAATATTTTTATTGTTTGCTGTATTTCACGCCACCTCCATCTTTCCCCTGCTGTCTTGTCCAACATTTTTACCGGCTGCTTGAAGTATTGCAGCCATTGTGCGTCCTGACAAAGTGATTCAGTTGCCAATTTCATTGTTACACCAATGACAAGGTGGAGCAACAAGGAAAAGCCTCTCCGGCATTGTCTCATAGCGGGTGTTGTTGTGAAAGATTTACAGCTTAATGAGAGCAGCGGATGACAAGCCCCGCTGCTATCCATCACCTGGTCTGCCCTCAACCTTTGCTGTACCTCTGCTCTATTCAACAGCACTGATTCAGAGTCCATATACATGACAGAGGGACTAATGTGGCCATTTAGGCTTCAGAGTGACTCACAGCTGAAGGAAAAACTACAGTTTTAGTTTTACAGATGAAGATGAAGGTCTTGGAGAGCAGAATTCTGTTTTAATAGCTTTTACTTAATGGTTTTAATTAAAAATGTTTATCTTTCTCTTTCACAACATCACAGAACAGAGCTGTAGCTGTAGCTACCACTGAGGACACGGAGGTCATGTTCTTGGTATTCTTCTGGGAGTTTTGTGGGTTTATATGTTACAATTTAAAAACTTGACATGGTGAATGTTTTACAGACTGAATTCAGTATGTTCAGACTTTCTGAATAGTCACTTATCACTACTTCATACTGCTGACTAAATATTCTCAGTATTATCTTTAAGAAGTTTTTATTCATTGATCTTGAGCACTTATAAAATATTACAAAATAATACATAATGGGTTTAAAGACTGATTCTGTCATTTTTTTTGGCTCCAGATTCTCTCAAATGTTTTGACGAAGAGATCTAGAGCAGAAAACAGATACCAATAGGGGGGGCAGCTCATGTTTTTAAAATCCTGCGACTTTACTTTGGGAACTATATTTTGAAAGAAAACACAGTAAACAAGACAGATTCTGAACAAACGTGAAATACCAAATACATTCAGCCCTTTAAAGTGCTGAAAGTGAGGAGAAATCTCTGAATGTGATTTTAAATAAATAGAAAATCTGAGAAGGAAAATGAGAACATCCAAGTCATAATAAGAAAATAAAATAAATTGAGGGTATCGTGAAAGAAACTTGGACTCATGACCTGAGTATTTCTAAAAAAAATAAAAAATAAAATTCTGACTGCAGCCTTGCCAAACTCATATTCATCTCCAATTGTAGATTTAAATCTGATTATAGAGCCCATCCTCCAGACACGTTTTAGGACAGACAAAAAATATCATGTTTTGTGATATTTTACAAAAAATAAAATAGAATAAAATTTAAACACGTCTGACCTGTTCTTTCATTTTTGTTGAAAAATGCAAAACCAATGAATGTGCAAATATTTTTCCTTTCAAAGGTTTAATTACTGCATACAGGATGTGTCCTTCTTCACTGACCAGTTAAATCAGTGGATGAAAACTGGAGGTTTCCTCAGTTGCATTTTAGACCATGAATGGTTTCTTAACTTGTTGTGTCACAAAGTCCTGCTTGTTTGTACAGAGAAACTTTCTGTCTCCAGCAGAAACTCTGCACATACTTCATTCAGCACAGTGAAGCTCAAACATCCATGATTTAAACTAAGGGGGACTTAAACTATCAGCTTTGTGTTTTGTTTTTTTAATTTGAGCTCGCATTACAAGTGTTTGGATTATTTTATGCTGCTCTTTATTGCTTCTATTGAGACTCGTCAGTCTCCTGTCCCCTCCTCTCCTCTGGGAGCAGATCGTGGGCTCCCTCCCTGCTGTGTGTGCTGGGTTTAGCTGGAGGCCGACTCACTGAGTCAGTCAGTCAGTCACGTCCCCTCAACGGTTGAAGCTGGATCGGCTGTGGGCAGCCCCCCAGAGAGGAGGTCCGGCCAGAAAGGTGAACATTAACCCGGGTCCCATTCTGGGCATCCCACTATCCACCATAAATCATTAACCTGTCCAGCATCGAGTCTGTGACAGCATCAGCATGACAACATCAATCTGTCAGGATTCCTCTGAACCAGGTTTTCAGTCTCAGATGCAAATGGAGTAAATTCGGACTCATTCTGGTGAAAACAGACTTGCACTTTTGCCCCGCAGGGACTCATCTGAAACACTTCATCCAGTTTGTTAAATATTTGGTTTGATATAATTTCTTTTAGGTTTAATCCAACATAAAAACATTTATGTTGGATGTCTAATTTCTTGGATAGTGACAACAGCAAATTTCCTCAAAACATTAAAAAAAAATGAAACAAGGTCATTAAGGGTAAATACACCTGGCATTAAGCAGATGACAGGCTCTACAGGTCTACGTAACATTTATTAAGTCTTGATGTAATAAATCTAGCCTCTGACAGCTGTTTCAAGTTGTAAATTCAATATGAGAGGAGACTGAATTTTTACAATCTGGAACAATTACCCCAATTACCTTAATTTTTATTGGCAACCTTTTGTATGTTTTAAAAAAAGCCTGAAATAATATTTTTTGTATGCATGTTAAACAAGTATCATCAAATACAGAGTCATATGTTACATTTTATTAATCTAGAAGAGCATGTTTGCATTTGTGCACTGTGTAAGGTGATTTGTCTTTGCACTGCACAAATCATAATGGTTTAAGAAAATCCTGAAATATACAGATGCGCCATGACCAAAATGGGTTTTATGTGTCTAAATATTTCTAATCCTGGAAAACAAGACTAATTTGATTTATCAAGATTACACTACACATGCCTTTCAGCAATTTATGAATTTGAGTGGGGATTCAAATATTTGAAAATCTAATTTTGAAAATGATTCAAATTGTATTTCTTTATTTTTGGCCATTTCTTTTTATTGATGCTTGCATTCTGAAACTGGCTGTGCAATTATGGTGTTTTCTAAACCCATTTTAATAATTAATTATTAATTAATTTGCATGTGATCTTATGTAAAGGAGGATGCTTATTAAAGTTACACACAAAATAATGTTCACATGATAACTCTAATTTCTCTCATTTACTTTGAAAAACAGTTATTTTCTGCTGCTTTTTAATGTTTAATGTTAATCGCTATTATTTTGCATTCATGTCATTATTATAATTTCTATGTCACTATTGCGTCCAACTTTGCATAAGTAGTTACAAACTGTAAACACATTTGTATATGCCTCAGAAAAATCTGTTAATTTAATATCTCAATACTATGGAGACTCTGTATGTGTTATACTTTTCTGCTGAAACAAGCTCAGAATCATTCAATCATAGATTACAGATTTGGGTCAACTAAAATACTTCTCACATACATCTTTCATATTAATGCTGTAAAAAAGTGAATGCTAATGAGCTGAGGTGAACTGAATGAAATAAGTCTAGATCAAAAGCGGCCCATCTTTTCACACGTCCGGCCTAGCTGTCACTGTAGGTGGTGTTGGTGGCGATGTACGGTGAAGGCTGCTGATTGTTGCAGCGGAGGCCTGACTGATCTCCATGACTGTGCAGCAGCACAACAGAGGCCTCCTTGATGAGGCCTTTTGATGGAAGACTCCTGTCAGAGCAGCTCCATACATGTGTATGTATTTCTCCATAGAAAGGTTGGCGTTAACTCTGGTCACAGTGACCAATTAGCCCTGGCAGAGAGTGGCCTCCTGACCCTTGACCCCTGCTGGGTAGTCTTATCCATTAACCCCTTGGGCCCCAGCTGGAGTTGATGTAGTATCCTTTCTTCTGGCTCTGCTAAACACACGGCCACATTCACCCCGCAGCTTCCACTTTCTGTCTCTTTGGCCCTCTGCTCTGTTCCCCGGGTGTCAGCTCGCTCCTCGTGTTGACCTCTTGAGTCCTCGACGGACCGCACTGAATCTGTTGGTCCACCTCCATCACCAGCACACTGCTGCTGCTGCAGCTGCTGCTGCTGCTGCAGAGCAACCCTCTATTACAGAGCATATTCTGCACCATGTCTCTATTTAGTGAGCATGGTATCTTCTTCATGTAGACTTAGACTTAGACTTTATTATCATTCAAGTTATGCATGGATAAATGCACATTTGAACAAAACTTTAATGCATTGGGTCACAGTGATTGTATCGTAGAATTTAACAAAATATAAAAATATAAAAACGATAGAACAGTAAAAATAGAATCATGTATATTGCACAGAACTGTATTACTTGTGATTGTTTTCACTGAGATTGTTTATTGTCAGTTTTATTTTTTGAGTCCATCTGTTTCCATTATTTTGTCTCTATTTTCAACTGAACTGTAAATATTATAATAGAGGGTTACTCAGCCACCTTACCACCTGTAAATAAAGGTTGAATAACAATCAAATATCTTTCCCCCATCTTATCTACTCATCTCTGTATTTTTAGGGCCCGAGCAGGCAACAACCTGCGAGGTCCCTATTGTATTTCGAATTATTTTTTTTTTCTTCTTCCCAAATGATCGCATTTTTCACTGCCTGAACATACCCCAAAACTCATGAAACTTTAAATATAAGTCACACCTGGCGAAAATTTTTATAATCTATTGTCATCCTGAATTTCCACCACTAGGTGGCGCTATAATAAAGGAAAGTGCGTTTTGGCTAATAACTCCCACATACTTTATCGCACATTCAAAAAACCTTATATCCACGCGTTCACTGAGTTGTGCTGAATCTCGTGATATAGGCCACGCCCTTTTTCGCATAGAGGGTTTTTTTTCCGCAAATTTGCAAAATGTCGTAAACATACTTTTTCGAACTCCTCCTAGGCAATTTCATCGTTTTGCACCAAACTTTGCACACAGCATCTATGGACCCTCATAACAAAAAGTTATTAAAATAATTTTGATAACCCAAAGAATACTCAAGTTATTAAATAACAACTTCCTGCAGGTGGCGCTATTTCAAACACAAAACACAAAGTGTTGCATATCTCCACATTGATGTGTCTGAATGACATGAAACTCAAGATCCTACTTCCCCATGAGCCCTTGAGGCTCTGTGCAAAATTTTGGCCGATGAAAACTAGGTGGCACTCTTTAAATTGAAGTATTTTATATCTCCAAATCGGTTGGTCGGATTAACACCAAACTTGGTATACTTATTGTCAATGCCCTCCTGAGGATAACCCTTGAAGGTTTTATTGATCGGCCCCTAGGTGGCGCTCTGGTGGCAGTCTAATTTAATATTTGGCACTGTGCCCAGACCATAAGACTTAAGGCAATGAAATTCATTATCATTATCATGTTTTTATCTTTTTATTTATGTTATTTACTTCATACTGCAAACAAAATCTACCTCTGGGTACAAATAGAGTCCTCATACACACACACACACACACACACACAAAAGAGGCACATATCACACATCATTCAACTTAAGAGAGTGGGAGTTAAGAAATGGCAAGATAAATAAAAAAATTTAAAATTAAATTAAAAATTATTAAAAGTTCTTAGAGGTCCAGACTATACTTAGATGTGATGTGAACTAAAATACGAATAGCAAAAAATAAAAAGAAGACAAAAATAAACAAAATAAACAAAATAAAACAGCAAAATAAAATCAAACTTGTTTTGGCTGTAAAAAACGTAGATAAAGGTTAAAATGTATATATAGAAATAGTAAAAAAAAATAAAAGCAACAATAAATAAACACCTGTGCAAAGCATAGCAGGGACAAAACAGTTTTTGTGTCTTTTTGTTCTACACCTAGGGATTGTAAACCTATGCCCAGAGGGGAGGAGCTGAAACTCTGTGTGCAATTTCATTGCCTTAAGTGTTATAGTGTGGCCACAGTACCAAATATGAAATTAGACTGCCACCACAGTGCCACCTAGGGGCCGATCAATAAAAACTTAAAGGGTTATCCTCAGGAGGGCATTGACAATTGTACCAAGTTTTGTATAATAATGCACAAACTATCCCTTTAATCCTCATACAGTGTCTGAAGGAGGACTCTTAACTGATATGTATAAATTAGAAGAGGCAGGTAGCAATGGTGGAAAGTAACTATGTACATTTACTCAAGTACTGGACTTAAAGTAAAATTTTGAGGTACTTTTATGTACATTTTATGTAACTTTATACTTCTACTCCACTACATTTTGAGACATATATTGTACTTTTTATTCCTCTACATTTAGCTGACAGCTTTACTTACTTTTCAGGTCAAGATTTAAAATGAAAAACATGATACATTTAAAATGATTAGTTAGTTAGGGTTAGGGTTAGGTTAGTTTTTTTTTTTAGGTCACAGGTGTCACCACCTTTGTGTAACAGAATAATCTGAGCTGCTTTCCATATCAACAAACAAAAGAATGAAAACTGGCATGATAATAGCAATCGAACCAGTATTAATGATGATACTCACTCTTATCAGTGTTTGTAGTAGCTGTATTTATTGTTTTATTGGAGTAACCTTTACATTATGTATCTCAGTGGTAAAGCTGATTAAGACGCTTGAAACGAAGCAGGTTCACAGTTTAATAACATAATGTTACATTAACCCTTTGATGCACAACATGGGTCAAAAATGACCCACATTAATTTCCCACGTTATTTAATGCTGGCTGTGTGTTTCTTTACTCTATCTTTCAAAATCAATTTATTTTATAATTGAATAGTCCAAGTATTCTTTGAATATCTTTTTTTTTAATTACAACAGATCATTATATACATTTTTCCTTTCATACTTAATGAAGAAAAATATTTTTTGTATTATTACATCAATTTTACACACATGGGTCAAAAATGACTCATTCATCCAAAATTGATTTAAAATTAAATGACCTAATACTATAATAATAGTAATTTGTTTCAAATAGTTACTTTAGCAGTAGGAGGGGCCAAACACTCATATATTGAATATATTTAACATGTTTATGTATCATTTTGTCACATCTGTATCTGGGAGGTTTTCACATCGCTTCACTTTTTCCACATTTTGTTATGTTACAGCCTTGTAACATTCCAAAATTGATTAAATTAATTTCTCCTTCAAATATACACACAATACCCCATAATGAAATGTTTGACCCATGTTGTGCATTAGAAGCGTAGTGATACAAAAAGGTTTTTTTTTTCAAAGAGTAAGAAATGAAAACAAATAATTAGGATGTATCAAAAACAAGTTGATTGAGGAAAACCTTTAAAACTCACTTTAGACCCATGTTGTGCATCAAAGGGTTAAGAAAGTGAGTCTGACTTAATGGTGAAGGGATAAACTTCAGCAGCAAAGTTTGCCTGCTTTGACTGACAACATTTGCCTGTATGAACTTCATCTGACCAAAGGCGGCATCAGTCATGACCTTCACTCTTTTACGCTCCGCTGCCTGGGAGTCAGGCCAGGCCTCTCAAAGGAGGTGAAGGGAGAGTCAATGATCCTCTGTTCCCAGAAGTTTCATGCTTTGATCAGAGTGATGCAGCACTGCACCACACGGCCACGGAGGAGGCCATGACTGTCTTGTAAAACTGAATGAGTGGTGTCCTGAAGTGAAGACTTTCTTGAAGATGATTTCTGCCCTGAATGTGGACAAATTAATTCTAATCTTTTTGAGTTAGTGCAATTTGTGAACAATAACGTTGCTCCTCACAACTGGGCAAGCTCATTAGACAGCTGAAAAGTTACATGTGACGAGAAATTAGTTTTTTACTTCCTTTTAGTTGGCAAAAACTTACCAAAAGGAATTTCCTAAACTATGATATAAATGAGACCATACCTGAATTAGAAGTGTGTAATGTAGGTTTTTTTTTTTTTTTTTTCATTATTTCCTCTTGTTAATCTGCATTTTTGTGGTAAGCTGGAATTCCTAAATGATTTATGATGCCCCCTGCTGAAAGACACAGAGCAATAAAGAGTCATTTATCACACTGAAAACATTAATTTACACTGAAATTAGTTGCCTGGGGGTTAAAACAGAAAAGTACTTAATTATTCTTGTAATTCTTTAAACTTTCAGTGCATGTAGTATATACTGTAAAACACTGGAGTAAAATGGATCTATTTTTTAAATGGACACTAAAAAAGGTGTAGGTATAATTCAGAACATCAGATCACTGATATGAAAATAAATAAAATGCTGATTGTATTTAATACAAAGTTAGATGTGAAATAAAAAGTGTTGATTAAGCACAAGCTCATCCCTCAAACTTAATAAAACTCACAGGAGATAAAGACGAAACAATACTGGAAGCCTTACACTATTAACACTAATTGCTTTACAAATACAAACTGTAATTACAGCCAGAAAAATATTTATTGAATTTCTAACATTTGTCCAAGAACCTGCTAATGAATCTGGCTTCAAACCATAATTCACAGCTGAGTTAAATGTCGTGTTTGCAGAGCTCAGTGTTGTAATTCAAACTCTAACAGATGCTAATGAGCCTTCCAGTTTTCCAGTTTCTTTTAGAGGAAAAGAGTAAAAGAGACTTGGTCAGATCTTTAGAGGCTTCCTGGGTCTGAAAATCAAAGGCCTCATTGAAAACCAAATGGGGCAACATCAGTGGATTACAAGGCTTCAAACAGCAGGGACCAATGATGGAGGCTGCAGGTCAACACGGGGGAGAGACGCTGAGTTAAGACAAGAGATATAAATGACAATCCTGTTTTTAACTGATTCATAATACAGTTGTAGGATTTTTTTATCATGATGTTAGCTCATTTAAATCTGATGTCTAACATTTTTTATGGTTATAATAAAGGGTTTTAACAGGCCAAAGAGTCTAAAAAGGACTTTCACACTTCACATGCAGATATTACAGAAATAATTCTTATTCCAAATCTCAAATTTCTTGATGTGCTTTCAAATGTGACAATTGATTTCGGTGCGTGTGGTGACACAGAGAGGTTGTGGCTGCTCCTATTGGGCAGTCCTCATGAATAAGCCATATGATTTCCAGTAAAAACAAATGAACTGGAATGCAAATGTGTCACGCAAAAGTGGGACTGGTGATCGAGCAATGTAGTGTGGATGACAATCAGCTGAGAGGTATTTCAACCATTAGTTTGTGTCCTGTTGTTTTGAGTTATGTCAGAAGTAGCTTTTTTTAAGAGTAACCCTAGTCTCTTTTTCTAACCTTAGGATAGTGGTTTTGTTGCCGAACCTTAAGGAAGTGGCTTTGGTGGTCAGAACTGGACAGTATTTTGTCACTGAAAGAAGAGGAGAGAATGAAAATGAAGGCTTTTCTCCATGGAAAAGATATCCTCTCTCGTAATCAAATGCAGATTAATATTAAAAACATTCGTTTACAATGTGGGTAGAAGAAAACGGCATGGGCCACAAAGTTCACAAAATACCTCCTGTACAACTGAGCATAATGTGAAAGACGGAATTAGACCGTAAAGCTAAGCGATATTGTATTTTAAAAGTAAACAATATCTTTATTGAATTTCAATATATCTGGCTTAAAGGGACAGATACATTTTTTTTATCTTACTTGTAGTGCTATTTATTTGTTGAGATTGTTTTGGTGAGTTGTTTCATGCAGTAACTATCCTAGAAAGAAAATAGTTCCTACATGAAACTGCTCACCACCAGATCGAGAGAAGACGGACCACTCACACCAAAACGATCTAGATAATAAATGGAACTACACCTACACCTTGTTTGGGGGTTAAATGTCCATCTAAAATAACGTATAAATGAAGCTGTGTTACTTTTCATTACACTATAGTTAATTCCAACAACGATAACGACAGCTATACTTCCTGCGTCAGTTCCAGATAAAGGCTGAAATGAATTATGCTATCAACATGTCAGGTTCAGTGACCTCTTTGCTCGAAATGTAAAGTGCACTTTAGATCTATGAACTTCAAAGAGGCTGTTTGCCTTATCACACTGTAACACCACAACATCTTTGTAGAGGCTATAAACAGTTTTGCAGAGGTGGAAAGTAACTCAAGTGCTGCACTTCAGCACACATTTGAGGTACTTCCATTTTATGTTATTTTATATTTCTACTCCACCACATTTCATCAGGAAATAATGTACATTTTGCTCCACTGCATGTATTTTACAGCTTTTAGCTGCACCTTACTTTTGCAGATTAAGGTTCTACATAACTTGAATAGTGTACGATAAACAGCCAGAAACACGTTTTCATTTTGAAAAAAACTTTTTACTTCAAATATCAACATTTTCTCAGAAAGTATAAATAATGATTTATGATTGATTTCAATTTTTATACAAAAATAATACATTAGGAAGAGAAAAAAAAATCATGTCCTGTCACACAAGTATGAGTGCCCTCTGATCAGATGGCAGTAGATGTGCCTATAATAACAGTCACAAACCAACCAACATAATAATAACAAATGTAGTGACCTAATATTGAACAGGAGACTGGATCTGACACACTTATGATACGAAGGTTCGACAGTGGAAATGGCTGCGGGTAGTTATAGTGATTGTTGATTACAAATTTGGTCCCCATCTCAACCTTTCTCATCATTGTCCAGCTAAGTTAATGTAGAAAATAAGCCTGTATCCCGCTTTGTAAATCTGCACAAATCAAACATGCACAAAGACAAGGGAAAGATGAGAGAAACTGTAAGAAAATGACAAAGGAGTTTTTGGTTAGTTCAGTAAGAAGCTGAGCTGAACAAACCGCGGTCAACACAGAGAAGGAAGATAGCTTATGTCCAAACAGACCTGACACCTCTTCCTAACATATAGTGAGCGAGTGAACTCTCAGGAAAATTGTCTCGATAATTACAACTACAAGAATATAAAATATATATATTGTAGTCCGCCTGACACAAGCGCCACAACATTTATAGCTTTTAGGGTTGTGCAGTAGTGTTTGCCACTGGCCCATAGACTTTACATTATATTGACGTCACAGATTTTTAAACCACTTGTCTTGGCTTGAAGAAAGTTCTACAAATATAGGCGTAAAAAAATTCACAATAGAGAAAGTCATAATTGACCTTTTTACAGTTCAAGGTGTCCTGTCAACAGTTTTACTGGCATCTTGTTTATGATGGTGGTCTATGGGGAAAATGTTTCATTGGTTGCAGGGGGGGCTCCAGTTCTATAATATATCTATACATGTATAACAAGCAATGTTGCAGTGCGAGGAGGTGGAGAAATGTTTGTTTGCATTTCTCCCTCTGCATATAGTAACTGTCCATGTTATTTATTCATAACATACCTAATTTTTTTCAAGTTGGAATGATTGTGATTTGTGATTCTTAATATTTTATAGAGGCTTAAAATTATATGGAGATGTGAAAAACTGTTACTGATTAACTTTCTGTTGCTGTAAGTGTCAATTTTGACCAATTAAAAAAAGTTGGAAAAGGAGGAAGTGCACAGACTTTGCAAAAACACAAAAATTTCAGCCACGGTGAGCAGTCGCTTAGCTGGTTGGCTGATGCACAGAGCAGGTCATCAAAAATCTAAGGTTCAGTTATTTGCTTCAAGTCCAGTTAGGAAGAGGTGTGACACTGATCCCACAGCAGCTGCTCCTCTCCCCAACATTTCTCAGTCTGTGTGGATTCCTGTATGATTAGAGCAGCTGCTGTCACAACACTGGCCCCGTTCATGTCTCTCTCCTTCACAGAATACCGGACTAAGATGACTGTTTTGTTTCTGAATACTTGTCAATATTTTCATTCTGACCTACCCGCCTTGATTTATGATGAGGAGTTATTGACAATATTTGTCCTATTTGGTATCGCTTCACATTGAGGCAGGAAGTGGGAGAGGGAGGTGAGTCCCATTCCTGAAATTCACCTGAACCTGTGTGCAAACAACACGGAGGGGAAGGGCCACAGTTAAAGTGTGTGAGTCAGTCCTTGCTCCGTTAGCACAGCAGGCTTATTCTTTGGCATATTTGTCACGCATACATCCATCTGCTTTTGTGTTATTTTACAGGCAGCTTTATCAACTCCATACTGTATATATATATATATATATATATATATATATATATATAATTTTTGGTGACTTCACTGATAGTGCATATCCATTTCCAGTCTCAAGTGTGTGGAGCCAGTCATACAAAGCATTGCATACACCTAATGACGCATTGCATAGTCCTTTCAAGATTGTCAAAGTTTTTTCAATCACAGTATACACATTGAACAACTTGATGTGATGAATCCGTCTGAATTCATCGCCTGCACTAATGCTATAGCACAGTAAGACTGTGTGTGAGAGAATAACATGGAAGACTCCTTAAAAAACCAGCTAAGAAAGTCAGATGCATGCACAAGATCAATACAGGGTGATTGTGATTGTCACACAGTTCTGCTCACGTGCAAGGCAATGTGTGTCGGCATCCGGGAACTTGTTGCGAGTCTTTCAGCCTTTACAGAGGCTGATCACTGTCTCTGTTAGTTTCAGGGTGTCGGCGTATTTCCACCTTAAATCACAGTGTAATATAAGGAGTCCCGGAGCCTTCGTTCAAGTCCGTACCTTGACAGTTTGTGAGCGCTTTTTGGGTGTTTTTTGTTCCTTTGTAGTGTCAGAAAAGAGGGGCATAAAAAAGTGAATACTGTTTTCAAAGATTGTGTTAAAATCATCCTTGTTGATCATTTGTGTGTGCGCGAGCAAGCGAGCGAGGGGAATCCATCGAGTCTCCTCACTTTCAGGTGCAGTGAGTTTGTTTTTTCTTCACCCCTCCCCTCCACCTCTGTCCCCATTTCTCATTTTCACCGCCTGGCCCACCGTCGTCGCCACTCCTCTCGTTTTGTTGACTGACTCATCATCCAGCGCGCCGTTGCCAGTTATTAAGAGTTGTCATGGTTACAGCGGTGAGAGGGTGGAAAAATGTGCTCCCGTTGCCCAGCACCGAGGAAGTCAGGTGGACGCTCTCACCAAGCCTGAAGAGGACACTGAAAGGACAAGGAGAGAAATGTGAGACAAAGTAGGCCTATGTTACGTAAAACATTAAATGCAATCTGTCCAGGTATATATAATATACATATGTGTGTGTGTATATATATATATATATATATACACATACATACATACATATATATACATATCAAGGATTCCTGAAAGTGACAAATGAATTTATGCTACTTTATACTTCCACTTCACTACATTTTCAGAGGGAATTATTATACATTTTCAACTCAACTATATTTATTTTACAAGTTTATAAAGCATGATGCATTTTTATAGGTTATATTCATACTATCTGTACTACAGCCTCAATTTTAAACAAAAAGTTGGAACGCTGTGTACAATGGAAATGAAAACATGTTTGGACATTAAATATTTTGTGTATGTGCCAGATTCAATTGAATGTAGGTTGGAAATCATTGTATTCCCACAGCGTCCCAACCCACCTTGACCAACTACAGTGTTTAAGTGCTGCTCACATGATTCATTTATATGTTTATTGTGTCTTTTATTATTATTTTGGTTTGCTGAAAGTTGCTGAATATCTTTTATTTTTCAAGCAAAGTTTAAGATTTGGGGCTGTTTTGCTTCCGTAACTTATACTGGAAAGAAAACATCCAAAATACACAATTAGATGTTTATTTTTACTCCACTTTGCAACTGTAGATTTATCCTAAATTCAACAAAAGTGAGCATCTGATAATTCCTGAGTGACATATTTAAAAATATCAGAAAAAATAATGATCTTAATGTAAGTTTTCAACTGGGTGATATCTGACCATTTTAACAGTCTTCACATCTATTATTCACCCTAAATATTGAACGCAGTACATTTATTTCTAACGGAGGTGTGGTACTTTTACCACGCTAAATGATTTGAATCTCTGATCCCTGATTTGAATTTCTTCCACCACGGGTAAACACAGCCCTGCACCTTCATGTGCCACACCTGACCAAATACATTCCTCATCCCTCTTCTCCTGACTCTCAAAAGCCTTGTTTCCATTGAAATGCTCTCTCTTTTTTTAGATTGTTTGTGGAATTTATTTCTTCTCCTGCCTCTGCAGGGGAGGAGGCAGGTGACCCTGGTGTGACCCTGCGGCCAGCAAACAGCTTCACCTGATAAAGCTGACCCGCAGCTAAGACCTGAGTCATTAGACGGCAGGCTGTGAGCAGAGGTGAGTTTGAAACAGGCTCAGGTATAATGGAGGGTTCTCGGTAAACAATGAGCGTTATAAAGGCTGAGCACGCTGGTTGTGTCACGAGAAGAAGGCTGCCTCGTCCAAATAAAGGCCTGATAAGAAAATACCTGGGAGAGCCTGTGAGCTAATTGCTCTCTAAATAAATGGGTTTGTGAAATACCACTGGCTGATGAAAAGTAACCATCAGTCCTGCTCTTAAAAACAATTTTGAGGTGATGGTACTCCAATTACATTTCAGATATTGTTAAATATATTAATATTATAAATATTGTTTTCTTTCACACAGTTTTAGATTTTGATAGATGTAGCGAGTAGTGACTATATTAGTAAGATTTTATGAAAATAAAAAAACAGGTGATAAAAATTATTAATAATAATATGAATTCAATTACAAATATATTATTTTTAAAAAGTGCAATGAATGAAAAAAAAATCAAATAGTTCAACAACAGAAAATAGGTGAATAAAAAAAAAAAAGTGAAAATGTGTCGCTTTCTGAGGTATTACATCATAGTATAGTATAGTATCGAACAGTTTGGGATTTTGGACTGTTGGCCAGAAAAAACAATTCATGTAATGAAGTCACCAAGGGCATTTTACACTGTTTTCCTAACCTTTTTTACAGACTAAACACAACAAGTAATTAAGAAAAAATGTTGACATTAATTAATAACAAAACCAATCCCCACAATGCATTATTAAAGATTAAACCAGTGATTCCCAACTTCTACTGGCTTCTGACAAAAAGCGGCTATAGTCACATCAGTCTTTAGTTTGTATGTATGAAAATTGTTTCATTTGCAGTCCATTAAATATGTTACACAACTTCATCTGTATTGATGAAAATCTTTATATTTGACTTTGACATTTATTTTAGTTTGCTTTATTGTTTTATTTTTGTATAAATATATATTTTAGAATTATATTTTACTGTGTGCTATTGCTTGCTTGCTTTTATTGTTTTTATCGTGTGTTTCTTTTTTATCTGTGTATTCTGTAAAGCACTTTGTGAATGTAACATGCAAGATAAATAAATTTGTCTTAACTGAATTATTTTTGTTCAAGTGTATCAATAAACAGCTTATTGTCCCAGGAGAAAGGGCAGTACCCTGACTGAAATGTGTCTATATTTCACAGCGTCAGAGAGATTTGTTTTACTTCCTTCCTCCACTGAGGATGCACCGCGCTCTGAGCTATCATCCCATCAACACATCTGTCTGTCAGTAGCAGCGCGGCGGTACGAGTGCTCGGCCTCAGCGTGGGAAATTGAGCGTGTGAAAGCACCGTGGACAACATTTCAGGCTAGAGCGATCACCGTGAGCAGGGAGAAGTAGGAAAGAGGAAGAGGTGTAATTACCCAAAAAGAAAAAAAAAATCCCCCCACCACCCGTCCCATCTCATCTCCAGCCTCACTGTAGCATGGAGGAAAGTACCAGCACACAAGACTTGAGAACTTTGATGAACAGCGCGGCTCATTTCCTGATCGCAGAGGTAACTCTCAGCAGGGAGAGGAAAGTGAAAGGAGGCAGCATTAATCAAGAGGCGTTCAGGCTGAGGGAGCAGGTGATTGATTAGACGTCTGTTTAAGAGGAAATAGGAATTCTGAGGAGTATACTATCCATATAACTGTCTCGTCTGTTAGTTTGGAGCCACATGAAAGCATTTAAACACAAAACTAAAAAGTTAAAGAAGCAGTGTGCACGGCTACATAAAGGATGTGATTTGGGTGGGATTTTGGTGAATTTTACTCATTTAAACTGCGTGACTGAACTGATAAAATTGTATTTACCCAGGAGAGACCCCCAAGTTGCACCATCTTGTTTACACCAGCGTCCTAATGTGACAGGAATTAAACAAGTCAACACACAATCATTACACACACACACACACTTCTCCCCGTCGTGATGTAGTTCCTGCTGTTATAGTACGTGTGCGCTTTTGATTGTGTTGTATCTTTGAGTCAGAACAGGGTGAGGGTGATTTCTGAGTGATCTGTGAGCTAATCAAAGTGTTGCAGTACTTTTCAAAAGAGATTTGATGAAAAGATTGTACTCCTTTTTGCAAAATGTAAGAATTACAACAAAAACTGTGATAACATTTTTTTTTACTGCTGATTGTCATGCAGATACCCCCACACTGATTACAGACTTTAACTGCATCTAATACATCTAACTGTGATATAATGTGACTGACCGTCTTGCTTGAGGACATGGAGCTGAGGGTGCTGATGCTGTTGGCGTCTGTGACCACCATGGCCGAGGGGAAACGTGACGGGTGGGAATATTGCGGGGGCTCTTGCTTGTGAGGATACACTGCAATAAAAAGTCAGACAGATGGTTAGATTTACACCCATGTACATTAATATTTTAACAAGGCGTTCTCACTCGCAACTCGTCGCATATGGACGCTCTATGTAACTCTCTAGCGGCAGTTTTGCACCTGGAGGGCTCTCCCGTAAAGCATGATGATGTAGCATAAGAGCTGGAAAGTTTACGTCGTGATGAGGTCAGGGTGGCCGGATGAGTCAAACAAGCTCAGGACCAAAAGTAACTTAAAGTTAAAAAAACATACTTATTTAACCCAAACTACAATCTTTTTCTTAAATCTAACCACGTAGGTTTCAAGCCTCAATCTAAGCATCAAATTTCAACACAGTAGAGGACATTTGGCCACGGTCTCATGGTGTCTATTTCAAAACTGGGAGTTTTATAGATCGGACTTCTCTGCACAAGTGACGCAAGGGGTCGTGACCAAGCGTCGGTATGTGACGAGTAAGGAGTGAGAACATTTACAAAGTGTAACCAGATTAGAAAGAGGCAAAATATCTGACATCTGTCGTCTCATTCATAGATGTGCCTGTTTTTAGGCTGCATTTTTAAATTTAATGTTAGCTTTCATTGCTTCAGAAGTTTACACGACAGTATAAATAAAGCCAATATAACTCACTGGTTCCCAATCTTGAGATATGACATCTTAAAGGGTCCCTTAGGAGCTTCTACACAAAATTATGTTTATTTTCTCCAATTTAAGAAAAAAACATTTGGATAGTTTTACCATTCAGGGTTCTAAATTAATCCAAATAAAACAACCTCTGCTTCAGAAGTTTTTAACTGTTGTTATAATTGTGCACGTCTCTAAAGTTTCTAAAATGAGAGTGATCACCGGAAAATATAAAATCAATGTTTTTAAACTGCTCACACACAGACCATAGCTTTTAAAACGACACAAGCATCAACAGTCAGAGACAACTGATTAAGAAAGCACACTAGCTTGAATACAAAAAAGATGAAAGTAGGAAACACTGTTACTGACTGTGCGAGTGTGTGACAGTAGCCATGAACGGCTGCTGGCTCATGTGGCTGGGGGACTGCTGCATCAGGCTCTGCTGGTGGGGGCTGTGGAGCTGCTGGGAAAACTGCACCGGCTGCAGCGCCGCAAGGCTGCCCGCCACGCTGTTGATCACTGGCACCGTCTGAGATTGCGATGTGTTTAGACCTAGTGAGACACAGCAGAAAGTCAAGCCATGCCATGGATAAATATTAAATGTATTTCACTTCTTTTCTGGAGGACTTACTCTGTGCTATGGCCATGACTCCAGATAGAGGCATGATGAGGTTCTGTGTCTGCTGATGACTGTGATGGGAACTGTGGATGTTTGTCAGTGTGCTGACTGGAGGAAGTCCTCCACCTGAACCTGAAATCTGCAGAAAGATGAAAGAAACAGATCAAATTACAGTACTGATTTAACAGACTACAACACTCAGAGGCATGAGAACTCTGTATTTTCAAAGTGAAACAGATGTTGGTTACTAAACAAACAACAGACATAAATGTTGACTTTGTTCACATTCTTTTGTATAACACTACACTTGTGTAACTCCACTCATACACGGCACACAAGCAAGTACTGATAAGACACAAAAGGTGTAGAAGAAAAAAATCATACTAAAAATGTCAGCAAGAAGACTGTACATGAGTTTGTGCAGCACATTGACTGAGTTTGTACCTGCATGTTGGTTCATACGAATG
Source organism: Centropristis striata (assembly GCF_030273125.1). Classification (NCBI taxonomy): domain Eukaryota; kingdom Metazoa; phylum Chordata; class Actinopteri; order Perciformes; family Serranidae; genus Centropristis; species Centropristis striata. The sequence continues at coordinate 11,680,708 of NC_081520.1, read as the reverse complement.
TCAACATGGATATTTGCACAAAATCAACATCAGTGCATTTACAGTTACAGCTTTCTGGAGCAGTATCCTCCCACTCTGCAGGGCTGCAGCTATTTGACTACTGCCAGCTGCCCACAGAAGACAGAGCGGCCAAACACACATCTGCAGATAAGAAACTGTCAGCTCTGACCTGCAGTACACTACACTGCCTGCCCTCGCTGTGCTCATTTCACGTAATGCTGCTGTGAAAGGCAGAAGTATTTTGATCTGACAGGGAAGTTAGTGAACTTCAGTTGCTTAACATTATACATTATCCCACCCTGAAGCAGATAAGTGGTAGAATTTAGGGTTTTATGGCAATTTAATTTCAGTGCAAAGAAAAATATTGTTATTTTGACAGTAAATCACATATCAAATTGCAAAAGTTGCACCACCACTCAAACGCTATGGGCCCACGCACAGGTTTCCTTGTCACTGATCAAATATTGGACTAGGGCAGAAGGGAGAAACTCTGAAGTCGACACAAAACAAAACATCAGGTATAATCAAATGTTGGCGTCATTTCTATGGTAGAACAAGCAACGCTCCACCTGTGTCTCCTCTGCGAGGCATTTAATCAATAAGGACAGAATGTTTCTTTGTCAGGTTTATTGGCTGAGCGATGAACATGCCCGGTACACTCTGGTGAAGGCTACGTGCGTGTGCAGCCATGGCCTGCCACCCCGGCTCCACCTTCCAAACAGAGCAGTACAATGTGCTAATTGTTGGCTCTTGCCCGTGGGTCCATGGGAGAGGAGGTTCAGGAACTTGCTTTGTACGTTTATGCTAAACGCAGGCCGGGTCTTATCTAATCTGAGGCCATGAGGGCCCAGGTGTGTTCACTCACCATCTTGTCAGGTGACAGCAGACTGTGGCTGTGGTCCAATCCTCCCGGAGACACCTGCTGGAGCACCGACTGGCTGGTCGCCATCGCGTTGCTACTGTGGTGGCTGATGGTGGTGGAGGAGGTGACCTCACCCGGGCCTTGGCTGTAACGCACTGAGAGAGAGAGAGACAGAAAGTTAGTTTCACTTGTCGTGTCCTACAAATATACCAGTTATGTAGGGCAGAGAGATAGCGGCTTTGTTCTGTGCTGAGAAACGCTGCTGTCATTCCAATCAACCTGCTCTTTGAGTCAGACAGGAGAGGACAGAGCAAACAAACACAGTGACCCGTCTGCTGCTATCTGTGTAGCTCAGCCAAGGCCATGCACTGCACTCACAACAGCAGAACTCCCCTCAGAATCTCTGATCAGCACACAAATGCTACAGATTATATGCCTAATTACGTCAGTGTGAAGTTTCCCCAGTATTATCAACAACATGTACTTATTAAAGTAAAAGTAAAAGCAGAAAAGTGTTATATTGTTATATATTATGCTCTCAGATCATTCTGCAGAGCTCAATATATAAGGCTATATATTGCTATTAAAGTCCTCGCTGTACTAGGATTGAAGAAAAGTTTGAGATTCTGGTATTGTGACAACCCTACAAAGGACATAAAGAACTCTGCAGTGATTTAGTGAATGTGCTTTTTGTAGTATTTTCACATACTGACAGTGAAGTTGCAATGAAAAAGTAATTCTTCTTTTAGTGCCATCCTTTAATCCCGTGTCTAGACTTTCCAGAGGAATGCCTCACCCCACCACAACCGACAATCAAATGCCTGTTTGCTGATGCAGGCCCCCTCTGATATCAACAGAGTAAACATTACACAATTACAAGCAATGTCAAACACATTCTTATCCTCTGGTCTCAGCCTCACACAGACACAGAGAGCGTCCCTCCCTTGGTGACAGCGTAGAGACAGACTCTGTTTGCACTCAGATCTCACATCTTCCGCGAGCCCTCTGTCCCTGACCCAGGTGTGACAGCTTGAACGCCCCGTCGAAGTCGGTCAGACATGACAGAAGGCATTGATATACAGCCATTTTGAGATAAAGGAGGAGGGCGAGGCGCTGACACTAAATGTGACCAATGTGGAGGGCATTGATTTCTTGTCGCTGCTGGAAACTGGAACAGGATGTGTTTGCAGATTTGAAAGTTTGCTTCAGGTGTCAGGGAAAAACGAATCGGCATCATTTTTCATCCTAAAATCATCTTTCTTTGAGATGTTGGATGTGTAAATCTTCATGTAGGGCTATATCACAGCAGTTATCGTAATAATCTGGCACAAGATGGTGAACATTTAGAGAGTTACCTGAGAACACTGATTCCACTCTTTTGTCTGTGCGCCTAAAGAAAGCTACAATCAGAAGGTGGCTATCTTAGTTCAGCATAAAGACTGTAAACAGGTGGTAACAGCTAACGTGTTCAAAGGTTACAAAATTTGCATTAAATTGGACTTTTTGCATATTTAACAAACAGGAACAGTTATGAGTAATAAATGACCTTGCAAGAAAGTGAAACTATGTTCAATAAAGGCTACATAAACACAGTGTGCTCTGAGCTCTCTTTGTTTTGTCTGACTATTATAAAATGGCATTACATCTGTCTAAATACAACCTGTTTTGTCTTATTAAACTATCATACGCCCCTTTTAGGAGCATTAAATGTGGGGTCTTTTTTGAGCTACTACATAAGGGTAGAATAGCATCTAAATGTAGCATACTGTGGATCTGATTACACCATGATATTGTAAAATGGCATCTAATAGTGTAAAAACTCCTACTTAGTTTATAATTAGAGTAGAAGTATAGTATATTTTATATATGCTGTTTCTAGTACAGCATCATTTAGGTGTATGGTGTCTAACTACTAGTTTATTTGTTTACTGTCAAATAAATCTTGTTTCTAGTTTTTGTCTAACGTGATACAAAGTATGTGATGTAACATAAAATAAAGTGTGAACTATGTTACTTGATGAGTTTTAAAGTTGCTGGTAACTTTAGCTAGATTTTTTTTATTTGGAAAGAGCCAGGCTAACTGTTTCCCCCCATTTCCAGCTAAATTAACTTACTTTAGGCTCCAGCTTCACATAATATAACAGCCAGATATGAGATTTTTTGCAACTCTCAGCAAGAAAGCAAAGCAGCTATTCCTTTGACCACAGACACTTCATTTAAAGGCGTAAGAAACTATTGATACAATTGACTATCCTGTAATTATATTTTTGTGATACTGTGACTCTTAAAAACTAGTTTTTATTAGCAGCTTACATGCAAAGATCTGTAGTATAGTATGCTGTGGTGGTGTGTTCTTTATACTATAACAGTTTTCCGTAAAAATTAGAAGAAAAAAATATTTTGAAAATATTTCAATATATCTCCTTGCCTGCAGTAACACAGTATATAACCATGTATTGGAATGTAACCCCTGTATCGTGATATGCATCTTATCGCCTGATTCTTGTCAACACACAGCCTGACTCCAAATACAAATAGCTTATTGCTTGTCTAAAGCCACAGCACCATATTTCATCCTAAAGTACCTGTCCTCCATTTTGTTCAGCCCACAGACTTCATATTGTCTACTGCAACACACTAGCAGCCCCACAACACTCGAGCGTGCCTTGTAAACACTGCCACAGAACAATAAAGCACTCCATTGGACTCATGACCCCCATTGCCACACAATACAGGAGGACTCATAAAAAGGCAGTTATCTCGGTGCTGGGCGACCTCTTAAAGTGTCGGACAGAGAAAAGGATGCTATTCAGGCCAGTTTTGTTTCTTTGGGTTCAGCTGTAATTCTAGCTGCAGGGAACCTTGGAGTCAGTAAGGACGACTTCCACAATCTAAACTGAGTTCTAGAAAGCAAATATCTAGAGACACACTTAAAGTTACTCATCACTGAGATAACTTTACTTTACGTGGAGATTGTGTAAAACTTTGCTCTGGCCATGTGGGGCAATCCATGAAAAGCTGAGGCGTCCTTTTCGAGAGCAGGGGGGATGGCGAGAACTTCAGAAGGGGAGTGGTAGCAAGGATCTTCAGCAGGTTTAAAAGGCTCTAGCTCCCTGTGTGACCCATGTAATATCAAAGCCTGCCTCCCCAACCCCAGGCAGTGCTCATTGTAGTGCCGCTGCATATGACAGACCTCCTGGGTCTCTGCAGGACGTATCCAGTCTCTTCTTTGTGGCCCTCTGGGAAACACAGAGTGGTGGAAAGTGCAGCGCTAGGCCATCCTTTTCTGTGTGTGTGTGTGTGTGTGTGTGTGTGTGTGTGTGTGTGTGTCTTGTTTTAAGATAGCCTGAGGTGACGGAAAGCAGCACAACCTACGGGTAATCCCCCCCACTACTGTGTCAGATCAGGAACTTCTGAGTCTGCTAGTTTTGTAATGTGCAGAACAATGCAGTGCAGCTTACACAGCAATTATTCAATTTTATGGAGGCAATTAGAAGTGGTGGCAAATATAAAAATACACTATTGCAAATTAAAAAGTCCTGCATTAAAAATCTTTAATAAATAAATGTACAGAAGTTTAAGTAAAATGTTCTTAGAGTATCAAAAGTAAAAGTACCTGTGTACCCTGTGACTGAAATATTATTATGTTTTAAATTATGAGATTGTTGCCGATATATATATACAGTATGTGCAGGCAGCATCTTACTTTTGTAGCTAGTTTTAACTGCTTTATGTGCAGCGCGGTAGTTTCATGCATTGGTTCCTAGTCCAGGGGTCGGCCCCCTTTAAAAGGTCACAAGATAAATCTATGGGGTAGTAAGAGGATCAATGGAACTGCAAAGAAGATCAAATAAACTTCTGCAGCAATGATTTGCATTCATTTTCTATAATTATTAATAATGTGTTCCTTTCTTGTAAAAATTGAAAGTTTTAGTTAGAGATCTGAAAATTGGCAAGGACCTCCAGCCATAGACTGATTTTTTGTAAAGTAAAATTGTTTTGAATCAATAGTTAAATCCTTAACAATACATATAATCATATTTTGTAAAATGATTTAAGAAATCTAATCTGAAAAGGTACAATATTTCCCTCTGAATTGTAGAGTCTTAAAAGTATATGGTAACATAGGTAAGTGTGCCTAGGTTTTTGTCATCAAATAAATATAGTGATGTAAAAAGTACACTATTTCCCTCTGACATGTTGGAGTATAAGGTGACATAAAATGGAAATACTTGAGATGCAAGCAAGCAATCTTTTCTTTATCTGATTATTTCTGCATGATCTTAATAAATATAAAGTTGTAAATTATGATTTAATTCACATTTTTATGACATTAACTAACTTGTTAGCAGGGACTAATGCATCAAAGTGAAATGCAAGTAAGATGGATAACTTGAGCTCTGTAAACGTTATTAGTGGATCAGTTGGTAAATATTACATAGGAAAACACAGGTGCATGCGCACATACACCTGCTGACAAACTGTGTAATCTGCCTGAGATCAATTTCATTTCTTAAAGTAAAAAAAGGCCACCACCAAAACTGTACGACACACTGTTTGACTGTCTATCCAGTTGTGACCGATTGATCAACGAACTGTGACAGAATCAATAAAAACTCCCAAAGTAAGAGGAGTTTCTTTGATCTGACCCAGCAGTGACCTCTCTCGTATGACTGAAGGTGTGGCGGCGGTTTAAAGAGGGGAGGAGGCAACTAACTTTCTATGTTGGCGAAGAAGGGGTCATCAGTCCTGTCTGGCCAGAAAAGAGCCAATACCCCAGTGGACAGCTCCTGCTGCTCCAAGTCTGCACCCAGCCTCAGCAACTATACCAGTGCCCATAAAGATGTGGGGGGAGGCTTTAAAATCAGTCCTCCTCAAGGCCCAGCAGATAAATGAACCTAGGTTACAGTCACTGCAGTCTTCTAATACACCACAGACAATGGGACCTCCTGCTGAGGGAGAGTATAGAGAGTAGAAGTCAGAGGAGCCCCTTATCAAAGGCCTGGGAGATGTAGTAGCAAAGGATTTTAATTGTCCATTAAGCATGCATAATACAGGCCGTGCCCTAGCAACGCAATGAGACGCCCCGCTGGGATATTATTGTCAGGCCAGGGGCTGACACTGAAAAACAGCTGATGCTGTCAGCAGGATGCCAGCAGGACACCTTGTAAGCAGCCAGCTGAGGGTTTTTTGGGGGAGCAAAGTGTTTTGCACCATGCACCGACCCTCCTCTACTGCAGCCTTATCACTGACCCCTCTGGCTTGGTAACCTGAGGTCAATGCCTGGTCAGGTGTTCTGAGCAACAACGAAAAAAAAAAAAAAAAACCTCAAGCAAACAGACAATCACCAAAGGTAAAAGAGCAAGCCAAGGCAAACAGTTTGTTTTCCCTTCAAAGCTCACCTCGTGTTCGAACATGAGAGGACAACAATAGGCTCTGAGTGAGACTCTCGAATCACAGTTTTATGGAGGGTGAGTGATGGCACGGATGATAATGCTCTGCGAGGCTTTGTTTTTATGTCGTATACACCAGGTAGACTCAGTCAATACTAATTACTCCAAACGCAAACATCAGGTCAGGGTGAAATGGTCAGAGGAAATAACACACAGCATTTCCTTGTTTTGGAGACTCTGAGCGGAGTCATTAGCAACCTGCATGGGAGGAGGAAATGTGGAAATGATGGCGTTATGTCGAGGTAATCTGGATGTGTCTGTCCCCCCTCCCTGACCCTGGCCTGACCCTGGCCCGTCACAGGATTGTTGCCCTTTGTGTCATGGTCCTCCATGCTGACTTTGGAGTGGTGATTGCAGGTACAATGTGGATTGTTCTCAGTGTGTTTTCAAAGATCAGAATAACAATGGCATTTGCTCAGCTCACTCACTCAGGCTCATTGATCACTTGCCCCCTCTTTCTCTGCTTCTCTGATCACATCAACTGTGCCGCTAACCTTCTCTGACAGCAATTTCACACCGCAAAAAAACGAAATCATGCACTTCTTTGCAATTTTGTCTAAAAATGAATGACTAAACAACTTACATTTCCTATATAAACTGGTTTTAGCATATATTTTTCTCTGTCTCCAGATATGAGGAATTTATCAACATAAGTGATGAATCTGCAGACAAAACATTTAAAGGAGAACCTAGTGATTTAACGCATGAAAGTCTGTTTACAGGTGTTGGAAAGTATTGTGCATTATGGGTAATGTAGGTAAATGAACAGGCCTACTGGGCACAGAACCCAGGCGTTCCCCTGGCCTTTATCTGCAAAATTTCACTTGAAGAGAAACTTACTGGCCACAAAGAGATGCAAAATTACCAAATAGAGACACAAAATAACTACAAAGAGACAAAAAACTACTACACAGAGACAGCAAATGACCATAAAGAGACACTTCACCACGAAAATATGTAAAACGACAACAAAACTAGCCAAAACAAAACAAACTCTGTCTTGTTCCTAGGTAAGTGATGTGGAATCCGCCCAATGACAATGACAAAGAATGAGTGGCAGAAGAGACCTTTCTTTTTAAACTGTCTGACAATCTTATGTGTGTGTAACACTACATTGGTAAAGTACCCTTTCAAAGAAAAATCTGTCAGTGTGACACCTCCTGTCCGCTCTCTGTGATGCTGAACTGAATACAAAGCAATGCCGCCTGGCATCTTACTTGGAGGTGAAGCGCTGCTCTGGGGATGATGTGGCGAACTGTGTGACAGCAGAGGGTTCATGCTGTGAGGCGGTATGGTGATGGCGTCCATGGCCAACTTCTGCCTGAAGGCTTCCTCTTTGCGCCGGTTTGCAAACCAGTTATAGACTCGCACTTCGGTGACCAGATTAGAACCGAGGCCCTGAGCTTTGGAGGGGGACACGCCTCTCTGGAGACACTCGGCTCTGCAGGAAACAGATGAACAAGGTGAGAAATTGGGGTTGATATGGTTTGAGTGACATTTTTCGCAGGCACAGGAAGGTGGCATGTTAATCTACCTGTTGCACTCTTCAACCAAAGCTTCTCTCTCCTCCTTGCTGGGGTTCTTCTGCCGTTCATAAGCCTGGTACAGGATTTGTTGGGATGCGGGTCCCCATTTGAAGCGGTTACGTCTCATTTTCTTGCAGGAGGGCTCGCTGCCGACCTCCTCACCAGACTGACCCATGCCCTGACCGGACGGGTTGAACTCTGGGAAAAAAAACACTGGATCCTGATTGCCTTTGTCTGTCATGTTGCTGCCAGAGCCTTGTACAGCCTGGTTAAACTCTGCAAAACAAGAAGTGGGACATTCAATAAAAGTAATTTAAAAATGTGTTCTTTTATTGCAAAACCACAAAAGGAAAACACAGATTTGTAAAGGGAGAAGTTACTTAGACACATGCTAATGGTGCTTTCTATCCATAAATAGTAATTCTCTTATTTTGATGCATTGTGACAAACTTCTGGCAAAGGCCTATTGCTGCATATAGAGGTCATCCAGCATGATGAGGAAATGTCCAATCCAACTTGATATCCCAAATAAAGTGCTGTAGTGCCAGCAGCTACACATTACAGGCTGGGGCCAAGCTGTGAGAAACTCAAATATTAACTTACGTCTGAGAATTTCCCGCTGTTTCCTGACATACCAGGTGTAGAGGGCCGCTCGCTTCTGTGTTTTCATGGGCGTGCCTTTGTTGAGGTGCTGGGAGAGGTGAGACTGGTTCAGCCCTGTGACGTCCACCACCTCCCGTTGGGGGATGTTGTGCTGCTGCATGTAACCTTTGATCATGCGGGCAGCACGCCATGGATCCTCTCTGGGTTCAGATAAAACACAGGAGCAGAAAACACTCATTTCACCACTGAACTATGCTCAGCTTTTCGAGGGAAGTTGTAAAACACAAAATCACCTTTACTCACATTTAATGGGTGAAATAAAGTTTTTTAATCATGCTTTTTAGTTAAATACATGACAATTTGCCTTATGTAAGGTGGAGGATTTTGGTAGTTGTTGATATTTAAAGGTGTTATTTTATACATTTAACAAAATCTACAAACATGGAAACACTCTGATTATATATGCATGAACTTGTTCCTTTCTTTTAGCTTCACTGTGTCTAAAGGCCTCAAGTTGAAAGAGTAACAAGTCCCCTCACTGACGGCCCGTTTATCATTGCAGCCCGTTCAATAGGCTGTAAATATTTTCAAAGGTTAGTTCAAGTAGATTCAGGCAGGTTGAGAAACTTGGACTTAGTATTTGTTGCCTAAATGCAATATTTCAGCCTTCAAATTTTTAGATTACCTTGTGTGAATTTAAAGTAAGCGTGGATTATATTAATTTAAACTATAAAGGACCCCAAACTGTGTAAAAAAAGCCTTCAAATTAATTGACAAAATGTGAGGTAAAAAGATATTCACCAGATTTTTAAACAATATTTGGAAAATATAAATCTATGAACCCTAACCCTAACCCTGATATATATTTTTTGGCTCAGTTGATTTAATATATATATATATATATATACACACATAAAAATTAAACAAATGCATTCGTCATACATCAGGTGTTCTTTAAATGATAATCATGATAATTTGAGGCATATACTTTCCTGTAAAATCTGATATTTTAATCTCAAAGAAAGGAGAAGTTTATTTATTTTTTTAAATAATTCGTTTTTTCTCTTCTAAGAAATTACATTAACTTGTATCCATATAAACTTCCATATCGGAATTTAGCATTAAAAACATGCTCTTACCTGAAGAATTAGCTCTTCAAATTATTCATTAAACGTCACATTTCTGCTGCAGCATTAAAGTGTAACAGAAACTATTCGCAGGTAAAACAGAGCGTTAGCCTACAGTCCGAGATTAGCAGGCCCAGACACACTGACATCGGTAATTATAGCAAATCTACACACGTCTGTTTGTTTTGGAGAATGTGGAGGCCTACATCTAAGTCTGCGGGTTAAGTGGGAGATGTTAGTTTATAACTTTTGACAATGAATAACCAGATCTCCATTCACTCTAATCACACGCCACTGTGTATCTTTCAGTTGATGATTTATAGAATAAAATTAATAATAACTTAACTACACGTGGGTTAGTTTTGATATTCTTCCGGTCCATGTTAGAGCCTCAAATATTAGTTTTACACGAAATCAAGTGGACTTAGTGGATAAAGGGGATTAGATGCATGATGTACAATTATTATTAGAATAGAATAGTATAAAATTTCTACATGATGTGTTTACTGACACATAAATACATGGAAAAATAAAAATTGTCAATTAATTAGTGATAATAACATTTTATTATTACCCTATTATTTATATTTTATCATTATTGTTATATATATATATATATATATATATATATATATATATATATATATATATATTATTTTTTGCTATTATGTGGTTATCAAGAATGTATTATATTTATGAAATTTGCTAATGATCAAACTAATATTTTTTTTTTTTTAGAATATTTTCCAAAATTCTCAGCCAAAAGTTGTTTCTATTGACTTTCTCTCCTTTATCGTTGAGAGGTGGAGTATATAGTTAATAATAAATAGATCTACGTTCAGCTGATATTTTGCAAAGGCAAAGAAATAATAATCCGTGTGGATAATTAGTAACCAGAATGTAAAACAAAACCGCGGCGGGTTATTTAAAAAATGTAAACAAAGAAAGGAAATACCTTTTGCCATATAAAAGTAAGCCTACATTTATTTATTTTTAACCTTTAAAAAAAAAAAAGCATTTAAAGTGCGCTACGAAACACAGAGCAACCCTATGCGCGCGCTTATTTTCACTTTCTCATTAGTATTAACTTAAGTTTCTACACTTTATAGAATAAAATAAAAAGTCTGTTAAAACTTACGATAGCATGCGGTCCACCTCCGCCCTCTGCTCGGCGGCCTCCTCCGTGTTGAGCGACTGGAGCTCCTTCAGTATCGGCGGGGTGTCGTAGTCGTCCCCGTCCTCGGAGCCCTCGTCCCCGGACAGCTTGCCCTTGCTGTGGCCGTTGGTGAGCGTGTGGAAGACGGGCTTCGAGTCGACGTCCGCCCCGTTCATCTTGCCGCCGCTCTGAGGAGGAGCGGGGGACAGGGGAAGGTTCTCCAGTTTTACTCCAAAGCCCGGCGGGCTGGGGTCCATATCATCCAGGGCCTGGATCAGGACATCTTTGGTAACTCCTGAGTCCAGCAGGGCGCTGAGGAGCTCCTGCTGCAGGGATGTCAGCTTGGATACCATTTTAGAGAACATTAAAAACACAACATAGGCCTGCTGTGTGCGCGCTGCAGCAGAGGGGGAAAGGGAGGATATATTAATAATAATAAAAAAGTTCAAATAAAGTTCCTCTCTACTCCAGTGTTGTAGGGAGTTTGCGGCTGCTGACACCTGCTCCGAGAAGCTGCTTCACTTCCCTGTTGCAGGGGAGGATGGAGCTACTTTGTCATGATGCTTTCAGAGTGCAGGGGGATATAAAACGTGGTAATGAGTGGGCCGGCTGATGGGAGCCTTATGTAAATCCAGTGAATAAGGCCCAGCTCTGGGCCGAGGTAGACATGTGTTTACACTGCTGCACTGCTGCTTTTATTGGCTCCCCTTATCAGCAAAACTTTCATGGACTTTGGACCCTGTTGTATATGCCATAAAGAGTTTTAAGAAAGGCAAGCTGCACATATTCACACCGCTCGATCTTTTATCCTACTTTTATTATGAGACCTTGAAGTATTTCTGTGTTGTCTATTTATTTATACTTATAAAGGACTTCATTCATGTTGTTACTTACAAGAGTTCTCATTATTACTTAATGGGATAATCTTACAGGTGTAAATGACTTGTTGTTTCTGTCATTAATTCGCGGGTTGTTTCCTTTAATGAAGCCTGATAATCTCGTTAGTTGTAGATAAATAGCCTCACATAGAGAAATATTTTAAAGTTAAACTTAAAACTCAGCCAACAATCAGTAGCATTAACCATAAGCCATCCATCCAGCTTCAGGATTAAATAAAATAAAAAAAATACAGTAATAACATGTTTTGTTTTTTTTTCGTTTTTAACTAAAGCTACTAGACATGTGACCACAGCTTGTTACATGGGTCTTCATATATTAAATCGTGGGACAAAAATCCCTTTCAAGTGTTAATTGACTTAATTGTGTCTTATCTGCGCCAGAGTCACGAGACAAAATAAAGTATTTGGTTCCCTAAATTGCTAAATGAAACGCTTCAGTTTTATCTCACTTTGCAAATTTAGAAAAAGACCCATAAAACGTCAATTTACTCAGGAGTTAAATAAACTCTTAATGATTAATGTAACAGGAGAATGAGGTTATTAAGGACCTTTTCACCTTTGTTTCCTTGTGGAAGTGTTCTGTAAATACAACAACAATAATAAAGCTGTTTATCTGTTTATCCTGCTTTAGTTGTACTAAAACAAAGACTGAGAGGTGAACAGGTGCAGCGCGATGTTAAAGGTCTCCAGTCTGACTTTTATATTGTAAACTTTATTCAGTCACTTTATTGCAATCATTAAATTAGATGTTCTCTGCGCTGCATGTAGTCTGTACAGGGAATATTTAGCGAATCAAAATGAGGGGAAATAATTCTCAAGAGCTGCCAAAATATGAAAATAACTGAGTTCGGCACATTCCACTGACGAATCTTTATATAAATCCATATTTTAAAAAAAATGTTTTTCCCAGGTTCAAACTTCACCGGAAGCTCTAAAAATCTGAAAATCTGCTACATTTTTCCACCGTCAGCTGAAAAACTTTCAATAGGATATTAAACGCATTAGTTATATGCTTCAGGAGTTCTGTGAGATGTGTTGTTATAAGAATGGCTGTCGATGAGAACACGTAGGTTACAGGAAAATGTCAAAATAAAAGTTACCTCGAAGTTAAAATTCGAGTTGGACAACTTCATATAAATAACTAAACAAATAGCTATATTAAACATGTAGTATAAAGGTATTTTACATCATGATGCGTTGGCATGTTGTACCTTAATTAGTCAGCGTATCAACGGTGATTAAAAAGGATTTTTGCATTAAACAAGGCAAAAAGTTTGCAGTTTCTTTAAATTAGAGGGAAAATGTTTCTATCCATCTGAGATCACATCAACGTTATAGCGATTTTCAGTCTAAGTTGAATGCCTGTCTGGAGACTGAAATTAGATGATTTAAAATGCTGCTTTCACAACAACTAAAACCTATTTATTGTCTTTTTAAAACTGAATATAAATTGCATTAAATATTGAAATATAAACACTGCAAAAAAAAAACATTATTTCTAGTCAGTTCAAAATAACATTAGTTGACATAAATGTGCTTTCTGAAAGTTTTACTTGCCTCAATATGAATGGAGCAAAAGCTGAGCTGTGTATCTATGGTGCTCTTTGTATACTTCAGCGAAGAGCTCAGTGCATGGGTGCAATATGGTCTCAAACATAAAATTGAAATGCTTTATTTTACATGTCAATAACGTCATGTGGCAATACATTTTAAATTTAAAATGTATTTTAACATTTTATTTTTTGCACAAACTACAATGTCCCTTGTACCACTTTGATTTGTGTGAGAACTTGCATTTTATTTATGTTTATCTTAGATGAAATTTCACCCAAAATAAACAGACATATGGTATATGTCTCAATATTACATCCAAAGTTATAACATTTATATGACTGAATTCTCAAATTGTATTGAGGTAATAGAAAAAATCTTATATTCTGACCTCCTGTATGTCCACAATATTATGAGATTATTAAAAAAATGTCACATTTCAATCATGTGAAAAGGTGGTAGAGAGTAGGATAATATGAAAATTTCATGTCACAATTATCCTGGCCAAAATAATTGTGATTCATGATATTATCCTGATAATCAATAAAATATACTATCATGGTGATTGGAGTTCAAATTGTAGGGGTTGGTCCAGGGGCAGATACCGTCATCGGGCAGGTTCTGCAGGTGGGCACCTCATCCCCCTGTCGCTCTTTAATTTTGAATCCATAATATTTACACACAATTAATTAACAGAGGATTGTGTCTGAAAACAAAATTATTCCAACTTTAAGAGCAACTGTGTATCATCCCATCCCGATTTAAGAGTTTGGTCCTGAAAACTTGAGTGAGATCAGGAGTTAAGATCCGCTTCCTGTACAGCAGCTTAGTTTTAGGGCATCGATTGGCATGGAAATAGACAAATATAATCAGCAAATGGAAAAATCCAAGACATTTTAAGTACTAATTCTTGTTTTGATAAAAGAACATTATCCGCAAGAAAACTGTAATTTCTGACCTCTGAATGAAAAAAAATTCACTTTCTGCAAAACCAACATGAACACAGAAGCCGCTGACCTCTTTTGTGACTATGCATGACACTTTACAACAAGATACTTAGCCAATTATTGGTTAGACATGTAATCTTTCAGTGTAGTATCAATGTGGTTGATCATTAGTAATACACAGGATTTCCCTTAACCTATTAGCCAACATGATGCAGTGAGACTTTCTTTAGCATAACACGTTGTCAGTGGAAGTTTAGTCTTGCAGAAAATTTCTATGATGATCAGAGAGTAATTTATATTGTGTCAATGTAACAATAACAGGGGAAAGAAAACCCATAAAGTTGATGTAACAATCCACTGCAGGAGACATTCCCACTCTGAAGGAATGTTAATGATTTTATTGCAGTAAAGTCGTACCAAAAGTACTTTTTGTTCTGTTGGGAAACATCATCAAACAGTTGTTTCTGCTGCAGCGCTGGGTGTCATTACACAGATTACACTCTTATCTCTGGCTACTATTCTTGTATGAAGTTTCCCTGAGTTGTTGTACTTCGCTCCGGTGTGTAGATTACCACAGCTGCTGTGTTATGTGGGTTAAGTTAATAACCCAGTGGAAACAGATAAATTACAGTCTGTCTGCAGCTCCGTCATCTCCGGGCGACAAGTTAATGACTCAATGGTGCGTTTTTAGAGCCCTGATTGATTTTCTTAATAACAGAAGAAATGGGGCCATTTGTTGTCTGACACTGAACCTTTTCACACAATCGCACGGAAACGGAGGGTTAAAGTAGACGTTAAGATATTGGTTTGAACCTGAAGACATGTTGGGTTGAAGGTAAATTAAGAAAAGATGATCTGAAATAGAATGAGAAGCAGAAAAAATAGTGAGATTAACTAAGTTTGCCGCTACAGGGGTGCTATTAAATGATCCCAATTTGAACTAAGATTCTGGTGTTACACTTTTTTCTCAATAAATTGTAAATCTTTATATCTAAGCCCAAAAAATAATAAATAAAATGTTTTACCTGAGAGGTAATAACTAAACAAATAGCAGTAGTTATAACACACAACTAAAAACAAAATTTGCCACCTCTGGGTGACAACCCTTTGGCATACATTTTTCTGGCTCTTTCACATGTCTCCATTTAAAATCTGTCAACCATTAACGCCAAATAATAACAGGCAGCAAAAAACAGTTTATCCAGTTACACAGACCGTCACGTTGGTTGTGAAATCGGCCTGAGCACTGGAGCACGACATGGAACACGCACTGCCCATTAACGCTTTCACACAGATCGGTGACATACGGGTTGAGTAACGTGGGGGGGACAGACAGGGACAGTCTGCATGTATCCTGTAACGATACCGTTCATCCATACTTGTGAGTACCAACTCTGCAGTGACTCTGAGGTGAACTGTATTAAAGATAGTCTACATTTATTGTCAACAAATCCCATTGAAAAGACCCAAACCAACGATGAATTCATTGTACTGACAACAATTTTCTGTGTCCGTCCCAAAAAATATTTTTTTAAAACACACAAATGAGGCACACTGTTGCACTGGGTGCCATCTTCTTTCATTACGAAAAAAAAACAAAACACCCATGCTGTAGTTTACCCCACATACACTCCCCTACTGCTGTAAAAAGTCACAAGAGAACAAAATGTGTATTAATCCACAAAATATTAAATTATATATCGTATGTGCACCTCCCCACCCTTTTCTCTAATAGGAAGCAGTGATCTTGGGAAATGAGTCAGGGGCAGTGATCCAGGTGTTGCTGGACATTCAGAGGATGTGATGCATAACATTTCGTAAATATCTTACAAACTGCATTGCTTATAATTAAACTAGTCACAAAGTTTGTGTGAACTGAGTCACTGCTTAAAATGAGAGATTTTTTCATGCATGTTGCCATAAAAGTTGAGATTTCAAGTTTCTAAGATCAAGAATGAACTTCCATCACAACTGCTTCCAATTAAACACTTTACTTTTTATGTTTGGGGGTTACTTATCACACCTGTTGTGCTGAGGGATAAAAGATGCTGAAGAATACTGATATGGACTTTAGATAAAGTCTTTACAAATATCAACATTTATGCAATACTCCCTGCAGTTGTAATGGGAGGGTGTGTAGGTGAAGATAAGGAACTGGTCATATTGGATTGTCTGTACTGTAATTTTATAATGTTGTTTATCTTGTGCATGACATATATTGAATGTCTGTCTGTCCCTGGAGAGGGATGCTTTCTCAGTTGCTCTTTTGGGTGTTTTTTCCCATTTTTTTATTATTGAATGTTTTTTTGGAGTGTTTCCTTATCCAAATCAAGGGTCTAAGGACAGAGGGTGTTGTATGTTGTACAGAATGTAAAAGCCCTTGAGGCAATTACTTGACATGATAACAAAGATTATCTAAAAGCACCTTGTTTTTGTCTTTTTAATTAATCAGTCAGTAATGTGTGAAATAAATCCACACACTTAATGAATAACAAGCAATTATACCTCCAATTTCTATCTACAAGACCTTGTAGTGTTTACCTGTTCTCTGTGACATTTTAATACTTTAGCTTCAGGGACACACTGTGACTTACTGATGTTGGCTCAAGGTGTGCTTGGCAGCTTTTCGTTGTCTCCACTGACCTCTCACGACCTCCAGCTCCTCAGCCCACGGCCACGCCGGTGCACAGACCGGAACATTTGGAAAGGACTGAAATAAAAAGGGTAAAGTCCACATGGTTGTGTGCGTGAGATTCAGGAACCAGCAGCCATGTACCGTTCCACAGACTGAGCTGGACCTTACCCTCAACCTGAACTCTCCGACCACTCGTGTCTTCAGAGACTGGAGAGGACTGCTTGTTGTCACTCCCTGCTGTTGGCTGTATCTGTATGAAGAAGAAGACATCTCTTTATGAGTCCGTCCCTGCATCCAAAGCTATTCATTCTGGTATTTTTGTGGACCCTCCTCACATGAGGGCCCTGCATACTTGGTCCGTTTCCCCCCCAGTCCAATATCATGGTAACACGCTCAAAAAAAAACACTAAAACAAAGAAACTACCCATGACCAATATCATCATGGAAAGTTTTGTCGTGGAAATAAGAAGTCTTCTCTAATATGAATAGAGGAAACACAAGACATAAGGCATTATTTTGTTTGTTTGTGTGTTTGTCTGTTTTCGCTGTGTGGCTTTGTACTGTGGTATCGTTGTTTTCATTGGCGTTGTTGTGGTTGTCCTTTATATTATTCTATGTATGTTATTTGTGTTTACATTACGTCTAATTTGTAAATATGTTTCTGAGTCTTTGTTGTCTAGAATTCTGTTTTAGTGTCTTGTTTCATATTGTGGCTGCTAATAAGTAATCCACTGTTCTTTTTGTTTATTCGTTAATAAAAATTTAAAAAATTTAAAAAAACAAAGACATAAGGTGATACGAATAAATATGACCTGTAGATCCATGGATGTATTGTAGAATGTATGGTGCCGCTGCTCAGCCTTGGAGACCATTTTTCCTAGTTACCATCCACAGTATTGCAAAAAAAAAATCCCCATGTGGCTCAAAAAGCGTTTTTTCCCCATAGACCACTGTTATAAGAGACGTCAGTTGATAGGACGTCACAAACTGCAAACAATTATGGCTCTTTCTATTGTAAAGTTTATAATATTTTTAAAATGTGTAATGTCATTACAATGTAAAGTCTATGAGCTGAGCAGGAACTTGTGCACAGGGCCAGCGGGACAAACACTAGTGAGGATATTCAAACGATCACACACTACCTAAGTAAACCCAGAAGTTTTTTTGATTTTGTGCCAAGTGAGCAATTATTCTGGAATGAATAGGCACCGACTTCAAGTACCATCATCAGCAAGTTAGCTTAGATGAGCAGGTTTTGTTACAATGGACAAAGTCAAGCTCTTGCTTGGCTAAGTTCTCATGATGGAAGCGAGCAGCATTGACAGGGGACAAAATAAGAGAATTAACCTTCAAAAGTAACCTAGGAAAAGATTAATTATGTGTGTTTTGTTAGTTTAGGCAGGAAAAGTGTCTCAGTCGACTCAACCAGGAAGTGTCGGCAAGAAAAAAAAATCTCTTGCTCTAAAGGGAACTCAGATTCTAACAAGAAAAGATAAGAGTATAT
Organism: Centropristis striata; assembly: GCF_030273125.1. NCBI lineage: Eukaryota > Metazoa > Chordata > Actinopteri > Perciformes > Serranidae > Centropristis > Centropristis striata. The sequence goes on along the minus strand of NC_081520.1, from coordinate 11,662,445 downwards.
AGAAGCCAACTACACACACACAGCCTCATCAATCATGCAAATCCTCCAGTTATTTTAATAAGGAACACAGGTAGTTAAGGTTTATCTGTCATAAATTCATCAGTGATCAGAATTTTCCACTTCCACTGCTCTGATTGCATCAGTTTCTCTTCATCAGATGGAGCAGCAGCTTTGATCTCTATCAGCGCAATAAGATGTCGTCACAACACCCATGAATCACAGGAAGATGGCTGCTGCACACACACAGAGGACATTTCTTTTTGCAACCGACTGATACAAGTGAGGATAAGGAAGAAGAAAGTGATGGAAAGCACTGGCATCCATCCACTCCTCCCAATTCATAAACATGACCTGTGGATGATCCTGCACTGGGGGGGGACTGCCAGTCTGTAGCGCCGACGGTGTGTGTACGTGTCAACTCTGTCAACACACACTGCAGCAGGGTGTGTGTGTGTGCGAGTGTTTCTGTGGGTTTGAATCAAACCCAAGACTTAAAAGTCTCTCAGCTCTGTTTGCTCTTCATGCGAAAGGTGTGTGTGTAGTCAGGGATTGAGCTTTTCCTCCTCTTTTCTTTTGTTAAATCATGTCAGATCAGAGAAGCTTTGAGGTTTTGGCTGTTAGTCACTGCACGGCAAATTGGTTTCTGTCTCAGCGTTGTTTGAATACGTCTTAACTCTTCTCTTGTGTAGTATTTTTTTTATTTATATTTTCTTGCAGTGACAGAAGCTGATAAGAAACACCAAATAGACTACAGATTTGGGATTTTCCATCCTGTGAAGCTAGTGTTTTTAGACATAAGATGATGTAGTATGATGCAGATTCTGTTCATCAGGGCAGCATGACCCCTGGCATCAAATACAGTAAGCCCCCTCCTCCCCAACAATCAGCAGTCTGATACTCCTACACTTCTACTATGACAGAGCCAAGCTGATGTATCCCATCTGAGGAAGTCTTCTTACATCCATTGTACAAGTGGCAAACAATTCTTGCCTTGATTTTACAACTCCCATTATCCGAAGAAGTAGGAAAGAGATACTTGATGGCAAAGGTCACAAACCCTCTGCAGTTCAGTTACAGAACCAGTAGGGCCATTATTACCTGGGGAGCCTCTCAGGATCAGGATCAGGAACAATCACCTGTCCTCCAGTTCACCTCACCACCCGGCCTACCCCATTGCTAAGACCATAGCTTAACTCTATGGAGTCTTTGGGCTATTTTGTCCATTTTTCCTTTTCATCCTGCCTTCATACACCACTTAGAAAATGTTTAAATGCCCTGTAGGTATATATTTTTTCCAGCACAACCTCACCTATATGACCTAATAATAATTTATTTTTTTATTCGGCCTTACTGGATCAACATTTTGAGCCAAAAAGAAACAAAGAAAAACCAACATACATGTGATCTTCTGATTGTGTGTGATCCTGTCATCCAACTCCGGTTTTTATTCTAGTGGGACTCTATTTTATGTGTCTTGTTTAGCGTAAAATTTTTGGTCATTTTGTGTATTTTTTAGTCATTCCGTGTCTCTGTAAGTCATGTTGTGTCTTTTTTGGTCATTTTGTGTCTTTTTTGTGTCTTTTTAGTCCTTTTGTCCAACATAAAATGTGATTTTGAATCTTTTTTTACTTTCAAAACACTATCATGCTCAATAAAGAATTTTAAATGTTGCAAATATGAACAAATATTGCAAATATAACATATAAGGGGTTACATCCAGTTCTATAATTTTATACAAAATATATTTGTCTCCAGTTTTACTGGGTTATCATCATCAAACTGAAACTGGCCTCATGGAGTTTACAGCCAGAACTTTAGAGGTAAATTTACAGTAGGGCTCCACGCTGCTTTGTTTTCTAGTCTGGATGTGATGAAGAAGTCATGATTTGGCGCTTTTGGAGACTCCAGAGGGTTAAGTTCACACATTTCTATGCAGTCTGAGGACAAATACTTTCATTGTTGAGCTCAAATCTGAGTCTGGACAACTAGATCAGGTGGGTGAGTTTCTGGTTTCAACAAAGATTTCCTGGAATGCAGCAAAACTTTACATACTATACTTCAACTTTATTAAGCCAAGTTATCATAACACAATCGGTTGGGTTAAAAATGGGCTCAATCTGGCGCTGACACTAACTGAACATCATGCACATGCGACTATGACTATGATTATTGGCTGATCATATTAAGACATGTTTCTCTCTAAGCCCAAAACCCATAGATCACAATTTAGTGTCCTCATAAGGATCTTAGCGCTGGAGCCCCCAGTAAGTAAACCAGTAAGCATAGGAAATAAAGAGAGACTCTTAAATCACTAAGATAACTTAATAACATATTCAGGGATAAATGAATCACTTTTGTGTATTTACTTTTAATTGTTTTTAGTCCTGACACTGTGCACCTGGCTCTGAGGTGTCAAAGATAATTAATATGAATCTTCATCATTTAAAAGATTTTGTCTGATATACTTGTTTTTACAAATCAAATGCCTGAAATTCACACTACTTGCACAAATCATTTGCAAACTCAAAACGAATGGGCTGTGACTAAACCTAACACTAACAAGTACCTTAATAAATCTGAAGCTTTCTTTCTTTCTTTCTTTCTTTCTTTCTTTCTGTAACTTGTAGTTAAAGTGTACACATAAAATATGAAACATTTTGCTGTAATAAACTGAATAATATATGAGAATGTAACTCAGCCTCAGGATACCACAAGACAGGATAAATAGCCAGTAACCACATCATATTAACAGTGTGCTGATATTTTTTTTTATGGTTTCATAATTGTGTGTGTGTGTGTGTGTGTGTGTGTGTGTGTGTGTGTGTGTGTGTGTGTAGCTGCTGAGGATCTCCTTGCTGTCCTCCTCCTCCCAGCTGCTGCTGCTGCTGCTTCTCTCCTGCTGGCTGGTGGTCAATATTGACTCAGGGATCGAAGCCACAGCCACTTTGTCAGGGTGCACAGGGGGGCAGACCTGCTATCTCTATGGCATCAGGTGAAAACAGAAAAAAAGGCAGTACATAGATCGAGTCTGTAGTATGCAGTATGTTAGCATGTGATTTCAAATACAGCCTAGTGAGTATCACAGATGCACAACTGTATACAGGAAATATAGTTGTCTCTAGAGAGATCATGTTTTTCTAATCATCTGTCTTTTTGCTTTTCAAAAGAAAGTTTTTGGACACTAATCTTTGTGTGAGCAACAGCGTCACCTTAAACTTAATTGTTTTATAATAATGGAGGATTATAAAAACAGGATTAGGACCACTGATTACACATTACCTGTTCCTGAACACTAATTCAATGTTTAAAGTAATTAAGTGTCTGTATGTTTTAAATATTTTTTTATGCTGCTGTAGAGGATATAATGAATAAATAAATAGCTTGATGTAAAAACAGAAAAAAGTACGGTTACTCTTTAGGTATTACATTTCAATATTTTCAGTGCTGTTTGTCATTATTACTATATTTTGTTCAATTTGAAACATCCCAAAAGCTTAAAGAAATGATTTTCTTGACCACTAATTCTGGCAACGAGGTGGACAGCAACGTCACATTCAAACAGAGTGACTGCGAGAAGGTAAATGAGCCAAAAAGGGACATGCAGGCACACTGAGGCATGAAAAAAACTGCCGTCCAACAGCAGGACGACCACATCGCCAGGTTTTTTTTAGGTTGGGGGTTGTGGGCAGTTGATCTTTAGGGGGAGATAGCAGGTCAACAGTAGATGCAACAAAGAAGCGGTGTACATCATCCAAAAGCTGGGGATCTGCCGATGAATTTGGGATGCAGCTCAGCAGTGTGTGTCAAGTTTTTCTAGTCATAAACTTCAGATCTTCTTGTTTCATATGATATCAGTATCCTCTGTATAGGGGTACAATTCAGAAAAGAAAGAAAAAAGCAGAAAGAAAAAAATCTGATGTTCCGCTGGCTGGTCAGTCGATTGTTAACAGGTTAAAGTAGATGGTGTTGTCACCAATATTAATCAATAGATGTGTTGTATTATTACAACATTAGCTCCTCACTGGGAATGAAACACTTTAGCTGATTTCACACATTTATTGGAGCAGACACCCACTCTAAATGTGTGGAACAAAGCTGCTAAAGGCTTACTGTCTCAGCAGGACTCAACACACTGAAGGCTTCTGTTGTTCATTTCACTTTCCTGCGATAACACTTGTAATTTTTTTCCCCGTGAGTTTGGAGATGAAATCATTTGATCCTTCCTGAAAGTAAAACTGTACCCAAATGTTTTCAACAGTGTGCAAACTGTGAGGATGTTGGTTCCCCGTCATTTATTCCCTTGTTATCTATTAGTGACTGTTGGAATGGTCAACTCTGGGGAGTTTTGCATGACTCTGACAGCAGCTCATGAGCTCCAGTTCCATACCAGTAGTTCATTTTGCATAGTCCTGTGGTCGAGGCAAAGAAACACAGGACTCCTTTTGTTTAAGAGCTACAGCAGGATGTGAAGTTCCTCTGAAGCTCTTGTTGAACTCACTGCTGTCACCTAGTGAACGACGGGACATCCTGCAGATTAGACTGACCCCTCTCTCTTATGCATGCACCTGCTGATTCGTTTTTCATGATTTTTATTTTGGATGCGATTTTTATTCTTTTTGACAGTTTTACTACAATGACCACACAGTGAGTACCCCCATATAACAATAAAATTCACACACACACACACACACACACACACACACATATCTCCCCTGACCTTTTTTAGAGCAGACAAACTGTGCCAGGTCCATGTAAGGTGTGTCACCGTGCAATAAATCTCCCGAGAAGAGAACATGAGTGAATCAGATCCAAGCCGTTAGCTGCTGTACTCAGCGGGAAGTCAAACACGCCTACAATGAAGAGTTTGTGACGAATTATAGCGCACGATAAGAAGTCTCTTTATTTAGCCGTGCATTTGGAAATGAGGCTGGAATGCAGTTATCAGATGTTTGCTTTGTGCTCGTTAACATCCAAATGCTCGTTTACATCAGCCCAATGAATGTACCCAAAGTATCGAAAGTTAAAAGACTCATAATGCAGGAAAATGGCACTTGTGAGTTGTAGAATATTTTGTAGGCTATTTTGTTATTGAATTATTTATAACTTTATCTATGAATTATTGAGAGGCAATCTGAGAAAGCCAGTTGCTGATGAGGGACTTTCACACAACGTTTAACTATTAAAGCTATGAATTATAAATATTTTTCAGTGATTTACAGGCACTTTTACAAATTTCATTAAAAAGGAACTAAAAGAGTTGGGATAAAATCACTTTATATGTAAAAACTACAATGTAAGATTATTTATTTATTAATTTATTTATTATATTTTTCTGTAGCATTTGTTTGAAAAAAGAAGATAAACAATATTTTTTACAAACAAGTGTAGTTGTTAAAAAGGTACAATATTTACTTAAGGGAGTAGTAAGTGTAAAGTAGAAAAAAACTGAAATATTGAAGTAAAGTAAGTCTAAACTGTATTTAAGTACAGTAATTGAGTAAATTAATTAAGTTACATTGCACGACTGCTGTTAACAATGATCATATTTATGTATACATATTTATGTATTCATATAATTATATGTACGTATGCAAAATCTGACATATATTAAGTAAAAAGGAGAGTAAAAGGTATAATATTGGCCTCTGCATTGTAGTGGAATAGAGGTATAAAGTATCATAAAAATGGAAATACTCAAGTAAAGTTTAAGAATCTCAAAGGTTGACTCAGTTTCAGTACTTGTATTGTAAATGTTGTTACTTTCCACCACCGATTATAGCCTTCATAAGGGTAGGATTTATGGCAGCAGGGCTGTTTTATTAGACTGCAGTAGTTAAACCAAGTATAGCAAATAAACTGGCAACTGAGTGTATGTTCAATTCAATCTTTTACATTATCCAGTTGTAGGAAGGAACAACATTGAGTGTATTCAATCAGAACCACTGATAGAAATAAAACTACTTAAAAGTCAAACATATTCTTTATAATGTCCTACAAACACCAGCTCGTCTCTGAGATGGCACACCTACACTGATGAGTGTCCAGATGTTTTAAACTCAGTGGGACAAACAGGGACGACCAAAGCCTCAGCAGCTACATGTGATTGTGGTCCGCTGCCTCCCTGCCCGGTGTTTTTCTTTCTCCTTGTCTGCGCAATTAGAGATTCAAAAGGTAATTACCTGCTCGGCTTCCTCTGCGATTAAACGGCAGGTTCACAGCCCCCTGATTAATGCAGAGGCATGCACACCTGCCATTAGTGGCCACGAGAGGTGGAACTTTGTGACTGAAACCCTGCAGAACAAACACACGGCTACCCGGGCCTGCATAACACAGAATTACACAACATGAGCAAAGACACAAAAGTGACACAAAAAATGCATTCACAGGTACATACTCTCACTGGTTTCTAATCACATTTATTTGGAGACTTTTACTCGATCAAATCCACTTTTATTTAAACATTGTTTATCATTCTGTTACTTTTCAAATGGGGGAGCTGTAGATGTGTATGTATAGTCATATTGTGTCCTGATTAAACTTTGATCTAATTTTAATTATTGTCATTATTATTGTGATAACTGCCGTTAATAAAATATTAATATCCTTTTCATTTTAGTACTTTGTTTTTATATAAATTTTTACTTTTTTATGTTGTATGATCTTCTTTTATATCTCTTTGTCATGTATGATCTTTGCTTTGTTTTTATTTTGAATATATAAATGAACTTCACTTGATTCTCAACAACCTGTTTTCAGTGATTTCAGGCATTTTCTTAAGATTAACAACTGCACAACATGTAACAGTTTAAATTAGCTCCACACTGACCATTTACAACATTAAAATGCTGGGTATGATTTTTTTAAATTAATGTCCTTACTACAAATCATTATAGTGACTAAAACACAACCTCTAAACATTAATTCCATGAGTTAAAAATGGTTTGGTATGAAGCTATTCAAATTCATATCTTCCTCCTCAAAAACATATCTTAAAGACACTTAAATTCATGAGTGAAATCTGCTCTTTCTCGCTTTCCACTCACAGATCTTTATTTTGGTCATAAACGCACCAATAAGACAAAAATGTGACGGTAGCAACAATGACCTTTAGTGTCAAGATTATTTCTTCTGTCAGCAATTTATTTACCTGGTTTGACAGACACAGTAGCAGGTTATCTGTCAAAGTCTATAAGCTCTTTTTATTTCTTTTTTTGGTTAACAGTTAATGTGTAACCGAGTGTTCAAGGAATCAGCACATTTCCTTTTACCTCATACAGCGATCGATGTTGGTGTGGCTTCGCTGCGAGGGAGCTAAATGGGATCATTGTCAGGAGAGCTACAGTAACTCATGTCATCCTACCTGGAAGTTTGATATGAGAGAAATGAAGTCATACTGTGGGATTTAACAGTAAACTGGGGACAAATGCAGCTAGAAATCACTATTTTTGCAATAAAATACACCTGTCTTAACTTCATCTGGGGTTGCAACTTGTCATGATACGCTCCAGTCTTTTGTAAGTGTATGATCTGTTTTTACTGTAAACATGAACTTTGATAGGAAAGGTCTCACAGGAGATCCTTTAACTCTACTCAGCTTTTAAACAATTAAGATTCTGGCCCTTTGCCACCTAATGCGGAACCAAGTTTTCTATTATTTCACGAGTAAAGAGAAAAGCTTCACACTCAGTCAACCATGGCGTCTGTCTTGTCCTCTGTGATTGCTTAAAGCCCCTACAGTTACCTTCTTTGTATAGTCATCAGAAATGACTCTCTATTCCTGTGAACCAAGACCCATGAAACACTGCTTTATATCCTGTTTATGGTATTTGCGATGAGATTCAGCTACTTATTGTGCTGAACATACATTAAAACTTCAGTGGTTTCAATCACTAGAAGGTCACAAGGTAATTCAACTTTTTGTTGATTTTAATCTCTAAATTTCAGGTTTTTAGGTCTTGTGAAGGAAATATAGACTATACAGGGGTCGTACATCTTACTGAGAGCGCTTTTCCAGCTGGAAAAGCACAAATGTCCAGACTCTCTAAACCTTTGTCATCACATCTAAATTTCAAATATAAATGCAATAGCGAAAAATTGGTCACCCTTTGAAAACACTTGGGGGGAAATAAAAAATAAAAAAACAAAACAGGATTAGAGTCCCAAAACACTATTTCAAGACATAACTTCAAACAACAGAACACGAGCCTCCCAGTTGAAAGTCCTGGGTAAGTTGGTCGTGGTGTGTGCGACTCAATCACAAAGCAAGCACTCTGTGATGTGTTTTTCGCTCAAAATTAGACAAATTTTTAGACTAACATCATGCTGTACTGAAGACTATAAACTAGCAACTGAGTCTATAAACTCATTGCTTAATAGGAAAATGTTCACTGAGGTAATAGATCAAATTAGAAGTAGGTCAATCTTCTCATAGACTTCTTTACAATCTGACTTTTTACAACCAGTGGAGTCGCCCCCTGCTGGCCATATGGAAGAACGCAGGTTGAAGGCACTTAAAACTTGTATTGGCCTTGGGCTTTGAGCTGAATGCTAACAACAGGAAGCTGAGACTGATGACATTGGTTTTGCACAAATTTGGTCACAAACAAATTGGCACTAAATGAAATAATAAGGGATCAACAAATAGTCCAGATGGAATTTGGGCTGATAGTTGTCAAGACAATTCACAAAAAGCTAGAGGAAAAATCAGAGAATCTCTTAAGTCATTAGGATTTATCCTCAGAGTGCCATTAATGTGCACTGAATCTCTCATGTCAATACATCTAATAGTTGTTGAGATATTTCAGTCTGAACACGGCGCTAACATGGCAAAAAAATGAAGGTTTGGTTTAACTGGTCATAATTCTTGTCATGAGCCAACTGTTACTTTATATAAAAACACCATCTTTCATTATAAAAAATCTCGACTGGAAATTAGATTTTTTAATTTAGATCTGCACTCAGAAACCCATTTTCCAAAGCCTCCACCCCCCCCTTCCCCTTCCCCTCCACCGCTCCACCACCAGCGGACTCTGGACCTCTGTCTCCACGCTCCTCTGCTCATCCCTAAAATTAATTCATCCGCACATCTCTGTCCCTCCAACACCACATTAACCCCGACCAGTGGAGGCATCCTGTCGGAAAAAAATGTCCCTCTCTGGCTTCACAGTGAAACATCAGTTTGACCTTTCCACCTCAGACCCTCTCTCTCTGCTCATTTCCCACCCTCACTTGCTTCAACCAGATTTCAACATGGTCATGCTGCTTAGGGACTGAAAAAAAAAAGTGTTATTATAAGCGGACGTTACAGATTTAAACTAAGTATCGTTGTGTCATTTTTTTTTAACCGTGATATAAAGAAATAACATCAGAAGAAGACTTCTAATTCTCTAAACATGTCTATGGTTGCCATGCTTTTTTGAGGAAGACTCATTTCAGAGGGTCACGCCACACTGGCTGCTTTCTGGAGGACAGAGAAACTGTAATTGGGGGCCATTAGCTGTTGCCCAAGATCAGTCATGCAGGGTCGGTTTGTAGATTGAGACATGGTGACTGCACAGTCCCACCGCCTGTATCAGTGTCCCCTACCTGTGTGACTCCGCACCCCCCCGACCTCCACAAACTAACCCCCTGCACGGACCCAGCCCCCATACACACACACACACACACACAAACACACACTCCTCCCTTGTCCTTTGGTTTCTGCGTTGTCTTCAAATAGACCTTGAATGGAGTCAGGGACAGCAAGACCCAACAGCAATCAAATAAAAAGTCACTTTTATAACAGCTTTAAAACTGTGTCAGGGCAATCTAAACCCATCAGTTACCTGTCTGACAGCGCCTACACTGCTCTGGTTGAGGATCAGCTTTATCTCACCTGGTTTTAACCTGTGCTGTCACCACAGCTGTGAAACATCTCCAATCTATGAGAAGTTTAGGTATGGGGAATACTAAAATATGGTAAATCAAGAGTGATCAAGGTTTTAATGTAGAAAATTAAACTTATTCATTACAAGTGAAATGGATAAGTTTAACATCAGGTAATTTGTTCAAAATAGTATATTAATGAGCATTTCCTGACAAATAAACTACAAAAAATTAAGATTAACTAAACTAAACTAAACTAAACTGACTAAATCCAGTTAAACTAAACTCAATGAAACTAAAGCAAAAATGAATCTTAATCTTAAAACTAAACCAAGATATAATAGAAGGCTAAGATATACTTCACTAGACTAAATCAGGAAAAGTTAAGTCAATAGAAACTAGGTAAAGATAAGCTAAACTAAAATTAAGTTAAAATAAACTAAACCAAACGTAAGATTAAATCAAGTTAACGAGACTATACGAAGCTAAGCAGAGCTGTGTTCAGTGTAAAGATCAACTAAGAAAAACAGAACTCCAGTATTAAAAAAAATATCTTACCGCTGTGACCTCAATACAATACAAAAATATTATATATAATAAGCACTGATACAAAATTAATAACATTTGGGTATATACGTACTAGTATTAACTGCAAATTCGGAACAAAACGTCAATGAGCTCTGTGCTAATTATTAAAATTTGTGATTTGATGAATAATTGTAGTTTTAAGGTAGCAAAGTGTGCAAGAAAACAATAAAAACAACAAAGAACTTAGTTAAATGTCTTAGTAACTTAAGTTTTTTAAAGGAAGTGGAGTAAAACCTGCTCATGGATTTTATTTAGAGCAAATCAACTTTTTGTGTCATTTTCCTTTATCTTGCCACAAGATACCAAAATTTTTGTTGAAATAAAACAACTACAAATTGATTATTTCTGTCCATTGACTTTAAGATTTTAATATAAGGACAAAATGTTGCTATAGCAAACATTTTTTTGCAGTGCGGAAGCCCCCCTGCAGCTATAGAGCCAGTCAGTGAAGTTTCACAGTCCCTCTCATAAAGAGTTGCCCTGCTTTATGGCCCTATTGCCCAACATCACATGCTTTCAGTACTGGGATATGATCTGAGATAAGGCAAGAAAGTACCGAAACAAGTCTCCCTCTCCTCCTTCCTTCCTTACGCTGTTCATTCAGGTAAATGAACAGGATGGGGAACATGTTGAAGTTTGGTTTGTAAACTGCTGTGACAATGAATAAAAAGTCTACTGAGTGAAAGAAAGTATTGTGTCTTATCATTTCTTCATATAAAAAGGTGATAAATAGAAAATGAGACCACTTCTTTGGACGATATCAAAGAAGTTTTATAAATCATGTCTTTATGATAAGCTGATTACCTTATCCTTGACAGCAGCACACAGCGAGGGCAGTAAAGGTGCAGGATTACGAGGTGATGGTTCATAAAGGGTTTGGCTCAGATAAGATGGTTTGTGGGAGAGACAAGACTGGTGACTTTAGGTCAACAGAAACCAGGTTTTTCTTATTGACAATGATGCTGATTCAGCCACATATTACCGCAAAACACCTGAATGTTTGAATCTTTGATTTAGGAATCACAAAGTTCACTTTTGCCAGGAGTAGACTTATATGTGTTTCCAGTAGTGCCTGCACAGACAAGGTCATAAAAATATTGCGGCCCATGAAAGGAAGCCAACCTTTAACCTGCTCGTCACTTAGTCATGCAGGATGTTTGCTAAGATCTGGTGACTAAAACTGAGCGTTATGTACTTGTTTGCATAAGTATGTTGTTTTAATGTTTGCTTTTATATTAGGAAAAACACTGAGGCACGCGAGATTATTAATCTCTGACAACACCAGCAGTTTCTGCGTGTGTTTATGAGCTTTATGTGTACATTGTTATTCCAACAGTCACAATGAAATGCCTCCTCACTGATGCCCCCCTTTCTAATCTTCAGAAAAAAGCTCTATTAATGAAACTGCTTCAGCAACTTCCTGAATTGCAATGCAGACCTTCATGGCTGCACTCCATTCAGATGAAACCATTAGAACAAACTGCTCTTGGGTGCAGCAAAGCAGACCGGGCACCATCATTTATGAACCAAATCACCTCTGGGTGCCCTATGCAAGGACAAAGCATTGACTGTCAGCATGCAAACTCTCACAGAGCAACACCCAAGTTCTGAAGAAAACAAGAAAAATAAGTTATGTTTCATCTGTTTGCATATCCAGAATTTTTGTCTTGTGTCCAGTCTAATCAGCAATGGTTAATACGATGTAGTAGTTTCTCTTTAGTGCTGGGGTTAGGGCTTTATAATTAGGCTTTAATAATTCTCTGTACGACAATAACTTAGTGATAGTCCAAAGGTAGTCAGATCTATGTTCATGGTAACATATTAAGAAAAATATGAGCCGACAAATTAGCTTAACTTGTTTTTGCACTACATTTACTAACAAAGATGGAATATACCTAATCAAACAGTTCATTATTTTAACTTCTCACTCATCAAATGATCAAGTTGTGAAAGTAGAGCGATCATTAATCAACTAATAGATTAGCCAATTGACAGAAAAATAGTTGCCAGCTATTTTTGAATATTAATGAATGGTTTAAGTTATTTTTCATGCAGAAATGACTTTTTTTCAGCCTCTCATATCCTGCTTTTCTTAGTTTTTACTCACATTAAACTGAAGATCACAAGACGTTTAAAGACATCACATGGACTTTTGGTGAAGTGGGATGGACATTTTTTCCCTATTTTCTGACAATTTTATAGGCCAAAAAATTAATTGAGATCAACAGACTAATCAACAATAGTGTGTGGCCATTTACACAGAAAGAAAAAAAAGATAAAAATGTTTGGTTTGCTAATTCTCTATTGGCACACAGGAGATGTTACAGACTGCCACAACAAATATAATATTGCCAAAATCTCATTCGTGTTTAATCAATCAAGCATTCAGCTGAATTTCTGCGACAAAATATTGTGCTTATTGTCATTGTATAACTGACTCACTGCAGCTGTAAATCTATTGTCTAGTCTGACTACTTTAGAAAGTATTGTAAAGCTTTAGACTGAAGTTTGGAGCAATACTGATCCCACTGGCTCCCACACAAACAAAAAGAGAGAGAGAGAGAAACAAAGGGGTATGTTATAAAGAGAAAGGTTTCCCTCTTGTGGTCAAAATGTGGAAGTGCATTCAGTGAGAGCTTGTGCAGCGCCAATCAAATTACTCAAGACAATTAATGTCACAATATGTTCAACAAAATAATTTAAATCACAACAAATAAAACATTTTAAAAGGCTGGAATTTTTTGGCACAACCCTTTTTCACATACTACTGTATTTATTACTTTAATGCTCAGTGTAATCATTGCATTAGGGTGAGCAGTTATGTAATGCTGTTGTTTAACAGGTGTAATGCAGTCATATATATTATGTAAGAAGAAAAAAATAATGCGTCTGATTTCCTCTTTCCTCCCATCTGGTTTCTCATATCTTTACTGTTGATCTGCAGTGCTTTAGTGTTTGTAGATGTGATGAAACAGGCAAATCTGAATTAAAGGGGACATTTTCAGGTTTATACTTGTATTTTAGTTTCTGTAAATACATCTTTACAAGCGAAAATAAATTGTTTTTCCTCACATTGTATCTCTGAATATACCTGTTTTCACCCTCCAAAAACACTCCATATAGCAGCACTTTGTGAGAACACAATTTTACCAATGTCATGGCGACTAGTTTAAAGTCAGTTTCTGAATACGGGCTGTGTGCATTTTTCTGTGAATCGAGCAGTTTTACAGTATTTATATAGCAACTAGACCTGCTTTATAAGGAAAATAAATCCCACTCTTTACAATATGGACCTTTAAGGAATAAATGAGTATGCTTATAAACCAGTTAATTTGTGTTTTTGGGATGGATTTAGGATTATGTACTGACGAGTATGAACTCAAACTGTCCAGGTTTAAAACAAATAGACTTGTGGCTGTAGCTCTGTAGCTATATTATATATATATATATATATATATATATATATATATATATATATATATATATACATATATATATATATATATATATATATATATATATATACACACACAAGGCAATATTTAATTTCAATGTTTTTTAAATTTGTGGTATTTTGTGTCTGAGTTTTGTACTGAATTTCTACAGCATTCACAACTGTATGTTAATTCAGCTTCAAATATTTAACAGTATACAATGTATATACATTACATTCAGAAAAAGGAAGTGTTCATTCTCATATTTGTATTAAAAATCTGAATGAAACCCTAAACACCCAGTAGTGATGACTAAAGAGGAACACAGATTTTCATGCAGTGCTACTTTTAAAGTGAATCCCTTTAAACAAAAATCACATGTATATCAACCTACACATCATGTTGCTCTGGTGGTCCATGTTGCTGCCATTAACATATAAATGTGGCACCTGTTTTTTATCGATATCCCTGATGTTTGAGTCTGAGTCATTTGCCTCCTTGTTATGCCGGTGTTAAGTCCGCCCACTGGTCATCTCACAGTCTATGAGGCATCTGCAGAGCACAAACATTCACCACATCAATGAGAAGGGGAACAAAGCAGCAGGGTATTTTCGGCCTGAGCCAAAACAACAGTGTGTTTGGTGCAATTCAGGTTATTGCGATGTTTTTCAGACCCAGCATGCGAAGAGCTGTAGAGCCATTTGAGAGCAAAAGGATAGAAAATATGTCCAAAAAAAGGATCTTTGGATTTAAATGAGCTTAATCTCTCAGTCTGATGGGAACTGAGCAGTGTGAGATGGAGCTGGATTACATATAAAGTTAGCAGTTAGAAAAAGGGCTTCACAACATGAACATTTCAACTAAACAAACCATAAACAGAGTGATCACTTTTTGTCATTTGTAAGATTTAAAGCCACAGTTCAGGCGCATAAACTGAATTTCCATCATCCAGTCAATTATCTGCGCGGTCTAAGTGTGAATGTGCTCTGACCATGAATTACAGCTCCGTGTGGGAAGATGGATGGAGGCAGCCAGAGGCTACAGTATGAAAGAGAGGCAGGCAGGTATGTGGAGGGGGAGGAGACGCTGATGGGAAAAACAAGAGTACAACACATCGGTGAAGGTTTGAAGAAAAAGCAGAAAAGCCTCTGATGTACTTATTTTAAAGTGTGAATGAATAAACACACAACTCCAATACATCTTGTATTTGTACATTATCGAGTATTTCTGTGAGACAGGCTGAAGAAAAGCTTTGATTTCTTATTTATTTCACTCACTGAAAAGGGAGCTGCCAGAGATTTCCATGACATAAATGTGTTAAAAGGATTTTCTTCCCGCTTCAAAACTATGTAGATGTGGGAATTGCAAAAAGCGTTTTCTAATATTTAGGCAAAGTGTTCCAGTTAACTCCTCAGAGTGTCTCATTTCACCCCGTTTGACCTCAGTCTGTCTCTAGAAATTATTCATTAGTCACTTGTCCTTTAATTTGTCTGCTTTCTCAGCGCTACTGGCTCTGCGTGCTCTTGTTTCTACAGATTTCCACTTACAGACATTACGTAACTTCGGCACAAACTGAAAACATGACACACTCTACTCAAGCTGCTTTTTGTCAATGAAAACCAGCGGTGACATTGAAACAAAACAAAACATCTCATATGATGATGACATTGTAGGCTGTACTGAAGGAAAACATAAAAATGTGTTGTTTTCTATGATTACATCGCATTGTAATGTACACCATCATGTCAGCCCTTATCCTGACACATAATATCTTGATTGAAACTGAGGTCCAACTTCTGTTTCTGTTTGTTGTCTACAGCCATGTGTACACACATTCCATGCCAACAGCCTGTGCTGGCTGAAGGTTTACTTATGACTGAAATGTAGTCTTTAAACATGGCTCTAGCTGGAACATTGTTGGATGCCAATAGTTTGTGCAGCATTGATTGCAAAAGAAACAATTGTACAAGGATTAGTATTGGACAACACGGAAGCAACATTGTTATTTGCCTGCAAGTGGCTGATATCTACCTCCACCAAGGAGGGTATATTTTTATTCAGTTTGTCCGTATTTTGAGCGGGATTACAGAAAAAGTACTGTCATCATTTCCATGAAACTTGGTGATAGGAAGAATGACTGATTTTTTAATTCTTTTGTTAGAATTGCAGGATAGGGTTCTGCATTAGTGGATGTCTGCTCTCTCCAAATGCCCTTCTATAACAGATTTGTGATGCTTTTGACTTTAAGTGGTACTCCTGCCATGCAGTATTTTACTCCAATAATGTTGGCGGCCTTGTAAGAGAGATATTTAACAAAGACTGGTCACAATTTAGTTATCGCCAGAATTACTTGCGACACACATTAGAACAAGGTCAATAAATATACCTCTTCAGCCAGCCCAGGTATTGTACAATGTTAAAATCATTGTAATACAAGTTTGATTTATAGCGCCTCAGCCAGTTGGCATAAAATCAAACTGTTTTAGGCTTGTACATCAGACCAGACTGATGAAACAGGAAATTGACCCAACTCAAGTGGCAGCAAAATGCTGCCATAGGGTAGTAATCCATTATGCAAAATTTTACTTGTAAAATCAGTAAAGTTAACCTTTAAGAAATGACTGAGAATATGTGGTAATCAAAAAAGGAATGACTTGAATGCACACACACAGAGATGAGTGGTGAGCAGCTGAGTATCTCGCTGAGCCATATGGGTAACCAGCACAACACAACAGCAACTGATGTCACAGTTACGTGGTTTGTGCTCCTTAACTCTTAGTGAAGGTCTCACACACTTGTTTCTACAGACTGTTTTTCACACCCAACCACTTGAGCCTTAGTTATTCAGTAAACACACAGTGAATTCAATATTACAGAAAAAATGTGTGCCTTGCTGCTTTAATGCATAAATACTGAAACCTACGTAGTATGTTCTTCTCCTTATTATCCACTTTGCTTGGTCAGCTTGCACTGTATTGATTTCCGTGATCCCATTCTGTCTATTGTGTTGTGATTTATTGTACAATTGGCAGATCACACAACTGTACAATGCATAAAAGAATCATGGCATTTTCTTTTGAAGGATATGTCTGAAGGCATGTTTTTTAATCTGCAGTTCTGGTGAACCATTTGCAGAAAGTACATAGAAATATAATATGCAATTTGAGGAACTATCTGGCATCACTAACTGCTTCAATAATATCTGATAAATTTGAAGTGTCTAAACAAGGTATCTTACAAGACCTTATACCATAAACTAAAAAAGACCAGGGCTACACTTTGGCCAACCCTTAGGGGAGTCTAATGTGATGCAAAGTCACAAAACTCAAATATTCGATCTACAGTGAAATAAAAATCCATCCATCCATCCATTTTCTTCCGCTTATCCGGGGCCGGGTCGCGAAATAAAAATGGGAGATAAAAATGGAGAAAGCAGCCACTTCTCGGAAAAATATCAAATAATTAATTCATAAGCAATTAAAGGCAGCCTTGCTGAGTTCAGTACAATCAGCAGTTTTGCTTCTACACCCTCCCATGGTTTTGATATTACCTGTTTCTTATGGTGGCTAATGTTAGCAAACTTTAAATATTGCTTGTATGGTACTGTTATGCTACTATTTAGCATTTGCTATCACGCTGCCGTTTAGCATAAGTTTGATTTGATAATTTGGGAAATAAAAGTACACTTATTTCGTTTTTTGCTGACAAGTAAACAGAAAACAGTTATATGAAGCAACTGTTGGTAAAGATAACTGTTAGCTTAGCTTAGCATAAAAATTGTGAACAGTAAAAGATGAGAGTTAGACAACACATATTACTTGTTAAGTAGTTATGAGGACTAGACGGCCGGTTTCATGGGTGTCCCGAGTCCCGATAAATACATGTAAAACACTAAAATGCTACGGTTTTCACCACCAGTTGCAGCCTACTTGCCTCTGAAAAACACAAAAACAGGTAAAAGACGGCACAGCGTCGCTTACCGGAATTCACTAGCCTCAGCTTGAGTCAGGTGTGATAGAGAAACATCACAACTAGAAAACTGTCCTGCTTCACCAAAAAACACCAGAGCTGTTGCTGCATTTTTATTTATTTTTTTACCGCCAAACACCGGTGTCGCCGTCCACGTGCTGTAACGGCTGTAACCAACTTACATGTGTGGGGGGAGACTTCATGGCGCATTCAGGTGCACTTGGTAAAGTGTGAGAAAGTAAAGGTGTTGTTGAAAAGTAGCCTACCCTTCTGCTATAAAGTTGGGGTTTTGTCTTGGCAATTTGTTGTTTAACTGTTTGTTTGGTGGAATACGTGTTTGTTATCACATTTTAAATAAATACCTAAAATTTGATCATATGGCAGGCTAGTGATGTAGTGAGCAGATGATGATTATTTTCGTAGTGACCAAACCATGTTCACATGATGCCATGGGCATGCCAAAAATGTTTCCAATAAACTGGCATTGGGAAAGGGACATCTATAAAAAAAAAAATGTCCCTGCATAACAACCTCTTTATGATTTGGTCAGAAGTTAGCCGGCTCAGGCGGCGGAAGTCCCAAACTATAAGATGTAACAACTATCAAACAAAACATGTTTATTAGTAGGCTTTAAAGGAGCTAGTAGGAATATGTTGTTCCCACTGAACATAGCCAGGTTAGCAGCTAATTAGGTTAGCATTCCTGTCTTAATGCTAAGCTAAATTAGGTGGCTGGTGGCATCTTTGTATTTAATGGACAGATACGAGAGTGACATAAATTTACTCTTTAAACTCTTGGTAAGAAAGCAAATAGGCATGTTTCCTTTATTATCAAACTATTCCTTTAAATATGCTATAGCCAGCAACCAGTTAGCTTAGGAAAGCATAAAGGCAACAAGATGAAATCTGCCAACCAGCACCTTTAAAGCTCAATTATTTAAAGATTAAAAAAAAATATATAGGCTATGTATTTTGTTTGTATATAATATCTAGCTGTTTCCCGATTTTTGTGCTAAGCCAAGCTAACAAGCTACTGGTGCTAGCTTTATATTTACTACAGAGACATGAGAGTGGTGTACAAGTCAGCATATTACCCAAAATGTTGATCTTGGTCTTTTCAGTGACTAAATATGCAGTCGATTTATTTTAATTTCCATCAACCAATAAATTGGTTTCCAGCAAAAAAGGGGGCAACAACAAAATAAAAGGCCACAGTGTTATAAGTCAACAATTAATTTTTATTTTATCGAGTTTATACGATTTTGGTTCTGTAGCAACCTACTGGATAACTCTAATGAAGTGCAATTGTACTCAAGCCGGTTACAGTTGAGAGCAATGACAGGCACACGTTTTGTGCAAATTTAACAGCATTGGAACGGCTCCTACATATACACAGCAAAAATACATGCCAGAGGAAAACAATACTAAATCAGTTTACATTGACAATAGTTAGGAAGACTTCCCTCGATGTCAATCCAAGCTAACACTTGAGAGATACACATTTCACCCATGGTTGGATAATGTTAGAGAGCAACTGAAAACATTGTTGTCACACACACCAATAAATGTGTGGTGTTATCCAACTCCATGGACTAAATCCCTTCAATCTGCCCTCTTAAAGAACCCAAACATTATGCATCACCCTTTTAAACTAATTATACTGACATGACAAAACTAAAACCCCAAATCAGTGTGCTGGACAAGAGATACGCCTCCTTGCAGTTGCTTTAAGAAGAACTCTTAACGTCTTTCCCGTGTGTCTAGCAGTACACTGGCAATGCAAAAATAAAGGTTGGGGATAAATGCAACTTGAAAGTATCACGAGCCACACAAGACGACACGACCATCTGAAACACTGGGGTGTTGGTAGCCTTGGTAGAGTTGACTGCGGATGTTTTTATCTAAATCACCTTCCTAGCGCTGCTCTACATCAGCTCAGTCCAATATCTACACACGCAAAAGTTAAATAAATTATACAGCTCCAAGGTGAGCTTTTGTTTGTGTCGGATGACAGTTAAAGAAATTGTGGTTATTAACCTCCAAACATGCAGAAACACAGGATTATAGAACTGGAATCTCAGTAGGTGAGTTGGGAGATTTTGGTAACCAGTCTGTCGTGTTATTACTCGGACATTACAGGCTTAAGGTCTGTGTTTGTGAGCTTTATTTGCTCCTTCCTCCCTCACAGTGAAAAGTGACAAACTGAACATCCCTGCAAATGCATGCACTGGCTTGTGTTGGTTCCAAAATGTCAAGTTTGTTGGGTTTTATGACATCTTTTCTCAAATATTTTATTTTAAATCCAAATGGAAAACATTAAAGGTTTCGTATTTGCATGTACAGACAACATAATTCCTTTTAAATTAGTAAAATAGCAAACTGAACTCATGCTGTTTATTCTCCTGGAAACCAAAGGACGGCCTTTGATGAAATAACTCATCACGTGACAAGACTATTTTGCCCGAAATATCAACTTCTTTTCATGATCACACGTTAAAATCTTGACAATGAATTGTTAAACTGGTGCACGTGGTATGATTTTACCATCTAAACCGACAGATGGAGTCTCATAACAGGGTCTGGCAATGCCACTTGTGAAGGAAAGCAGATGCACCACTACATTCTACAGCTTTCCTTTATTATACAATCAAGGGCCACGTTGAAATCTTTTACAACCTAGAATTTAACAGCATTAACAAAAACTACTTCAGTTGCATTCAAATGGCAACTATTGAAAAGTAAACTTACTGTAACATACATATTAAATAGTGTATAGTCCATGCAATTGCGCACGGCCGGGTTTGCATCATTATGGTATGTCGTTATTAGTGTATGGGAGACATCAGCCACCAGTGCATTTCCGATTTAGGTTCAGGGAGCAAAACTCCTCAGCACCCATCAGAAACTTCTCAGCCAGACTTGAAGAGCAAGATGGCCACCTGGCCCAAGTAAAAGTAAATGAAATGCTTTGTCTCGTGGGTGACGTAGCTGCCGAAGTTCCTCCCGACGATGCAGTGCCAGGTGGGGTTATACTTCTTATCAAACTCCTGAAAAAGTTCAAAAGAAGATTATTAGTGAAAACCATCATTAAATCCAGAACCAGTGACTGCAATTCTGACTCTCACATCATGACAAACAGTGCGTTTACATGCACAGTTTAATCTAGCTGTGCTCAAAAATCGATATTGGCGTCTATTAGGACTTGTGTCCCAGTTTACATGCAATTGAGAAAATCGAATAACTGACGGGAACGTGTCTTCCTCCACAACACTAGGTGGCGATATGCATCGTTTCAGCGGGTTAATATGGCTCTTTCCGGTTGACCTCAGTTCAACACTTTGTGCCGTCGCTACTGACCTGCGACCAGCTAATGTGACTGACTGTAAGAGATCTCCCAACTAAATTTTACCAAATAATTTCAGAAATTAACCTCTTAAAACCCACCTGCCCGTTGGCAATTAGCGTAAGACCAAACTGCTTGTTTTATTTAATCAGCTGTCTAAAACACAAAGATCTAAAAATTTACTTTCATTAATGGCAAACTGTATCTAATTCTTCACATTTGAGAAGTGAAAACCAGCATTAAAATAAATAAATAAATAAAATTGATTATCAAAATAGTTGCTAATAATTTTAAAAAATTTGAAGCTCTGATTCATAGGAAATTGGAGGTAAACTACTTTGGGGCCAATAAATAAATAAATTATATAAAATAACCTTTGACAGAAAATGGAATTAAATAAAATAAATAAAGGACTCAAAAGGCCATTACATCATCAAGATTATACATAAATAGAAAAAAATAAATATTTTTCTATATTTTATTTAAATATAAAACTCAAAGAAGTATTTAAAACTATTTAAAAAGAATGTTTGTTGTAATTTTTTCATCAGCCTATTGTTTTAATTTCAATTTTATAATTTCATTTTTCTGTGCATTTGTCTCAGATTTATGAACTTTATATTTTCACTGTTTTATTGGCTCGTCAGTTGTTTTTATATCACTCTGAAAGGTGCTGACCTATGCGCAAAGGTTCATTTTCGACTTGTGTCCATAAAATTTGTCAAATCAAACACCTTCTGTTTGGTGTCATAATGTTGGAGGGGGACTTGTGGAGTTGTGACCTCAGTAATAAAAAAATTCTGGCTACGGCCCTGATCACAAGAGCCTCTTCTCCACATTGAAACAAAAATAGATCAGAGAATAAAAAAGGCTCTGAATTTGCAGCTCATGTGCCAGTGATGCGAGCGTACAGAGGATCCATCCATGCAGCCCTCCTGTCTCACCTTCTTGATGTAGGCTGCTATGTCCTTCTCTATGTTGTACTTCTCCATTGCCTGGGTGGCACAGTCCACCGCGTCCTGCTGCATGTCCTCGGACATGTCGGCGTTCTTGATCACAGCTTTCCTGTCAGTCATGGTTGAGGATGATGATGATGCCTGAGTGAGGAAGGGAGAAAGAAATAGGAGCACGTTCACTGCACTGAAAATTAACACCGCACGTGGTGATGGGGATGGTGGTCTAGGCCAGCCGGATCATCGCAAAAAACATCAATCATACGCAGAGGATAGGCCGTTTGGCACCGCGTTTTCTATCATGTGCACTGATTCATAATCCTAACTTACGCTCAGGTGTTGTTATCTAGATATTCTCAACTGAACGATGACTTGAGTGTTGCATAGATTGGCTGCGAAACTTGATACAGGTGGAGTTAAATTACTTGGCAAAATCACTTTCGGATAAAAGAAGCTTCTGCATGAGGAGAGCAAAAGTATCAAAATGTATCCAATTAATTATGAGCTCAGGAAAAATACGCCTGCTGTTATCCGCACCGGTACCGTATGAATGTCTAACCAGTCCAAATACATTAAGACATACAGTATATATTTATTCAAAAAAGCTCACCATCATATAAGAAACTCGAATCAGAAATATGTAAAGACATGCAAGTCAATCTTTTTCACATTATTAAAGCTGTAACTTACCTTTTTTCGAGCCGAATGAGAACACTTATTTCCCCAAAAAATGTGTATTTCACCCAGCCAAGGGGGGGGTGAGGTTTAGATGATGCTGCGGCTAATTGCTTTTTAAAGATTTACACAATAAGCATGTAGGTAGGTTGGCTCTTTCTGCTCTGCTCCCAACAGCTCCCCGCCCCTCTGCTGCATGCTGCACCCTGCCATTGGCTGAGCTGCAGCCTCCCCGTGTGTTGCAAGCGTTTTTCTCCAGCTCCTGTCTGCCGGCATCTTATTTCATCCCACAATGCATCATTCACAGTATACACCACTGACTGTGGGCTAAAAGGAAACGAGACCTTGGCTGTGGGTAGGTATCGTTTGGCTGTGTGTACAGGGTTTTTCATCAGTTGCCGTCACAGCTGACAGACACTGGAGCTTTGAATACTGAACATATGCCCTGCTATTGTGTTGTGGTTTCTTTCAAATCTGGAGCTGCAGTGTTGCTTTAATACAAAGAAACAAACACTAATTCCCTGCTCCATTGTTTGCCACTTAAAGATTTTAAATTTTTAAAAAAGAGGTAGATGCTACATACTGCATGGTGGCTTTATTTGTATAAAGAAAATCAGCCTTAAAAAGTATCTATACATGGCAATATTCACATTGATAGATATTTGGGACCATGACTGAAATAACAACAGACTAAAGCGACCTTGTTTCAAAGTGTTTTATTGAAAATGCTAAGAGAAAAAGCAAGATTAAGCAAAATAAAACATACAAACTACTCCCACATAAAACCCCCTCCCAAGCTCCCAAATTATTATTTCCTTCATACCAGGCATCTACGACTCCATCCTTTGATCCAACTTCCTGGTCCTCAGTTTCGTTTTCTTGTAAAATAAAGCCTTTACCACTGAAAAAACTTTAAATAGGCATTCGGGGGCCTAATAGAAAAAAAAAAAGTTGCTCTGGGACTTCCGTTAATTAGTTCTGAAATCAAACTCATTTGAATCCTGGAAAACTGATCCCGTTCCGAGCATCCATCCTTGCCTATCCCTTCCCTAATCGATCCACTCATCCAGCTCCAAGGATTGGGATCCACTGAGCCACTCCTCCAATCAAAACCTTGAAATACCAGGAAGAAAATCAGAGGCAGACTGTTAGAATAAAATGTCAAGATTTTTGGGCCTAATTTTTCCATTTTTGAGCACGCATGTCAGATCAAGAAAAAAAAAACGCCACTGAGCACAAAAACTATTGCTCCCTGAAGTTAAAACATTTTAACCAATGAGGACATTTAAAAGTTAAAAGTGGGACGCTTTTGCAACAAAGTAGTGATTCAGATTTTTTACATTTGACAGCAAAGATGTTACACTTACATCACAACACTTGATCTAGGACTGCTTATTCTGTCACAAGCCAGAGTAGCATGTTAAAAATTGTATATATAGCAAAGTACAGCACATATGGCTTTGTTAAATATGACATGCATGATATGACAACCTATCAAAACGTTCAATTTATGGAATATGAAGCGTACCATTGCCTCGACCTGATTGCTCCTCACTTAGATGTCCTATCCTGACCATACAA
This sequence comes from Centropristis striata, assembly GCF_030273125.1. Classification (NCBI taxonomy): domain Eukaryota; kingdom Metazoa; phylum Chordata; class Actinopteri; order Perciformes; family Serranidae; genus Centropristis; species Centropristis striata. Next base: position 11,638,039 of record NC_081520.1, on the reverse strand, counting down.
ATGAAATGTGCTCCACAATGGTTTTATTCCAAATCACTTTAATCCTTCTCTTCAGATGTCTAAAGGAAGACACAAGGGTAAAATACAGTTAAGCATTGGGCTCCCCATTGAAACAGCCCACCCCACATATCCAATGAGAGAAGCTGTGTATTTTTTTAAAAAATAAACAAAAACAAAACTCAATTTTCAATACTTGCAAAAACATTGAGTGCAGCTTAAAACAGCTCAACATTTTTGAAGTTCAACACAGCACAATTCCTTATGTTGCAAAAATTGATAGACAGAAAGAAGGGGAGAGAGGGAGAGAAAACAAAAGGACAAAGCAGTTGGAGAGGGAGGGGAGAACGGGGGAAAGAGGAGGAGGGGGGTACATCTACATACCAAGATCATCCACAAGGACATCGGGACATGAAATGCAAAAAATTAAAAATCAATTGCTGACATCTGGAGGAACTCATAAGAGATAAAAACAGAAGGGTATACATCAAAAAGGGAAAAACATTGGTGGTAGAAAGGTTTAAGAACGGGAACGAGATCGGCTGTGACGAGGCGAGTAGCGGGGCGATCCTCTGCCACGACCACGGGAATTGCTGCGGCTGCGGCTGGCGCTGCGACTGCGGCTCCTGCTCCGACTGCCACGGCTGCGGGAGCGTGATCTTCCGTAACTGGGGCTGCGGGGACCGTCTAATTTCACACGAATGTAAGCAGTCTCTCCCTGGCGGACACAAGAGAACTTGACATTGAAAAGGCAACATTCCTTCCTATGGTGGAAAAACCATAGATGGAAATGAGGGCCAGGTGTGCGTCAAACATGTAGCATCTTCCTGAAGTACTCACCTTGACAGAGCAAAGAAACATTATCCATGACAATTAATCAAATCAGTACACATACCTCATGTGAGCGGAATTTGGTGTTGTCCAGCTTTCGAACGGCATAGGTCATGTCTTCTTTGCGCACAAATTCTACAACCCCGGTTCCATCTCTGTAAACGTCGGCGTAGCACACGTCGCCGGCTTCACGCATGTGGTCCTTCAGGTCCTGCCAGCTACCACTCTGAGGGAGTCCTGAAACATTTAACCAAAGTTATGTTAGGAAGGAATGGAAGGAATGGTGCAAGGAGAACTTTCCAGTGTTGTTTATGTGTGAATGCTTTAACATGTTAACACTACACAGCTGAGTTCTTTCCCTAAAGAAAAGATGCAGGATTGAGTGATACAGGATCATTTCAATTCATACATTCCTGCAACAAACTAGTTAAAAGTATACAGGGTGAAATTCAAACAGGCAGAAACTGGTTAAGCTTAAACACAAATAGTGAACATGAATCATGTCTGTCTAGTTTTTAAAATATATTCATATCCATCCATGTTTAATTAGTATTAAATGTAGCAAAGCAACATGTGTTACACTATGGCAAAAACGACTGTTGGATGTTTAACGTGCCGCTTTGTGCATTCATTATAGAGCCTGACTGATATTTGAGAGTTGAGGGTGTAGTTTTGAGCTAGAATGAAAACAGACATTTTATATGTGGGTTCCTCACAGATTCTGCACCAATACTATGACAACCCCGACCGCTATGTGAGGCGTAAAAACAAACAGAATCTTTCAAATCGAAAGGGTATATTTACAAAAATAAAGAGGTCATGTTGAACAAGAGGTCTTTGTGCAGTTCAGTTAATATAAATCAGAGTGGATTAGCAGAAAATATAATTCTGTTTTGTTTCCATGCTAGACCTCATCACAACTTTGGTATCAGGGTTGTATGCAAAGAGAAGGATGCTTTCTTAAACAACTGATTAAATACATATAATACACCATGTAAACAATGTACGCATAACTGTATTTATCTGCCTGACCCTGATTTTTTTTTTTTTGGGGGGGGGGGGGGGGGTTACAAAAGTTTATATCTGACACACTGGGTTACATTTTTTCAAGTGGTATATGTCTCAAATCAATACAAAACTAATTCCTAATAGTAAATACCCCATCGCTTTGCAGCTGCCTCTCTGCATCAACAACCTAGATTGTACAAAAAATATTTCCCTGACAAAGTTATCTAGCCGGCCTATTTGCATTCATCCCAAAAACTGATGGATAAAACCAACAGAATATACATGATGTCACGTTTGTATGCATGATCCATATTTAAGTTGTTATACTGTCCTAAATGAAGGGCTTATCGAACAAAGTCAAGTTCAAAAGTTTGCAAGGCTTTATTGTGATCAAACTTCTTAAAAAAAAGTTACTTAAAAGGTGCGTTCGGCATACAGTCCTTCAAACAGCTGTCCAGGGGGTGTGCCTTTATAATAATCTTCCTGTACCAGTTAGTTTGCTTACTTACCTGAAACAATGACCCTGTACTCGGATCGTCTGGATGGAGGACCGTATCTGCCTCTGGGAGCTCCACCGATCCCGCCGAAGCCGCCTCTTGAGCCCCTGCCGCTCCGAGGAAACTCCACACGGAGTCTGTAACCGTCATAGTCATAACCATCACGCCCATAGACTGCATCGTCCGCGTCCCTGTTAACAAAACAGTTTAGTTTAAATATTAACACATGACGGGAAGGCAGAGAGGTTTAACAAATAAACACTCCCACATTGACTGACGGGGTCAGCCATGTTAGCAGCTTGCTTGATCTGGTTTGCTAATCCGCCTTGGAGACGTGCACACAACTACAGCAATTTTGCCTTAATTTGTGTTGAGACAAATACATTATAATGTTATTCATTATTCTGCTGCAAAGCAAATGAAACTAGTATCATTATGTTTCAAGCAAGCTGTTACTGGGGCACTGACTTAATGTTATCTCTATGGAGTCTTGAGTCATTTTGTCCATTTTTGAATCATTTTCATCCTGCCTGTAGACACCACTTTAAAAAAAAAATGCCATGTTTACATGCCATGTTGCTATTTTTTTCCCCCAGCACAACCTCACCTATATGCCCTAATATTTTCCCATCCTGACTTTACTGGAACAACATTTTGAACCCAAAAGAAACAAAGAAAAAACAACATTTGTGATTTTGTGTCTTTTTTTTAACTTCCAAATCATGACCAATGAAGAATTTTAAATGTTGCAAATGTGAACAAAGGTTGCAAATATAACATATGAGGGTTACATCCAGTTCTATCATTTTATACAAAATATATTTGACTTTGTCTCCAGTTTTACTTGGTATATCATCATCAAACTGAAACTGGCCTCATGGAGTTTACAGCCAGAACTTTAGAGGTAAATTTACAATAGGGCTCCATGCTGCTTTGTTTTTACGTCTGGATGTGATGAAGAAGTCATGCTTTGGTGCTTTTGGTGACTCCAGAGGGTTAACCACTAGTCAGACACAATGCAAAGCATCCGTGTGGACGTTACTACATGCACATACTAGTAATGATGCCGTGGAAACACATGCACAATACTAGTAATGATGCCGTGGAAACACATGCACAATACTAGTAAAGATGCCGTGGAAACACATGCACAATACTAGTAATGATGCCGTGGAAACACATGCACAATACTAGTAATGATGCCGTGGAAACACATGCACAATACTAGTAAAGATGCCGTGGAAATACATGCACAACACTAGTAGTGATGCCGTGGAAACACATGCACAACTAGTAAAGATGCCGTGGGAATACATGCACAACACTAGTAATGATGCCGTGGAAACACATGCACTTGAAAGCCTTGATGTTTACAGTGGACACACAAGATTACAATAAGAAATACATTTGAAACATGAAATGGAAACAGCACACACCACGTTTCGTTACGGGGAAATGGTGTAGTGGGTCCAGGTAATAGTCTGAGCCCGCGTTAGCACACGCGTTAGTTAGCAACACAATAGGGCAGCCCGTGGCCTAGCTGGCTGTTAGCATTAGCTCGTTACCTGGGGTCTTCAAACTCAATGAATGCAAAAGGCGGGCCCCCTCTCCGGTTCTTCAGGTCGATATCTCGAATTGTTCCGTATTTGTAGAACACGTCTTCCACGTCTTTTGTGCGAATATCAGGAGGAAGATTCCCCACATAAATCCGACAGTCGTTGTTCCCAGCAGGGCCTCGCACAACACCCGACATGGCAGCTAGCGGTTAGCTCGCTAATAAAGTAACGGGTCTGTTGTTCACTAGATCTTCAAAAGGTCGGCGGAGCCACACCGAGAGCAGAAAACAGGCGGCTGCACGGCGTCGAGCAGAGAGGAAAAAGCAAGTAAAAAAAGGCGGCTTTCACGCTGCAGCCTGCAGGATATTTAGTGGGTAGAAAATAGTCTCGGCGAGAAACCCACTACTCCCGTTTTTCTTCAGGAACCGCGCTTCTTCACCGAGGCATTCATGAACACCGGAAACACCGCAGCCATTTGGACACATCCGCCTCACGAAATAGTCCGCCAAATGACCAGGTGCAGCGATGACAGTCAATCATGTCTTTTATAATTAACGTAATTATAAATTAAATGAAACGATATATTCATAGTGCTTTTTTTTTTTACATACAACATTTTTATCTCATTGTTTTATCAACAGGGAAAGTGCACATTCATAAAGATTGTAGTCATACTGTTAAAATAATCGCCGAAGTCATTTTTTTGGGTCAAAATTGGGTTTTGTATTTTTGCCTAAATCATCTCCCCATGACGCCGGCCGCCTATGGTAAAAGGTAAAATCACCTACATCCTCAATTGATCAGATCATGTGATTTTACCCCTTTTAGATAATGGCCTATGTCAAGTAGGCAATTTTTTGAACAGCCTTTGTGACTTACGGTAAGCAAGATATGGTAACACTTTATTGTGAATGTGTCTACATAAGAGTGACTTGAGCGTGTCATGAACATGACATGGGATATGTCCTGAACATTAATGACACTTTGAAGTAACATTAATGCTCATGATACTTGTCATGTCATGTTTATGACAGGCTTGTGTGACTCTTATGTAGACACCTTCAAAATAAAGTGTTACCATATCTTGCTTAAGTCACAAAGGCATGTTCAAAAAATGGCCTAAGTCATTTATTTCTCTTAAGTTACATAATTTACACACAGTGTTATTACTATGCCATTACCCATCATTTGTTACATCCTTTTGAGTGAAATTATCAATAAATGTAATATATTAGACTTTTGGTGAAGTTTTTTGTGTTTCCTTCAAACTTTTTAAAAAATGAGTTAGGCGATTATTGTAACAGGGTGACAAATTAACATATTATAAATTAAATTAAATGGTATATTTATAGTGCATTTTTTCACAACATTAATTACTCATTGTTTAATCAACAGGGAAATTGCACATTCATAAAGATTGTGGTAACAGCAGTGGTGGGAAAGTAACTAAGTTTTACTCAAATATCTCCTACTTAAGCAGACTACATTTTTTTTAAAAGTCCCAGTATTTTACTTGAGTATTTCCATTTTTTCCTTTTTTATCCTCTCAAAGGCAAATATTGTAGGCTACTTTGTGCTCCACCACGTTTATGTAACAGTGTAGATTATAATACAAATTATAAATCATTAAATAAATATCGATGCATTACTATAGGTTAAACCACCAAGCAGTACATAAAGTAAATTAAAATGAGCTTTATCATTACAAGCTGCAACATTAAAGTGATGACCACAATAATAGCTACATTATTAATTATATGTTTCTACAATGGGTCATTCTACACACTGAATACTTTTACTTTTGGAAAGCGTACTTTAAGTATATTTTTATGCTAATACTTTAGTACTTCTACTTAAGGAACATTTAAATGTAGGACTTTTACCTGTATTGCTACTTAAGCAGGAAATCTGAATACTTCGTCCACCAGTGGGTAAATCTACCAAAAGGCATTTTATATCTTTAAGTTCCTGAGCAGGCAAAAATATTAAGATACAAAATAGAAGGGTTTCCCCTATAAGTGTGCACCTTTATTCTGAATATGTAGCCTACAAATTGTATTTACAATTGAACATATTTTGACATAGCTTCTGGCTAATGTGTAATAATGGGCCATTACATGCAATATCGGATATTTTGAATTAACCAAACTCACCTGTACTTCAGATTTTATATTGTAAATACTATAAACAACTTCTTTATTATTTTCACTATTTGACTTCTGTACTGCAACTGCTGCAAAATAATTACCTTCAGGATACATACATGTATGTCTTATATTATTAATCAAAAGGTCTAAAGAAGTTAAACTGTTGGTGGAAAATTTGTCCCCTAACTGTATCTGGTGTCTTGAAAAGGAAACATGAGATTTACAGTTGTTTGGCCTATTGTCAGAATGAAGACATCACATAACCTCCTTATTAACACACAAATAAAATGTCCACAACAGACTGAACCTGAACAGTTTTATTGTTTGAATGCTTACATTTGAGCGATGTTTATCAGACTATAGGATACTTTTCTGAATGAAAACACACACACACACTTTGAGTTGTAAGTTACTGCTGATTGTGCTTTCTACCCAGGGACTGCAAAGGCAAATTAGCCTGGAGCTAATTCTTTGTGCAATATTGCGAATTGTGCATGGATACTAACAAACCTACAGTACCCACACTGATACACAGAGAAGCTTTGAACAACTTGAAGATATTTCCATGTAAGAAAATTCAGCAATTTACACCGATTTCAATACAAACTAACATCATTGCTCTGCAGCCATTCACAAAGATCACATTGTCAGTTAATCTTTCTAATACTAAGTAGTAAATGCAGGATTTTAAAGCTTTAGTTATGGCACTGGCACAAAAGCACACTGTACAACCATAACAATACCAAAGCAAACATCCTTCATTCAATACATGCAACATGAATACACAAGGTCATGTTCTGATTGTTGCCATACGTCAAGGCAAGAAAAGTCACTGACACTTGTTTCATTTAACATCATCATGATTGTCCAAAGTCTGAAATAACCTATTTATCTTACATTACAATTCCTCCTTGTTATGTTAATGGAAGAACACACAATGCTGATTGAAACGTGGCTTCTCAAACTACTCAGTATGCATGAAAGGAACCATAGCTGCGCTGGCCGGCGTCCGCATAGTTATCACCACCGGTGTACTTCCCCTGACATGCCAGACTGTTCGCCTGTGGACAGAGAAGACAAACTCAGAGTAAGAAACAAACAGTGGTTAGTGGTAAAGGTTCTTGTTATCAGAATCAGAAAAATCTTTATTGGTTGCCAGGGGGGATATTGCTTTTGTTACAGTTGCTGTAAAGGAAATAGAAATAGAAATAAGAAAGTATGTAAACAAAATAAATACTAAATACACAACAACAATATAAAATACAATGCTTAAGTCAATAGTGATATGTACAAATAGAACTGTAAATAAATTTGAAGTAAATAGAGATAGGTACAGATTTCTATTTGATGCGTACATACCTCTGCTCTCTTGATGAACTGCTCAGTGGCGACTTTCTCGTTCTCTTTATGTCCTCTCCAGGCTCTGAGTGCAGACGCCTGCAGGGCTCTGCCGAAGGAGAACGTGAGGATCCAGGGTTTGGCCAGAGGACAGTTGTTGATGGCGTTGAGGTGGACAGAAGCCTCTTCTTCACTCTGACCACCTGAGAGAAAAGCCACTCCTGCGGGGAACAAACGAAAGTCATTTTATTTTCATTTTCTTTCTGCAAACTCACACATATCTGTGTTTCTCTGGCCTACCTGTGACGGCCGGGGGGACAGTGCGGCGCAAAGTGGTGACAGTCGCCATGGCAACCTCCTCTGGGCTGTACTTGGTGGAGCAGCTGTGTCCAGAGGTGACCATGTTGGGTTTGAGGAGGGTGCCTTCCAGGTACACATGGTGGTCCGACATGGCTTTATACACTGCAGACAGGACCTGCAGAAAGAGACAACGGACTGATACTTCTGGAAAATCTCTCACTTCTTACTCTTGTAGTCAAAACCCATGCAAATGCAGAATGTCTGGAAAAAGAAACTCACCTTCTCAGTGATGTACTGGCTGCGTTTCAGGTCATGATCTCCATCAGGCAAAATCTCTGGCTCTATGACGGGAACAATGCCATGCTGGTGGAGAAAGGAAAGAGTATCAGAACAATACATACACATCACAAGAATACACTGCAGGGGTGCATGGCATATATATTTATATTACTATGTATTATTCTGATATTGAAATCATCATTTTAAATAGAGCCCAGAATATGGAGGCAAATACATACTCCTTAATACATACTCCTTCTTTAGACACTTTATTTTTATTTTTACATGACATTTTATTGTATTTTATTGTATTTTTATATTTTATTGCTTGAAGTATGCCTAGGTTGTTCTTTGTATTTAATTGTGTTGTTATTGTCTCTGTGTGTAATGCTGCTGCTACACTGTAATTTCCCAGCTTGGGATAAATAAAGTATATCTATCTATCTATCTATTTATCTATCTATCTAAATTACTTTCATTGAGCATTCAGCATGTACACACAATAAACACAGAGGAGTAGAAGAAGGAAAAGGAGATGAAGATGAAGATGAAGAAGAAGAATCAGAATCAGAATAACTTAAAGGCTTTTTTGGCGCATTTGATGCATTCTGATTTCACAGATTATGTCATAGCATTTGATTTAAATTTTTGTGCAAAATGCTACATAAAAACCCCATCAATGAACATCTGAAGATCCAGAACTCTTATTTGTTTTTGTTATGTTCAGTTAGATTTGGTCAGGTCAAAGCTATAAATATTAAATCATCCATCGTTGCTCACTACATCTCTTTACCTTCAGGTTTGCATAAACTACAGATTATTTTATAATACAAAAAATGTAATCTTAATGGTACTGGCAATGAGAAGCAGGTAAATCATATTGTGCATCCTACTGTACTGTCATGGTTTATAATGCTGGGTTCTGACCTGCTGGCAGATACTGGAGTAGCGTGCAAGAACATTTGCATTTTCTGTGATAGCCAGTTTGGATGGATTGGAGTCACTGATTTTCAGCACACAGCGCCACTTTGCAAAGACAGCTCCGTCCTTTTTATACTGTGCACATCTCTCCGACAATCCATCCAGACCTGTGGAAGAGGTTTCACATAAGATTGATAGTTTGTCTTGTAATCAGCTGTCCTCTGGTCGATATCAGCAGTAAAGTAAGTTGACTCAGTCTGACCCTGTGTGGTGGTTTCTCCACTAGTTCCAGCCAGGGGGACGACACCCTTGTCAACCTGAGGAAAAAGAAACATACAAGTCAAATACAAGTCAAATACTCCCATACAGAAACAATTAAAACCCACTAGGGTAAGTATGAGTTGATGCTGCACATTTTAATTATTTTGGAACAAAACTGCCGCACCTTGACACCGACCATGATGCCCCTGTCCCTGATCATTTTGACAAAAGAGACACCGTTGTCAGAGTGCTGGTACAGGGTCTCATGGAAGAAGATGACCCCTCCAATGCAGCCATTGATGCGATCATCTGCACTGAAGAGAATCTGCCTGAACTGTCGCCGGTTCTCTTCTGTGTTCTCCACCCCGACCTGGGCCAGCCGCTTAGCCATGCTGCCTGCATGTGATGTGCAAATGATTTGTTAATATCCACACTATGCACTCATTGGACTGGATCAGTGACAGAACTGACAGTTTAGTGTGATTGTCTCAGTGCAGCATTAAAAGCAAACATGTTTTCTACAGTTTAGAGAAAAGAAAGAGTGCTACAGACCCACAGACTCATCTGCAGCCAGGATGCCCTTCCCTGGAGAAACTATGCGTAGAGCAGTCTCATGTAGCTCCCTCTTCTGCGCCTCGGAGAGAGTGGGGAACTGGTGCGTCATCCCGAGTGACTGATTGTCCTACAGCCTTTGGTAGAAGATGTGACCTTATGATTGTATTATTCACACATTAACAACCAAAGAGAAAACTCCAAATACTGTTCATCCATGAAGTTTGTTACTACAGCATCAGCATCCTGAGTTTCATCCACGTTTAACATCTTTCTCTAAGTAAGCTTCTGTAAATATGAAATCTATAGATAATGTATAAATAACATGAAAACCATCGAGTGTCTGGGTAAATTCTGAGTGCAGGATCATTTTATAACTTTAAGTTTCTTGAAGATCATAGAAATAAAAGCACTTATAATTTACCAAATGCCACCAAAGTATTAAAGATCTATTTTAAACCCCCAGAAGTGAAATGTAAATGTAAGAGTAGCACAGGAAACAGACAGAGGGAGGAAATAGTTAAAACAATGGCAAAATAAAAAAATGTAAAAAGTAAAAGATGTTAGTTTTTTCATCAGTAAACTTAAATAAATTAAACCTGAAGTCCACTTTAAGTACTGCTAACTGTCCCTGCCTGATCCAGGGGCATATAGATTCATCCACTGAAGTCAGTGATATAACCCTAAATGTAACAAAGAGATAAGAAGTTTCAGTTCCTACCTGACAGAAATAAAATTAGTCTTGTCCACTGACGTGATGAACACTGACTGGAGACTCTCAGTCAGCTCCAGTTTGTATCCAGCTCAAGTATGTCACACCTCATTAGCCTACACCCCTGGGCGGCGCTTCGACTCCCACCTCTGCCCCATATAAATTTAAAGGTTTTGATGAATCATTGTTCTATAGAAGCTCATTTCTGCCAATAAAAGAAAAAAAAAGCTTTGTGCTGGAAAAAGATCAGATTTTTGTCACAATAATGGCAGTCGAGCAAAATAAACAGAAACTTAAATCATTAGTTTGAGATACTCATTATCATCTCCACCAGGTGTAAGCCAGAGCACTCATACGTTGGTTGTGTGTGTGTGTGTGTGTGTGTGTGTGTGTGTGTGTGTGTGTGCGCGCGAGTGAGTGATGGTGTGCATCTGTCTTTCCTTAGCGAATCTCACATATGGAAGAGGATAAGGGCCAGGTAGGAGAAAAAAAAGTAGAAAGTAGAAATACAACGTTGAGAAAAAAGTAGAAATGTGGAGAATAAAGTCACATTTTTTAATTTGGTAGAGCACAACCTGATTTTCCTCAATATGTTTAATATACATCCTAAATATTCACATAAATAGTTGTAATAGCCTACTACTAAGAATAGCTCATTTATGTGTAGGGGGATTTTAGTACTACTACACTCTTAAATATTGTAGTTATTGCTCATTTTATGACACTGATGAAAATCAGGTTGTAACTTAAAGTCTACCTAAGTGCTCAGATAGATGCCGTTTCTCTGAAACAATGTTCCTCTGAAGGCCAGTTGGTGAATATCTTTCCAACTTAACCGAACACAAAAACTTTATTATTCTCAACATTTCAACATGATAATAAAAAAAATCTTCCTTTCATTGTTTTTTCTCCTACCTGGCCACAATCCTCTTCCGTACTCACACTACTTCAATCAGCTGAATACTTTCTGAGCACATTTAAGACTGTCTGCTCAAGGACCTGTCATGGCTGCAGTGATTCACAGTTTTTTAAAACCCTATTTCAAAGATTGTTTTTATTGCCACTCCATGTTGACTCCTCAGACCGGCAGGTCTGAGTGTTCATACAACACAAGAAAAGAGCTCGTCAGATCAACAGCTGCTTCAGTTATATAGTAAAGGCATTTCCTGCTACTAGCTAATCTAAAAACATGCCTTAGTCTGCAGGCCACATTTTAGCCTATGAGGCAACCTATGCATCGCCTTGTTTTTACTGCAGGATTCACATTTGTTTTAATTGATGTTACCAGTATAAACAATGCAGCATTTACTCTCTGGATGTCTATATTCAGAATTATTTCATTTATTTGAATTATTTATATATTTGCATACTTACTGTAGTGTTTGGCCCATTTTGGCTGATTGTGAAATAATGTCTTCTGTCAGCACCCTCTACCCCTATAGCAACCTAATTTAAGCTTTTAACGACAACCCATGGCGTGCTATTTTTATTTTAATTAGTAAAAAGCTGCCCAGAGGAAGGTTTCAAGTCTCCTGATAATTTGGTCGTCACCCTCGAATTCACAGGGGTGTTTCAGCCTCAGAGCAATTCAAGCTCCTGTTGGCTTCTTTTTGTGAGCTTTAAACTGTAAAGAATGTGATGGAACTGGTTCAGAAATAGAAATAATTTCCAGGTTCCAGTCAATGTAAATGAACATGGTGATAAGGCCCAAATTAGACCAGAATTAGGCCAGCTAATTTTTTCCCATTTTGAAACAAGAAAAAAATATTTCCCCTCTACGTGTCAAGTGTGTTACATCATCCTTCAAATATAGAAGCTTGTTGTTTTATATACTGTATGAGACAATGTTTGTCTAAACAAATAGAAAATAAATGATGCAATAACATTTCTGCATGCCGGTGAGAATAATATATGTATCTATATGTTCAATTTGAACTGGTTGTTAAATTATGGCAATCTGCATTGTTGCCATATAAGCTACATTCAGGAAACTGCATGTTTTCTGTTATGTAATGCTCCTGTTTGGTTAGATTCAGTAGGACGGCTTGCCTGAATTTCAGGGGACTCCTCTCCTTTCTATTGTGGGTCAGTGTGCCTCTGAAACAAGATATGGGTCACTGGACTGCCTACCACAACACAGACATGGTGGACCTGTCTAAGACAAAGGCCTGAGAGGGAATTCAATGTCAGGAGGCAGCGGGAGGAGGAGCTGGTGCACTCCCTTTCAGTAAGATGCAGATTTAAATAGATACATGACTTCAAGAAGTACTGCAATTATATGTGGCTGTGTCCTCCGGGGCCTTCAATTTCTTTTTTCTTCTGTTACCTAATTAAAAGCATTTAATGATGATACTTTATCTGGTCCTCAATGTTCTGTCCTATTAAGGTTATCCTCAATGGGTTTGAGAGCACTCCTATAAATAGGTCGACCCAAGGCTGAAAGTTGGTCATAATGTATCCAGGTACAACATTCGTTCACGTTCTGGTTTAGAATAAGACATTTGGTATGTTTAACCAACATTGAAAATATGACTAAATAATTAATGCTGGTGTCACCTATTCTGCAGAAGCATTTAAAATTGACTGGTGACAGGAGGTCCTTGTTCACTGTGAGTTCAACTAATGAAGGTTAAAGATCATTTTTTAAACCTGAAGAAAGAGAAGGCCTCAATATGTGTTCTTACTCTAACCCATATTTAAACTATACTTTATGCAACTTTGCAGGAAGTAACAGGTTGATATTCAAAATGCAATATTGCACATTTACAGGGCAACCCAACTTCTATATCTAATGTGCAACTGACTTCAAGACTGAAGATCATTCTTGTCAAGCTCTGTCAGCACTGTTGCCATTGTTCACTCACTTTCACTTGTGACATCAGGTAAGGACCATGTTCAACCAATCCCCGCCCAGCCCCTGAATGTCATCCTTAGCACCCTAAAGGACTTTTTGTGACTTCACAGTTGAGATTGAAAGCTTATTCTTGACCTCCAGAGCAGTTACTAAATAGACCTTGTGTTGATTTAGACTGTTTAGTTAAATGCTGTTTGCACTGTCAAGAGTAAACTTTCAATCTCAACCTTTGACCACAGCATGCACAGGAAGTCTGCCCTGTGCAAACAACATTAACTGAGGTAGTTTGTCTGACTGAAAGCTCCAAAACATAGTTTCAATAAAACATTTTATTAATACTTTTATGCAGAGCTCTCTACTGCATCTCATGGTCTTCCTCAGCAGACAGTTTGGCTCACCTGTCATTGGAGACGGTTCAGTTATCATCATGTGACTTGTTGTTAGTATGGAACACATAAATGTACTCGTCATACACTGTATGTATGCCACATCTGCTGAGGAAGCCTGTGAGATCAAACTGAAAGCTCTGGAAAAAGCTAATAATTGGAGTGAAGATTGAGTCAAGATTTTACCAATTTTAACTTACTAAGTAACTAAGAGTACAAAGTACAAAACAAATAAGTTTGATTTTGATCATTTATATAGTAAAACATAATTCAAACCTATAGTATTTAATGACTACTCTTAATGGAAACAGCACAGGAATAATATATTTTATTTGGGTGTATTAAAACACACTGACACAGACTGATTTTGGTGATACTAATCACGAACGAATAATTAATCCAAGTGCATGTGAGAGCAGGGAAATCAAAGACACACAGCTCATAGATCTTAACTGTTTAAAGGTGCAAAACATTTGTGTACAAAACTTCCATCCATTTTATAATTAAAGGATAAACCCCTCAAATTATTTGACATTGCTCCAAAACTGTAAATGAACAACAAATAGATTTTTTTAAAGGTATTCCACAACTTTGCTTTATTATACTGACAGTTATAACAAACAAAGTTGAAATAAAAGGCCAGTTGGCTGCAGGACTCAGCAGGTCACAAATCTGTTCATATTGTATATACAGAAGGAAGGGAACTTCCAAATATTGGAAAAATATAAAAAAAAAAATATAAAAGTCCAGGTGGCACATGTATCCAAGAAATATTCATTATCTGCAGCGTTTCTCATTTATGATTAACTTCTTCAGGAACATAGTCCACTCTTATGCTTTACAAGCCTGTTCTGTTGTTGGGCTCAGCTCCATGTAGGAGACAGTTCAGTGGGAGTTGTAGGGGAGTAAAGGATTTTATCGCAGTCAAAGTTTTCAAAGTCGTCCGATGAAAGGCCTCTCATTGCTTTGGCGGCACGATCAGGGTGAGTCCTGAGCTCCAGGATGACATCGACAGGTGTCTTTTGAAGGATGAGAGAGTCGAATGAAGTGCCGCGGAAGAAGGCCTGCATCTTGAAACACTCGAGGTTACGAAGCCGGTTCACTGGATTCTTGCACAAAAGCTGGAAAGATAAAGAGGATATGATATTTAATTCAGAGGGATCACAGTGTGCATATTAGAGCAGAGGAGAATCACATTTACAAACCTCAGTGAGCAGAAGGATCAGAGCAGAGCTGAAGGTTTCAGGAAGGACATAAGGGAAAGCTGTGACCTTGTTCAACATGATGCGGTGGTCCGACTCTGCAAGTACTGGAAACTGCAAAAAAGAAAAGAAAGATAAAACACTCAGGAAATTGACACAGAATGACACAATAAATACTAAGTTCACGTTCCTTCACCTCTCCTGTCACCAGTGTGAACAACATGATGCCAAGGGACCACCAGTCAGCGGCGTGGCTGTACGGACCCCCACTTAAAACTTCAGGAGCTGTTGGAAAACATATTTGGAAAAAACTCAAGATAAAAGATCAACACAACCCAGACATGAAAATGGAAAATCACAAAGACAAACACTGCAGCACAGTGGAGAAAAACAACAACATTAAAAATGCATCACAGGTGCATCAGGTTCATAACTGGGTCAGCTGAGTCCAGTGGGAGCCAAACACAGGTGGGGCTCCAATGTTAATGCAGTGAACCAATATGCAGCTTTCTGTAGCTCAAACGGCGTTAATTACATTTACCTCCACGTGAGAAAATGAAAATGAAATCTCACCCATGTACTGGATTGTCCCACATATCGTAAACGCTCTTCCTCCTCGTTTCAGCCGCCGCGAGAGCCCAAAATCAGACAACCGAAGGTGACCTGAATCACGAAAACACAATGAAACTGATTAACTTCTACTAGCTATTTGCAATCCAGATGATTTAGAAATGTATTTTATATGTGTGTTGTCTATTTTATTAGATGCATTGCTTATATATATATATATATATATATATATATATATATATATATATATGCGTGTGTACATATGTGTTAGTTTGTGTGTTAGTCTTATTGTTGTGGCACTATGTTTCTTATATGTTGTCTGCCTTGTGTCACTTTTGTTGTTTGTCAGTGGCATTAAACTCGTTTCTTCACTGATTAATAATACACGTTCGCCCATAAAGTTAGAATAAAATATTTTCTACCTCTTTCCATGAAATGATTGTGACAATGTGGTTTATTCTTGACAGATAAAGTGTATGTCTTTATTAAACAATCTATTCCAAATATGTCAAAATGAAAATAAAACCACAATTACCAGAAGATTGTGTCTGAAAACTAAATAATTCCAAATTTAATTAATTAAGTAATTAATTAATTATTTAATAACCGGATTTAATGTAATGACGACTCGCATGTTTTTACAGGCCAGAAGTAAAATAAAATAAAAACATTGACAAGCATTACCTTGATCACTTAAAAGGATGTTTTCCATCTGTAAAACAGTAAAATGACCATCATAAAAACTCTACTCAACTCTATACACATGTATATGTACATCACATATGATTCTCTTTAAGTGACAATAATTTTCTCCCTTCATCCTTATGTATGTGTATTGTTTTAAAGTTACTTTTTTAGTTTTTGCTTCAGCTGAATTGTGCTCTACTTTGCATTAAAGATGCTAGAAGAACAAAGTTAATTTATTCTTATAAAGCATCTTACCTTTACATCTCTATGTATGATCCCTAAGTCATGCAGAAATCCTAGAAGTAAACAAACATAAGAGAATGAGAATACATGGCAAATACAAGATAGACGATACAAGAAGGAGGAATTTCATGTTTAAAATCTCCTCTTTAAACACATCTCCGTCATTATACGTCAAACTGATGAACCTTTAAGAGTGAAAGTGTGATGAACACTAACCCAGAGCACCTCCCAGCTCTGCAGCAAAGAGCCGAACCTCATCCTCCCCAAAGTGGCCCTTTAGTAACCAGTAAGTGTACAAGTCTCCAGTACTGCAGTAGTCGCACACTGCAGAGGATGAGACACACACACAGACACACACACACACACACTTCTTATGATGTCTTTGAAAGCAGCTTCTGAGTTAATGCAGGCCAACATCCTCTGAAATAAAATGTCAGAAATGAGGAAAAGTAAAAAAAAATGGCTCATTACGCTGTTGCTCTGAAAAGGAAGATGTAAGGAGTGAAGTGAGGTTAAGTCAGGTCAAAACCACACAAGCTTCAGTTTCATTAATCTCCTGTTAGCTGAGTTTCATCTTTTAATACCACTTTGGATGGACGGATTTAAATACACGATCTTAGTTGGTAAAACTGGGAAGTCATGCAAGCAGTGCAGCATCTGAGCTGTACCCAGCACTCTCATTAGATGGCAGTGTGCCTCTTCAACATCCAGCACTGAGATTTGTGTTTCTTACAGATGCAGCACAGTTGTACAACAGACTATACGGTACGTTACAATGGGGCCGGAAAGGGCAGAGGGAGGGGGGATCCTCTGAAACTAAACAAGGATCAGGATATTAGGAGGGCAGAGGGGTTGAACTGTGCCGTCGTTTATACTTATTAACTCACTAATGAAGAGATGGCGCTGTGTCTGCCAGCAGTCCTGCAGATTGTGGATGAATGGGTGTTTGAGCTGCCGCTGCAATGCAACAGTCGACACACACACAGACACACACACAGTGAGAGTGAACATAACAGTGAGAGATGGACAGGGAACTTCCTACAGTCCAGATGATAAACGGTATAAAAGAGTGAGGACAGAATCATCCAGACATCATTCAAACATTTCCTCTCCTCTATTCAAGTAAAATGTCACATTAAGCTATAGATATAAGTCATATTTTGTGTAGCAATATTTCATATTTTAGATTTAAAGATATTTAAAGATTTCTAGTTTATTAATATAACTTCTGCTTATGAACCTAGGGCTGCAGCTGACGATTCTTTTCATCATAGTTTGATATGCAGATTATTTTCTAGATTCATCAATAAAATGTCAAAGAATTATGGAAAAAAAACAGGAATCCATTATGGAAGCCCATTTATGCCATATGATGGGGGAAAAAAAGATCCTGTAAGTTATTATAATGAGAAACTTTCGCAAAATAATTACTTAGTATCTCAAAATAGTGACCAAGAATCACAACATGAGAAAGTTTCCCAAAAACTAATGACTTGAATTGAACTAATTGACTTAAATGAGTTAGTAATGCAAAATAATGGCTTAGTATATACAAATAATTATTTAAAAAAAGTTTCTAATTGCAATGGTGTACAGGAGTCTTTTCCCCCATCAAAACTAATTTTTCACCCTATTTTTTTTCTTTTACTGGTGGAAATTGGCTTCCATATCCTTATTTAATAAACAATACAAAAGGAGTACAAAATAATTGAATTATTGTTATTTAATAGAAAAACAAGCGGCACATCCTTATAAGGATAAGCAAATATGGAACCTGCAAATATTTGCCATTTTTGCTTAAAATAATAACTGATTGTCAAAATACTTCTTATGTTCAACTCATCAATTAATCCACTAATCATGCAGCTCTAGCGTAACAGTAAAGTTACAGTAATTTTACCTACTGGTACCTTTTTCCATAACAGACTTTTACACTGATACCTGAATGATGACTTCTTCTTTGCATTGCTGCAGCGCTCCATGTTTCAAGATGTCTGACTTTGGTAGAACCTGCAACAGTGAAAAAATGATTACAACTTAAAGTATTTTATGTTCTCATACAGAGCTGTTATAATACTGATTATTATGGCTGACCTTACCTTAACGGCGTAGGTCTTCTCTTTAAAAATGTCTTTCACTTTCAAGATGGGTCCATATGAGCCTTTGGCTATGAAGCCCAGGATCTGTTGGCACAGACAAACAGTTCAGCGTTTCCACCACTTTGCTTTTTAATTTTGCTGAACAGTCTTGTGTGTTGTTGTACCTGGAAGTGGTCTCTTTCGGGAAGTTTACGCTGTGGGAACTCAGGCAGAAAGGCAGAGATGAAAGCCGGGGGAGTCTTCTCTGCGTCCTCTGGAGGCAGCAGGAGTTTGGGGACAGACGGTCTGCTGTCCGGTCCCACAGGCCGAGAAAACACAGCCGAGTGTCCAAGTCTGTGAGTGATGGAGACCCTCACGTTTGAGAGGAAGCCATGACTGAGTCGACGCTGAGCAGGTGGTCCGTCGCTCTAGAGGATAAAACAGAAGCTTTGTGATCAGGGATGGCATGTAATCAAATAAAATTATCCAAGCAGTGACATTTAATACTACTTATACATTCTAGGTGGAGTACTGTATTTTTTTACTCAACTACATTTATTTCACAGCTACTTTGCAGGTTAAGATTTTCCACAGAGCACACCTATAATTAAATATGATGCATTGTTAAAGATTCAGCTATCTGAAATCACAGCTACAATATTAAATACTGCTTCCATGTTAATGCTTCAAGCAACAGTAGTGAAATGTAACTAAGTACATTAACTCAAGCACTGTGATAATATACTTATTTTGAATTTTAATGTTTTTTAAAAACTTAAGGAAGAAATGTTCTTTTATATGTTGAGAACATTCTGAGACTTTTTACGCTGAATAAACTATTTAAAAAACCTCTTGGATCAGTGAGAAAATGCCTCTTCACAAAGCTGAAAATTGGGCTGTTTTTCTGAGCTCATTAGAGATAAAAAGGTTCTCACAAGACAGCCATACTACAAACATATGATGATCATACGGAATATGATAAATTGCTGTCAATTAAACTAGCCAACAGTGTGTAATGTAGTTAAAATTTGCACAACCTTAAACAGCAGTAAAATGCAGCAGAAACAATAATCCAAAAACACAATAGTAAACAGGCACCGATTTCTTGTAAAATTGGTACTTTTACTAGGGTACATTCTGCTGATAATACTTACACTAATGTTTATAAGAAGTTTTGAATACGGACTTTTTACTCTGTGTTATTAGCACTTTTACTTGAGCAAAAACTTAACACTTATTCCACCATAGAGTGAAAACAGTCAATGCTGATAAACTTAACACTTATTAACAATAAATATTTCTTTAAACTATTTGCATACGAATTCGTATAAAAAAAACGCATGAAGAGAAAATAGAAAAAAATCCGGAGAAGCTTCATATTTTGTTTAGAATGTTGTTGTTTTTAACACAGTAAAGTCAGACGCATTTCCCATCTAATGCTTAGGATACCTGAAGCTACTTTAATGACTTGCAGCCATTTGAATCAGTGCTGCACAAAATCAAAGCGAGCATCTATTGACCCTCTTGCATCTGGTCGAAATGAAGGTCAGTGAACACTTAACATCTAATCAATAGCTCTATTTTTAAGGCTTTCGACTGCACTCTTCAGCCCAGACGTCTTCCATCAGGGGTTACACACAATTTGTTGCATTCAAAACATGTTAAATCGCCAAAAACATGCATTTATTTAATGTTCACTATATTCATTTTAACTTAATTTGGTCGTTTTCTCTAAATTCTTTAGAAAAACATAACATGCTGTCGGCTTTGTATCTGTTATATATTACTTATTAGCGGTAGGTCATGATCAACATCCACGATATCAGCCTGTAAATGAATTAAATCTGATTTACTCACCTTGCTGTTTTTACTGGTATCGCTGCCCATAAAGAAAGCAACAACAAAATCACGCAAAAATGAGTAAAAAAGCGACAAATTCAGCTCTTCCTCTGGCGTCCTGGCTCGATCCTGTCTCGGCCATCATCTCTGCTCCACGTGTCCGTGTTTTTGTGAGTGAGGAGAGAGAAATGTTTGCAGCGTGTCTGCACAGAGTCATGCAGAGCAACGAGAGAGCTGATTCCGCTCCAGTTAGAGCTGTCAGATTAATGATCAATCATCACTCTGTCCCCCAACTTACTGCGACTCACAGAGCTGCCCCCACAAACACCCAAACACAGCTGAGAGACTATAACACTTTTATTGACAGATAAACAATAAGCCACAGAGCTGATAGAAACGTGAATACATCTTGCTTTTTGCGATATGAGCCGTTTAATTGAAATATTCGGGGATTTTTAAAATTTATTTATAGAAATGTGACAGAAATAACAGGCTTAGCAGCACAGTTAAACAACAGAAAACAACCGCGGTTACAAAAATATCAAAATACTTTGCATAAAAAAGTGCTTTAGTAATAAAATTACAAAACTCAGCGATTAGCTGCAACATATGTCTCTCTCTTTTGTTGCCACAATACCTTCAAACCAAGTGCGACATTATACAACACAAGAAATGTTTTTGCTGCTCTGTTCTTGATATATTGCACTGGGGTGAGGTACAGTCAAACAGCTAGCTGACAGATGCACACAGTCATTTACAGGTAACATAAAATCTTTTGTGGTTCTAAAAAGGCCTTCCTGTCAGAGTGACACTCATACGGCCAATTTCTTTTAACCGATAAAACATTTACTGATATATATTTATTTATTTATTTATGGCATTTCAAATTTAATTCTTTTATTTTTTACAGCTGACAGCATTGAAGGTGCTTCCAGTTGAGTCCTATTAATCTAGCAGACATACAGTGTTCCTGAGCCAGCAGGAAAAGGTGCTCTCAGTCTTCTGCATTTGTAGAAGCAGAGGAAACAGTAACAGTGAAGTGCTAGCTACACACTGAAAATCTTCCCCGCTACATTCAATGCAACGCAAGTGGTCATCATTTTGTGTATGAAATGCAGAAGGAAATTATAATGGCACAAAAAATAGACAAGATAATAATAGATATTTGGTCAAAATGGCACCCTGGGAAATCCCGAAGCTGTTTGAGTTCCTACAGGGTTTATGGCCATAAACTTAAATCAGTATTTTTTCTTTAACTTCAGCAGGCTCTTATGATACAGTACGATATCCTCGTAAACTATTTGAAATGCTCGACCAGCTCCCTTTTTCATTGTGATTCACAAAGCCAAACTGATATTCTGACCCAGAAGAGGCAGTTTTTTTCCCTGATCCTCAGTGTGGCAGCTGCTGCAGTGGATCATCCAGTCGACGTGAATGTGAGGGTTTGCTGCTTCACTTACGCCGACTGAAGATGCTCTTCTTGCTGGAGCTCTTGTCTGCCGTGCTGAGGCCGATGAGGAGCCGAGCCTTCTCATCTTCCTCCTGCTGCTGCTGGTTGTTGTCCGACTTCCCTTCAGAAGTCTTCCCCCGCAGGTCTGAGCCCGAGGCCGGCTTCAGACGCAGCTTCTCCTTTATCATCTGAGCAGCGAGGAGCAAAAAAGAACTTTTCAGTGTCAGGGCAAATTTATGTTCTTTCTGCGTCTAGTCCAGGGGTCTCAAAATCAAATTACCTGGGGGCTGCTGGAGGCAGTATCAAAATGACCAAAAAAATACAAAATTACTAAAAAAAGACAGAAAATGACAGAAAAAAAACTAAATTGCTTAAAAAAGACACAAAATGACCAAAAACAGACACAAAATTACAAAAAAAGACACAATTATGTGAGACGAAAGACGTAATAATGCATTGACTTAAAACAGCAAAGAAGAGCCCATTTTGGGTTGTGGAATCATAATTCATATTCTACATTAAGGTGTCTACCTTAAATCACAATTCATGTGGGTTTCATTTTGTGGTAAGGAGAGGAGTCAAATGTTGTGTACCTGTGCTACAAGAGCTTTCCGGCTGTCCCTTTTCACAGCCATGGCAAAGTCGAGCCACGTCCAGGTGTTGTTGTGATACTCCAAGCAGGGCAGAACCAAGTTCAGGTCCTTCCAGTCCACACTGCTCTTCTCTCCCTAAAGAACAGGAGTTAAACATCCAAAACATGTTAATTAAATCTACTAATAAATTGTTTTTGGCTTCTTTATAACATCTGAAACAAACTGTAAAATATACACATTCAGCGGCAACATTATCATTCATTTCTGTTTCGAACTGGTATAGTGCAATATTCACTCTCTTTTAGCTCTTTTAACTACTCTTTAGCTTGTATATGATGCACTATGATCAGCAGAAGTTTTCAGTACAGTGTGTCTGTTTGTCAGATTGTCAGCAGGATTACAGAAAAACTACTGGCCCAAGTTTTATGAAACTTTGTGTAAGGATGAAGGATGGGCCAAGGAAGAACCCATTCAATTCTGGATTAAATCAGAACCACAGGGCAAATACACAGAATACTTTTTGTTGCAAGATAGGACCCTTGTACTACACTCATGGTGTCAGAATAATGGGGGAATAAAATAGTTTCCTGATCATATTTCATGGCTAGCCTGATCCATTTCTTTTGCTCTTTGTTATCACTCATTGTTGTTTCTTTTTCTGCCATTATTGTAATTATTCTTTATTGTACACTAGCCTTTGTAGCATTAAAAATCCTGCACCATCACTGTTGCTCTACGAGCAAGTGAAAAATAATTAAATGAGTAAAAAGTAGCAGTCAGTGCATAGCCCAGAAACAGCTGTTGTGAAACGAAAGCCCACCTTATAGCTGACACAGAGGGGAACTTGGGGAATTTTGATGTAGATGAAGGAGTTGTTCATCGCAGCTCGCTCCTTCATTTTATCAATGTCATCAACAGGATGCTGGTGGGAGGAAATCATAAAATGCATTTACAAATCTTTATTTTCTGATTCTTGACATCTGTGCACAAACAATCAGAGAGCGAGAATACCTCTGGAGCTTTCCTGAAAGACCTCCTGACCCCTGCAGTGCGGTTCAGTCCCTGGGTGACCCCTTTGCTGGGGCCCATAGCGCCCATGGTGTCCTCTGATGACTGCCGAGGCTTGACAGGGATACCTGCGACACAGACGGCATCAGCACTGCGGCCTCTGGGTGACTCTGCACCCTACACCTTATCCTCCCACTGAGTCTCTCCCACACACACATATCAAGGTCACATCCAACGTGACAGAGCCTTTTAATAGCTCAGAGGGATGACATAACACAGTGATGGGCTATTTGATACCACACACACACATCTGTCAGAGAAAATGGAAACTATTATTGATCCGTTAGTTGGATCAGATTACAGGCTGGTGACCCCACAGACAGGCTGCAGACTGACTGCTCCTCAGCTTACTGCTGTCATATTGCCGCTGTTGACAACAACATACCTGTAGTCACCAATCTGAACTTGTCTTCCTCATCAGTGACCTCCTCCTCCTCAACATTTCTTCCCGGGAAGAAAAATCCCATCATCCTTTTGAAGAACTGGTACATGAGCTGGATGGTGAGAGGCACCACGTTCACCTGACGATGGAAAGAATTAGTAAAATCAAACAATTTTAAATGTTTAGGTCAATGTGGCTGCATGTGAATGTGATGTTCTTCACCTCAAAGTGTTCCTTAACAGAGATTCCTCCCACAGGGGGGCGCACTTTACTGAAGATACGCAAAGCAAACTGGCGTCCTGACTGGCAGTTACTCTGAGGTCGAAGTACGACCTATAAAAGAAGAAAGAGGGTGTTAAGTTCATCCTCTGTGACATTACAAAAATAATGCTCTAGTCACATTTAACAGCACATGATATGAACACAATATGGACAACACCAACAGGAGCAAGATGTAAAACGATGTGTATGCATAAAAAACATGCATACCCTTTCCCCCCACACATATAAACTAGTATTTTTTAGCTGTGAGTCAAGTTGAGACGGGAAACACTGTTTTTAGGTTGTTTGCCAATTTTGCTGATTGTTGTAATTATATTGCAAGCTGCACTGCGTTCTTTAAAATCATATGCAGATTTATTAATTTTATTTTCAATGATTTATGATTGATAAATTCCATCTTTCTTTATATTTGAGCCAACGTCTCTCTGTTAATTATTATTTTATCCTGAACTGTGAGGCACTTTAAAAGCAAGTTTCAACATGAATGCTATGAATTAATCATTGATCATCATTCTGTCATTTAATAATGATGCTGATTGAAACTTTACCACAATGATGTTTTGTAGAATCGTGATGAGTTAGGGGTGGGGATGCTACAAATATCCACAGCTGTACATAATAACTGTTGCTCTGGCACTGTTGGAAAAGCTGGCTGATGGGACACAGTTGGTGAAATTGCGCATCTTCTTTGCCGTATTTCTCAATGACAGGTCTAATGAATGGTGGAGTGGGAACAGCTTCTGATAAGCAAACAGCAGTTTAAGGGCATTTCTACATCCATTAATGGCTGACTGTGGGTGTGGAAATGAGGCCCGTGCACATGCACTCAGCTCAATGATTGGGATTTATAAAACACAATCAGGCATGTGTGGCTTTATAACTGATGAAAAAATGCAGATGCAATGAATTCTTGAGTGTGCATGCAACACTGATTATGAAAGTCCGAAGAGCCACCGAACAAGATGGAGTCGACACAGACGAGACAGAAGTCTTGTCGCTGTACGAGCACTTTACATACCCTCACTCGCTGCACAGAGGAAACCAGGCAGAGTCAGAATAAATACACTACATACTGCAGGGTTTTGTCTTTTAACATGTTGACAGCTTCACTCAGAATAATCAGCACCAAAAGGATGTCATTTAATTTTGTTGTATTAGGTTGAAAATGTATTTAAGTCAAATGAATAACAGGAGTCAAATGTACCTTATATGCTGCGTTGGGAAGCAGGTTGTTCATTGTGAACCAGCCCAACTCCAGAAGATGCTCTGCTGTGTCGTCAGACTTGTTCAGCTGTGGGAAGAAAGTATTCACAATCATCAACATTTACCATCAATATATACTCATTAAGTATACGTTGTGACAGCAGTAATATATCTTGGGATACTGTGGTGCATATTGATATGGTAAATATTCCTGTTGTTGTATGATAGTTCTTGAAATAAAGAAGGCTGGAAATGGGTAAACGAGCTTGGGAGGGAGGCAGGGAATGTTTTTAAGGAGCAAATAGTAAACGGACAGTATCAAAGTATCATAACGGACAGCTTTCAGGTAAGATTTCAGCCCTGGATGGAAGATAAAAAGCAACTCTGCCGTTATGTCAGCAGTACGATCGTCATCGCTCACCTTACTGTACATAAATCTCTGCAGCTCCAACTCAGCGATGCCAAGCTGGCCGTCCTCTTCAGTCAAACACCAGCGGGCCTGGGCAAAATAAATCTCTGTTCTCCTCACCACACTCACATCCTCTGGGGGCTTACGCAGCTCCAGTTTGTTTGCCCGTTGCAGCTGGAAGTCCTTAAAACACCTAAAAGACAGGGAATACATATTTATTTTGACCTGTGTGCTGTATTTTATCAGTATTAAATGCTAATGAGTGCTGATTAGAGACCTGATGAGAATGTTGAGCTCTTCACTCTTCATCTGCATGTCGTTCTTCTCCTGGTTCAGCTGGTTCTGCAGTCTGTTGTTGATCTCCATCAGTTCATCGCCGCTCAGTTCCTCGGGTAGTGCCTACAATTGAAAGAAATAATCATCATCTTTTCAGGATAAACACACAGTTTTAAGCGACAACTCACATTTAAGGAGGAGAGCATGATGTGACTCACCCTGATGTTGGAGTAAATCTGTTTCTCCAGGCGTCTGATCAGCGCGAGGTGCTGCCTGACAGCCTCCTGGAGGTGCAAAATGCTGCTGCGCTGCTCCTCGGGGTTACTAGAAATTTCCAGCTGGAAGCGAACACGCTGCTTTTTCTCACTGTGTTCCTACGAGTTCAGAAGATTAAAAAATGAACATAAAAAAACAAAGACGAAACATCAATAAGGATATGGAAATGTTTTGTAAAGTGGCTGTCTGAGGCTGCAGCATACCTTGCGTCTGGGCTCCACGTGTAACAGCAGGTTGTTGACGATGTCCAGGATCATAGCGTACTGAACGGGGTTAGTGGAGATCTCAAGATCGTGGTGAATGAGGGTGAAGGTGTCCACAGCCCCTGTTAAATCAACATAATGAAACTCTTTAAAGTTCATATATGGTGACTGTCAGCTGCATTCATCCTTGCTGGCTAAAGATGTAGATTGTGTAGTTGGCCAGACATACCAGCCTGTTTTTTCAGCAGGTCTTCTTTCTCATGGTTATTCCTCAACTCTGGTGGTTTGATCTGAGTGGCCAGCTCCGGGTTGATGTCGTGACTGTAACTGATGTAGTGCATCCGGCAGCTACAGCGTGAGATGATACGCTGAACTTGCTGAGTCTCGTTCACCTGAGCTGGCAGGTTCCAGTCTACAGACACAGAAAATAAGAGTGAGAGGCTGTGCGGACTATCATATTTGTAATCAAGAAGAATCCTGTGTTTGAGAAGTTATTTACCTGTAGTGGTGCTGACCATTCCTCCCACAGCCTGGCCACTCTCCATCAGCTCCAGCACTGAGTCCAGGTTACGCTGCCTGTGCTCTTCAATGTTTTTCACCTTAACAAAACATTGCAGCATAACAAGCAAATCAGAGAAAGAACAGCACTCCACAAAGATGAGTAAATATCAGCCTTGATGCGATATTTTAGTTAATCTTTCTTTATTTTCAAATCAGGCTTCTTATGTCATACTACAAATTAGAATAACATACTATGATAATGATATCTGGTAATTTGCAGTGATAGTTATAACCCAAAATCATGGCATATATAACTTTTCCATCTTCTATAATGCATTGCAAACCATCCGAAATGTTAATTTAAAAGCATTTTTTCGTTTAAAAAAAAAAAGCCCAAAATGCACAATTTATCACAGCCTTCACAAAAACATTGCAAGATTTCCGATGGTCTTTGAATGAATCGTGTCATGAACGTTTATATGACTACGCTGCTTTGTACTTCTCATGTTTTATGTCTCACTCAGGCCTTTCGGTCCAATGTTACTAATGTAACTACAGAGCTGTGCCTACCTCCAGCCACAGCTGTCTGTCCTCTGTCTCAGAAGGGCTGGGCTCCATGGTGGCAAAGTACTGCATGCCATCTAGCAGACAGGTCCAGGTGGTTTTCTGCTTCAGGGTGTCGTTGTACCAGGATGGGTGGTGCTCACACTGGAGCAGCTGAGCCTTGGCTGCAGACACCAACACACAGCCTGCAGTCTCCGTGCCACGCAACATCATCTGGGTAAAGCCAAGAAAGGAAGAAGAAGTAGAAGAAGAAAATATTAGGCCTGACCGACTTGCATTTAACCAGATCTGGTGAAAATCTCAATTAGGGAAAGAGACACATGTCAATGCAAAACAAATGGATGTGACCATTCACATACTTGTCCCTAAAATGTTACAACTTTTATCACAACACAGCTGTATGGTACTGCAATTTTCCATAAAAAGTTGCTGAATCTTGAGGTGGGAAACTGGGAACTATCAATCCCTGTTATCGTCAAAAAATGCTCCTCAATATTTCATGGATAGACTGCAAGTGTGAAAGGGGGCTTAAAACAAAAATAAAGGCAGCTACCTGACAGTTGACCAACTCAATAAACCAGTTGCGGTTATAGACATCATCGGTCTGACAGGCTGCGATGCCACACAGCTGGTCGCTGACACCTGAATCCTCCTCTGAAAACACCACAAACTTGTCTGTTTCCTCTATCAGCTTCTGGAGCATCGATGTTCCTAAAAATTAAGTGGGGGGAAAAAAGAGGTTAGAGGTCTCAAAAGACTAAGCTGTTGTCTTTTTCTTTGTCAGGCTATTTCCCCACCTTCGTTTTGACTTTTTTCTGCTCGGCTGACGGTGGGCATAACTGGTGTGGTTGGGGCTGTGGTGGGAGAGTAGTTGGAAGGAGTGCGTTTGAGCTTCTTGGTCTGCAGCTGCGTGTCGATCCTCAGACCCTTCAAAGCTTCAGTAGAGAGATTTCTCTTCAGCACAGATGCCTTTTTATAACCGTCGTACAGCCCAAAGGCTATGTTCCTGTTAGTGGTGGTCCAGGAAGCCCGCAGGTCCACCAGGCGCAGTTTGTGAGTGTACGAGGCATTCGTCTCATCCTTCTGGTTCACCTCCTGCCAGGAATTTTGAAGAAGATCTTGATTATGAAACCATGAACAGTGTAGAGCAAGCTTGTGCTGCAGCCACCTCTGGGCTCTTACCTCCTCTGTGCGGTTGCTCTGTCGCTGGTAGCTGAGGGAGGACAGGCTGAGCAGGTGAGTCTTCTTCACCTGCGCGTTGAGCTGGTGGTCGGCTGTCTCGTCCCAGGTGGAGGCCATCAGGTGAACCGTCACCTGAGAGAGCTCGCTAACCATCTGAGTCACATTCCACTCAGAGATCAGCCTCCTCATCACAGTGCCAGCTGAAAGACAATAGAACTCACAAACTAAATACAAACTACTTCAAGATCTATTAGGAGACTAAATGAATGTTCTTATGAATATTTTTTTTTTCTTGAATGGTATCATGCAAATGCCTTTACCCTGTGGAATAAGCCTCTGTGCCCCTCGAGTGAAGACGTGGCCTTTGTTGCACTCCACTTGGATACCTCTCTGCTGGGCGAAGGAGGCCCAGTAATGCACCTGAATGACACACAATATGAAGAAATGTATACATATGGTACATATTAGGTTTAGAGAAATAAAAGGGAAGAGCTCAGTGAATTATCTGTAAGAAATCAAGGAACAAAATGTCCCGTGTACGTGACTGCAAATGCAGATTTCATAGTGAAAACAAAGCAGATTTTTAGTGTGCTGTTGCTGGAAGGCAGCCTAGAAAAACACTGACTTGTAGTTGTGGGAAGGCAGCTGTGTAGGACATCTGTTTGTAGTGCTGACCCAGCTTCTTGCGGATAGGCCTGAGGCTGTGGAAGAGCTTGCCTCTGCAGATAGGTCGAGATACACCCGTCCATGTGGCCCAAAAGTTCTGCATCCAGCGCAGAGTGCTGCTGTACAGCAGGATTCTTGGATGGTAGGGTTCTAAAAAGAAAATAATATATAGTTTTCTACACATAAATACATATGATAGTGCTATTCATGCCTAAGGGGCTTAGCTCAGCTAGACAGAATATCTAACAGAGCTGCGTACCTGTGCCACAGTGCTGGTTAAGGTCCATGGTGATGGAGAGGTTGAGGTTCTCAGAGCGAAAGGCTCTGTAGGAGTCATGTGGTTGTCCTGAGGTCACGTCTGCAACGTTCTCCGCACAGCAGAGCATTACAGCGTGGTGGTCATGGGGGTTTCCATGGCAGAGCCATTGGAGGTCAAGGGTCATACACAGGTTGGGCAGGTGTAGAAAACAGATATCATCATACCTAGTTTAGAAAAGAGATGGTGATGTTAATGAATGATTCACTACAAATACAGTGAAAAGTTTTGTATATTTTCACTTCTGATGCCTTCACTCACTTTGATGCTGTCCTGACATTTACGTCCAAATCTCCTTTAAAAACAAACTGACCAGGGTTCCAGTCAAAGTTCAGCTTATTCCACTCCCAGTGCATGTTTTCTGTCGTGTTGTAAGGGTCCTGTAAGAATGCATGATTTATTTTTGCATGAGATTAGGTGATAAATTTGGTTTTGAATCAATTACCAGATCAGTTACCAGAGGGATGGGTGTGAGGGTGGAGTATGTACCGTATAACAGGCACAAGTTATTAAACAAGTTATTAAAAGTTACCAGTTCGTCACAAATTATTTTGATAAACCTCTTCCTGTGCAGATCTACCAGAGAATTACAACAGGTGGGTTTCTACATCATTTTACCTCTGTAGCCAACTGATGAAGATTGGCCTGATCAATGTCCATGACCCAGCGGCCGTGCATGAGGAGACGACTTTTGTCCCACCAGGCCAGAGGAGGTGAGGGATCAACTGTGGGTTTGGTCAGCAGATCAACAGATTGGCCAATCAAAGTCCAGGCAGGGTCCCAACATGGCCCCCACACAATGGTGTAGAGAGAGATGTTTGCTGCATAAAGAGGATTTTATGTGAGAGATATTAAAAGAGTAAACCTCACTAAAAGGGGGGGCTAAAAGTATGTTCATGTATGCCTTGATTTTAGGAAACAAAAACATTTTTTGTTTGTTTTTTTGTAGTGACAGCTGCTACAAAGTTTTCAAATAATCCATTACTGCTTTGTTGTTGTTGAAGGAAGCAACATCACTCAACAGACTTTATAAATGCAGTAAACACTGACACCAAATATTAGAAAGGAATGTATCATGACTCATAAGCAGGGTTTCTCTCCCTTTGCCCCTGCAGATGCTTACTTCTACTTTTTAACTTCTGTTTTTGTCACATGAACGATTGCTGCATATTGAAAAGTTGTGACGACAAGCTGTGTCTGTCTGATAATAAACTGACAAAATTAGTTAATGATGAATGAATTAAAACTTAACATTCTGAGGATTGTGCTTGTAGAATAACATGATTACCATAACTCACATTTAAAATCATAGTAGAACTTGAGCGGTGGCATATTCCTGTGGACTGTCACATCTCCCCATGGTGGACCAAGTGGGACAATCTCTTTGCGATGAGCCCTGGTCTGTCCGTCCTGCTCCGTCCCAATCAGACGTCCAGACAGCTCCCAGTCTCGGATCTCAAACAGGTAGCGAGGGTAATCCCGAATTCTCACTGGCACAGGATAAAGATACATTATTTTTTATTAAAGTAAGCTAAAACTGTGATGTCTTTAATTATATGTTACTTTAAATTCAGTTCCATCTAAATCCCTTCTCATATCTGCAAATTAATGTTGATTAATATTTATCAACTCACCCAAATATGCAGCCAGTTTAAACTTGACTGCACGGCACCACTGGACCACCAGAGGGAGTCCGTCTCTGGGGAATGGACTGATCCTGTCGATGTCCCTCAGCTGCTCTCTCACCTTCTCTGGGCCATGAAGAGACTCATCAGCCAGAGTTACTAGCTCCAAGTCTGACACAGTCCAGGTCAGCAGAGACTTCCTCATGGGTGTGTTGGCGTAGAGGCGGCGTGAGCGTTGGATATAGATCTCAATGTGCTTTTTCTCCAGTGAACTGTACAGCTCTTCGATTTTTCTGGCAGGGAGAAGTTCTCCATGTTGCTTACGCAGGTCTGCCACCTTCTTATCCAGAAGCTGAAGACGCTTTGCACTTTCCTTACTCTCATCTTTCATGAGCTCGTAATTGTCTCGCAGCTTGATTTCAAAAATGTCGTCCAGGAAGACAAACGAGAACTGGCTGATTTTGATCACGACGTCGGGAGGCAGAGGTTGGTCGCTAGTGGTTTGGCTTGAGGAGCGATGCAGAGTCTTCAGCCACTTCTGCACGCTGATAGTCATGTCGAAGGTGTTTGAGAAGTTGTACTGGTAGGGGAACTCGACAGTCATAGAGGGGGAAGTGAGGACCCAGACACGGTTATGAGGAGTGGTGAGGAAGGGGAAGGTGTCTCTGTGCAGCTGCATCTCTGTCAACTCTGCATGTGTTTGCACATCTAGATCGTTAAAGGTGACGATATTGTTGCCATCAAAGTTGAAGATCAAGGAGGGAGAACGTATATGCATGGAAGCAGTGTGCTTGGTGACTGAGAGGGA
The DNA here is from genome assembly GCF_030273125.1 of Centropristis striata. Classification (NCBI taxonomy): domain Eukaryota; kingdom Metazoa; phylum Chordata; class Actinopteri; order Perciformes; family Serranidae; genus Centropristis; species Centropristis striata. The sequence continues at coordinate 11,605,977 of NC_081520.1, read as the reverse complement.
TTCTGTGTGCAGGAGAATGTAGTTCTGCTCACTAACATGAGCTGTCAAACGAGTGCAGGCCAGTTCAACACGCACACACAGCTCTCTACTCTGGCCTGCAGGGATTTCATCCTCTGTAGGTTTGACAGGACTGTCCTCTCCCTTCTCTCCCTGGAGCATGAGCCAACAAGCCTGAGCTTCAGTCACATGCTGATATAGGACCATGTGGTCCGGTGGCGTCCATTCAACAGTGAGCTCCTCTTCACATTGAATCTGATTAAGACACAAAATATGAACAGTGACACAGAGATTCATTCAGTCCAGAGAAATAAAACTGATGGAGATCTGATTACCTGCAAGGTGTGGGTGGTGATGTAGTGAGAAAAGGCTATCTTGGTGAGTTTGAGGACGGGGCTGGGGGTTTGGGAGGCAGGGCAACATGACTCCATGTTCTCTGTGACTGATTTGATTGCTGACAAGGTAACACCTTGAAGAGACACTGTGGAGCTTTCTGCTGAGCTGTGGACTCCGACAGTGTCCATCCGCAAAGACACGGCTCCTTAAGAGAAGACAAGGACACAACAGATGTTAATTAAAGGTGATAATAGACTGAAGAGAGGCTCCAGAGGATAATGAAGAAGCAATGTGGCATTCATAAGAGGAAGGCCTGTTACTTTATTGACTATCTCTAAATGCATTGCTGCAAAACTGGGCTTTTCTTTTCCCTGACAAAATGTATTTGTCATCATTTATGATGGATGACAACAAAGCAGAAGTCTAGGGTGGGAACAAACAATTATTTTCACTCACATTTTTTCCCACTTGTGTGATTAATTAAAATGTCAGAAAATAGTGAGAATTGCTGATTCTCAGCCTTCCAAAAGCTCAAGGTTACATCTACCAATACACCCAAAAATCTATCTTTTAATGTCACTTAATTAAATTAAAACAAGAACAGAGATTATTGAAAAGATAATTTAAACATTATTCAATGATTTTGTATACATGTCTGGCAAAGCATCAATATTATGCTCGTCTTTCAAGGTTTTACTGACCAATCGTTTGAGCTCCACAAACTCACATCTTTTTAGATAAACAGTACTGTTTATGTCCCACATAGTGAATTTCATGCAACAATCTAACATACTCTGAAAGATCTTACCTGCTAAATTTGACAGTGTGAACACATTAACATCCTCCAGACAACAGTCCAGTCTGAACAGCAGCTGTGAGGCGGGGATGGGTTGGATCGTATTGTCACTGGAGGGAGACACTGAAGCCACATCCGATAGCTGTGACCCCGTGTCACGTGGAACACAGATGAGGGACAGCAGGCGAGACAGACACAGCGCACAGGTCTCCGAGAGCTCCACCTGAAGCCCTTTCAGACTGGAGTCCACACTCAAACTTGGACAGTGGCTACTCGAGTCCATGTGGGGTCCGTTGAAACTCCCCTGGAGGGATTAAACATACACGAATATGAGAATGCCAATAAACTCACTACCTTACTAAACAAAAGAAATGTAAAAAGAATTAATTAAACATGTTTCTGATGTTTTGAGCTCCTACCTGAAGACTGAGCGAGTCTAAAATTAGTGCTTCTCCCCACACATGTTTGCCAGGCGGGTGGGGTGCTTGTTGGATATGAGACCCCTGGCCCACTCTCCACCAGAAGTTGTCCAGGGACAGCGCGGCACGTCGGTGCACATTCTGGGACTCTTTGCTCTCTGCGTCAACTTTAATGTCAAGAAGGTGCTGCAGTTCTACAGATAAAGAAGATAAAAGTCATCATTAAACATTATTCTAAAGGAAATACAGACAAAGTTGCTGCAATTTAGCAATTTAACTTGTTCTCCAAAAACAAAAGTCAACATGACTATAAAGGACGACAAGTTAATGTGTAACGTTTAAATGGCATTTTAAGATCTTATCTAATCTCTGTGTGGACAAAGATTGACACAAAAGTTTCCTGCAGAATGAAAACTGAAAGATTTACTGAAGGGAAATGTGTTGTAACATTTTTACGGGGCTTGCACATGATGTAAAGTAATAACATTAAGTGCTGTTCCTTTCTACAGGGCACTGAGGTTATACATAAACGCAACAATGCCCTCATTTTTGCTTTGTAGCAATAACATCATATGACGTTCACCTGCGTCTCTCGGTGCACGTGTGCAGCATGTGAAAGACCTACAGTACCTGCACTGGCAGAGAGGAAGCCGAGAGCGAAAGGCGTTGTGTCTCCCAGCTGAACAGACACATTAATGTTGGACACGGAGGAGGTGATCATCACAGGAGCATCCAGGTGTGGGAGGCGCCTGAGGAAAAGGAGGGTGGGCAAATAATCTAATGGACTACACGACACAATACAGAATGAGTGATGTGCAAACACAAACATGGATGAAAAGGAGAAGACAGTAAAAATGTATTAGATTATTCATTTCACTTCAGTGGGGGACTTCTCAGGAAAAACATATCCTTATTATTGCTGTCCCAAATAGTTCCATGTTTCAGTCATAATGTTGACATTTTTATTCTCATTAATAATAAAAGGCACACGCCTCTTTTGTTGTTTTTGCATGTCTATTTATTGAGTTTAAACCCCATATTTCTACATAGTTGCAGGTAAAAGTTAGGTAAAAGTAAGGCTGCATTAATATTATAGTATTACCAGTTGTAAAAGAAAAAATACGTTTTTTTTAATAGCCCCACCCAACCGACTCAATATGAGAGCTAATTCACACCACCCAACCAACAGAAATATCTGTTACTCAACCCCCTAAACCCAACTCTATGCATTATAGTAGCCCAAACAGAGGACTGAGACAAGGACAGAGATAAGGACCGAGCACTGTGGTGCTCAAGGGAGAGTGACAGAAAGAGGGGAAGAGAAGATAAGACTGTTGCATGCAATGTTTCTGTAACTTATAAAGAACTTTCTCCAAACACCTACAAGATTACCCAAACCTGTCTGATTTGCAGTGTTGTGGGTCACTCCGCACATCACCGCTCACGTGATCCAAACATTTACAGAAAATTAAAAACAGAAGGCTCTTGCAGCAATCTCATTAAGTGCATTTATATTTGTTAAAGAAAGTTTATTTTATAAAAAGAATTTCTGCATTCAAATGAAGGAATCTGTTCATTTTTTTTCTAGGTGATGATATCATAAATTATGACAACAGATATTCAAAAACTTCAAAAAGAAAACGTTGAACGTCAAAAAGAAAAATTTCAGTGCAATCCTACAGAAAATATCTGGGTATAATCCCCACCAGCTCGAGTATGAATTGCCACTCTGTAATCAAAACCTTAGATTTTTTTTGCAACTTGCCTTTTCCTGTGTGCTGCCTTCCTGTGAATTAGCTGTTCCCATGGAAATAGATTTAGCCAATGAGAGAACTCCTGGTGACGGTAGTGGATGATGCAAGTGTTGACCGTAAAAGACCCTGAAATGTCAACTGATGTCACCTAAATGTAGAAAAACACAAGAGACAAAGTCAATATAATGTGAAATATGAGTCATAGATTTAAAGAGCTTTGTAATGTGACCATCAAGCTTCTTCTTCACCTGCAGGACTGTCTTCAGCGAGTTCACACAAAGGATTCTTTGCCTACTTTGTGAGAGGAGAAGTCCATCTGCCAGTTAGAAAAAACGAGAAAAAAAAGAGAACGTGTTATTCATAGCTTTCTCCTTCATCTAACTCTCTCTGCATTGCGTCTGGCACCCAGCTGTCCACTCACCCTCTAGAAGGAGCTCCAGGCTGCTCTGGGGAAAGCTCAGCTCAGGAGTGAAGCTTTTAAGGGGAAGCTGCTCATCATCACGTCCATAGCAGACTTTTACAGACTTCAGTGTCCAGTTCAGGTGTCTGTGCCAAGAGGAAAAAAAAGTCACGCAATGTTTATAATCAATAAGTCATTCAATGGAGAATCAAACTGTGCAAAACACCAACTGCATACAGCTGGTGGTAAAATGTTGACTTGCCTTTTCTGGCTCTGCATGGACAGGGTTACATTGGTGTTATCAAATTCCACATTGACCTTGTGAGGAACAAGCCGATGGAACCGTTCCACCACCTCAGTCTGGATGAAATCAGTGTTTTCACACTCTGAAAGGAAATTAAATGACAATATTATGTTTGATACTCAAAAAAAAAGCCAAAACAAAAAGCTGATAAAAAGTTGACATTTCTGTGTGTCACATATAGTCTAGGCATACTCTGCCTTTCTCATGGCCCGAATGAGCTAATATGGGACTTCCTCTTTTTTCCAATGTAGCTTTTAATTTGTACTAAGCCTTCAGCCTCAATTTCTGCGTAACTTTAGTTTTAACACATTTATTAAAAGTTGCACTGTTTATTATGGACTCTAAGGATTACAGGAGGTGAAGTTAAACTTTTAGTAGAAAAAAATAAAAATAAAAAAATAACCTCACAGCCTTATGAGGCCATATGGATTAACACAGCCAAAATGAATAGATATAATACTATTAAAAAGCCAAAAAGGTCCCTTGTGAGGCACCCAGAAGACCTTATCAACAGATAATGAAAGAACACACCCAACCTTATCTTACTTTTTAATAGATTGCATAACCTATGCTTCATTTGACTGGGTAGGTTCAACTTTATCTATTTATCATTAAGTATGTGGACATTTCAAGCACCTACAGAGGTCAATATAGCTCTATGATGTGACCTCGGCCTCTTTTTCTTGCTGGTTAGCAGAACAGCTAAAAATATCACTGACAAGGGTAGACATCCAGGCGTTTTAGAATAAGCAGAAGCTCACTGATGTAAAAAGCCAGTGGAAACCATGGTTAATGCTGTCATGGTCATCATTCTTGCTACTTGCTGAGAGTGCAAAAGTACAGAGAATTTCCTTGGGCAATAAAAGCACAAATACAGCTTATAGTTGGTTTATATAAGTTGACATGCCCCCCACTTATACGATAAACTAAGCATTCCAGATGTCCCAAGACTGTGTGGTCATTCCCATCATTTAATTCTTAAATTACTTTTCTAATTATTCATAGAGATTATACTTTGCGTTTGCTCACCAGATGCATCCTGAGTGTGCTTTGTGGGGGACGGGGGCAGCAGGAGTTGGCTGAGAAACAGTCCTTCATGCAGCTCTGCTATAAGTGTCCTCACATTCAGGGACAGACAACCTGGCTTCATCTCCGGTAGGCTCACATCTCCAGACAGCAGCAGGCTCAGGGCCACTTCAGCCAAACATAAATCCTACAATGGAGAGTATGTTAGTCATACTTACTCAATCACAGGTTTCTATTTGGGGAAAATAGAAGAACTTACCAACTGACTGCTTTTAAGCACTTTACTGCTTAGCTGCCCGACTGAGAAGTCCCATGCCAGCCTATAATGAAAGTTAATAACATTGTAGCATGAAATGTAATAGTTAAATCAGATCAGTGGCAGACAGAAGAGTGAGTGTGAACTGCATAGCTACCTTTTGCTTTGATGGTCAAGTAACAAGGTGATTCCTGTGACCGTCATGTGCCATAGTGACTCTGACAGTGCCAGGTTCAGGACCATTACATTGATCGAGCTGATGTGGAACGACAGCAGCTGAAAACACAAGATAAGAAGAAGTGAGATGCTGTCTACAAATCATTTTAGCAAAAGATTTACCTTTTGTGAGGCTTCATACTTGTGACAGAAAGCGTAGCGTTGTGGGGCTGACTGAAATCTTCCCTGTCTTTTTTCCATCCCTTTTCTTCACCAAAGGTCTGAGTGGTGCTTGCAAGTCAAACCTCACTCTGGTTTCACCAACACACAACGCCAGGTATCTCCTGAAACATAAACATGCAGCAGCGGTCTCAAATAACTGCATTAAGTTCTTTCTGAAAGATTTTTTTTCAATCTATCACACTAACAAAAAAAGTTACAACTTACGGCAAATCCTGGTTGAGAAGTTTACTTGAAATCCATATTCTGTCAATTTCCTGTCATAAAGAGAGCCACTGTTACAAGGTTTGCATAGCTTTTTAAGAGGAAAATGCAAGTACTTTCAAGGTATATAAATTAACTATTTCCATTCTCACCACTATCATCATATCTAAATTGTTACTATTAATGCAATTGTGAAAAATAAAGAGTACAGAATTCCTTTAAAACCACATCAGGCAAGGTATATTGTCACTTTATTTTACAAGCTGTTCACATTAACTTTACTTATGTGTTTTATTATGATTATTTAATGCTTGCCAATGTCCAGATACACAACAGATACAAACAGATGAGTTTGCTATGAATGACAAGTGAACAATGATTATTACATGTGAACATTAAAATATTTTGGTTTACATGAGTTATTGTGTAGATAAAACACAAGATTATGTTGAAAATGAAGCACTTTTGTATGGAGTATATTCAAATTCAAGCATAACCCTAACCTTGAAAACATAATGGTTCAATTAAGTGACTTCCTGTGTTTGTATAAACCCTTTATAATTATTTTAAGACAGTTGACAAACAACATAAAATGTGTTCTGGCCATTACTGAGCCAAACATGTACCCCTGAAATGGGAGCAGCCGCCTTCAATGAGCTCACTACATAAATGTCATGTAAACACAGTGTGTCTTACCAGAGTATGCTGGGGGTGAAACTGGATACTAACTCCTTGGACAGAAAACAGCCCGACTGATTTGATCTTTAGATCAGCATTCAGTACAGTCTGGAAAAACCGCACAGCCAGGGTGCATATGAGCCACCTAGAAGCAAAAGACCAGAAATGTTTGATCATTTTGTACAGAATTGTTTGCAAAATAAGGAAAACCAAGGACAAGACACATCTGGGTTAAATCTTAGTTAAAGTACATGTTGCCCTTTTTTGCAAACACAGATATACTGCAGAAACCAACACATTTCTTACCTGAAAATGACACATAGCAACACAATCCCAATCAGAAGAATTAGCAGGAAGGATAGCAGCAAGTGAGACATTGTGTCCCAAGTTGTTCACACCCAGATCTCGGGCATGAGTCTCCTCTATCAGCTACAGTTTCAGCTGCTGTCAAGGAGGAAGGAGATGCATTTCAACATAACAGTTCCCTCACATTCAGGTGCTTATAGCTAGGTGTCACTGGCTGGTTGCTACAAAACAATAATCAATAACTTGGCCATCATTGTAACAGGCTGAGGCAACATTTGCTATGCAAATTCATGAGCGTCAGTTGTGTTTTTTTTCCCCAGCTAACTGCAACAGCTAGCCTCACTGTGCTAACAGCTAATTAACAAGTGTATTTACAAACCCAACATGAAATAGCTAGTAGCTAAACTTTATCAAGTGTGCAAAACCGTCACCTAAACTTAGTCACTGTTCATTTCAAACGAGTGGCAAAACAGTGGCTCGTTGTTAAGGAGTAGCAGCGTTAGCCCAAAGTAATCATACATGAAATGGTTAAAGATGTTTGTCGCCGCGTCATCTACAAATCACAAGCAAAATCTGTGCTAGCATCGTAGCAAGCTAACGCTAAAGCTAACTTAGCTAGCGTAGCAGTCAGATGCATAACTTAGCTTTCTTTCTGGTAACAGCTTTCTTTAGTTTAATTCGGTTTCAGTTAATCTTTGAAGGTTACCTACCCCGACATATTCACAGCGCTGTTTCCCCTGACAGTTAACTCTGTGCTCAGACAGAGTAAACACTCTGTACTGGTCCGCCCTGCTCAGCTGGCAGCTCATTTGACTTGCAGCCGAGAACTGTGACTAGTGGGAGAGAAGCTGGAGCACCGCCAGCAAAATACTGTTCAACCAGATATTAATATTTAACTATGCATTCAAACATGAAGGGGATTATTCAGCACTTCACCTTCTCTTCATATACATCCACCGAAACCACTTCAAACAAAAGTCAAACACAAAATACACACATAGTCAAACTTTTTTTTAGAGGAAAGTCGCATTTATTTCAATCAGATGACATTATGTAATTTTACAAATTACATGATTCAGTGTAACTCCATCACATGACTGAACTATTGCTACTGCATTATATTTAGTGCATTTATCAGCAACACTGAGGGGTCCTGAAACTGTAAATGCTCCAGGCACACTGCATGTAATTTGGTTTTGGTCATTTGATTGGCTGCAAATGTATTGGATTTGTACTACTTGTGCCATAATAACAATATGGCAGGTGCTGCCTCATTACATAATGTTTACCTTTACGCTGTTCTTCTTTCAAAATTAAGTTTTCAATTAAACAATGCACAGGAATCTTGCAGCCAGGCAGTCTTATTCCAGTAATTACGTGCATTAATTAGTAATTATACAATGCACAGATGATGGATGGTGACGGGGCAACAGGAACCCAACAGAAAATCATCTTCAGTGCTTTTTAGAGAATATGTTGCATCAAAGTGATTTTCTGAACACCTCTCTGCCAAAAGTTATTGGAAAAAAGTCCATCAAATTGAAAAAGTGGTCCTTTTACAAAGTGCTGTCAATGCAACTGTGCCTCACGGCATGCATCCAGGGAAAAATAAATCTCATACTGCCAGGCTTAGGATAACCAAGTTGTCATTTCAAGAAGATTTACACCACAGGTGCCTTGTACAGCATCTCATCATCACATGAACTGGTGAGAAATTGATGGCAAGCCTCTTCATTTCATAGCCCTTTCATCTCAAGCAGCAGCTTTTTGTCTGTTGTGTTTGGCAAACCACTCGTCACTTTTATCTGCGGCCATAGCCTAAAAATTTTTAAAGCATAAAGAGCACAGGCACAGTTAATATCAAACACATGCTGTATATTTAATCTAGGGAGGAAAATATTGGAGCAACACCAACCTCATCAAGCAGTTCATTTCCTTTGGGGTCCACCATGGACAGTTGCCTGAAAGCCTCATCTCCTACAAAGCAAATCTCATGACCATCCTAAAACAAACAATGTCCAGATAAGTTTTTATTTTAACAGGGGACTAATTTCACTTGATCACAGCATTAAATTGGCAATGCACTTACTGGGTCAGCCAAGATAACCACTTCTACTGTGGCCTTTCCAGGAGTATCCAGGCTGACTAATGGAGTGAGAATTTTCTGATTTTCCTTTTTCATCAAGGCTTCAAGGTCAGGCAGCTGTACAATGTAATAAAAATATTTACCATGGAAATGAGGAGTAATTTTCTTCAACATTAACAAACACAAGAAAGTATCCATTAAATAATATTTTACTTGCTCCCTTGGGCATGAAAATGCTATTCTCCCAAACGCTGTTCCATGATCTACTGTCCCGCTGTTATCATGAAGCTCCAGTTTACACTGCATGAAATACAAAAAAATGAGTCAGACCAAAAAACATTCCTGATTTATTAACACAAAATACAGAACACAATTATATTGCTTTGATAATCGACTCACTTGAGTGTCTGCAAACCCCAACAGCACGGTTTTCTTTTCCTCATTCTTTTCCACGACCTTCATTCCCAGGAGCGTAGTCCAGTAGTTGGTCGATCTCTGGAGGTCTGATACTCCGAGGCAAACCTTCTGCACTGGGTCTGGGAATAAATTATCAAAGATTGCAGGTGATCAAAAATTGTAAGGCATACAACAAATCCATGACATGCTTATTTTGAAAAGCTTTTTTGTTCAAGTATACTTAAAAGTCTTAATGGCTGTACATCATTGCTATTATTTTTTCATGACAAAATTGACATTTTTTTTTACACAGTCTGACCAATAAAATGCAGCTAAAAGATTATAATTGTGAGTAAATGTATACTGCTATGAAACTAAGCAACTCCTTGCATGTGTGAAGCGGTAACCAACTCAATAAAATGACTACAATTATTATTATTAATTTCAAATTTAGACTAATTAGAGGAACAGTGGATGAACTACAATGATACCGCCTTCTTATGAAGATAAAAAAGATGCATCACACCCACCACTGGGAGGCTGCTCTTTGTCCACAAGGTAGAAAGGATAACCTCCTGGAGCCTGGGTCAGATACAGAGCCTCTCCTACCTCAGTAAGAGGCCACCCCAGACGTTTAGCATTGCTCACAGCCTGGCTCGACTGCAGAGTGAGCCCCTAAGATAGAAACATATATGGCAAGATCCCTTTAAACGGCTGCTGTACCCTGTAAGACATGGTGTTGTGCTTTGTAAAATCTTCAAATGAACTCTCACCCACCAAGAAGTCATTGCCAAGTTGATACCCTCCCACCCCGTAATTGTATGTCAGTTCAGCAACAAAATGGTCATCTTCTGGACCAAAGCCGACCATTGTCTTGCTCCATTTCCCATCGTAGGGGCTGTATGGATACAGGACCAGTGCAGTGGTGAGTATTAGGATATTATCAGCTCTGTATAACTCTCCTGAGTACAAAGTTCAGATGGTTTAAGTTGTCTCCTCATATCTACCCATTACACGTTGCCTTGCAGCCCTCCTCAAACTCTTCATGGCGTAAAATCTAAAATGATCAAGACGAGACGAGAAAATAAACATTAGATATGATAACACATTTATTAAAACACTCATTCACGCATATGATGAAAGAGGAATGAACGTAAGCTAAGCTACGTAACGTTGTGCAACACAAAATTGAACATAAATACCGGCTTCTAGCCATCAAATGGAGCTCGGAAAAAAGTACCTTCATGCCCAGAACATCTCGGTAGAACTTGGCAGTTTTGGTCCTGTCACCAACTTTGAAAACAAAGTGCAGCGCTCGTCTCAGAGACATATTTATTCACAGGTACAATTATGTCTGGTAGAGATGATCGGCGAGCAGGGAGCGATTAAGCCTCCTTCGTGATCGATTTTTCTGTCGTCGATTGGCGGAAAGTAAATACCAAAAGACTGATGTAAATACAAGTGAGCAAACAGCCAGCAACATACACTTGTTGGATATTATATCGGCTTTTGTTAACTAGTTGACTTAATAAATCGTTATTATGGACTAGCGCAACGACTTCACACAAAATAATAGGCAATAAAACTAGGTACGACACCCCTATCTATTGAGGTTAATGGTATAACCCAGTCTGTCACATTCTCTCGCGAGGTTGCAGATGAGGACACACTTTGACAGTTAAGTTAAAATTAAAAAATAGAAAGAAGAAACATTGAAAATAGACAGTAAATATTTAGTAAATACGCAGCAAATTATTTATATTAATTATTATTATTTTTTAATTTACAGAAATATCTTTCAGAAGTTAATACTAACAAAAACTGATATTTTACTTAGTTTGAAAAGTCCTAATTCCACACTTGATAAAACTTACATAATCAACTAAATTAATATACAAGCAAAATATTACACCCATAGAATGATTTGGCCCTCCTTTAAAAGGTTTAGAGATAGCTATTGATTTAAAAATGTATTTCAATATCACTGACAACCTAAAGAAAAGAAGAAAAAAGCAGAAAAGAAAGAAAGAAGAAGAAAAATTGCAGTAAAAAAAGATGTACTTTTGCGAGAAAGTTTTTGCAAAAGTATAATTTTTTAAATTTTTTTTTTATATTTTATTATATATATATATATATATATATATATATATATATATATATATATATATATATATATATATAATATTCATAGCCATAGTCATGTTTGTAATAACGATGACTAACGATAAAAAGAAGATGCTTTAAGCACCCCTCCAGCAAGTATTTCACTTATCACTTATTAATATCAAAAACATGAAATATCATAAGACAAATAAATAAATATAAAATATACTGGAGGAACGCTACAGGGGTAGTGTAATTTTTTTTTTATACAGCTGGTGGCAGTATGGAGCTTTAGTTAGTAAAACGGACTGTGTAACTAGAGAAGAAGCCAGGACAAACATGGCAGCGTTCATGAGAAGCGTGATATGTCTTGTTGCCACTGAGCGAAATTATTTTCTGACAAGGGGAAGCGGTGTTGTTGTGGAATCGAAGCGGTATGTCCGCGCACTGAGGAGGAAACCTGTCCGAGTGTTGTTCCCTGAAGACAAAACGGATGAAGTCATTAAACCGGCGTCGCAGTCTCAGCCAGCGGGGCTGAATAAAGCCAAGCAGGAGGCCAAAGTCACAGCTACAATAAAACATCCTGAAGAAAGAGACTTTGTCAAAGCGAGGAATAATGTGCAGTCAACTATAAAACATGCTCCGGTCACTCTTACAAAGGATCACGTTGATGGACTGTGCTTCGAGAGGGCTTACCCTGGAGATAAGAGACTGTCGTAAGTGTCATGAAGGCAGCAGTGGCTTACTGCAATCATGTTACTTTACACGTGCAAAAATACTCCGCTACAAGTAAAAGCCCAGCAGTTTAAATAGTGCTCGAGTTAAAGAAAGTATCATAACAATATAAAGTGCCAGAAGTAAAAGTACTCATGCAGAATGGTCAATTTCAGAGTCTTATACCATATTACTGGGTAATAATTAGTGATGCATTCAGGTTTACAGTTTGCATCAAGTAAAAAAAGCTACTTTGAATTACTTATACGAGATTAGTTTGATCTATAATTATATATTTGAATGTATTTGATGATTTAGATTTTGTATTAATAATCTTAATCTGCAAAGTAACCTCTAACTAAAGTGTAGTGGAGTAAAAATTACAAGTTGGATCAAAAATGTCCATATAATGTTGTTTTCAGATTAACACGCCCATCTTTAGGGCTTATTTAAATTAGCCCTAACATTAAAATTATCCTTACACATTAATGCATCGATAATAATTATCTTAAAAAATATTATAAACACTGAGAGTGGCCATCCTGCCTGGCTGGTTATTGAAATGATGTCCATAAATGGTTGGAAACTCTAAAGTACCAAAAGCTGACCTAAAATGTCAGATTTATGTTATTTATGCATTCGTTGATCAGATAATTTCAGATTTAAATGAAAATGTTGCTCCTTTTAGGCCATTTCAGCAAAATTTTTAAAGTAATTTTTTCTGCTATTACAGATATCCTGTTGCCAATAGCAATTTAAACATGTAGATGATAAAAGCTCCATGATTGATATTGACCCTGCCTGTAATCTATCTCTGCCCATCTGTCTTTGTCTTCTGTCCTTCAGGAGGTTAGTGAGTGTCGCTCGGTCCAGGACGTTTCGGGAGCAACAGGGTAAAATCCTCCTGGAGGGACGGCGTTTGATCTGCGACGCTCTGGATGCAGGAGCCAACCCACAGATGGTGTTCTTCAGTACCGTGGATCGGCTCCGAGAGCTTCCTTTAGACAAGCTGAAGAGGGCCACGCTGGTCAAAGTCAAGTTTGAGGACATCAAGATCTGGTCTGACCTTGTGGCCCCACAGGGAGTCATCGGTGAGGGGCCTTGTTTATAGTTTTAGTTCATTATGAAGTATGGATGCTCTGACTTGTTGCTGACTTTGACTCATTTTTCTGCAGCCATATTTTCTCGCCCGGACCCGTCACGGTTGAACTTCACTAATAGAAGCCTTTCAGGGGCGTTGTCTCTGATATGCGACAACATCAGAGATCCTGGCAACCTCGGGACAATGTTGCGATGTGCTGCTGCTGCTGGCTGCAACAATGTCCTGCTCACCAAAGGTATGCTCATCTAATAAAGATGTGAAAAAGTGAACTCCACCTTTTGATAAAGGCGTTGCTTCTTTGCTTGTGGTTTTTAAAAATCTGTTTATTTCTTCCACTGACAGGTTGTGTTGATGCTTGGGAGCCTAAAGTTCTGCGTGCAGCAATGGGCGCCCATTTCCGGCTCCCCATCTATCCCAGCCTGAGCTGGGATGACATGGAAAAACATCTCCCTAATCCTGTGACTGTCCATGTGGCTGACAGCAGCAGTGGTGCTGATGGAAGTAGACAAGCAGAGGATGCTCAAGTTAACATGTTAAACAAACCGTCCAAAGCAGGAGACTATGGCTGGGTCAGCACAAAAAGGTCTAATCGCAACAACATGAGCTACCAGGAATACGATTCAGATTCAGATTCAGATTCAGATTCAGATTCAGATTCAGATGATGAGGGACTTTCACTTCCAAGAGTGGACTCAAAGCTGTACCATGAGAAGTGGGCTCAGAGTTCCACTGCTCTTGTGATCGGTGGAGAGACTCATGGTCTGAGTTTAGAAGCAGTCCAGCTGGCAGAGAAAACCGGCGGTCACAGGCTCTTCATCCCTGTCGCTCCTGATGTGGACAGCTTGAACTCAGCCATGGCCACCAGCATCCTTTTGTTTGAGGGCAGGAAGCAACTGTTGAAGCTGATGCAGACACCTGCAAGGAAATTGAAACCCAAAGCAAAGCAGCAGCTTTCATAATGTTTGCCCTAAATATTATAATGTGGCTTCTGGTGTATGTTTATCCTTTGTTACTAAAGACTGAACGCAGTTATTTAAATGTTATTCTACATCCTGTCTTGCCAATAATAAAGCGCTGAATTTCAAACAGGGATTTGTGAAACGTTGATCTAAATTCAGACAAGTGAATGTACGCTTTTTCATTTTATTTTCATTTCATCTTTTTCAGGATGCACCCAGGAATTTATTTCTTGATAAATTAATCATAAAAATCTCTTGATTCAGGGGCATCTTAGATTTTTTCATCCTATGGTAGATGGTAACATGTCCACAGTTTGCAGAAGCAGGCAGGAGAAGCAACGTCAAAGATAAAACATTTTTTTTGCAACATAAAAATAAAATCAGTGTCAATTTTAATTTACACTCCAGGAATATTTTCACTGCTTTACTCTTGCTACCAGGTAATTGATGGACTCTTCAAAATAACCAGACAAAAACATTTATTTTACATTGCGGAACACAGAACGTGCTGGTCTACTGCTGCCTTGATAACTGTGTTATTGTGACTTTGGGGTTTTAAAAGGTAGTTGGGATTCACCACCACATTGCTTAGCTTCCAGTGGTGGGATGTAACTAAGTACATGTACTGAAGTACTGTACTTAAGTACACATTTGAGATATTGGTACTCGAGTATTTACATTTTGTGTAGCCTTTTAACTCCACCACATTTAGCCTATAGCTTTAGTTAGTTTTCAGGTCAAGGTTCTACATAAAAAACATGATACATTAGTGATTAGATTTTTTTTTAATTAGACCTCATAACAGTAGGTCTATATTAAGTAGTTATGAGCCCTACCTTCAAAACACTGTCTTCATAAATGCATCAATAATAATCCAATAATATATTTGGAATGTACAGTATATAACAATCCGAGTGTAGCCATTCTGCATAATGAGTACTTTTGATACTTTCAGCACATTTTGATGCTGGTAATTTAGTACTTTTTAAGTTTTTGATGCAGGACTTTTACTTGTAGTGGAGTAATTTCACAGTGTGGTATAGATCTGAATATTTTTCCAACGACTGTTAGCTTCTGTATCAGAACTGCCTGCTTCTTCAAACAGGGAGCATGCCGACCACTATCTACTCTAGTTAATTCACTGACTATGGATAATCCAAACGATCCCTTTAATCACTGTCTGTAAAATGACAGAAAATTGTCAAAACATGCCATTTCTCAGACCCCAAGGTTGCATCTTCTAATTCCTTTTTCAATACAATCATCAGCTGCAGACCAAAATATTTAAGTGTCCTAACGTTGGCAAAGAAAAGCTGCAAATAATTAAAATACATGTCACAAGGGAAGACTAAAATGAGAGAATACTGGGTGAAAAAAACTTTAAATAACCCACCCCTGCTCTTTGAAAAAAGTAACTTTTCTAAAAAAAAAAAAAAAAGGAAAAAGCACAACTCCCCCTGTCTCCACCCTCCCTCCTAATAATTTTCATACATTCCTAAAAGCTTTAAATAGAAATATCCACTGGACGCATATTCATTTTAGTAAGTTAACGACTGATGTCCATCCTTTACATCTGCAGCCACATTGTCTATGCAAATGTGAAGAAGTCACTACCATCCCACCTGCAGTCTGCACATCAACAAAAATGATTTGCATACCGTTTCTCATAATAAAGGCAACATTTGCATTGAGTTTTCCTGACAAAGGGACTGGTGAGTCATTGCATTGTGTATATTTTACATATCCAAGAGCTAACTTTATTGATAGAACTTAGGAGGAACAAAACTTTGTGCTTGCCAGTGAATTTTTAATAGGTGGGAGAAGTCATGACTGAAGTAACAGAATACAGGGATTTATACATTCAACACTTTTCAAATGCCATTTCTGTGCCTTCAGAAATAACCTGGCCTTTTCATTAGGGGACCTTCACAGAAAATCCTCATAATGACTTTGAGATGAAAACCACCATTAACAACTGGCAAGAGATGACTTTCACTCACATCATAACACACACAACAAGACACAGGGGTTTGAAAACATCAGTCATTGGTCTGTTACAAGTAGGTATAATGTGATCTTTACTGTATGTGCACCTGTTTTTTTCTTTAAATAGGGCCATAAAGGCTTACGGCTACATCCAACTGAGGTTTAGCACATTTGCACTACGTGTGAATAACAACTGTAAAAATGCATTTTATTCTTTCGACATCATTCAGAAATGAAAAGTAACAAGGATCTCGCAGACAAAATGGAAAGCAAAGAATTGGCTGAATAAGTAGGTCCACTGGGTAATTCTCTGGTTTTCTCTAGAGTTCAGAAATGCTATTGAGTGAAAAAAAAAATACAAATACTTTTCTTGAGGCCAAAAAAAAGACAACAGAATCTTCATATATATTACTGTAGGGACTATCGTCAATGCAAGGCACCACAGGAGAAAGAGAGGACTCCATGAAAAGAGGAACATGTCTAAAAAATGTTAAAATGTCAGTAAAAAGTGAGACATCTCTCTAACAGTCTGACAGAGTCAGGGGGGAGGTGGGAGAGATAGTGGGAGGCAGGGGGGGGTGAGGGGCGTAGCAACAGGTCAGGGTTCGATGATGGAGTTGAGTCCCATATAGTATGTCTCAATTATATTTGGACTTCCTCTTTAGACGGGCTCTGGTTTGAGCTTTTCAGCCAGGAAGTCGTTGACAAATTGCTCCACTACGGCCGGCGTGATCTCCTCTACGTCACGGACATACTTGGCTCGAGCAGACATGTCCAGGATGGTGAGCAGAGGCGCTGCTTCTGGGAGGTTAGTGTAGTCCCGCAGGGAGTCACTCATGTCATCCTGTAGAGAGAAAACACAGTGATTAGGTGATGATGATACAGTTGTACATTCCTCACATGCATGAGTGATTACACGATCCTCTGAGGTTTCTTGGAAAGACGAGTAGGAGTGTCATCATTTTTTATTTTTTTACTCACAGGACATATAGTAAATCTACATCAAGATTAGTAAATCACTTAAAAATGTCTACAAATAGCTCTGCCCTTGAAATATTACTGGTTCCATAGCCTTCCTCATAGTTTCCCATCATGCTGTGTATAGTATGTTTCAAAAGGGAGAGTGCAGACCCACCAAGCAACCCCTGGCTTTCATTTATTCATACAGTTCATGTTTTTTTAAAATTATGAGTCTTTAGAAATAGGCTGTCCTATGTTTTAAAAGTAGTCACAGTGAAAAAAAATGAATCATGTATAAAAATCTAAAATTTTCTTGCATGAAAAAGCATTTATATTATTTTACGATCACATCATACCCTCTACAGCAGAATCAATTCATGAGGTGCCCAGAGAAGATGATAAAGAATTTTTTTTTCTTAAAAACCCCCAGAAAATGACAAATTATTTTAATGTATTTTTTTTAAATGTCCTGTATAATTCCTGCATACTGTGAACTCCAAGTTTATAAAAAAAAAAAATCATGAAAATTTACAGAAAGTGCAACACTAGAGACAGTCTGACAGTCTGCAGGAATTGAATATTTCCTTTCTTTTTTCAACTGACTGCCTCAAAGTTTATACCCAAACTTGCAGCTGCATTTATACCCTACAAAGCCTTAATGCAGGGTGCTTCATTCAGCTGTGAGTGAGACTTGAGTGGGGAGGGTCTGGGTGTGCGCTGGACAACATTTAGATTGGCTTGCTTTCTTGTAAATCATTAACCAGCTTGACCTCTTCAGGCCTCTTTAAATTATTCACATAAAACAATCTGAGAAGAAGAATCTTGGGTTTGGTTGAAACCACTGACATATGCAAACTGACAAGGGGTCCCAAGGAGACACAGCTTAGTTTAAAGGGGTTGGAGGTACATAGGAAAAGGCTGGACAGTCAATTTAAATCTACTTGCTGCTAGAAGGGGGAGCTTATACATTGGCCCACGCTCACATGGCAGTTAAATTACTTTGGCATACATGCAAGTTAAACACTTGGTATGCTCCAGGAAAGAAGACATTGCAATTACACACTTCTCTGCTGCTCATCAGTTCAGACTTGTTACTGTAACTAGAACAGCGCCCATCACTTGAACTATGCCATGTTAAGATCACCCCATAAATTCAGAACTGCCTTGGCACAATCTTTATTAATGCACCATTCTTGAAAGAGAATATGAAACTCTCTCTCCTGTCTTCCTGCAGGCAGCATGCCCAGAGAGAGCAGAGAGATGGTGCTTAGTCACACATCCTGCTGCGTGGAAAGACAGGAAGGAACCAGGTGGGGGTCCAACAACGTCGCTCCTTTTTCAAAAGCTCACTCACATCAGATATAAATCTCATCACAGAATGTTTCAATGGCACACGTGGGCAGGAGACAGAGAGAGAAGTGCAGAGTTGTGAAGGAATATGTTACAAATAGATCGCTGCTGGGTTTGGAGGGCATTCCACTTTTATGACTTTGCAGTTATTTTGAAAGTGCTTCACCCACTTTCTGCCTGAGGCTTGATATCACCTCTCACCCTTTAACAAGTCAGGATTACAGCCCCTGTAGCCACAGGTAACAGAATGAATCACCAGCAGGCAGGCAGGCAGCAACTTTCAAACGAGCTTGAAAAGGGCCATTAATTATTGAGACTGAATAAGAAATCACACCCTTTCGTAATTCTGCCTTAGTTCCAGGCGGGAGTGCCTCTGGAATTGGCATTCCTGCCTCGACAGAGATCCATCATATTCCAGTCATATCTCCTCTAAGTCAAATGGATTTCACATGTTATGCTTTGTAAGGTCACACAGTTCACTTGTTAGATGTGCACAGCTACTATCATTCGAGACTTTCTCCTTTCCTCATGACAGCATGACCTGATTTCCCCTCAGCTTTGCCTTTCTGGCTCAGAGGGAGACTCGCAAAGATTAAAGATCAGTTTCATATGGAAAAGATTATGTTGAAAATGCAGAACTAACAAGAAAGGGCCAGAGGGTGGCACTGCAACAAAGAGCTGGGCTTCTTGTAGAGGGAGCGCCTCTGAAGTTAATACTGTTACTGATTTATGTGCCAATGTGAGTTTTGTCAAAACAAAGTCAAAGATAAAGTGACTTTGGATGGATTTCCTTCTACATATAACGCTCAAGCATACGCTCCTCTAAGGCATCTCTGTTGTGTCTTCCATGTTATCAGAACATCTGCAGCTATTCTCGCTAAATGGATCAAACCACACAATCAGCTCTCAGACTTCTCATTGAATCGCTTGGCTGTGCTACTACCTAAAAAGGATAAGTATGCCAAGATGAAGTCTGTGACCTGTTCTCTGCAAAACTGCTAACAGATGGAACAGATGAGCTGCAGTGTGGTATTTTTGTCGTAGGCAGCTAACTTCCTCTGAAGGGAGCCGCTTTTATTACGCTGCAAATCACCAAACATTGACCACTTAATACTCACAGATGTAAGCTGTCACTAAAGACAATGTTGTTACAAATGAAATACTGCTTAACTCTCATGCTACATACAGAAGCTTTGCCTTGCATGTTCCCCTGCAGCCATGCTCAGTGTAGATTATACATCATCTGGGCGCACAGTGTAAAGAAGCCACAAAAAGAGGAATTCCACATCTGTCACTGTGGCCTTTCCAGCCTCGCCGATATGAGAAGATGTAATCTGTGCATCGCCTTCGTAGGAAGTCATGCATCTTCTTTTGTGTGGCTTCTCTGCTTGTGTAAACTGCTTCTCGTGAGGTGCAGCCATTCCAGAGCCCCCCTCCGCCCTCTGCAGCTCAGCTCAGAACAAAAAAGACAAAGGGCCTCTCTGCTGCAGCCCGCACTCACAGCTGTGATAAGGCTCAGCGTGTGTTTACCGTGTGTGGAACCTGCTGGGCCGTGTCAGGCTTATTCTGATTACTGATGCACTGTGGCATTTCACAGACAACGACCATCTGATAAGGCCTGAACTGATAATGATGAACAAAACCTCCCCACTGGCCTCCGAGCCGGGGCTGCGTGCGTCTCACTGGCCAGGACTGTGAGTCTTGAGGAAAAGTCATGATTGTGAAATTTGGGATATTCTCAACAGCAGTTGCTCATCAGTTTATATTAATGAAAGCGAAAACAAATGTGGGATAAACAACTGACAAACATCTCTGGAGTTGCATGAGGTACAAAACCTTCAGCCTAAGAGGGAATAAACATATAAAAGCACATACTCTTTGTGACCCTCATAAAAAAAACAGCATTCCTAATATATCCTAATACTAAATGGAATAAAATGTCAGATTTATAGAGCTTTAGCAATAAAGCCAGCTTACAGTAAATGCAAGTTTTATGTTATTTTTTTCCTTTTGAGAAAAGAAACAAGAAACATTCAGTGGGTTTATAATTTAACAATACTTAAAGTCATGCAATGTCACGCTAGCATAAAGTATTATTCATTTTTGACCTGATGATGGCGCTAGATCACACGTTACAGCAAGTTATTACAACTCACCCTGAGTGCATAAATGTCTGTGACACATTACATTCTGATTAATTAAAAAGCTGTTCAAATATTTTTCACACAACCACAAATGTAAATATAGCTGCAAATGATAATTATTTTCATTACTGAATAATTTGCAGATTATTTCTAGAATATATGATTAATTATTTGGCTTATAAAACATCAGTCCAAATATTTTGCAACCAAAAATATTCAAATTAAAGTAATGTATGCCAAAAAACAATTGAAAAGGAGCGTGTAAATGTCAAATTTCTGCTTGCAAAAAGAGACCAGTTTATCATCAAAATTGTTGATGATTCATTCATTTATAGAGTCAATTGTCTAAATGTTTTAGCTCTAAATGTTAAGTTCATGGAGATGTTAATCAAATCTCTCTCAAGGGATCAATACAGCAATTCTGATTCTGATTCATCCACTGGGCACCATGAATGTGTGCACAAAATGTTAAAGCGATATTTTACTCAAAACTACAATGTGTACCTCAAGGTGGCAGCAGAGGAAAAGTCAAGGGATCGCCACACACACTGGGAGTCATCCTCTGGGGACAATTTGTGTCCGTAGAAAATATCATGGCATTCATCTAACAGTTGTTAAGATATTTCAGTTTGAACTCAAGTGTTCGAAAGACAAACCGTATGGAAGAGGGACTGAGTGTGCACACATTCAAACAAAAACTACTAAGATGTAAGACAAAAGAATTAAACCTTGAAAATCGGGATAATCTATCTGGAGCCTAACATTGTGTGGCATATGGCCATTGCAAGCCATGCTAAAAATGAAATATTTATTAAGCTTTACACACAACATAAAGCATGGGAAAGTTGACGAGAGGGATCAGGCAACAGTCGCTGCTGCTTGCCACAAAAATCTGATAAATTCTTATGTGACTGGATAATACCACTAGAGTTCATTTTGCATGCAGCAGCCAGTACACAGCAGAAATGAAAGAACAAAAGATCTTTCATTCAGGGTTCATAAAACCAGTATACTACTCTGTGCCGTATGGTTTTTTCAGTAGCGTAAGAAGATCCTGTGTCATTCTGCTCAGCCTGGCCTCCCCCCCTGAGAGACTGCCAGCATACTGCTGTCTCATGGACACAGAAAACCCAGCAGCTGGCCTGGCAAGGAGCGTGCGACTACTAGGACTAACACTGGCCAAGGTGCAGGAGTCTGAGCCCAGAGCCTGGAAGCTCCACTCTCCGAAAGCCACAAACGGGAAGTGATATCTGACCGTGAATCCGATCTGGAAGTGAAACCTGGTGATTTCATAGTCGGTTGAGCTCAAGCCAGGAAATTATACCTGCGCTGCGTGGATGTAAAAATATCTGCCTTAGCATGTGCGCCACAGGGGAAACAAAGAAAACTGAATCACTTCAAGCTCCAGTGCAACAATGTGTCTTTGTGTTAGGTCAAACAAACATTGGCTCAGACCGCGGCCATCATCATGTCAACTCTCATCTTTCTAGAAGCTTTTCTTCTTCTGTCTACGTATGTCAGTGTTGTTTCAAGGCTGATGAGCGGCCTTGGACAGAGGCACACAGGGTCAGACAGTCGGCACATGTGCGAGCCCCTCGGCCTCGAAACCTGAGCCTGCCCTCGGTGTGTGACACGAGAAACCCGCGATGTCCTCCCAGACTGCCGGGCAGAGAGAACTGGGAGGAAGGGGAGCTGGAGGGCAGAGAGCAGGGGAACTGGGGAGAGGCGGCTAATCTGGTAATTATGTCTGCCGCTGCTGCTAACTCAAACAGCTCTGCAAAGGTCGAGACAGAACAACATGAGATAACAACAGTTATCAAAACTTCGGGGGCCGTCCCACGCGGGGGAACAGATAAAATAGGAGATGGAAGGATTATTTGGACGAGTAGAGAAAGTCTGCTGGCACGCTCTGATTCCACCTATCCTGATAAAGGCACCCAGTTGAATTCTGGGTCATGGATAGGAGTAAGTGTCAAGAGACTCAGAGAAGGGCTCTAATGCTGTTATTTCAACAATGGCCAAGGTGTTGGTGCAGATACAAACCAGGGAGTGGGAATGTCTCCTATCTTCTAAGTGTCTCACTCACAATAGTAACAAAATGAATCTGGCCATAATCTTTATTTTCACATCAACAATGGATCCTTTAATGATGCATTATAAAAGGGGTCACTTGTTGGGCAAACTGATTATTAAACCGAAAAATTATCATCTAACTTTTAGTAGTGTAAGAGTCAGATGTTTTCTCAGGAGTTGGTGGAAACAAAAATGGAGCTTAAAGAGAGAGAATCTTGGATTTACATTAACTTTCTCACATTTTGGCCATATTGCACATCCCTATGTCCTTGTTTTTGCATGTCTTTTAGTTAGAACTCTTCCAAAAACTAAATGAATTAATAAAAAGGGATCCTCATCAGAATTTTTTGTTTACATTACGTTTTAATGGAAAGAAAAACGTAATCTTGAGCAATAAATCAATATCAGTTTTTAAAAAAACCTTTAAGTATCAATTTGAGCATCGACCTCAAAACTCAGGCTGTATACTGTATGCCATAACTAAAGCACATTGCCAACAGCAGCACAACAAATGCTTGCAAATGAGTTACTGTATATCACATAAGAATAAACCAAACTTCAGGTGTGCAGGTTTGCGTGAAATGGCATATTACTGTCTCGAGTGGCTTATCTCACCTCTCCAGCCACAAAGAACAGCAGCGGCATCTCCTCATCCTTGGCTTTGTACTTGGCCATAAGCTTCTCTGCTATTGGCTGAATCAGCTCCTTTGCTGGCTCCAGTTCACCTTCCTCCTCAGCGTCTAAACAAACCAGAAGAGAGAGACAGAAAGTTAAAAAAAAAAAAAGAAAGAAAAAGCCACCCGGGAGAGGAAAAAATGCACAGATGAGTGAAATGTGAAGCAAAGGAAGGAGAGACGACTGGAGGACAGATGAGTGAGGACATAAAAGAAAGTGTACAGACGGTCTTTGTCTTGTTTTGTAATCCAGCTTGACCACAAGAGACACCAGGGTGGTCTTAAATTTTGAGGGTCACCACTGTCCAACTTTGGCATTTAGACAAAAAAAACAGTAACTGTCCTACGTTTATGTCCAAGTAACTCATTATGCTTCTTTTCACCTTCTGTATTAGCATATAAATAGATTGATAAATACGAAGACATTTCCCACAGACCTTTGGACCTTTGAACGTTGCAAGAATTTTCCACAGAGTCTGACATTCAATATGCTCCACATAAATGCCACTCCATTCACGCAGAAGCAGCTCCAGGCAGAGCCCATGTGGAGGCTGCATCATAAATGCACGTCTACTCACCCACAAACAGGACGAGGCAGGGCCCCTCGTGGAGCTGCACGGCGTTGGACTCGCTGAGCTCCAGCACGGGCCGAGGGTGCCAGGGAAAGAGCCGGCACTCCGGGTCGTTCAGCACCTCCACGCGGCCCTGTCGCGTGATCATGTGACCCTCTGCGTCCAGCACAATCAGCGTGGGAATACCTGGTGAGGGAGGAAGAGGAGGTGAAGGTGAGGAGGGCAGGAAATGGCATGAGTCTGGGAGGTGGATGGGGCATTTCCAGGAATTATGGCTGCATGACGCAGCACTTCCTCTCCCACTGAGATTTTCTTTGTTGTGTGAACTGTTTTTTTGATCAGTTTTTGCCTCTCTTTGGATCTCTGTCTGCTTGCTTTCATTCGTGATGTGCCCACCTTTTTTTCCCATATGTCATTGGCTCCAACCATCCTTCAGATTACAATCTCCTCGCCTTATTAACAGCCTTATCAGAAACAGACACCATCCGGGAGCGAACAGTGTACGTAACTGTGTTCCTGCCTGCGCATGTGGACTGAAGTCAACAGAGGCGGGGGCCATCCTGAACTGCATGAGTTTGCAATGCGGGAGGGGGGGGCAGTGTTGACTCGTCTTCCATGCATTCCTCAAATACTTTGCAGGAGAGGCAGAGAGCCTGCTCTTGCTAACTTCATCCACAGTCTGGACACACACAGGAATATAAGAGCGAGGCAGAGAGGCAGAGGGGCAGCACTTCCGCAGCGAACAAGACCGTAAACTTGATAAGCGGCCCACATTCCTCAGGCTGCGGGGCAGTCTGTGTTGCTGTTTGCCTGCCCAGCACAGAGAGCGGTCAGCCATTGTGCCAGTGTTTCAGTGCGTGACGTAACAAAGCTCGGCAGGAAAATAAATACACACTCTCTCCTCTCAACTTGAAGATCTGAAGCAACATTTAGGCTTTTTCCACACAAACACAGGTATTTTTGAAACTAGATTTTTGGCTTTTTTTGTCCAAATGCTTTGATTGATGAATACCAACTGCATTTCAGATCACAGACCTTTATAAAAAATTGTTACAGGGTAAAGATTTTCAGGAAACTCTCGAGAGAAGGAAGGAAGTCTCATGAGCTAAATGACATGCCCACTTTACAACATGACACGGCCCGAGATAAGCTCCAGTATAACGTATTTATTTTAATCCTAAACCTAACAAAGAAGTCTTTGTGCCTAAACCTAAACAAAGTGCAACTGTTTTGTCATGGTGCCTGATCCATACTGAAAACCCGATTTGTACTTTACATGTGTACAGACGGTTTAGGGCGGGATAGCCCATTGGTCAGGAGATGGGTACGCAACAAATAGGGTTTCCATCATGATAAAAAGAGTTCTGATGAAGTGTGATATTGGGGTATAACACTGGACTATCTGGCTTTAGGGATACGGTCACTTAACTGTAATTTGGCATGCTCTTGACTGGTCTTCAATTGTGTTTTTGTATTTTTATTTGACAGATATGTTTTTAAAAACTGTGACTCTGTGGACGGGATTTTTTGAGAATGGAGGAAAACGCAGTTTAAAAAGAAACAACAACCTATGTATGGGTGGAATAGGGCTTCTACAGAAAAAAGTACCTTGTATTCCATATAGTCTGTTGAGTCGTGACCGCCGAGCCTCGTCTGAATATGGCACCGCCAACCACGGCATCTCGCTGAAGTACTGCTTAAAGGACTCCTCTGACCTGGAGGGGAGAGTGCCAAACAGATGGTGATTTGGAGGTTTCAATTAACAGCTGAAAGAGAGGACTGATTATATGTGTCCTTGAAGGACAGAGACAGATGTCAATAAATATGATCTTGTCTGCGTTCTGGCTCGATGAATCTTACCTGTCAGCGCTGACGAACACGATCTCAAACTTCTGGCCCGACTCTTTGACGGTTCGATATGTTTCAACCAAGACCCGGGTCAAACTGCGGCATGGCGGGCACTAATGGAAAGAGAAAGAGGGGAAAAAAGAGAACAGCTTCCATTACTTTGGGTATTTCTAAACACCTTTCCACAAAATAGTAATTGTCCTTTGTTTTGTATCCAGCTTTTTTCTTTCTAGACTTCTTAAACCGTTAATCCTGCTGCAATACTCCAGTCTGAGAAAGTGTTTGTTTTTCTGTGTGTGTGTGTCTATGAAGGCAGGGGGAGTGGTGGCATGGCTGGCATTAAGATGACATCAGGGTCTATTTACATCCAACAGGGTAAGTTAAGCAGTTCATGTTCTTGTGGGTAACATTTTATAAGCACATCTTTGAAGTTTGCCTTCTGAAAAGAAAGACGTTGGAATAAATGTTTCAGAAAAACAACAATAGATTTCATACAATACACAACCATTTTTCTGGTGTGAAATGCAGCATCACAGCTAATAAGCATTGCATTGGCATGTTAGCAGTTTATTACATTATTATCAAAAATGCTTCAGTTGTAATGTCTTAAACAATGTTACAATTTCCTTTAGCAGACACTTTTATCCAAAGTGACGTACATCTGAGCATTTATTACAGAGTTTATTATATTATACATTCAGGAGGTTATGTTTTCGGTTTGGTTTGTTTGTCAGCAGGATTATGGAAAAACTACTGGCACAGTTTTCTGGAAACTTGAATGAGAAGGGTGTTGCATGGGCCAAAGAAGAACCCATTTGGTTTTGAAGCAGATGTGAATCACAGAGTGAATCACACAAACACCACAAGACAGGGCATGGCCCTGGTGGAATAAATCCCATACATATTGAAATCCAGTCGATGGTCATTTTTAATCATGACAAAACATATAATACTGTAGAAATACAATAACTCCATATTCATGCGTACCAGTAATCCTCTGAGGTAGCCAACATGGTTAGCTCCTCAAACCTTATACATAAGCAGTCACTCTGTAGCACCTGGGGAACTTTCATGGGAGAACTTTTTCATTTTCATACATTTTAATAACTGTTTTTGTTTACAAGCTGCCATGATCCTGGTGTTATTTCAATCTATACTTTTATTTTTTGTACCTATGTGCATGATGATGAAGTTTTCACAAAGTATGTGAGATATGTGAAATATTTCCAGTTTAGAAGTACATAATAAATGCACAGCTGAGAGGATGAGGCTTTGAATTTGGCAATAAGTAGAATAGTTGTTTAAATACATAGCATATTGCATATATAGTGGTTGCACTCTCCTAATGCCCTTCTAGCAATTTATATAATCCTTTTTGGCTTAAAATCTTTAGGAAAAGTTTTCGTACAAGCTTTGTTACGTTTCCTGCACAGGCTTTTATTTTGAAGTCGCATAGATGCAAAGATATGTAGGTGTAAGTGGGTTTGTGAAGGACTATGTGTACATATCATATATTTTTTATCACTTATATTTATGTTTATATGTATGTGAAAACAAATAGTGTAAGTTTATAGTAAAGTGTACAGTGTAGTTAAACATGTAGTAAAGTATATCATCTATTCCAATGTGTTGAGTAAGAGCAGACAATATTTCATTACCATTATCCAACTTAAGTGGATACAGTATGTCAAGCACTTTCATTGATCGATGAAGGCTCATCATACCGACACAAAGGGACTGTGGGAGTCAGAGTGTGAGGCACAAAGCCTCAATCAATTCACTGCTCATTAATTCACTTCCTCCTCTGTTGCTCAAAGAAGTAAACACTGTGTATTGTCTTCTCTACTCATTATAGTACAATGTGGTGTCAGTGCTAAAGCATCATAAAGCCGTCTTATGTGGGCTTTTCTTTGCCGATGTTTGCGACTGAACTTTGAGCTTAAGTTTTATTGTAGTGAGTTAAAAGCAACATTCCCTCACACTGCAGGCGGGAAGAGCAAATGCACAGTGAAATATAGGTCATGTTTCTCTGCCACGGGCCATTTCACGTCCCTGGAACATTAAAGAAGGGGGGAAAAAAAAACTTCTGTGTAAGAAGATGCCAAGGCCAGGTGCTGGCATTTCATGTTTGTAAAAATTACTTTAATAGCGTATAGATTTACACGAGTAACCAGGGGGAATGTGGGGTAAAAAACACCGCAAATAAACCCCTGTAATGGCTTTTGTGACTTGTCCTTTTCAATTTTGTATGGGTCTGGGGCTCGAGCCAGCCTTCAGGCGTCAGCGTTCTGAAGAGCCGGTCTCTGAGGCTGCGGCTCTGGCAGCTGCTGTGCTGACTGCAGCCTGCACTGCATCTCATCAGGAACACTGTACTGGTGATGATATAACGCCTTTCATGCATCACTGAGTCATGACCTTCACTGGCTATCAGCGGGTCCGGCAGAGAGAGAGAGACAATGGTGATGATGTCAGTGGGGTGTGGTGACTAATGGTGGCTTTAAAAAAGGTCCAGAGGTGGCGATGAAAGGACTGACAGGGGTAGCCAACCACTGTTAGTGTAAATACACAAACACAATGGAGTCGCCTCCACCCTCCTGCTCCTCTCTCTTATCTGTCCCGAGTCTCTTCCTGCTCCACTCTGCTGGCGATGCCCTTTCTTCTCACCAATGTTCGAGTTCGGAGGAGAGAAAAGTGAAAATCAGGGTCCTCTTTGTCCCCTTTCTCCGCTCCCTGTACTCACCCAGTGTGCTGAGAAGTACACTCCCACGTAGTGTCCCTCCAGAGAGCTGCTGTCTGTTGTCTGCCTGTTGTTCCGGAGCAGGGGCCCTGCCACCACCTCCGCAAATGGCTTCGGCCCCCAGGGGAACTCCAGGCCTGTGAGAGGGTAGGGGGAATGAAGGGGGAAATGGGGGGGAAAAAGAATCAGAAAAAAAAAAAGATTAGAAGACAAGACTATGCTATGCTAGCTGCTCTGTGAAGCTGTACATCAACACAGCAGTGCTTTAAGATAAATGCTAACATGCTCACAATGACAACATGCTGATGATTAGCATGAAGAATGTTTATCACAATTCCCATCTTAGTTTAGCATCAGGCCTGGGTAATATGGCAAAAATCTCCTATCCTGATAATGGTCACTTCATATCATGATCATTTTAATCGAAATCACCTGATCCGTTTCTCGTTGTTTTCACTCAAATACTGGAAACCAAAAGTCCAAAGGGTATTAAGCATCCAGTCACAGTAGACAAAGGAAACCAGAAAATATTCATGTTTGAGAAGCTATAACCCGATAATTGTGTCTTTTAATTGTTAAAAAAAGACCCAAAATGACTAGAGATAGATAACTTTCATTTGACAGTGACACATTTCAACTGACTATTCAATCAATCAACTAATTATTGAAGATTTTAATCAAACACTTTCTGTCAGTGTCATGGCTGATAACAAAAAGTCACGTGTGCTTGTCATGTCTTCATTTTTCAGTCACACCTGCAACTGGAAATACACACCAGACACAGAATATGGTTTGAATGGCGACTGAAAGCCAAGCCTCTCGAGCAAATGAAGGTTGCCAGAAATACTTCCCTCCTGCTCTCCTTCACACTTTTCATTTCCTTTTCAAGGTGTCTTCATTGTTACCGTCAAGCTCTAGAGATGCATTTGGTACAGCCGAATTAAAAAGGGAGGTAATCATAAATAAAACCCTGTATGGCTGGTTTATAATGGGTTCTTTATACCAGCGCGGCTGTCGAGGGCTTCATTAAGCAGAAATGACACGTCTGCACCGCACTGACACGGCTTTTTATTGTTGTCCTGATTGTAAAAGTGCACTCCATCTTTGCGCTGCAGGCTAGTCTGCCGCCACTCAAGTCAGGCCTTTCATGGAGAGTGAAAAGCAGAGGGCCCTGAATCGTTCACCCGCCCCTCCCAGTCTCGATGTGCAGCAAACTTTTAGCTCCTCTTCCTAACCAAAGCTGAATTGATTTGTCACATCAGGATCTGCTCTCAGCCAAATAATATAAACATGAAAATACATTAAAATGTACAAAAAATGTGAGCCTGTCAAGTGGGAAGCATTGTTTGAAAAATTTGCTCCAGAGTCCAGAGATTAATCTGTTCTCCAGACACATCTACTTTGGGAGAACAGTTAATGAATCATGGATAATTCTGCAGGCTTGGGCTGGCTTTAATAAACCAGGCAGCAAAATCTGTCACAATCCTCATGTGAAATCCATTCGGCTTCACCGCTGCGCTGCCATAGAGACGCTATTCTCCCTTCTCACATGACTAATGGCACTTTCTTTCACACTGACCTCGCAGGCAACGTTTTAAAATATTGAGATCTTCACAGCTACAAAGGACGTCCTCTGTGCAGGGAAAGGAATGCAAGTTCACTCTTGTTAATTCTCCGTCTCCACTTCAAAGTGTAGAAATTATAGGGTTTGCAGATGAGGGAGTGAGACATGGACACGCTATAATATTCATGCAGCACCATAATTACGGCAGCATCAACACAAGCGAGGGGGGGAAAGTTATTGCAAAATGTTTTAGCCAAAAGCTGAATGATGTGGCGCTGCAGTATCTCCACAGGGAACACTGGGCAGGCATTTAGTAAACATCATCACAGTGTGAGTGTTGTGTCTGTGTGTATGCAGGTGGGAATCCTTTACAACTTGCTTTACTTTACATATATTTCTGAAGTTTATCCCACAAGGGATCTAGGGACAAAGTATCTTAAAAGAATATGAAACTTTTCTGCATTAAAATGTCTCAAAACGACTGGACCTCTGTTATATATTTAGTTTAGTTGCAAACTTATATTATCCTAGATAAACCCAGAGAAATCAGTAATCATCATTCCCGCTTTGTGCAAGCATCACAGTGTGGTTGTCAGCCAAAAAATGTAAATAAATGTACTTTTCGATTCAGTTTTAAGACACTTTTTTTTTTTACAATACACTTTGTAGAACTCTGTTGTTGTAACCTTGATGAAGGATTTTATTCATCTGACGTCTGGATTTTTAAGTTTTCAGAGAAATAAGCTGAGCAAAAGTTAGCAGCAGCTCAGCTCTCAGCCTTTTTAAGAGATCCTTTTGCCACTGAACATCGAAGAAACACAGATTTCTAACGTGAAGCTGCTTAATTCAGTGTTTTAACTGTTTTCTGTCACCAGGTTCAAAAATATATATTGTGCATTGAACTTGCACTGTTGCAAAGTTTTGTTTTGTTATTATTGCTCCAATTGTTGTTATTTTAGTGTGACTCCCAGCACTGTAACATTAAGTGCCTTTTCCTCTTCTTCTTTTAATGTACAAATTAAAAAAGTACATTAAAAACAGGTGGAGCGGAAATGCCAAAAGTTTTCAACGAAAGTCAAAATGCACTTTTAAGTTCATGCACCCTTGCCTCGGGGGGATTTCCCTACCTTCTGTAGTTTTATAGGGGACAGGTGTAGAGTTGACAGACAAATGTGAACCCAGAATGAGTGAAGTTGGGTGTCTTGCTGTCTTGATGGTGCGGATTATTCAAGGAGAAGTGGTATCCTGTCTGTTAGCCACAGCCCACAGAGACTGCAGAATGCTACCCACCAGGAATTCAGGGTGACACAGGTTTGACAAAGTGTGTGAGGAACTGATCTATGTTGTTCTGTCCTTTTGACCCTTAAATGTCTTCCTATTACCTCATTTAACAGAGATATTTTCAGGGTCGGTGGTTGGGGTTGAGGTTAACCAGTAAGTAAAGAGGATTAAGGTCAGAGCTTGAGGTCAGGAGATAAAAATAAATCATGGGGATGTGTTCACTAATAATATACCAAAAGTGTGTGCATGTGTGTGTGTGTGGATGCCGATCTCACCTTTGGGGTCATCTCTGACCACGAGTAGACCATTTCGACACACCACCTTCCCCGTAGTTGCGTCCACAAACACCAGAGACGGGATACTGGTGACTTTGTACTTGTTCCACAACTTCATCTGCGGAGAGAAAAAGATGAGAGGAGGGGTTGGAAAAATAACGTTGATGGAAAGGCATTAACGCTGCTATTTATTTCATTTTCAGAGCTGGAAAAACCTGGTCTGAAATTGTGTTTTCAGTGCAGCAACACAGTGCAGAACGTTCACTTGAAATACTGCAGTATAAACTAAACTAATGTCAACCGAGTGCCATATGTATTTTATAGGACAAACAACCTCTCTGCTGTTTAAAAGAGACTCAGGAGACGAGGTAGGAGGTAGAATAAAAAAAAAATCCAGGAGTGCAGTCAGCCCTGAGGTGAATTAGCAGAGGGTGAGAAGCACTCATGCCGTCCCTGCTGTGTCATGAATAAGAATAAAAAGCAGCTGAAAAAAGCACTATTTTGCAGTGCAGCAAAGAAGAAAATTCCTGAATCCCTCTTAAGTGTTGAGCACTGTGAATTATTGGAGCTTCTTGAATAGACGACTCAAGCTTCCGTAGGCATTTATGAGCGTCCACTGGCCTTAAAGTTAATCATAATAAATGAGTTGATATGAATACGGCCTCATAAAGTCAGAAAAGATCCTTTATAGCCAGAAATCTGTGCAAGAACTGACGATATTTATAGAGGCCGGCGATCAGTGTAGTCCTTAACATCAAAGAGCAGATCAAGCATTTCGCATATCTGAGACTCACTTTCCATATCAGAGGAAAGAGTCCTACGCTGTGAATAGAAAATAGCCGAGTCTTGTAAAGAGTGGCAATCAGCACTGTGCGATGTTGCTGCTTCAGCAAGTGCAGAAGAAGAAAAGGGGGATTCCTCACATGAATTGCACATACCAGATCAGAAAGTTTAGAAGGAAAGTGAGAATCATATCCATCTCCTTCAGTCTCCAGAAGAATAAAGTGTCACTAGTAAGGAGTTATAGCCAAAATCCTCTAACCCGATTTAGGTAATTTCATAGCAAGATAATATATATCACAATATAGCATGTTTCCTGGTAATTCAGTAAATAAATAGTCTATATGAAACAACAACATGATAAAAGCCTGTTTTTGTGTACTGGTGTGAGTATTATGTACTTGAGAAATAAAATGTATTGAGTAGTTTTTCATTTTATTAAGAATTTCACTACAGAAATGAGAAAATGAATAAATATAGGCCTAGTATACAACAGGAAAATGTAAAATATCAAAATTAAGCATTAAACAGCTTCAAGTGCATCATAAACTGATTATTATATTGTAAAACAGCAATTAAAAAAAAAATAAGAAAGTAGTAAATCTTATATATAAACACGTCATGATATAAATGATATAACAATTAAAATATAGTTTTGCAGATATATGTCGTCATAATGCTCAGCCTTAGTGGTTGTTAAACCCTCTTTTATTTAAGTTATATCCTTCATATTCTAGTCTCTTTTTATTACTTCAAAATGCCTTTAAATGACTTTGCAGGGACTTATATTCAAAAAGTGATTTAATCTTTGGCAAATAAACGCATTTAGCACCACACCAGTCAATTTATCACCTGCGGTACTCAGCCAAACAGTAAAGTACCCATATAATATTATGATTTGCGCTGTCTGGAGGCTCAGTGAAGTAAGCCCGGAGTTCGGTTACAGGTTGACAAAAAACCTCTTTTGTTGCACTTTCTGTGAAAACGGTGACTTCACTGCGGCAGCCGAGCACAAAGACTGTGATGTGCAGACTGAATAAGAGAGAGGAGAGCTTGCACAGTGAATGTTTTACTCATATTGTGCGTCTCCTCTTTGCACATGTTGTCACACACTCGCCAGAGGTCAACCACAGGCCCTTTCTGACAGCAGGTCAGACGCTCCGTCCCACGGACAAGACGACCTGGAGCCTCCCGACAATGTTGGTCTGGAAGTCCCTCAAAAGCAAACTCCAGCGTCTGCCACAGTCAACAGTTTTACCACACGCTCCACGCTGCTCTGGAAACTCAATCTCGGCTCACAAATTGATGGGGTTTAGGGGCATTAACTGTGACTGTCTCCGAGAGCTAACGTGCACGACACTGCAGCCATTTCCCTGAGCCGCCTGCTGCTGTCATCCAGGGCTGGTGATGTGAGATCGAGAGCCGGATTTAGCTGATAGATTGCTAGAGAGACACAAGAGGAAAATAACAGGGTGTGATTGGTTCTGCACTAAAATGTATTCCATGTCAAGGCCAAGAGGTATCCACATGGAGGTAATATGGTTAAGAAAAAATATGAAAATGCTGCTAATGGAAACCACACTACAGGTTAATGTACATGCTCTTAGATCATATGAAGATTAAAAAAAAAAAAAAAAAGCGTAGTTTCAAGAGTCAAGGAGGATGTACATCAAATCTAAAGGCGTTCTAAGTAATTTCACTGCTCTCATATTGCAGCATCAAGAGAACAGCTGAGAGATTTGTGTAGCAACCTCAGAGGCAGAACCAATTCCTCCTCTTTGTCTTGCCACTAATTTACTGCATCCTTGAATCTCGTCTGCTTGGTGATTTGGCTGCAGATCAGAGTAGCCCTGGATGCTAAATCCTTCGAGGGTTTAGATCTGCCTTTAGAATGAAAGGGCTGTTATGATTTCAGGGCGTGGAGAGGTATGTGTGACTGACCTTGTAACTACAAAAGCTACATGTCAGGGAGTCTGTCACAAACGAACGTCAAATGGATTTCAGCACCTTGAAAGACGTGAATTCATCGTGCTTGAGTGGGGTGGAGAAAGGGGGAAACTCACACTTGTCACAGCTAAAGTGTTGAGTTGTCATTGTGCTTGTACATCCAAAATCCTTCTCCAAAAAACACAGAGGACAATAGCTCTCGCAATAACAAAATCCTCCTCGTGCGTGAATAGAAACCATGAGGATCACATGCCACAGCGATCCATTTCCCCAAAACACTGTTTCATTGTCCAGAGCCGCAGGCTTTCTATTATAGCCGAGACAATAAATACAGAATGGGACATGATACAAAGAAACAAAATTAATCATACTGTCAAATCTGCCCTCTTCCCTTGGCTTGAGAAACAGCTTCTGCCTTGTAGAAGTCATGTTAAGGTTATTGTCTGGCTCTATTCTTCTGTAATGAGACTCATTTGATTTAAGTGTTTTCTTATGTGCTGCTGTATGAAGAGCGAAGAAGATTAAATAAATAGTTTATTTGGAGATATACATAATATACACTTTAATCAAACAAGTTGTAATGTGTTCATCAGTGAGCTTTAGATATGCTGCTATGCAAATTGTTACCTTTGCACAGAGCCAGGCTAGCTTTCCCCCCGGTTTTCAGTCTTTATGCTAAGCTAAGCTAACAGGTGGCAGCTTCATATTTACCGTACAGACAGCTGGAAAAAACAGTGAATGAGCATGCATACTAAAATGTCAAACTATTCCTTTCAAATTGATGAATTGTCCTCATAAACAGTTTGTAGTTATGCCTACAAAATGTATAAAAATTGTGTCAGTTGTACAGATGGCAGTTTTTGTCAGTGTTTGTGTCCCATTGGAACCGTTTATAACGTCTATTTTGTGTTCAAGAGTAGGGAGGTAACTGCGTCCAGTAGTTCTGGATGGATTGAGGTATTTTAAGGCTAACCCTGTTATCTTTCCCTACCCTTAAACAAGTAGCAATGGTGCCAAAACTATCAAAGTAATATGTCACAATGTTACCAACGTGTTAAACACAGCAATTGTCACCTGTTAAAACATTTTAAAATAGCAACCATTATTTTGTAGGATATCATACAGATTTTGTAAGAAACCAAACAAATAAGTCCATGAGGATACATTAAAAAAAATGATGATTATGATATGATTGTGAACTGATTATATTAGAGTTTTTGATTGCTGGTCACACAAAACAAAACACTTGAAGAAGTCACCTTGGACAAAGAGAAACTGTAACTTTCATTATTTTCTGTCATTTCTAGACAAAAAACACTAATTGTGAAAATATTCAGCTGATTAACAAATCATGGAAATAACAGTTATTTGCAGCCCAAGCTGTTTTCTTTACTCATGTATTAAAGATTTCTGTTGGAGAAATACAAACAATTCTGTCCAACAGAGCAGTCAGCAGCCAATTCACATGCAAACTGCTTGCAGACTGTATTCACTGCAACAAGATTTCCATTCCCGACGTTCTCTAAGGGCGCCTCAATTCATTATCAATATCAACAGAGTGTGTAACTATATAGCTGAGCAGGAGGCATGGGTATATAGTTACACACAGGTTTAAGGATGCCAATAACCCCTGTAGAGAGCCCACCAACTGTTAAGACTCCAGGGAGAGCTGCAAATCCATACTAACAATCCATTAAGTCTCTTGGACATGCAGACATTAGCCTCACACTATGCCCAGTGCTCATCATGCTAATTGGATCACGCATGGCTGCGGATCCATATCCACAAGAAGAGCAAATCAGCCCACTATGGGGCCAGTAGATCAGTGTGCATGGACGGGCCAAGGTTGAAAATCTTATCGCCCCACTGATCAAAGAAAATGCTGATTCTTTTTGGATGTAGCAACATTTCTTTGGGGGGGGGTTGGGTGGGATCAATGCCTGCATTAATGTCCTACCTGTACCTGTACAGTGAGCAAGGAAAAAATGGAGGGGAACAAAGCCCAGCTAGAGACAAAGCCCCACTAGAGACGTCCACGTTTCCATTTTGAATGTCATGCGTGGCGATCGCTTTCACGCCTCTTTGCACTGTTGCACTTTATGGCAACATTCTGCTCTTTCAAAAGGCAGTTAGCTTACATGGAGAACCCCCCACAGATTTGAGGGCTGGACCTTTTAAATCCGTACACATCTGCTTCAGTTTTGACCCAGTTCATTTTCAAACCAATTCCAGCCTGCAGTGAAATTCGGCCTCATTCAGAAACCAGCGGCTCTCTGCAGGGGCTCTGGTGTGGTGTGCGTGTCGCTCTGTTGAGAGAACTAGAGTGGAAGAAATTTCATCACTCAACGTGCCCAATTCACCTATCATTGTCCGGGCCCTATCTCCTCACAGATCTGCTTTCAGTGGACCGGTTAGGCCTGAGGCGTCTGCCAGACTCTCCCATCGCCGCTTCATTACAACAGAGCCACTACAAAGGGAGTCAGCCCTTTGCAACAGAGGACATGAGCGGCATCCTGCTGGGATGATGATAGCAGCCCTGTCCTTTATCTTTGAGTATTATACAAGGGACAAATGGCGATAATCCAATTCTCATCTTGAAAAAAAGGGGGAGGCTTAAACTAAATGTTCACGTTATCCATCCCATTTTATCCAGATAAACATCCTACAGTATTCAGAATTCATAACTGCACATGGTACATTTGTGGAATTTAATTAAACCTACACAGGAATTTATTACCTAAAAATTTTCCCCATATAATCTTTTCATCCATGTCAAGAGGAATTTACTGGCACAGTTTACAGCCCAGATTGGTTAAAACATGTTCCACATTAGGGACAAAGAGGAAATCATGTTCCAGTTTGATTTGATTTAAAATATTCAAAAGAGAGCTTTTCAAAATAAAATGTGTACAATGCGGAAGAAGGTGATAAGTCAGGTGATCAAAGGCTTCTTCCAATAGATCTTGGCTGTTAGTGTGTAAAGCTATTTGTTAGGAGATGGAAGCTTGTCTGTCTGATGGACTGACCACCCCCGACTAGACATGTTCAACAAAAGCAATTGTCTCTTACTGGGACTTTTTTTTATTGAGAGTGCCTGCAGGCGGTGTGATCCCTGACCGTAAAGATTTACTGTAGTATTGTTGGGGAGAGCAGGCTAGACTGAACTCTTGGTTTGCCTCTTGGCAGACACTTCTTTAAAAAAGTCAAGCCATCTCCTGTGCAACAGGGACAACTTAATCTGCAAATGGATTCAAACCAACATGTTGGTGCACAGCAGCAACAGCTCATTCATCATGTGTCAGCTAGCTTTCAGGTTAAAATCTAAAACATTTTGCATTCTCGTCTCAGTCTAAGGCTGAAGACAGATGAGAAACAAACGTCTCCTGTCTGCTCGCTCAATACTAGCTCCCCACATCTCCTCACTACACCGCTGCTACTCCCTTTTGGCTGGGCCCCTGCAGCCAGCCAGCATTGACTTTACATTCCTCCACGCTGCACCCCGCCTCTGCTCAATCTGCTCCTGAGGCTCTCAGTAACTGCCTGTATCCACTTCAAAACCCTGTTGCTGCTCTTCATGGCTACAAAGGGAGCCCTTCCCACCCACCTCTTAGCCATACTTCAGCCAACACGGTGCAGGCTAGTGTGTGTTACTTCACGCTTCCATCTGTGCCGCTCTGACCCCGACTATCGCTTTACCCGGTCAAGAGATTTCACCGCGGCGGCTCCCCCAGTGGTGAAATACACATCTTAACCCCTGTGACAGCTGCACAGTCACTGCCCTTTCTCCCTGCTAGATTGATGACCTCGCTCTCAATATGCTTCATCTCATTTTGCACGAGTGTGTCGTTTTGCATTACATAAACCACCACATGCTTTCATCTTCAGGGCTTTACTGCAACTCTTTTCTGCACAACTGTTCTCACGTGGTTTTAAGAAATGTTACCCATTTTTCTATCCTACCACTTCCATTTTTCCCTTGAGTGTCAGCTATATTTCTGAAATATAAAAAGTACAGGCCACTCATTCCAACCTACTCCACTGTGCTCATTACAGAGGCTCATCCTGCACTACACATCCATTGTGATGGGCAAATGCACTTCCCCGAAAATTGCCGTGCTGAAAGAACACAGCGGGCTTTCACATCATGCCTCTTCAATGCAAAATGCTGCTGCTTTCTCGTGTTTTTCTTTAAAACGAAACACGTCTTTAATCCTATAACATTCTATGCCCGAGCCATTTTAGCGGTGGATCCTCCAGGACGCAGCGAGATGCTAGCTAAATTGCTTTTTTTTTTTCTCCTCTCTTTCCCGATAAAAAGGCTCCCCGTTGCCACAGCAACCGCACCCCCTCTCCACAAAGTCAGGACATGTCACCAAGTGCCAGACACATTGTGGGCTCTTAGTTAATAATTCAGTGATAAATTAACGGTTTTGTGAGGAAAACAGGTGCCAGAATGTCAGAGGGCTTAGGGGAAATAACCCAGCAGAAAAAAGGAGAGAAAGAGAGAAAGAGAGAGAGAGAAAGAGAGAGGGAGGGAGAGAGAGAGGGAGGTGTGTGGGTGTTTCCCCCTTCCAGCCTTGTGTGGAGGCACAAAAGCAACCCCCTGAATACAGGCTCTAAATCCAAACTTGGACCCTGTATGGTGAGCAGTTTTTATGTAGTAAAGAGCATGGCGTATAAAAAAAGCAGGGGGGATTGTAAAGGAGTAAAAAGCCAGGCCTCAATAGGTATCTGCTGCATTGTCTCTCCACAGGCGTGGGCTGCCCCTGAGGCCTACATTCAGCAAGGCCAAAGGTCAGGACGGCAGGGGGTGCATTCTTCACTCCCAGTGGTGTTTAGACCAGTCTGCCTGCCCCCGTGCCCCCCCACACAGACTTACTGTCCTTTATCCTGCTCTCAGTCTATCCCTCGTTCTTTATGATGAATCACAAAGAGCAAAGTGTAAACCTATTACACACACACACACACACACACTAACTAATGTGGAAAAAATTTAAATTGCATCCTTTTTTTCTCCGCGTTTAGTCATCGGTGCATGTTAAACTGACATTTTCAACCACAAGAATGCATCTCTGTCCGGAGACAATAAAATCAAAAACACCCTTCTTCTTGGCATTGATGCGTGATTATCATGTGATTGGAGACCATTTATCATGTGATACAATTCTGAAAATGTCTGACTTGATGTCAAACTCATTTTTCATGCTTTGTTGTTGTAACAATCCAGTGTTGTGCAAACTAATAACGAGAAAACTCTTCAGCAACCAATAGTTTTTGTGCAGAAAAAAATAAATGAAGAAAATACCATTACAATGTCTTAGTTTTCCATTCTCACAAGAATTTGTGTATTTGTATGTGTTTGTGATGATAAATGGGCAAATTCCACGATCAAAATTTGTAGTAATTTTAAGCTAGTAACAGCTTGGCTGAAGTGAAAACTGTCGATAGCAGATATTATCAGATGAAGCTAGCTAGTCAAGCTAAGCTATCATGAGCTTCATAGGTTGGTTGAAACCATAGACTGTATATAAATAATGGACTAATAGTGACCGTGACATCACCCATTGGTTTGTGGACTGCCCGTTGGAAGCATCGAGTTCAACATTACACTCGTCGCCATCTTGTGTCACCGTCACCATCTAGCAA
Source organism: Centropristis striata (assembly GCF_030273125.1). NCBI lineage: Eukaryota > Metazoa > Chordata > Actinopteri > Perciformes > Serranidae > Centropristis > Centropristis striata. Next base: position 11,565,908 of record NC_081520.1, on the reverse strand, counting down.
TTGAAACCATAGAGTTGTCTTTAAAAAATTCTGAGGTAATTAATGAATTGTGAAGTTTTCTCATTTTGCATTGAAATTAATGGACAGAAATGTTTTTGCAGCCAAACTTAACGCCCCCTGCTGGAATTTTCGGTAGAATGCAGCTTAAGGCACTTCCTGGTTTGCCTCCCTGCTCAGACCCGGAGGTTGCCGCCTGGTTGAAACATCGGTAAATGCGGAATTTTCCCCTTCAAAATCGCAACACAGGAGCTATATTTAGGCTTTATTGTTATTACGACATATTCAAACAGTATTTTCTTCTTACTGTTGTAAGAGAAAAATCTTTTCGTACATGAAATGTGATGCCACCTCACATAACAAGTCTGGGGTGTAAAATTCCCCAAATCCAGTAAAGAGCACAACCAAGGCGCTAACATTAGCCTCCACTAGAAGCATCCAAGAATATCAAGTATACAGTATGGAATCGTTGAAGTGGTCGAAAAGTCGAATTGACTTTTTATCGCATGTTTAGCAATGCAACAAAATGTAGTTAGATAGTTAAATGTTCATGCTGAGTTAGCATTACTATGGTAAGCTAGTTAGCCAGATATGCTACATTAAAGCTTCAGAATAGCAGCCTTTAGAACAAAAACTTTTATAAAATGGGACACCTTTTTTCCCCCCACATCTGTCTGCACAAGCGTAAAAAAAACCCCCAAAGTATACACAAACAGTTAATGTAAGTTGAAAAAACTAACTGAAATACAAAGTCTATATTAATCATTAAAATTCTGCTGAACTCAAGTGAGCTGTAATGATTTACTGCAACGCGGCTCACGGGATGACAGAAGCTTGTATATTGTCTCATGATATCTCACTTAGTTGTAACTCACACCTTCTCCACCACCATCATCCTGCATTTCATCAAGTGGAGGCCTGCAGGGTCCAACAGACGAACAGATAGAGACAGAGATATAAAGCTGGTCTGGCTCTGGACCAGCTGGACCTGCTCTATCAGTTACCTTAGCGTGACCCTCTGAGACTGGCATTATACACTCACATTCAACTGCCAGCTCATGACTTGGAAAGCCCAGTGCATTTTTTGAGTATTTTTTCACAGCATGTGCCAAAAAGGTAACACAACACACTCAACTCTCTCTCAACTGTAATCCAAAACAGTATGGAGTGATTCTGGCATCAAATAAAGTACGATATGCGTCAGGAAAGCACTTTGTACAGCCTCATTAAGTCTATGGCTTTGCACTTGGGGAATCTTGGGCTATTACATATTAATAATGAGACAAAACACACATTAGAATAAGCCTTTCAGCACAACTAGATTTTTTATGCATGTGCTTTTTACACTCAATGCTCAATTTGCCACACTAAGCAAACACAGCAGCCGTGCATAAATTCTACCCATAAGCCTCCACATTGCCGTTTCTCTGGTACCCCAGTTTCCTGGAGTGCTGGCGGAGACGGGGGGGTTGGGTGTCGGGTTTATACAGCTTCCCTGTTGTGCCCTCTATTTGACCCCACATTTAACTCCCACCACTCCTCCTCGTGCTGGAGCCCTGGAGAGCCGCAGCTCAGTCCCTGATCCCATCACAACACAACACATTAATATTTATGGAAATTTGAAGGGAACATTTCAGACACATTATCAGCGTTTTGTGCATAATCAAGGCAGATTTGAATTCTATGTAGGACAATCTATGCAACAAATCTCAAAATGTAGGTGTCTGGTTAGCGCTCCATTGTGTATTTTCTATGTGCTCACGCTTTTAGCCAATCTATAGCAAGAAAACTGCATGCATGCAATTCCGGTGTGAAACTGATTTATAATAGAATTCAAATGGGGACTATATCATTGCATCCAGGCATTACTAAACAGAAGCAAACCAGACACAAAACACAGACTTCATGACAAATAAAGGCGTCTTTTTGCAAGTTCAATGCATGTCACACTGTGTGAGGCTGGTCTAATAAAGTCTTGGACTTTTCAAAATTAGGTAATTCAATAAACAGGCTGTAAACATAGTGCTGGCTCAACTGTGCATCAGGAAACCTCAGGAAGAGGTTTCGAGAGGAGACAGTGAATCTGGATGCAGCAAAGGAGGACAAAGAGGGAAACATGAAATGTCCATTCTGGCATCATGTTGGTGACATTCTTATATAAACACACATGAAGATAACGGGTGATATCATCCGATATATTTACATGACCCCAATCATTTTTACTGACCTTGATAAGTCAATATAGCAATTATTGCGACAGGCCTTTATCAGTGCACACAAGCAATAACACCACCGATCGCCTATTTAGATCTTAAATTATGTTCTGAACATATCCAATAAAGCGGAATAAACACAATAAGCGTCATGAAGTTGAGATGCTGGCAGGGTACTATATATTTTTGGTCCATTTGTGTCCTCGACAGCCGGCAAGGAGCCTCATAAATCACAATGACACCCTGTGTCTGCTCTGCCTCATAAACCAGCCTGACAGAAGTAGCACTGCCGGGCCTCAGCATGTGAACATAATATACAAACAAACACACAGTCACACATATATACTATATATAGCCATAAGAGCCTGACAACCACCCTGTTCCCACGAAGTCCAACTTCTCACATATCTCCTGCTGCTCTGGGCTATGATGCACAATGATGGGCTGCCACATCGACAATGGTTCCCATTTCCTGAGGGAGAGGATGTCCTTGCTCTTCCTGCCCATTACCTGCTCCACAAGCAGCTCTACAGTGACATTTGGTTACATGGTGACACTTTATATCCATCTATTAGCCTGTTTCCTCCTCTAGTCTTACGCTCATTAAAAGTCACATCTGTTTGGCTGCTGCTGCAGACCGGCCCTGTGCATTTTTATTGCTGAGCTGTACAGCTGGACCCCTCTCGTATCTCGCACAAGCCCCCCCCACCCTACTCCATGCACGCCTTATTCTAGGCTTATCCCCCCGCCCCTCATCCCCCGACACTTTTCACACAGCAGGGGCGACAGATTCAGACTCCCATAAGCTCCCTCTCCACCAGAATCAGCTCATATTGGCAAACTGAAGGGACTCCTGGGTACAGATTTCATTTCATCCAGATTAAATATTGCACAAAACATTATACAAATCAAATATCCATCGAGTCTGGGCCACATGTCGAGGGATGCACTGGGGAAAAACCTCAGTAGTTGCACGGTTTCAGCAGACAGAATGTGTCTATTTATGCCATTTTATGTATACATAACCACTTCATTATGGCATATAATTAATGCAGGTGAACGGTAACATGAATGTCCTTAAATTTGATCTCGACTCCCACAATTTAATTGGGACACTGGGGATACTATTTCACTGCATTTACATCAACCGCACAGTGGCTTACAAAACAGAACTACAAAAATAGTGACAAGAGTAGTTAAAAGGAAACAAGAGACAATGGAAATTCAATTTCAATTGAGAGGAGACAGGCAGGCTTGGAACAGCGATAAAACAAGACATAAAAGCACATAGTAAAAATGCTTCCCTGTACAACCGAGCTTTGAGAAGTGGTTTAAAAGATGCTACTGATCTGGCTAGACTCAGCTCTGGCAGAGAGCTGCAGACCTCAGGAGCCTCGGCAGCAAAGACCAGGTCACCTTTTGTTATGAGCACAGTCCTTGAAACAAGCTGCAGTGCTCTGCCAGAGGACCCGAGGCTACACTCCCCCCTCATAAGTACTTATAAAAAGGTCTGATATGTAGCTCGGAGCCAAACCCTTGCTGAGCCTCAAAATAAACATCCATCGGTTTTCTCAATACCTAAGGTTAGGACCGTGGTGGCAGCATAGCAAGCTAAGTGTCTTTTTTTTCCTCTTACAACTTCCTCCAGCTTCTCTTAGAGGATCTCCAGTACAGCAGGGAGACTGGGGGAATTTATATCAGGTGCCTGACCAACCTCAACCAGTCCATCAAAGCAGTGTCCTGTCAGGTTATCAAGGGCAATTATGCTGACATACTGAGACACTCTTTTGATACACGTTTCAATTGATACAATGTCCGTATATTTGATAGTATCTCAAGTACAGAGGCAACAATAAAAACACTTCTATAATCACATTTTAGAAAAACAGGAAGAAAATCAACTTGTCCTCAACCTGTGGCTGTTATGTTCATCTCTGACAATGAAATCACCACGTGACTGATGGCAGAGACACAAGCAGGCAACAAAAAAGGATCCTATTTTGTGCCTTTTTGCTGTATTGAAGAAAGTATTAAGTTATGCTAGTATTGTAAGAAACGTTTAAATTCTGGTATTATTGCAGAATGCGTCTTGTTGCAGGGCTGGGTGATATAGAAAATTAATATAACAATACTTTCTACCAAGTACCTCAAAATCAACATTGCTACAATATCATAAGGTTGACTATTGGTGTCTTCACAAAATATTTAGTTTTGATAACTTTAATGACTAAGTGGGTAAAGGCAAATAATAGAAAAGTTTGGGAATTTTTAGAAAATGACATTTTACTGTAATGCAGCCTTTAAAACCAGCAAAAGAGAAGCACAATATCAGTATAATATTGACATATTGCCCAGCCCCATCTTAGTATGCGTTAAATAACCTTGCAAAGTCTGAAGAAGTTCTTGTAAAAACAAATATATAATCACAGTTGTGGCTTGTCCTTGAACGCATCAACAAGGAGTTTTTAAAACAGTCCCTTCCCACGATTTAATTACCAAAAACATTAAACGTAATGTGAGAAAACAGGTGATGAAATATTTATAGTGACGGATGACGTATTTTCATGTCAAGTTTCATGTCTTTACATGTTGATTTTCAGTGAACGCCTACTTACAAAACCGTTGGCAACATTGTGATTTGTAGCCAATTGACTAAAACATTGAAAACCAGCAGAATACTTTTGAAGTTTTTCAAGACATCAGAAAGAATTTTGTTTTGTTCTCAATAAGCAAAACAAATGATTCACAAGCACTGACTGCCACTAATGATACTGTTGCGATAATTGTGCATCTTTTTTACTCTGAAAGGAGCGCCAAGTCAACAAACAGCAGTCTGAGGTGTGGTTACTATATAACTGGTGTCGCTTTATTTTGAAGATCTGATACGATTTACGAGAGCACATTGTTGTCAGAGCTGGCGTGGTCGAATGTGGTGAAACTCAAGGAAACTATAAACTTAAAAAAAGACATGTCTGTATTTGTAACACAACTAAACCACCAGGACAGGTGCTTTGTGTTGCTTTTCAAACATGATTAGCTAAATAAACCTCAAATAAGCACCATTAAGTGCTTACCTGCTGATGGTGTTGAAAGGTGACAGAAAAAGGTAACACAAGGGATTTACAATGATAAACAAACAGACAGTGAGAGTGAGCAGACGGCTGCAACAGAGGTGTTGAAAGAAGAGTAGAAAAGACAGACAGACGGACAAACAGAGGAGGGGAGGAGACAAAGTGTCAATTTTAAGGGTCATGTCACCCTGGTGGAGGGCAGACTGACAGGGCAGAGCACTGGTTCAAAGTTCAAGCCTTTAATAGCCCGGCTGAAACAGCACGCCTAACCTCCATGCAACCCCTGATCCTCCTCCACACCACTGCTTCCACATGAAATAGAAAAGTTTTACATAAACATTCAGTAATCTCCCCACTCACTACCTTCCCATCTCCTAGACCTGAGGGCCTCTTTTAGTGAGATCTGTCTTGTGCGCACCTGTAAAGAGTCTGAGGTGGAAAACAAAGCCAAGAATAAAACATACGCTGACTGATTTCCATTCACGGAGGCAAAGCAAGCCGTCCCGCGTCTGAGCTTGAAGCTTCCACTGCATCAAAAACATGAGCGGCATCAGAGGGAGAGTGTGCGCTCGGCGGCGTGTTTGTAATTCAGCGCCACAAGCCTGACATACAGATCTGAGGCCTCCCACGGATGCAGGCAGAGGTCAGCCGCCCCGACTAAGCCTCGGCTTCCTACAGACTCTTCTGATATCTTATTTCAGCAGTTCAAGGGCTTTTTTAGACAAGATGATGTAATCCTCCGGCACAAATCCTCCACACTCTATCCAACGCATCTCAATTATTCATTTACATTTTTACTGTTCAAGGCTAGAAAAGCTTGAGCCGTTGGCAATTAAATACTTTATAAGAGATGATGTTTGCTTGTAAGCAAAGGCCTTACAGTGGGGACAGGAAGTAAAGGACAATGTGGAGGAAATTACCAGCTTGACATGGATTTAATACTGCAAATGGTTGGCAAGAGTTTCAGACTCTTAAGCCAAAACAGCACTAATCAGATTTCTTGTATCCAAGATACCTCACAATTTACATTCCTGCAGCCTGTTGCAGCAGCTATGTGTGAAGTCGAACATTGCTTCGTTATAAAGTGGATTTAAAATAGATTTCTTATCAACTGTTGCCATGGAAGAAGAGACTAATGTTAGAGCTCAAGGAAATGTTTTTATAATTTGGGCTACACTGGACTTGAAATTTCAGCGGCATCTCTTTGATTAAAATGTCTACATGCAAACTTGACATTGTGCCTTACTGTTAGTTTTTTGGATTGGGTTTGCTGCATTTGTGACCATTTTGCTTTTGAATTGACAATGCAACAAGCATTAAATTCCAGAGCCTTTTCCTGATTGTAATTAAACCTCCTACACATTTCCAGATCAGGGGGGAGTGTGTCCGATCATTTCTGTAACTTTCTGAAAGCGATGATCTTGCATTCACACCCACTTCACGCTGTGATTGGCCGGCTGCCCAGAGGTTAGAAAGGAAGGTTTGAACTTCTCTACACGCTCTCTTTTCTTTTATTCTTTTACACAACTATTTGTGGCACCTTTCATGTGAACAACTGAGAGAAACGCTATGAATGCCTTCCAAGAGACTCTCTGAAAACATGCACCCTTATCCACATATTTTGAGTCGCTCACCTCTCTAAGATTGCTGCTTTTTCATTCCGTCTTCCAGTGTAGCCGTTTATTTATGATGCTGCACAAACCACTTTTTTTCTAGTGTAAGCCGGCTCTTACTTTTCATTACTAGTCAGAAGCTTTTTCAACAATTTTACCTGAATGCCTAAATGGATGAAATGGTCACTTTCTGCAACCATTTTTGGATTTCTTGCAACTATCCAAAGTGTGAAAGCAACTGGTTAAAATGCAACAAGTAGAGTTGATGTTACACTGGATCTTAGTCACATTTATGCTCAGCTGGTGCAACGTGCAGCTTTATTTCCCCCACAAATCAATCTTAAATCTCAATATATCTCAATATCCCACAGCACTGTGTTTTAAATATACAGCATGGTGGCTCTGAGGCAGCTCATAAACAATATGCTTCCATGTCTGCATCTCTGCAGAGATATGATTACCCCGGTTGAGATGGCCAGACTCTCCTTTTTTAATTACAGTCCATCTCCAATGTTTTAAACATTTCAGGCTCCACAGCAAAGCAAAGCAAAGCAAAGCAAAGCAAAGTAAAGCAGGCCTTGAGATTTGTAATCAGGCTTAACATTTAAAAAGGAGGGGAAAACTCTTTTAAAGCCTGCCAAAAATCAGGAAGGTAAAGGGAAAAAACTGTGTCACTTTGTGTTTAAAAGATCTGTTCATTCCTTTAGAGAGACAACAGATCATCGTGTGTTTGTCGCCAAGATCAACAGCATCTTTTGGAAAGAACAATGCAAGTCAAACAAACAAACCTAAGGACTGAAATTAATGACAGGATTACTGCTTCCATTACATTTGGAACCATTAGCTCATGGGACCTTTGTAGCGAGTAGAAAATGGAGTCTGGTTCAAAGGGTGGGGAAGGGGTGTCCTTTAGTGCTTGGACTTCCTCCAACAGTTCTCTGGACTCAGCTACAGGAAACCTGCACAAAACTGCAGCCAGAAACAAAATGGAAAAGGAGGAAGAAGAGGATGAACCTGAAATGACTCCTGAGCTGCTAGTGTAGGGAACAAACAAACTGTGTACTTTGTGTCGTCACCAGCCACTGGCCTGTTTTAAAACTATTTATTAAGCATCTTACATGAGGAAATAAAACGTCCTGAGAGTGATCTGCAAAGCAAATATGACGTCCTGCTAACAAGAAACCCCTGAATGCATTATTGTCCGCTGCTGGTTTTGAAAAGCTGTCCAGGGAAATGTGATTAATGTTTTCCACAAACTCAGAAAAGCAATTCCCAGGAGATTTGAACACACAGAGAGACACAGAGAGTGAGTTGCACTTTTCAAAAGTAGTCAAGATCAGTAATAGGCTAACATTAAACTGAGAAATCCACTGCCAAAGAAGGAGGACTTCCCATTAATGTGAGTCATGGAAGACCACAAGCAGTGGTCATAAAAATACAACAGCCAACAGCAAATTAAGTGCCAAAACAAGAAAGGGAAAAGGGAGTGAAATGGTTTTTCATGCACCTCCAGAAGTGGGAATATATCAAAACCACCGCCTTTTTTTGTCTTTTCTACACTGAGCAACGTCATCATTGATCGTGACAGCTAGGACCGAGCTCCACGCAGAGACAAAGAGGACACACATGGGTGAGGTGCAGCTCTCCCTGCGTCTTTGGCAGCCAGGAATGTGCTCTGGGTTTACTGGGTTTATAAATAACCGTCAGGGGCAGCCAGACACAAAAGGCGCTGCTGTTCTAAGCCGGACCACTCTTGCACAGCGCCCTCTCCGCCCTCCTGGTTACTACCGGCGTCTCACCGGAGCAGTTAGCACCAGTGCCTGACACACCCACCCATCTACCCAACCTGCCTGCTTGTGGGTGTAACCCTGCAGCTCCAGCATCAGCAGCCCTGTTAGGTCTGAATACAGCAAAGAATAGTCAAAGCAACCTTTAAGAGCAAACAAGGTGGTAGTGTGTATGTGGGGGATGTAGGTTAAGTGAGGAAGGAGGGCGAAAAAGCAACCAATTAGGGCTCCAACCTCAATTATTTTTACAATTTGCTGACTTTGGAGAATGAATAAATGAGTGTTTAGTCCTGTGGTTACCAAAGTGTTTGGTTTGATGTTCCCCCACTGCCTCCTACAGATAAACTCACCATCGTTATGAATCAATTTTAAACTTGTTATTTCACACCATTCATTAAATAAAAGGGAATTGTTATTTTAAAAAAAATACAAATTAACTCTTACCGTTTTGGTCAGCTTCGTCAAGTTTGGTTTTGCTCTAGTAGGCCTATTAGGTATGACATTTCAACTCTGATTACTTTCAGCTATTTTAACCATTTATCTGTTGGCTTATCTAAATGAACTCCAACATCCCATTACTTTAATCTAACTCCACTTTTATCAACCCATTTCAACCATAGACTGTTTATAATGACTGAAGATAATATTATCTCTCACAGAATCGCCAACATCTTGATCGTCTTGATCAGGTTGCAGTATTGGACATAAACCCCGCCCCCTCCGTGTTAGCAGATGGGACAAACTAAAAACTCAAAGTATACAGGTACATTTTTCCCCACCTATGTTTCTTTGTCAGTTTAGTTAGTTCTTATTACAGTGAGTATATTTAGGTGTTCATGTTTGGTTTGAAAAAGCCATTTGATTCTCTAAAAAGTGGCTGTGATTGACTCACGACTGGTCGGTTGGACATATTAATCAAACCTCAATATTACAGACTGGTTCTAAATTACATAACTAGTGTGAGAAGGTCTTTACCTTATGTTAGGTAACTTAACTCCAACATTTACTAATGGCTTTTAGTCAACTAGAATTTGAACCATTTATCTATTAGCTTATCTTATGTCAACTAACTACTAGAAGTGGGGGGAAAAATTGATGCAGCATAGAATCATGATATTTTGCGTGGCAATATTATATTGATTCATGACTGCCAAGTATTGATATTTAGCATTCCGATGAATATACTGGAGATACTGTTATCATATGAAACTAGAAGATCTAATGAATCTATAGGTACCATGTCGAAATAGCGCTGCAAAGTTAGGCTTTTTTTAATGTTTAATTTAAAGAAAAATTCAGAGCTGAGATTGTTGAGGAAAGTTTGAGACAATGCTGCAATTGTTCAGTTAAATCCCAATATATTGTATCGTGACTCAAATATCAGTTTAAAATCTTATCATGGGGCCTCTGCTGATTCACACCTCTACTATCCACTGTATAATACGTTTAGCTAACCAGCTAGCTAATTAAAAGTATTGGATAAATGCAAGTAGGGAAGTTTAGTTTATTGCATTTTTGTCACATATTGAAACATAATTTCCATAACCTAAAATAAAAAAAAAATTCTATCAGATGTGGCACCAGCTGATTCCTACACAGGCTACAGTTTAGACTTCGCATGCTAACCGTTTCCTGCACTCTCAGGCATAATGTGGTGTTTAGGTGACTAAATATATGGGTATATTTCTTAATCTAATTATAATTTACATGCAAAATATTTTGATCTACCCCACAGCCTTTCCACATACCCATGACTGTAAAAGCGGTGCAGAGAGACAACCCATCTGACTGGGACCAAACTGCAAGACACATCAGCTCAAACAGCACGAAGGTAGTTTGGGAAATAATGAGACAATGTGGCTGTAAGGATGTGGTTGCATGGCATAATGGCATGAAAAGTGGCAGGCTGTCTTTTTTCGAGAAAAGCGATGAATGCTTCTGTGCAAAACTCTGCTCTGCGCCAGAGCTGATAGGAACAGATTATGACGAGAATCAATCCGTGCTGCCACATTACAGCCTTCATCCCTCTCCTCCTGGTTGCTGGGGAGCAGAAGCCTGCTGCTGTCTGCGCCTGGAGCTCGACCAAGATAGAAATCAGCCTGGTTTTTATCTCTCGGTCCTCTCGTCACCTTTCCAGTCCTCCATTCCTCCCTCCCCTATCCATCCATTTTTTAAGGACTGTAATGGCATGCAATGAGGATGCTGGAGAGGCAGGGGATGAGGGGGGAGGGGGTGAAAAGGTGATAGGCTGCACAATAGCCAGTCACAGCGCATTTAAATGCTTTTCTCCGACAGACAGTAGAAATGGAAAGTGAGGAGGGCTGGACAGTATGTACTTATGTGTGTCCTGTTCTTCGCAATGTGGAAAATTGGATTGTGATGCCGATTCTGCTCCCCAACGTGATTTGTCAGTGACACAGTTTTCTCTTAAAAACACCACAAAGAAAATACATCATCCGAACCAGCTCTGTTTTCCCTGGCCGGGATGCAAGGTTCCTCTCCTTTTATGGCACTTACAACGTAGAAAGTCAACAATGACAGGGAGGGAAAACAATACAGACTGCAAATAAATGTGCCTGGCTCAAAATGTAGCATGTCTGTTAACACCTCACTCCAGAAGAAAGAAAAATATTCCATGGCAAAGAGCCACCTATTGACATTTACAATCTCTGGCATATCTGTCCTGGGAGCTTCTTTGTGAAGAGTTCATAAAAAGAATTGCCTTGAAACGATCAATTTTGGTATTTCACCTTAACAACCATTAAGAAGCGCGCCTGTAAACTTTAACTTGTGACATTTTTGAAAGGATAACTTAATGTTTTCTACCAGCGTTTGTGAGTCTTGTAATGTTTTTGGAGGGGGAACATTTCCTGGCGACTTGTTTCTCCTGTGGGTGTGATGTGATTGACAGCGAGTCGAGTGCAGTTGTGTTGCATTCACTGATGTGAAAATAGTCAACTTGGGCAAAAGGAACTCACAATACACGGGGGGAACTTCCACACTAAACAGAGCCAAACCTCAATGTTTGAGGTGATGGATTGTCGACCTCCAGCAATGTTCACATTTGTGGTGGTCCTTTTCAATACAATACAACATACAAGATGAATAAAAGGCTGTGGTTTCATTCTGAAGGTTGGGGAACGAGGCCTCACATCTTCGTCTAAGCTGACAGTGTTTGAATATAATTTTTGATTAATATTTAATGCATTTAGCCAGCAAACACTTTAACACGGGTTGCTTTTTAGCTTCTCAAATATGAAGATTTGCTGTTTCTCTCGGTTATATATTAATGTAAATTCATTATTTTAGGGTTTTGAAATAGAGCTGAAACGATAAGTCAATCAATCAACAGATTATTAATCAGATATTAATCTATTCATTGCTTAAGTCATTTCTCAAGCAGGACATCTTGATGGTTAAAGAGTCTTTTTTAATGGACCAAAAACAGCTGGTTTTATTAACCAAATTTCAATTAATAGAGAAAATTATCTGCAGGTTAATCAATAATAATTTAGTCATTGGACAAAAAAAGTCACTTTTCAGAACTTTTTCAAGCTTTTGTGCATGTTACAGCTGTGGTAAATTACACATTTCTACATAGTACATACAGTAAATGGAGCATACTCATTTAACTTCATCACATTAACTTTAATGTTATTGTGCCATAAATTACCAAAATGATGTTTTGTGACAGAATCCTGCAGAAGGGTGAGAAATTACAAGAAAAACACGACAAAGTTTCGTGTTTCAAATGTGCCACATTTTAGTAAAAAGACTTTAGAATCTACATTTCAAGCACTTCACTCAAAACCCATGCACATTTCAAACCTTGAAAACACCACATTAAAATTCAAGTGTTTTCAAGGGTTTCCATCTCTCGTAGGGAGCCTGAGGACCATCGCAGAGCAAACAAAGTTGTCCTTAAATGTTCTCTCCGCTCACAGCCATTGAGGCATTTTTTTTTTTTTTACTTTTACAGGTCCATTCAAAGAGATTGGCGCATTAACATCAGTGTTTAGCAACATGCAGGGTGTCGTTACTCTGCAGACACAGATGCAGCTGCTCAATGCGAAGCGGATCTAATTAAATGCTGTTCCACATTAACAGGATTGAGCGAACCTACAGATTTGTGCCTGCTCCCTCCGGCCTGTGAGTGGCACTCGGTGTAATGCATACGAGCAGGAACCGGACGAGGCAGCTTCCTACAATATACACACATCCTGCCAGACACAAGCGGAAACGACACCCGTACACACAGATGACCAGCACGCATTGTGCCTTGGGGTGGTGGAACATGGCGGCGTGGCGGCGGCGTTGCAGTCGCACAATGGCCGAGCGGAGAGATTGCCACGGTGAAGCTGCTTTTCAAGGCTTAGGGTCTTTATGTAGCCCTGGGCAATATCTAGAGGTGGAACCTGTAACGTCACTCTTACTTTCTAATTACAGGTTCAGCTCTACCTCACTCATCCGGTTTGAACTTAATATATTCCGTCTTTGCCTGCAGTCATTTTGTTGTCACTGGGCTTTAGGGCTTTGGATCAAAACCCCATGTAGCTCATGTTTTTGCTCTGATTGCAGCCAAATACCAAGCAGGAAACTGTGGTCTGTCAGACAGAGTATATGTGGTGGCCTACAGCGTGCACCGTTAGTGAGTGGTTGCATAAACAACCAGTTAAATCTGAGTGCTGAATGTTGCTCATATCGGATGCTCAATGAGAGCAGACAATGAGCTGCATGCTAATTAACAGCAATCATGTGCAAAATCAATTGTTTAAATCAGAGCAAAGTCTGCAGAAAAGCGCTCAATTATAGCACCGACTTCACATTTTTTTGTATCCAGCTGGAGAACTAAACAGTCTAAATGGACAATATAAAAAGTATGACGATCTAAGCTTTGATATATAAACAGCAGGCCGGTGCTCTTACAAATAGGGAGTCTGCTGCTTGACCCGGCTCCGTTTATGTGCTCACTCACGTTTGTTGAGACAACACGACAACTGGAGAGGATCTCTGCAGCTGCTGCTTCATATGACGGACTGCAACACGGAGCTAGGAACAAGTTTGCTCAGATAATATTTATAATTTCTGGCAGATAACCTACCGCAAGGAGACCGCACAGCCTGCTCTTTGCTGCTGCACGTCACTCCAGCTCACTCCGGAATTTATGGACCTGAAACACATCCTGCTATTTTATTTACCCCTATACCATAACAGCCCACTTTAAAAACAGCAGGAATTCACTCCCACTCTCCTGGGGAGACTAGAGCAAGATATGTCAATGAAATGGCCTCAAGGTCCTCAAGTTAAAGTCCTCGCATTATTTTTTACTGTCACTGTAGACTGTAATGTGCACCCTACGACATGCCTTAAATACACCACATCATGATTGCACCCAGTAAAAACAAACAAACCCATATGTAGTTAGAAAGTTAGCAATAAAAAATAAATCAATCTGTTATTTTCCTCTATGAAAGGAGAGTAAAAATTTAAAAAAAGGCCCAGTAGTAGCCAATAAAGACTGTTTTAGACATTACCCCCCGTCGCAAAAAATTTGCAAACTAGCATGTAGCTTCTGTGTAAGCAAACATTTCGTAAACAAGATGATTTTGCGCCAACCGGCAGCCTCTTATTATACTTATCTGTATTAAAACTGGCAAGGACATACAGAAGAGGGATTGCAAAAACTACAATGAGAATCTTTCCTTAACACACACATTTCCTAACATCCTAACATGAAAAGGTTAAACCTCTTGTCCCACTGCTGTACTGTATCACATTTCCTCGTCACCTCGTTTTTGGGTTTTTACTACAAAGCTTTCAGGCAAACTGCATTCAAAACACATTTTGACCTTTAAACACTTCTCTGGCTTGTGCTGTCACCCTTTTTCCCCAAATGATCACATCCCAGAGAAGAGAAACAGCTTTGCAAAACTTTGCTTTGGATTGCACCACACTGAGCATGCCTTTCTTGATTCTCAAGGCTCTCCTCTTGTAACATAGTATAGAAGTATCCTGTGTGCGAGGCTGGTTAATGTTTAAAAAATGTGTACCTATACTAGTACCTAAAAGTGATAGATACTAATAGTGGACTTCATTTGATACTCATCATGTGAATGGAAGCAGTCGGTTGTATAAAATGCCGCCATCCCTGCACCCAACACAAGTTATTTTTTACTTGAATACATTACAGGCTGACCAGTCAACTCTGTGCTGCGCCTGACTTCCCCATAGACTGTATGGATTGTAGCTGCCAGTCACATGTCACATTAAATCAAAGAATGCTTGCTGCTATTGGCTGCATGCAAACCCCTACAGGTTTTGATATTTCTGGGTTATTTCAGTCAACATTTGTAAAAAATGTATCAAGAACAGTTCCCTGGCCCTGCTTGTATAAAAAGTTGACATTCTGGCCTGAGGGTGGCCCAAGACGAAGGCTGACAAGTCTTTGAAAAGTGATGAGGTTCACCTTCTGGAGAGCATGAGTGCAGTCAAGTTTCATTGCCATCTGCCCACCAGATTAATACCGTTTCTGGCAGAATATTGGAGCCAGATGGTGACACTGTGAAATCACAGGTGGTCTGCAAGTGGGACCACAAAGATCCAGAGAGAATTTTAGGTAAGTTAGGGCATTTTTGTTTTATGTATTAAAGTGTTGATGATTGGGAATCTTGCTGGACAAAAAGAGCCTCTGATCAACACATTTAATAGAAGTCATCAGCAGCCAGAGACACAGCAATTATCTTTCTTTATAATTACCAGTCACGATCATTTGACATGAGAGGCAATCATGTGTCTTGACACTGTATTGAAAATTTTCTTGATTAATAATTCTTTTGTCTGTAGCCAGAAATTAATCTGGGAAGCAGTTCTGCTAGATGATCTTTTTCCCAGAGGAATACAATGTTCACTTGTGTAGTCCACCAGATCAGACTGGGTGGTCCAGCCAAGTGAGCAGTGAGTGTACCGGCCTGGACTGGTTCAGCCCAGTTTGGACGTTTGTATGGGACACTTTCTTTTTCCCTCCAACGCAATCCTCTCCTGTGAAATGACAATGCTGCCATTTTCCCCCCTCATTTTTAATGAGCTCACAAACATCCTGAATTGCTTCTCTGTTTCCACGAGGAGATTCAGTCAGCAATTTTCGTACATCACACAACAACAAAAAAACACACTCAGGCCTACATGGAATTACAGTGGAATATGAAGACAAAAGGGACATGATGCAATGATGCTTTAGTAATTGATTTTCTTCCACAGACCGTTCCATAATGGTCTACAGAAATCCAATAACCACTAATTGCTCTTCCAAACATGAGCACTTGGCTCGTAATGACTCCGCGTCTTTCTCACACACAGTCAGTTTTTCCTTATGATTCTGCAGCTACAGCTCATCTCGTGCTTCCACCCTGTAATGAATTCACAGCGCGGTGCCCCTCCCTGCTTTAGATCTTAATGATTAAGTGGAGTAATTGCCCAAGATTGCTCAGGGTCCACTCAGCCATTAGGAGCCCCGCGGTCCGCTCCCTTAGCAACAGAGATCTGCAGCCTGAAGATGATTTCCTGTGTCAGTCAAGATCTTATCTTCACGCAGCACAAAAAACATTTCAAAAGCAATTTCCAAATCTTTTAATCACAAATTGCTCTTGTGTTTAGGAAGTCTGTATATGACTTAATTGTTAAAATACCTCCCAATAAGGGCATTTAAACAACAGCTGATTACCTCCTGATGTCAATGCAGTACAACATTTTTATCTACCAATAATAGACGATTAAGAAATTATGTTTTTCATAATTTCAAAACCTGCCACACTGCTCTGTCCAGCAGAAGAGAAAGACATGTTGCAGGGATGGATCACTGCTTATTCTCCTAATTGGAAGAAGCTAAAAAGCACTCTACAGCAAAACGTCCCTGTCTCGCTCCTCTGCTTTCTCGGGGAAAACCTAACATCTAGAAAAAGGCATCGGGAGGTTTATTTGATTAATTCCAAACAGCTGCTTAATTGCTGCGGCGTTGTGTTCCATTAGGCCGTGATGAGCAGCACAGAGCAGAGCTTTAGAGGAGTGAAAAATAAAGCAGACATGCCGGTCAAAGATCCCTTTCATAGTACTAATGATATCTCTAAAAGCGTCTATCTGGAGGGAGAAAAAGACACTCTGAAGAGGTGGGTGGAGGAAAGGAGGCAAGCAGCTATTGTTTTCTGTACTTTTATATGATGCTATAGTTAAATCATTAACACCATATTCTCTATAGGAATGGAAGAAGGCATTCTTACTTGATAATATGCATATCAAATTAATTAAAAATGGGTTTTGGTTGCTTCGGCTGCTGAGTCTCGCGGGTTAGAATATAACTTCTGCACTCAATTGTGACACTAAACTGCACATATTTTGGAAACATAATTTTTCAGCTCAGATTTCTCCTTATGTCACCACAAATACACACACAGAAACACAAGATAAAGATCTAGAACTGATTTCATGACAGTTTGCACTCTTTCGCAAATACAATCATGTTTTTCCTTCAGCTGAACGATGAAATGAAACATTCCAGCCACTCTGTGTCCAACACTGTGGTTTAATGTTTAACGTTCTGTCGTCTCTCTCATCCCACAGAGGTTTATGGACTGATCATAATTGCGACACGACGCCGGATTGTTTGGTTGTAAAGAGAAATGGGGGGGAAGTTATCCACCTTTGCAGCTGGAAATCGTGGCTCCTTTAAGGATCCTGAAGTCACAAAGAGAGTGAGCAGTCGGCTGAGCAGGGACTTTATCAACAGTAATGGCCCATATTGAAATAAATCTCTGGAGCAGGAGTGCAGTATTGATGCTTAACAAGCCCTGTCAAGAGACGGCTTTGCATATATTGAGCACCATTGTGGGAGCTGATGAGGTAGCGCTCCAGTACTCAGGAAGAACGGGCATCACATTCCACTACTATATCCAAACACAGAGAGGAACTACTTCTTATAAATCACCTGAAAAAGCTAAATGGATTTAGCTTGCATCGCCCCAAAACCCCGCTAATAATTAATACCATCTCAACAGCAAAGGCCGCCTCATAAAAGCCTATTAGCCCCATGTATCAGCATGCTCTAATTGTTTGTTTGAAGTGGATATTTGGAGTGTCACTGCCTTTCAGGCCCTCCTCCAGCGCTCGCTCTCACTCAACATGAGTGACAACGACGCTTGTTGCGGCCCCGGGGCAGAGGGCAGGAATCACTCTGTGAGGGCTGGAATGAAAAGAGCAGCCCTTTAGAACGGCTGGCATGAGGCTAACCGCCACAGCCGCTGCGAGCAGGGGTTGACTTCACAAGCAGCACCGTTTTTAGTTCCCACCATGGAGCAGCACATCGGCGGTTCGGGGGCAGCCGGCCGCCAAAGCCAAAAACCGAGTGCCAGCCCCCCTCTCCTCCCCCTTACCCAGCCGGCCCGGGCCTTGATCTACAATTACCACCCGTCACTTGCCATTCCATTGAAGCAAAAAAGGCCGTTTGATGCATAAAGGGATAAATGGGTGAATAATTACATTTTTAATCAAGCTGAAAGAATCTCTTCAGCAATAAAACAGGGGAGAGTTGTGGCTGGAGGAGAGATCTGCTCGCTTGGAAGGAAAAAGAAAAGCTCCACAGACCCCCCTGTGTGATAAGAAGCTTCAACTGGATTGAGATGCTTAACCTTGAAGTGCTTCAGTCCTGCCAATAAATATCCACGTGAGTGTATCTCTGTTGAGTCGTGCAAACACAGATGGAACACGCTTCATAAAAAGAAACCTGGATTGATTTTTTTTTACAGCAAAAATAGACTGCACAATCAAAGGCAACCACCAAGGAATGTGACAAAATGCTTCTTCCTCTGTTTCTTCCTCTCACCATCCTTTGGCTCTCTGTTCGACATGGAATCTCAACACAGAGACCGCAGAGTGATATCAAAGGCAGACAATAAACAATGCATGACAAACACACTGCATCCTGAAGTGGGGTCGACAGTCATGGCCGTCTTGCTGCTGTAAGACTTTAAAAAAACAACAACAACAAAAAGACTGGAGGAGAGTGGAGCTATAGCTGCGGTCTTGATCAGCTGTCAAATGTGCCAGCTGCCATCAAGGTGAACACATGAAATAATAATGTGAGCAAAAAAGGCACCCACACACCTGCATGTAGCTGGGAAATCGAGCTTTTATCTATAATTCAGCATCCTCTGGTGTTCAAATACAAGTTTTAGTTGAACACCTAAAATTATTTCAATGTATTTAACTTCCTTATAAGCAGCTTTGCGGTATTTCCAAACATTTTAAATCTGTGATTGCTCTCAGCATGATTGGTTGATGTTGACAACACAGCAGGATGCCTGGCCTATGGAGGGAGCTTGTTGGAGAGAGGAAAGGGTTGGAGGAGGAGGAGGAGGGGCGGTAAAGAGGATTATGAGGGGCCAGCGACGAGGGGGACTATTGTTGCAGCCTGAGAAAGTGTGCAGAAAGAGTGGCACACACTCTGGAAACAAACTTGAAACCCTAATGAAAAACAGGAAACCGTGAGATACAGGTCCGCACAATAACGCACACCACTCGCTCATCATCGCTTTTATGCTCACATCTCCATCCGTACGCAGAATAATTTATGAAGATGTGCAATCCGCAAAATGTGTCGTGCATAAAAAATATACATGTCCAGGGAGCAATGCAATGTGCGAGCGAACTGCCTGTTTAGCATAATTTTGACCAAAGCGATTGCCTGTTGGAGTGTTTCCATTTTGCAGCGGCTGCGTTTGGCAGGCGCAGATGACAGAGTGCTGCTCATCTGGGAAATGGCTGGGCAGGAGGATGTTGCTGAGAGGCAAAAACCCACCATGTCTGTAAATGCAATTATCAAAAAGACCTTGAGCCCGGGCCATGAACGATGAATGTGTGCTCGCATTAAAGCGATACAAATTTGTGACAAGAGAAAGTCCAACTTCTGTTGTTATGAGACACTAAAAGGCCCTTAAAACATATTTCTCAACAGGCTTCTTACTATGAACGACCACATGTTTTCCTGCCAGATGTAAAGGTTTGGATAATTTCTGTATATGTGCTCATTTGTTGTCCGCCTGAGGAATTCTTACTTGTTGAAGTGGGCTGGGATCAGATGGAAAAAGGAGATGTTACATGATTCTATGCAACGATCTGAATGAAAATGTGCTGACAGATGTGGAGGGCTTGTTTGCTTTTGTTACTGGGCCGTTGTCAATCAAATGTGATCAAACCACACCCATACAATCTTGATGAAGTACATTTTCTGATTACTGAGCAGGTTTTATTTTTTTCTTTTCATTTTTCTGTGTTTAGAACATTTCTGGGACTCACCCTTTCGGTATGAAGCTACAGAAATATGCAAAAACAGTGAGGCAAACCACCTATCAAACAAAGCTTGCTCCAAAAACAAGAGTTCATCTGGTGTCTTTTTCCACTTTTGACCCAGGAGGAGGGGCCACGTTTGAAATGTGTTTACAAACAGTAGGGGACAATTCCTGCACAGTATGCCTTTAACTTCATAGTTGCTAAAGACTATTTATGTGATGGAAAAATACTTTGAAGCCCGGTTTTCAGATGCTTTAAGGGTTGATAATGGCTTAAAAGCTGCATTGGGAGCTTTTACCACCTCTGCAGAAACAAAAAATCCAAATGTGTTAAGACCAGTGAAAGAGAGAGTGTCAAAGAAACACATACATGTCATAAATAGAAGGGAACCTGACCCAGTTAGCTCATCCTGCTCTCTTTTGTGTTGATGGGAAGAGGATACTGCTGCGGGGGCGGAGTCTATAAAAAAACAACATAGCGAAATGGTGTGAGCGCACATGTGTGTGTCCAAGCCCGTCAGGTCGATAATAAATCTCCAGAGCGGTCCTGTCCACACTTAAGTGTCAGCTCCCACTCCGTGTCACAGCCTCTGACCATTAAACTTTAAGTGTATTTACTTTCCAAAATGGCACCGCTGTCCAGCAAATCCCTGCAAGGTAGTTATGGCTCCAAAAAAAGAGAAACATTTCGAAGCTACATTACGTGCTTTGAAATTCTTTCAAAAGGAAACAGCTGCAGATGAGCAGTGTTGACTAAGCTAGCATACTGCAGTAATTATTTCAGTCCTCATGTTGGCATCATCCTACAGCTGCTCACACTTCACCACTGGCAAGCACAAAGCAGGCCCAGGATCGTGGTTGGAGGCTCGCTCTTGTTTCTTGTCTTTCAATCTGTTAACTTAGTGCCAAGTACACAAACTGCACTAACCGTCGACTGCATCGCTAAAACCCAAAACCTCCAGCATATTTCCCTCTGGCATCTACACAAACAGACTGTGACTGGAACAGATTCCCAGCATTTCACATAAAGACGTGTTATCTGGGCGTTTGCATAATGAGCGGCAGTAGTGTTATTGTATGGCATAAATGCTGCACAAAATCAGAAGTTACATTCATAATCACAGCATGGTAATATCAAAGCCCAATCTGTATGAACATCAAAAGCATGGTAATCTGAGGAATTTTACATGGAATAAAATGCCACGTAATGGCTGCAATTTGAAGATCAAAGATGGTGCAAATCATTGAAAATGTACCATTTCCTTCCTCCTTTTCATCGCCGGCTTTCAGCTGAAGGAAAAAAGGATAAAAAAGGTTGCAGGGTTGATTCTTCTGGCTTATTCTGATGTCCTGCTGACGATACTTTAAAAACAGCAATCATCAATAAAGACGAGGTAAAAGTGCCGAAATAAAAGAGGACCCTAGAACAGCAGGTTTGGGCGAAATAATTCACAGGGCTCACAAAGGAGGGGAAGCAGAACGAATAAAGAATGAAGAAATAAAAAGACCACCCCTCTACAGGAGGCTTTGAAGCAATGGTTAAAAGTAGGGCTGGGTAATATGACAATATACATCACTGAAACTAGGTGTCTCATGATTCCTTAATTCCATTTTCAAAATTGTACTTGTTTTTAATAAACACAGGCAGTTATTCCATTGGTAGAGTATTGAGTCTTGATTTTTAAAGATCAAAATATCATTGGTCTGATGTCCTGACAACTTCTTTAAAAAGATACGGCACTGCCTTCATACCATGTAGCCTATCTCACAATAGCCGTGTTTCAATCAACAAATTTCGTTGAAAATGCGTAAAAGTTTTTACCCTCGCTTGAGGTGGTTTTGTCAGTTAATGTTTTAAAGGCTATATGAAAACTCTTTTATTTTGTTTCCGCTCTGCCGATCAAGACAAACTGACATGAAAGACAATAATAAGTTGCCCAATTAAATCAAATACCTGAAGACATTTTCTCTCATGGATGGCCAAAGCTGTCCCATTAGCAACCTATTTTTTTTATTATTTCTCTCTTGCTCAATCTCTTCTTCTATTGTTTACTGATGGATTAGCCTACAGCAATACATTACACTGCCATCTTCTGATGTAAGTACATTTACGCAGCTTTGTTTATTCGATTTCAGCGTCCCTAATTCGCATTTTCTTTAATGACACATTTTAAACTTTTGCTTCAAAATTCACTTCAACTTTAATGGAAACATGGCTAGTGTCAAAGGTGAAAAATAATTTGCATGTCTAACAGATCATTTGGATCCAAAACGTAGCATTCCCCTGCTACACCCTTTCACCAAGTAGTAGTTTTTCTGAAATCCTGTTGACAAACAGACAAAGAACCATAAACTCCTTGGTGAAGGTGATAAAAATAGACGGCTTTAAGGGATTTATTTAAGAACAGTAACTGTAATCAGAGTACCACCAATTTAAACTAACACATCACAGTTACTCATGCTGTTTCACAAATATTGTGTTACGTCAATACTCCTGTATGAAAACATTGTGTATTGTGATACACATTATTGGAGATATGAAACAATTTGTATTGGGACAGAAGATTTTGACCATATCACAGAGCCCAAGTTAAAAGCTATTCACAGTAAAAATCCGACCAAACTTTAGATCTGCTAAGCTAAAGTGTGTTTTACAGATACTTGTGTTTTTCCTATTCCAGACTTTTAATATGACTCTTTTAATCTACACTCTTGTCAGCACAGCTCTGATACCAGCAGACTCCAGTTCAAAGTGGTCACACTTGAGAAGCCCCAGTGTATTATTACCTAATATTCTGGGCCAGTGTGTGGTACACCCATTTCTCAAAAACTGGCAACTCACCGGCCACAAAAGACATGCAATCTGTTATCTCTATTCACAAACTTACACAAACCGATCTGCTTTCCACGGAAATATTCAGAGCTTTGAGGCCACGCCAGGTATTTAACTTGGCTCTGCTTTCACTTTCTGAGGAGGGATAAAGGAAGAACATGTTATAGGAAGCCTAGGAAGTGGGACCATGTACAGTCACCAGTGCCACATTTATTCCTAAAGCATTATACGTTGTTCTGCACTTCAGACTGGACGTCAAAAACAAGGAAGGATCATCAACAGCTGGTTAGCACCAGTGATGTCAAATGCTGCTTTCATATTTTGTGCTCATCCTCTGGTGCCAGTAATTAGAGTGTAATTACAGCATGCATTATGAACATACCTATCTCCACCCGACTGGCAGATCCCTACCCAGATTTTTTTCTCACGACAGCAAAGTCAAGAGGAATCCTGGCACTGAGCCTCTCAAGCTTAAAGAAGTCCAACTGAGAGAAAACAGATTTTCGTAAAAAGTACCTGTGAGGATTTTGGTTCTGGCTATTTTTTCTTATTAAACAGATCTTCACACAAGGTTTCTATCTGCAGCTCATCTCGCCTGCTCAGACGGCGGACACCTGGAGCAACAAAGCGCTGAGGGGGAAGCGATGAAGTGATGGAGATCCCTTTGTTTCTCGAGGGGTTCGGCCACACAGCAGAACTCCGGACAGGAGAGAAATGATTCCACATGTCGGGGGTTTCAGCTCCAGTGAGCTACTCTTCACAGATCCAAACTTCTGGTTTGGGTCTCACCTTTCTCCTTCGGCCTGGTTTCATTCATACCAGAAAACCCTAAAGTCGTATTTTCATTCTCAACAATAATTCTTTAGTTTAATTCCCCGGCCTTGCAGTCTTTTAAAAACATAGTACATACCTCTGGCTCTTGCTGCACACCATAATTACATGATAGATGAAAAGAGAGAAGGTATAGGACTTGGCAGAAAGACAGACATTCCTGACATGAACCCTTCATCTGGCTTTTCTTTGTGAGTCTTTATGGGGGATTGTGTGCACACAAACACTTGGCTATTGATGCGGCTACACTAAAGACACTTAATGATCCCACTGTAGTCTATATTCCACTTCTGGAAAGGACAGGCTTACTGACCACAACACACACACACACACACACATACAGATCGGGGTTGTCGGAGCAGAACCTGCTACCATTGAATGTAAAGAGCACACCTGCTGCTTCCAAAACCAGCAGCGCTGTCAAATGAGCAGGTGGCGAGTGACATAGCGGTGAGCTGTGGAGCGGAGGGAGGGTTAAGTATTTTGTCTGTGTTTACCCACTCCCTGCACTCACACGGTCTCCAGACTCAATTTAACACCTCGCGGGCTACAAGTCACTTCAGCAGGAAGGGTCTCACTTTAAAGCTTGTATGCTTTCTGCGAGTTCATTTCCTTCAGAGGAAGAAACCATAAAATGTCTCAACCTCCAGTCCTGTTCACATCTGGGGTGACTAGAAAAACAGAATCAGTTTGTTCTCCTGTGAAGACATTAAAACAGGATTTTGGATAGAGATTTTTTGGATGCAAAGATATTGTAAAGTGTGTTTCAGGAAATTAAAATACAATATATGAATGTGTGAGAATGTTTTTATGGTCAACCTCAGGGGAATGCTTCTTAACTGTTAACCTTTGAGTGAAAATTTGCAGATCTTATGTGCTATTATGACATATATAATCATTTAAAAAATACTCTAACAGTATACAAACAAAAAAAAAAAAGAGTGTACTCTTTATTTACAGTAATGTTGGCATGGCTCTATGCATACATAAACCTGGTGTAGCTGCTTTAGTTGATCCAGAAAAGTCCCTGAAAACCCTTTAATCAATAGCAAACTATAATACAGGCTCGGGTGCCATCACAGTATAGCAGGGTATTTAGAAATACTGATTTTCAATACCATCAAAAATACAGAAGCTGCTCTTTCAGTCCATGTGATAAACTGATAGAGATATGTTGCATCTTTTGTTTTGTAGTGCACAGAAGACACTACCAGTAGTCCTTCTTTGTTCTTTGTAACAAGTAGCGGAGCTGAGAAACATGGTGATTTACAGGACTATTAAAACTAAAATGACTCTTCCCCTTTTTCGGAGTATTTTGGATTTTAGTCCAGCTGATGAAGGTGAGCTAACAAACATGGGTGAAGCGGTTTTTGGGCATTTCTTTGTCATTGTACTTTGATGTTATGCTTCCATATAACAAGCTGAATCAAAAACGGGTGCAAATGATGGAAGTTGCACCAAATTTAACAAATAATTGAAATGGGAGAAAGTTCCATCTGGGATGTGGAGACTGCTCCTACATTAGGATGCAATCTGACTGTCTGCTGGAAAACTATTTACAGTTTTAAAGTCTGTAATTTGACGTTGCATCCAAAGAATCTTCTCCTATTTAAAGAGCCCTGTGACTGTGTCCGGTTATCTCTCCCCTTTGGTGAAAACGGCACCAATCATCATGAGTCTCAACACAGAGTGAACAATGTGCGGGACAAGAAAGACGCCAGCAACAACTCTGTGTGCCAGTAATCTGTCTTTGAGGCCCCGGCGTCTCTAATTGCCTGGACACTTGTGTCCGAGGGCCGCTCTCGTTCCCTCAGTGAAAAGATGAGACCTCTCGTGCTCCTTACAACAGGCTTAAGCTGATAAACCCTTTCATTCAACATGGCCGTGGGATCGGTGCTCCGTGCAAACAGATTGGGTAAAAAAAGACTAATCAAAACAGCGATTAGCCCCCAACACGGAGACAGAGCTAAGCCACGGTGCAGCCTCAGCAGGGGGTCCACTCGCTCAACCACTAAAAGTGTCTGATGATTTGTGTGGGGCTTTTCTGACAAACGCATTCCTCTGTGCCACTACATGAGCTGGCATATGCGAGGAATGCATGCAGGGTTTTATTTTTTATTGAACAAAGATGTAGAATAGTTGCTTTCAAAATGGGACGTGACAGCTGGAGAATACAATCCAAGGCTACTTCTCCTTGTTCAATGAGAATCGCTCTCAGTCAGATAATCAGCTCGTCCCATGACATCCTTCGCTTCCTGTCATGGTTAGTGTTTGTCGGCCCTTCATTCAGTCTTCCCTCTAATTTCCCCCCCTGTTACAACCAGCAACATTGCCAATAACTCCATATGGGCTACCATCAGTACATCATCTGGCCTGTTGCTCTGCTATATTATACAGACTCCATGTGTTTCTCAGCAGCAAGGTCAAGTTCAATGCTTGTTTACTTTACTTGCTGCAGCTGAAGTGAACAAACAAGCTGAACTTCAACATTCACTACATACTGCACAACTACTGTAAAAAAGATGGCTTTGTCTGGAGATCAGATTTTATAACACAGTGTGAAAGTATACAATAGGACTGTCACAATATCAGATATTTACTACACAACTATAGTGGCCAAAGGCATTTATGATAAGGAGATCATAACATTAGCTATACAAAGATTGGTAAAATAAGTCAAATGAATCAAATGAATTATTGTGCATTTTATCTCTTTTTTTTGGCAAACAAACAATAACTTAATTACTTATTAGGCACCAAAGTATCAATTCTTCTGCCTATTTATGATCCCTATAAGTGTGCACAGTGCCCTCTCTCTGGATTTACGCTTTTCTTTTTATTTTGCTGTGTTTAGTACGTTTCTGGGTGTCAACCTTTGGACACAAAGCCACGGAAATAACGTAGACAGTGGTGGAAAATGAATTCAGATCCCTTATTTAAGTAAAAATTACTCCACATCAAGTAAAATTCCTGCATTCATCAACTTACTGACGTAAAAGCACAAAAGCACCAGCATCAAAATGTATTTAAAGTATCAAAAGTCAAAGTACTCATTATACAGAATGGCCACACTCAGATTGTTTTATAAATTCCAAATATATTATTGAATTATTATTATGCATTTATTTAAAGAGTCTTCAATTGTGATTAAAGTAGGGCTAATTTGAACTACTTAATATACTGTCATGAGGTTTATTTAAAAAGAAAAGTGTGATCACTTTTAATGTATCATGATTTTTATGTTAAATCTTCACCTGAAAAGTAAGTAAGTGGAGCTGGCAGTCAAGTGTAGAGGAGTTAAAAATACAATATTTGCCTCAAAATGTAGTGAAGTAGAAGTATAAAAGTTAAATAAAATAGTTACAATCCACCGCTGAATGCAGATAATTACAAAGATGCTATAATTACTTGAACTACCAAAATTAAGTCACTAATTATTACATATAGTAACTGGCTTAAACAGGTATGTCTACACCTATTATTTTAGCACTTCAACGCAGGCTTTCAGTGGCAGTAAATATTTTGCAGCCAGTTAAAAAAGTTTCATATCGTTAATGTTATGTTGCTGATAATACAACAGCATGAATCAATTTATTGGCAACGCTGCAGAACCATTATTTGTTTTCCAGATTAGCTTGCCCACCAGTGACCTTGAGTAATAGCTCACAAATGTATTATAAAGAATCACGTGACTCGGGCGTGCACACACACGCCGTGACAGATACCAACAGGGACTATAAACATATCCATTTGTCCACGTAGATATAATGTGCAATTATGTGGTGAGCGTGTTGATGCAGTGGTGTCAAATAACACCGGCGCTGTAAACTCAGTGAACCTGGCTGCAGACGGTTTTGGATATTTAGATTAATAATCCAAATAGAAACACATTAAATGATCCCAATTCAAGAATGCTTGTTTGTGTGCAAACCTCCTGGAGGAGCAGCGGATGGGTGCGCCTGGAAATGATTCCAAGTGACTCTCTGGTTATTATAAAAAATAATGAGCAAACTACAGGCCATGAGATCCGCTTCAGCCAGACTCCCCTCAATTTTTCTTCACTTTACTTAACGCAACATGCCAACGTAGCGAAGACAGCATTTAAATTAGCTACACAACTCTTGAGTTGCTGAGCTCCGACAAAAAGTGCATTTGAAGATTATTATTTAGAATTCCTTCAGCCACCGTTAACTTGCTACGCCATGAAGAAGAGCTGATTCATTATTAAGGAAAAGAGTCTTTTAGGAAGATGTCGGTGGCCTTATTAGTCATATGATACATCCTCAGCTGGCTCATTATCCTGTAGGAGATTAACAGCTCACTGTAAATACAGGGCCAAGGAGCCACCAACAGCTAGAACCAATAAATCTCTGCATTTTGAAATATTAACCCATTTTTTTTAACATGTATATAAACTCTTTGAAACAGTAAAACAAAGACATATGTGAAGAAGCAAGTTAAAATTAAAAAGGAGAATGGGTGACTCAGCCTGATCTTCCAGTGGAAATTTGGCGCTGGAGTGCAAGTTTCTTTCAGCTGTCAAAAAGAGTTTGACAAAGTGCTATTTCTGGATTTTAATATTGTTCAGTTTCCTCTGGTGCTAGGTGACATCTTCAAGAGGACGTGGCAAGACGTGGCATATCGAAAATAGTATCCAATTACTGTCAATACATCATTACAAGTAATAGCTCAAGATTTACAGATTTGTTTTGCTTGACCACTATAGTCTGATACTGAAGATATCACAGCTTTTTAAGATGTCTTTCCACAGTCTTGCTTATTATATGGCTAAGATGAGTTGATAAAAACAAAATTAAAGCCAGATGATCTTCATCCTTTAGGTATGGGAAAAAAAAAAAAAAAAATCACATAAAGCCATTTCACAAATCAATCCACAATATTAAAATCCCACGATGCGGTTACAGTAGCAGACAATAAATAAGACACTGCACTGCCCTAATGTCGTACATTAAATCTATCGTTTTAATTCCGAGAAGATGTGGGCTGCCCACAAAGTCCATCACAGCAGAGTGGAGTACAGCACAGCACAGCAGTTAACGCACATGAGTGCTTCCCAACATATTTCTGCTGTCATTCCCCCACGTCCCTGTAAAGTAAAGTAGCCTTTCAACATCAGCCCTCATGTGACCTTCAACATTCAGAGGCTGAACTTTTCTTAAAGCTATTCCCAGTGTTTAGCTGAAAGTAATATAGAAATGGCTAAATATTTCAACTGTTTATCCATTACTTAGCTTAATTATGTCAACCACATCCATTACTTTGAGCCTATTTCATCAATATAAGCCATTATGTTCAGCTATCAATTTCAACCATTACTTTACGCTAACTATTTCATCCATTTATCCATTACCTTAAGCTAGCTATTTCAGATGTTTATACATAACTTTTAGACATCCATTTCAACCATTTGTCCATTACTTTTATCAAACCATTTCACGTTTATGCATTAATTTTAGCTAGCCATTACAGATGTTTATCTATTACTTTCAGTTAACCATCTCAACAATTTATTACTTTAAGCTAATTATTTCAATCTATCCATGACTTAAAGCTGTCAACCATGAATCAATTAACTATTTGAACAATATATACTTTATTATTAGCTAGCAACTTTAACCATTACTTCAAGCTAACTAGTTCAACCATTTGTACATTACTTTTAGCCAGCTATTTCATATATTATGTCTATTTCTTTCAGTTTACAATCACAACAACTGTTTTATTTATTACTTTTAGCTAATTATTTCAAATGTTTATCCGTTACTTCAGGTTAACTGTCAACCATGAATCAATTAGCCTAACTATTTCAACAATATATCCATTAATATTGGCTAGCAACTTTAACCATTACTTTAGGCTGACAATTTCACATGTTTATACAGTCTATGGTTTATACATTACTTTCAGACAACCATTTCAGATGTGTATACATTACTTTTAGCTAATTATTTCTGATGTTAATCCATTATTTCTATCAAACCATCACAACTATTCCAATATGGATTCTTAATTTCCTCCAAAACACAAGTTATGTTAACAAGTATGTGAATATGTATTTCTTTGCTATTTAAAAAAAAAAAAAAATGTGTTGAGCCACTCCGCAATCTGTCCACATTACCTACTGAGTAAGATGTTGAGAATCACCAGTGTACCCAAATGAAGTGTAATCAAGCACAGAATAAAAACAGAAGATGTTTAGATCAGTAACAAAATATGGTTATTTTGTTAGTAGCCTTACATTCAAAGAAATCAAGCTCCCTTTCCCTCACTTTATCAGAGTGCACGCTTGTCAGTTGCTCGATAAAAATCCTCCCGCCACATGCAACAGCTAAACTGAAGGCAAGACAGCGGGGCTGGTGCCACTGTGCCATGCTGCACGCTGAGACACTGGGTCTCTTTGTATGGCGAGCTTCTTTTCAGACAGGAGCAGGAGCTGCAGGAGCACTTACACTTGAATGAAAACACCACAGTGAGGGGGGTTCACAGCTTGCATATACACAACAGTGCTTCCATCCTGGGAGCGCGGCGGTGGTCACATGGAAGGGGAAGGGTTATCGTCCAAGGGGAAACTTGTCACGCCAGAAATTTTCATACTATGAATAAATTAACATCAAATCAACACTGCCACTCACTGACTGAGTAGATATCCTGGAGGAGATAGGTTTCATCGAGTGTCAGAGATAAAAGATGAAATTTTGCAGGGCGTGTAGACATTTCGAAGCGTGCATCCATCATTGTGTCTTTTTCCATTTAGCTTAAGAAACATGATCAGTGGTGATGATGAGGGGGAAACTGGGCAATCACAAAGAGCCAACATTCAATCTAGGAGAGATAACAAAAGGAAGACGAAAAAGACAGCTATGGATGGCAGGATGCCCCTGGGGCGGCTATGCTGTTATTATGTTGGAAGGGGCTGCTGAGCTGCGGTGTGGGGCAATTAGAGACCGGAGGATTGAGTGGGGGATGGTCCAGGCACAACAACCCGTCCATGAAGTGTTCTCAGCTCAGAGAAAAGGAGAAACAAACCTCCAGGATGCGGCAGCAGTAGCATTAAATAAAAAATAAATAAAAAAGGAAAACGCATAGCAGATGATGGTTGATTTGTGAATTGAACTAACCATCTGCTTATTTCCATGGAAAGAAGCAAAGCTGCTTTCCTGTCATCAGTAGAATCCAAAATTAATATCAAGCAATCGCATGCTGAACTTCTATGCCGCTGGTTTGGATGATTTGACTGGCAAGTATGTGACAATTGGGCTGGTTTGGGGTTAATGTGCGCAAGCAGATGAATCATCTGTTGTTCTCATTGAAAGCTCCTGCGGTGAACACATTAGCTATGTGTATTATCTTTAACGTCACTCTGCTTTGGAAAGTCCTGACTGAAAACCACACAGAGTCCGGGAGGAGCAGTCCAGCTGGAGAAGACGGGGACAAAGAGGAAAAGTCAGTCCCAGAGTATCGTTTCAGTGGTTGGTGGACCGCAGACAGAGGTCAGAGCCTTACAGCTTTTGTGTGTTGTCTTTTAATGTGTAGATAACGGAAGTGAAAACAGATCGAGTTGCAAGAGGGAATGGGATTTTACAGGACACACAGTGCAACTGTTCCCTAAACTCTCACTTGGGTAACTTAAGCCTCCGAACTTCACCTCTGATGAGATCTCTATTGTCGCCTCTCATAATATTACAGATCTCCCAGTAAAAAGGGACATAATGGCCAGTGAAGAGAGACAGTAACACAAGCTTGGTGGTGTGAGATGTAACAGTTGGCATTGCCAAGTATCCTGAGCCCTCACAAACACACACTGTTTCCATGCCCTCCGGCCCTGAGCGGCTTCAGTGGAGCAGGTGTCTGCCCACATTCTTTACATAAGCTCTTGTCAAACATGGCGCTCAGCAACAAGGCCTCACAGCTGCAGGACAATGGAGTCCCATTAAATGACAGCACTGCAGCCAGGCATGCACACTTCAAGCAAGAGTCAAGGTAACAGCCTCGACAAGGTCATCTTACAACAAGTAAGCGTTACACCAAACACAATGGTGTGAATGGGAATGTATAAAGAGTAACATCATGTTGCAAATACAGTTGCATTTAAATGATAAGATTACATATGTTTATATAACACCTCTATGTTCACAGTTCATTAATAAGAAAACAAATTATGCACCACCACTGAAGTGCTCCATATGCACAACCAGTGTTAAGCCAGCCAACACAAAACAAACATTACAAATGTTTGATCAGCAAACAATCATTTAAAAAAAACCTACACAATCTTACATGGAGCAAAATATGCAGAAATCCTAATCAAATAAATGCCAGATGAATGTCTGGAGCACTTCCTGTTGCTCTGCAATAAAGCCATCATAATATGTAATTTAAACAAAATTACTAACTAGTTGCAGGTATTTTGCCAACACACAGCTTCCTCTACCTAAATCTAAGGCAAGGGCCTTATTACTGTTGACCTGAGCCACCTCGCAGGTAAGTAAAAAGGGAGTTATTGTTATTGCAACCATAATATTATACAACCAGGAGACCAAAAAAAGTTGGGACACTGTAAAATGTAAAAAAACAACAAATAAATAAATTGTGAATATATTTACAAAAAAAAACACATTTTCCCAGTATGAGCATTAGATATTTTGCATTTGTCCTGTATTCAGTTCAATGGATTTGCAAATCGTTGCATTCTGTAATATGTTTTATCACAGTGTTACTTTTTTTGAATTGGAATTTGACCTTAAGCCAGAAAACCACATCACAATTTAGTTGGGCAATTATAGAGACTTAGAAAAAGAAACATATCAGTGACCTGTGTTCATGTAGCATATTGAAACAACTCAATGCATGTAAACGTTTTGAAGGGTTACTTACCTTTAAAAGTAATTAAACAGCATGAAACTTTAGGTTAGGTGTTCTTTTAAGGTTTCATGAGTCATCTAATCTGCGAGGGTCAAATGCCTTGAAGTAAGGATTATCTTATTTTCCTTTTAGTCCCAGAGCCAACTTCATTAGGCTACTTACAGTGCTAAAGCCTCTGTACTTTGATCGGAGTCAGGAATTTAAAAAGAGTGCCACTGTTTCCGGATCACAGCTTTATATGGTGATAGACCACCTTCATTTACTCTGTTTCAGTCCAACATAGGGCTGCTGCATTGAGTTTTTACACTACATACATCATGCTTAGTCATCAGCCCCAGCCTTTGGATCTCGTGCATCTATTCATTTAGTTGTATTTGAATTATAATTCGACCTACTGTTAAGGAGCAGGCAGAAATGTTTTATTATTTGCTTACTACCTCCCTGGTGATCTTAGAGACCTCAGTTTAATGTCCCGCTGATAGTTTGTTCCCATGAGTTCGAGCGCAGTCAGACTGAGCTCAAACTGGTGACGAATACATCCTCTTTGAATCCTACAATTAACTTTAAAGCTCTCAATTACAGATGTTCCACATCACAGAAGCCTCAAAAATGTCACATTCTGTTGACGTTATTAGCCCGCACTGTGCGACTGAACACAACAAAGAAGAGAACATCTAACGGTACAGGCCCACAAAAACCAAACACAACAGTGACAGATCAAGAGGAGCGGATTGCCACCTGCAGATAAAACGGCTTGGGGTTCCTCTTTCAGCCATTTCTACTGTCACAGTGCAAGGAGTTATGATGGGCTGCATGCACAGCAGTTTTCAGCTGTGACATATTGATGAAAAGCGTTCTTAGCCCCTCTCCTAAGCCCCTTGCACCCTGAGCCCCTGGCTGAGAGCCGAGTGAGCGGGCGTCCTGCCTCTGGGGGCCGGCTACAGAGCAGAACCGCTGACCAGGACGACTTGAACAAGAGGCCTTTCTCTCACCGCGATGTGACCCCCCCCTCCAACTCCTGCAGGAGCAGCTCTGGCAGCGTCGCAGCTTGTTCTCCCCCCTTTGGTCAAGTTGGGTTTTCACATCGCGTTGGCCAAGGCTTTAATTGATTTACATCAACTCTCTCACTCCTGCTGCACAAGTCCATGTAAGGAAGTGCCAGCAAGCCAAGACAGCCAGACAGCTGGCCGTCCCTGGACAACAAGCAGACATCCACTCACTGAGAACACGCTAGGCAGTGATCCCCCCTCCACAGATATCCTCTATGCTGTTTAGAAGCAATGGTCTGACTTCCTGGTTTTCCTGCTTTAAGAGTGACAACACCTTCAGAATGGAAAATATTTAATGAGAAAAATTACTGACATTTTCCACTCCATTAAGCACTATTTAACTGACCCACGTGTAACCTCTGTAGAAACTAAATATGCCAGTCAGACATGCACATGAGGAAATAACTAAATTAAATCCACTGGCACCACAATGTTAATGCCAGTTACACTTTTCAGTCTGTTTATTTGGGTTACCAAACCACCAGAGAACTGCATGACAGCTTTAACCTTTTTTTCAAGGACAGATTGGCCTCGACTTTGAATTAACACCAGACTTTCCCTTCTCTCTGTATTTAAATCAAGAATATTATCCCTTCTTGATTAAATAACAAACATTTCCTGCAACAGGAAGGCCTGGATAACCCCTGAGTAAAAAGAAAAGAGGACAGCCTCCAGTGAGAGCGATAGCCAAATCAGTACAGGACAGAGGAGGGGGGAGAAGAGAGGGGAGGAGGAGGGGAGGTACAGTCAGAGAGTCTTAGGTGGGCGGTGGCGAGGCTCTGAAAGACACGACTGAGGAGGAATTGCATCCTTCAGGGGATGAGCTCAGCTTGCATTAAGTCAAACAGAGTTTGAGAGGAGAGGTAGAGGGCCACTTAGTGTCTGAACACCAACAACATCAACACGGCCCTCAACTGGGTCGACATCGCTCACTAAATGAGGTAAATAGCACACGTACAGTAGATCCACTTTAGTTAAGATTCAGTTCACATTTTGACATGCCAGGACATCTTCAGCTGGAAACCTTCCTCTGTTCCTCAGAGCCAAATGAGAGACTTTATGCATCCAATTTTATCACCAGCTGACTTCACACTTTCATTTGCAAAATTTTACACTTGAAGCCGTCCTGTCTAATAATAACCACAAAAAAACAACCTCATGTTCCACATAAATCCCCCAACAATAGGTAATTAAATAGAGCTGCATCTCACAATAATTTTAATTATATACACATGTTTCTATTAGTCATTTCATTATTTTTACTAAACTATGTCAGACAATAGTGCATAATAATGATTATAAATTCCCACAGCCCAATTTGTTGAATTCAAAATCTCTTGTTTTATTCAACTAACACATGTTCAGTCCAAATATATCTTTCAGCATGACAAAAAAAAGCTCACTTATTTGGCTTTTTTGCTTAAGAAATGCATAATAATTTACCAAAATAGTTGCCAAATTGACAAATCACTGCAGCTCTACAACTAATTATACAGACAATATACTTTGGAAAAAAGGAAACAACTACCTGAGTTATGAATAAAAAGGTCCACTGGAGATAAACACAGGAGAAATGCTGCAGTATAAATTAATGCACGATTTCCAGCATCTGTATCATTATAAAAAAATGTAAATGCCAGCATGCATAAATCATAAATTAACTGGGGGATGATGAGGGGTAGCGACAAGCTCTGTGTGCCTCTGGAGACGCCACATTTATAAAATTGTGTGGCTTAAGCTGCTGACTGAAACATGTATTTCCACTGCTGTGTTGTTATGGTGAGAGAGAATAGGCCGAAGGTTGGATGAAGCCCAACCTGAACCTAAAGTGCAGGCCTCTGCTAGACACAGATACGCAAACTGTGTTGTTCTGTCTTCATAAGGCCGAGACAGCCGATACACCACCAACAGGAGCACGAACAATGGTTATGTTGATGCCACAGATATTTTCCACAAGCAGTTAAGGAACACAATAACGCTGCACTGTGACGATGGATGTGCTCCGCCCCAGACGACAACAAGACAACCCCCCACTCCCCTGTCATCCCCGAGCCTTATTCACGCCTGGACTTCATTATGAGGTGTAACGGAAATCATCATTGGCAATCTGAAAGAATTTACAAGACAATGATGCAGTCCAAGTCACGCCTCACCTACACAAAGAGCAGCTGGGGTTGAATTGGCTAAACGTGGCGAGACTGGAAAAGATGCAGCTTTTCTTACAAAATACAAGACCAGATGTGGGGTGCTAAACATTTTAGGCCACTGTGGGTTTCATGCACATATTTTATGACAAGACAAGGGTTTAAAATATTGTTATTTTCCATTTTATATATTATTTCCTCTTGAAAGTATAATCAGGCCTTATCTGATAAAAAGCAAAGGGTCAAATTCGTTTTTTATATTTTTTTTTTCCAATTTGATGGGTTTTTTTTACCACTTTAAATCCATAGCAATCCATTTTACAATGCAAACAAAATCAGCATTCACCGACATGCATGAATGATACAATGCACATACTACTGACTGACCACAGTATCGATGTTCATGCCTCATCTGCAACTACATTTAGATTTAGAAAAAAAGAGACCTGTGCTGCAAGCAGGACACTGTGATGGTCCACGTACATCCTGCAGCACACACACACACACACACACACACACACACACACACACACACACACACACACACACACACACACACACACACACACACACACACACACACACACACACACACACACACACACACACACACACACACACACACACACACACACACACACACACACACACACACACACACACACACACACACACACACACACACACACACACACACACACACACACACACACACACAACATGGAACTCCTTTTTTAATAAAAAATAATTTTAAAAGACTTTGTGTTAATGCAGCTGCAAATCTTACTTGTTAGCTGGTAAAGGAAACCTCTACCATATGTATTTTTCATTTTGCACAAAGTATAGTAATTTATCTACAAGATGTTTGTGGTTAATTTCACATTTCTTTATGAGCCATAAACAAAAGAAATTGGCTTCTAAATTAAAACTTCTTCATTCATCAAAATATTAGATCACAGAGGAATTTGAAAAGAGATAAATCTTGTAGTTTAATAATGATAATTTGATGTCGTAAAATCCTAAAATAAAAACATTTTCTTTGTCCATTTCCACAGAAGCTAATATTTAAATTAAACTTTCAAAATGAATATCACAGAGAAGTAAATCCAAGCTGCCTTTTAATTTACAAAAATAAGAGAAATATAGTAATAAATAAGTATTCAATAAGTGAGACATATCAAAGTACTGAACTAGAAATCCTTGCAGCACTGCATTGTTGACACCATCAGGAAACAGGATAGATGAGATGCTGGTTAAATAAAAAAGGGGCCTTCACTGGGCAGAATACATGCAGCAATATAGACATGATAGATGCAACAATAGCTGTGCTCGGGGGTGTTGAGCTAAAATATTATGTGCTAATAAACATTTCTTGAACAGAAATGTTAGTCAGTGGAAAAACAAAAAGGAAGTTAAGTCTTTCTGTTTCCTCTCTTGTTAATAAGTTAGGAATGTCTGGTCTGCCATTATTAGATTATCTTTATCCAAAAAAAAAAAAAAAAAAAATCAGGCTAAGTAAGAACAAATGGTGTCTTCGCTGGCTGCAAGTTTTTATCATCAAAAGGGTGGAACATTATTATTATTATTATTATAAAAAAGTATAATAATCTAAAAAAAAAACCTGATTTTTCTTTGTAAATGCTGCTGACATTCCACATCATTTTAATTCCTTTCTGCTTTCTTTTTAACCTCTGGTTATTAATTTGGATTTTCTGTAAAAATCTATTTTATCAAGAATTAGACTTACTTAGTTTTTGATATTATTATAAGACGACAGAAGTCCAGCTGATTAGAGTCAGATTTTAGGGGAATCTGATTAGAAATAAGGTTAATGAAACCAATCTAATGACCCAAATTAAACCCAATACACCTGTGCACTGACACAAGAAGCAGACATGGCCTACAGGGAGGTTTTCCCACTGATTTCCAGCCCACTAAACCCAGTGACTCCTCTTCAGAGAATAAGCAGTGATTTGGCAGCGTTCCTCCTCATCAGCACAGCCCATCTTACCTTTTTGTGTCTGTCTTTGAAAGGTAACGCAGGCCATGGCATCTCCTGCAAAAAGTCTTGCCAGTGTTTCTGGTCCTGATCAGACGAGATGAAGACGATTTCCAATTTGTCCTTGTGTTCAGACGCCTTTTTGAACCTGCTGTAAAACTCGCACAGGCTGCCGTTGAACTGCTTGCACGGGGCGTTCAGGCTGCATCCGAAGAAGAGCCCGACTAGGGATAGCTTGGCGCCCAGCGACTGCACGTCCACCTCGGCTTTCTCGCTGTTGACGAGCCGCTCCCCGAGTAGACTCACCAGAAACTCCGACATCGCGGCGTACAGTCCTCGAACACACAACGTTTCCCTCAGCCGAGGCTGCTGTACATGTAACCGCTATGTTGAGGCGACACCCAGTACTTCCTCCACCTCCAATTTGAGGTTTTAGGTGAGCTCCCAGCCCCCGTGAGGCGTTGCGGTCTATGCTTCACCGCGGCTCGTCCTCCGGTGTGAGCGCTGTGCAGGAATGCGCTCCTCTTAAATCGCCCTGACTGCAACAGCGGTTGCGCTCTTTCCCCAAAAAAACTATACACACTTTAATCACGACACCTTCTTACAACAAAGACGACACTTTATCACCATATTCTGTTGGTGTTTGATTTGTTAGGAATAGAAATGTCTGAGAATTATATTTTAATGTATGGATTTCCATGTTTTATAGCCACAAACTTGTCTAAATTTCAAATTAAAAGCACCGGGTTTCTAGTTTCAACTCAAAGGTGTAAGATATTTCATGAAATGTTTGGGAATTTCACATTTGAGAAGCTTTATAAGGCAACTCTACGTGAAATCCTGCAATTAAAAAAAAAGATAAGGGGAGGGTTAAACCACACTCAATGCCTATGGATGTGCTGCCATCTAGTTTTCACAGGAGGCAACTACCACGGCTGCACCAGATGTTAAAAGGACAGGTCACCCCCAAATCCAAAATTCATGTTAATAGTTTATTCGCAAAAACATATAAAAGCCTTCTTTATATATTCAGTACTGTGCAAAAGTCAAAGGGTGGTCACACCAAATATTGATTTTATTTAGATTTTTCTTCTGTTTACTCACTTTGCATTTTGTTAATTGATAAAAAAATAAAATATTAATTAAAAAACAGAAGTTTAATTGATTTTCACTGTATTGCACAATAAAAATGCATGATTTAGCACAATTTAAAAAAAAAGTTCTATTGAAACAGCAGTTTGATTGATGGGCAATTTGCTGTACTGCAATCCCAAAAAACACAATTTAAGAAAATATATCCAACCATGGATTTTTTTTGCAAATTAACTCTACATATTTTTGTCCTCATACCTGTAATGCGATTTATCAGTCTAGAGTGTTAGAGATGTCTGCCTTCTTGCCAATATAATGGAACTAGATGTCATTTTGTTTGTGAAACAAAAAAAACATTTTGTATTTTTTATGGGGCACAGTGTTCATTTAAGAAGAGATTTCTGGCACAACTTCACTGACCTTTAAGCTGCACGGGGAAGAAAAAATGGTCTTAAAAAGGTGGAAAACACTTAATATGAACTTTGTCCATAAATCCATTCTCCAGATGATACATTATCCAATAAAAATGTCATTGTAAGACTAGCACATTTTAAGCATGTGACCTTCACCAGAGTCCTCATAAAACACATTACAATGTTCAACATCAAGTGCTACTTTATTTGAGTCCTACTGTAAGGCAACCAAAAAATAAAATCACATAAAAAATGGTCACAATAAAGAAAATCCTTTTTTATAATCTACTATTCTGTGAGATTACCATGGCATTTGACAAAAAAATGTATGAAGCTCAAATTACAAACCAGGATCATATGATTGCACATAAAGCAGAACAAGAAACATTATTATGAATTAAATTCATTCTATGTGTTTGTCTTAGCAGATATCCAGCACATACTTAATTGAAAAGCTGTCTTATGGAGGATGCTCGTTATATTATTGTTGTAAAATCACACAGTTGCTGATTTGCATCACATCACAGTAGGAGATGTACACGGTGTATGGTTTATCAATAATGCTAGAATTGCACAGTGGTGAAATTGACCGTTCAACAGTGGAGAAATGATGAAATGACTGATGTGAGCAGCGCAGGGTCCTTCAGTCCTCAGTGAACATCATCCTCACCAGCTCAGCTTTGAAGCATTCTTCCTCCACCAACTTCTGGGGCTGAAACAGGATGACAGGGGCGTGGCTTTTAAAGTTTCTGTATTACAGGCACATTTACAATATCTGTATTTTGTCTCTCATTATCTACTTCCTAAGGATTTTTCTGTAAAACATGTATAGTAAAACTCATCTTTGTCTACTCCATGTCAATGAAAAAGTCAAGCAAATTATTCTCACTGTGCCGTATCGCAGCAGAGTGGGAACTCCACTCAACTTCAGCGTCTTCTTGAAGGCATTAGTTCCATCCTTCCAACTGAAGCATAAAAAAAAGACATTATTATGATTATTAGGCAGCTGATATGATTCACCAGTATCACATTTTAAAGAGCAGACAAGTTAAGGCTAAAGATGATTTTCAGCTCTCCAACATAAAAATACCTATTTGGTTGGAGTAAATGAGTATGGAATATATGAAATAAGCATACACCATAAACATTTTGTCTTTTATAGAGAGCAGTCTATTATATATGTTTAGTAGCTTCATGATCTAATCAAACCAATTGTTTGCATGCAAAACAACTATGCCTGTATGGATGTAAACACAATACCAAAAAGTCTTTGAAAATATATTAAAGCCATTATTTATGAAATTTTAAAGAGCATATTATGATTTATAGAAACACTCAACAGATTCATTGCTAATGCAAGAGTTAGTTGCAGCCCGATATGGCATGTTCTGTGATGGCACAGTTTGTGGTGAAATAAAGAAAAGTGAAATACTGACTAGGCCCTTTCACCAACTTGACAGTAGATGAAGACAGAGCCCTCAGGAAGATGAGTCATCTCTCCTCTTACCACTGGCTCCGCTAAAAGGGAAGAAGGGGAACTGCTGAAAATGTCTGAATCACAATGCACCAAATACTAAACTACTAAAGATCATTAAAAGGAAATCAGTATCCTCACATTCAGTAGTGGGAATAACTAATATTATTGTACAGAACAGTTTTTAGGTAGTTTTTTTATTTTATTTCAGAATTTCCATTTTGTGTTTATTCATACTTTTACTGTACTACATCTCAGAGATAAATATTATTATTATTAGTACATTTCACCACACTTCATTTGTGTGACAGTTTTATTTCCTTTTCAGATTACAGTTTTAATACATTTCCTTTCCTGTAAAAATCTTGTATCTCATAATTTGGTGATTTGAATTTGAATATTTCTGATAAAGTGTTGCTTTATGGGTTGAGAAAATTATCCTACATATTAAGCTAAATGAACACATTAAAAAAAATAGGACAGCATTAAACATCCATAGCAGTAAAAATGCATCATGCACATTAATGCACCATCAAAAACACAATATATATATATATATATAATAGTAATAAACTGACTGGAAATATTTAACTGCACAATAAAGGCTACTTACATAGTTCTACGTAAGTATGATTCTGAATGCAGGACTTTGACTTATAATGGAGTATTTTCACAGTGTGAGATTAGTACTTTTAATGCGGTAAAGGACCTGAATACTTATTCATGCATTGCTACTATCTCAGGTTGACAACGAAAAGTTTGTTAGATTGGGGTTTGGTACACTGGCATGCATTTCGGTCAAGTCTGCTCAAAATGAAAGCAGAAAACATCTATTGGTTATATTATATAGTAATTTAAAGTAAAGTTACCCTTTACACAATCTGGACACCAGCTCTTTCCTTGGGCGTCTTTATCACCAGA
This sequence comes from Centropristis striata, assembly GCF_030273125.1. Taxonomy (NCBI): domain Eukaryota; kingdom Metazoa; phylum Chordata; class Actinopteri; order Perciformes; family Serranidae; genus Centropristis; species Centropristis striata. Next base: position 11,524,252 of record NC_081520.1, on the reverse strand, counting down.
GAAATATGCGAAAATATCCTTTCCTTTTCTCTCAGACACAGCCTGGCAGAATTCATCATATCCGCGCACACTCACTTCTTCGTAGTGGACCATCGTTAAGACCAAGTTAGTATGGAATTGCACTTATTAGACTATAAAGCACTAACAAGTGTTATCAGAAATGCTGCTCCTCTGAACACTGGACCTGGTAGAAATACTCCAAATGTGACAGTACTACATCCGGCTGTGCAAAGGTTCTTAAAGGGACCGTGTCTCTGAAAACGATTACCAAGCATTTTTATTTTTTTCCTTGGTCACTGACATCGTATTTGAATAACTATATTACATCGCATTAACACATTCATAGCAATCATTACAGAATGGTGATCATTATTACTTTTAAAATGGCATCTAAATTAAAATGCGGTTGATTTGATGTTGTAACTCTTTGACGACCCGTAGTTGGTAAAAAACAACTTCCGGCTGCTGTTGTTGTCATGGCGGCGATTCAAACTCTTAACCCTGGGCTAAAACTAAAAAAGTTAACCATGTCCCGGACTTTAATTAACATTCAGTTAGCGACATAGCTAATTCATCACTTTCTATACACACTGTAAACAGGTTCGTTGTAAACGATGGTCTGGTGGCTGATGTCGGGATTAACTTAATCTTGTTCAATTCAAAAGCGTAGTTAGCTTGCTAATGCTAACGCCTACTTCAAGCATTAACTGTATATATTACTTGTTTTTTGTTTTGATTGTGCCAAGTGGTTGTTTTGGCTGCAATGACTGCACCGTTCTCGCACAGTGGTGCTACAATTTCCGTAGGACAGCAAAGTCAAGGGAAAGACTGGGTTGTTTTAGGTTCAACCCGAGACGTCCACAGCCACAGCGGTTTAACCGACCAAACCAAGGTAACGTTAACCAACTATATATATAAAGCCTGTTAATATTAAACGAAGTTATACCTTTATTCTAGTTAGCTCATGCTACCTGATAGCTAAGTGCTCGCATGTAAGCTCCGTTACCAGTTTATTTGGTTCAACTTGCTAAATCCAGTTCAGTCTGATACATCAGCCCTGCAATGAGTCTTATCCGGATGGATGGATGGATTTTATTTGACCATTCATGATATAAAAATATGAAACAGCAACCTGTGCCATACGTTATATAAATACATAAAAACAATCAGGGATGACACAATAAAGCCCTAAGGCTTATCCACTGTGGTCCCTATAGGACAGGAGACATGTAACATACATACATACATAAATACATACATCAATCATTCATAAGACACATAAAAACATAACTTACGGTTTCAAATATACATGACAAATACAAATTGCCAACAGTCTAAGACTGGTGTCTAAACCATTTTTTAAATTTTTCTTTAAAACTGCTTATGCTTCTGACTGATTTGAGTGGGTTAGGTTACGCTTATGAAGGTTTTGTTATTTTTGTTGTAGACGTTATATAGCGGTTATAGTTATTTCTAATATTTTGTTTACCTATAATCAATGAGGATAGACTACACATTAGAAACACCTCTCTGTAAAGCACAATGCAGTTAAACAGAACTGAATAGTACAGACCCCAAAATGATCATAAAATTGAGCCAACACCTTCTAAAATCAGTTTAAAGGATATATTGTATGGCTTTAGATTGCATTGGATTTAGCTAATTGCACCAATCAAATTGGCGGCTGGCTTGAAATATAGTGTGAAGACAGAATTGCTTAGTAGCATGAAAGGCATGATTGAGTGTGTTTGTGCAGCCTGTCCTCCTTTGTCCTCAGTTTTCTGTAATATCTATCGAGCACCTGGAAGCTGCTCATAATTGTGTCATTTTATTATTATTTTATTATTATGTTGTATTGTGTTATGTACACATGTATACTATTGTATGTCTGTATCCATCTCAGTTGCTCTAGTTGAGATTCCTTCTATTTTTTTCTCTGTTAAAGTATTTTTGGGGGAGTTTATCCTGATTGAAAGTCAGGGTCAAAAGACCGAGGGAGTCATATTATGTACAGATTGTAAATCCTCTTGAGGCAAGTTTGTCATATTGTGCTATAAAAACAAGCTTGACTTGACTTGACTTGACACAATGGCAGTTTATAATCACAGACAACACCGGTGAGAGTTATCATTATTTTACACACCACAGCTATTGTTCAATGAAGCCATCCCGGCAAGTACGAGCAACCGAGCAACCCATGTACGCCCGCCAGCCCCCATCGTGATAGAGAGACTGCTGCCGCTGTCAGTGGAGCGTGAGAAAGTGGAAAGTGCCAGAAGCTCCATCAGCTTCACTACTCTCTCAGAGGAGAGACTGCAGGCTGCGATTCAGCTGGCAAAGCGAGATCTAAGACGAAGGCGCCTTGAGTCACTGACAAAATCCCCTGCTAAACCCTCTCAGGAGGCCTCCCTCCTTGAAACAAGTGATGTAGAGCTGCTCCAGGTAACTGATGTAAAATAACAGTGCAGACTTTATAATTAATAGTTTAATGATTGATGTCATATTCAAGAAATAATTGCTGCTTTGTTCAGTCAATGACAACAGGGAGTATTTTCCCTCTCTACAGGAGCTTGCAGCGACTCAGAATAAGGCCAAGTTAAAGACCTCCAGTCCAAAAGATAAAGTAATTCGACCTGATGCCAAATCGTCGGTACACACACCCCGGAAGCATCACATTTCCCCCATGCCTCGGATTGGCAAGTCACCCCCAACAAGAGACCATGGCCTGAGGCAATTGGAAGGAGGCAAGCAGGCTCCCTTAAGCCGGGAGATCTGCAAGCTGCAGAATGAGCTGGAAGTGTATATTCAGAGAGTCGAAGAGCTCGGCAACAGAGGTAACCCACAAAAACAGCTTGTTACATTCGGCTTGTGTCTTACTGTTAATTATATGATCACAATTTTGACACCAACCACAAGCCTCACATTTTTCATATGGTCATTGGATGCATAATGATGAACAACATGAATTTATGAACAGGGGAGAAAATGGAGGATCCACTGGAGCCCGAAGAGCAAAACAAGTTAGAGATACGCAGGCAGAAGCAGGCAGCCCGCTCAGCACGTGTCATCTATGTTCTCCAACAGCAGGTATTTAAATCTCTACCAATAACCCTTCATTGACTTTATAATTTGCTTTATATCTTTAAACACTGTTCTACTAAATTGTCATTTGTTAGGTAAAGGAGATACAAGAAGATATAGAGAAACTACGAAGCCAGAAAATGTGGGATGCCAAAAAGGTATGTCTTCAGCATTGTCACAGATTTACCACTCTGTGGAGCTGATATCATTCATTTACTTGTTGATGATGATAAAGCATCGAACACACTCAGTAAAATTAATTTTTGGGGCTTTTTGCTCCACCAAAAACATTCTTTACATTGCAATAATATATCGATACACACCAATGAGGGGCAGAAACCCTGCTTGTATTTGTTTTATTCATTTCTATGAAAACTTTTAACCAAAGACAAAAATCTTTTTTAATACCATAATGTTCAAATAACAATTTCATGTACCAGTATTATACCACATTCAATAATTGAATGTACAATTTTTGAATGTGGTATAATTGAACAGTGAACTGATTCCTTTCTGTGCTTCTTTCAGTCCATGGCAATAAACAGGCTTGCTGCTGCCCACCGCGGAACACTCAGGGCCTTACAGGTTGTTATCCATCAGCTTTCAGATCTGTCTCATGGAAAGATACCCCCTTATTACAGAGAGCTGGGCCAGCTGATCCGCCAGCTCTCCTTGTGCTCAGCCAAGGTTGAAGTAGAGCAGGGGTCAGCTGTGCCTGAGGCGGCTCTCAACATCCTGCAGAAACTAGAGGTGAGGAGCATTCAGTACAAATCAGAAAGCATTAGAACAATAATGTTTTTCATTGTTGTGACTCCATTCTAGCGCAGTACATGTTAAATGTAACAGCTGCTGTAAACAGGACTCCCTTTTTGTGTGTTGCCCTTCCAATTTGAGGACAATATAGATTATAAGCAAAACAATTATCCTTAATATACAGACAGACATAAACAGGGTTTTGTTGAATTATTTACGGATAATATCAGTCACCTGACCTCGGTCCAACTGACAATATGTTTTATTTACTCACGTTACTGGTCTGTCACTTCACTATGGCAAACAAGAGTCATCTTAAGGCATTTAGTCTGACCTATTAACAGACAGCACCCTATGTTGGAAAGGAGCTAAATAGCCATACCGATTTATTGTAGTCATTCCCTCATGATTTATTATCATAATTGCGTTTTATTGATCCCAAGGTTGTTGTTTTTTTCCTTTGACGCCACTCTCACTTCCCCACTTTATATGCAAATAAACACGGTGTTGGCACACAGGCCTGTCTCATGAAAACTGTGTCCGATGAATGGCGTCACAGACTAATGGCTGTCGTTGACCAACTTTTAAAACCTAAGAGAATTTTAATCAAGTCAAAGTTGAGATTTCCAATTACCTTCTTTTGCAAGATTGTGTGTCAGCAGGTTCAACAGGATCATTTAAATGTTAATGTAAACCTCTTCCAATTAAAGCCGACAGTCAGCACTTAACTGGTAATAGTGTGTAATATTTTATCCTTTTACTTTATTACTGCATTGTGCACAGCTCTTGTTTTATACCATATTTATCCGGAATGATTGTCTTTGTTAGGTTTTTAATTTTTTTGATAGAAAATTATGTAGTTATATGTATGTAGAGTTATTAATTGGTATTTTATGTTATGTGTAGGTATGCAGTTTATTGTTGTTGTTGTTGTTGTTGTTTTTTTTAGAAGAATCCAAGATTTAAATGTTTTTTTTTAACTCTGTTCTTCTTAGACTTTGGATTCAGCCCTCAGTAAACAAGAGCTGCTTGAAAAGATGCAGGCCCAAGCATGTCTGCCACAGAGAAAGTCTCCTCATCGCAGCATGTCGCCTCCTCGAGCACCCAAGGGTCCAGGCACCTCGACTGTTCAAGTTCCTCGCAAAACAGCAAATCCCAAAAGAGGTGGCCGTGGTGAGTTTTTAATATGCCTGGATTTAGTTTGCATGCTTAAAACCTTTACTTTTTTTTATTAAGCCATTTGTGCGTGAAAATTATGAGTAATATTTCTTCCCTGTTTCTAATTTTCTACCCTGAACAACAGTATTATTAAATATAATTTCAAACCGTGTGAGTCTAATATAAATGCAGTATTTTCCCCAATAATTTCTTGCTTAAGGCAGTGCCCTATCTGCTACCCAGTCCTCTGAAAACTGCAGAGAAAAGAAAACTGTGTGTGTGCCTTTTGATGAAGTGCAAGCCATTTAGTCTCCTGAGTATCTGGAAGTCACCTAAGGGCTTTTGTGCCATTGTGTTTGGGCCTCCCACTGTGCTTAAATGGCTGCAGCAGGCTGAAAATTGATAAGGAGCCATGAAGAAGTGATAGGGAAAACAGGAACTGAAGTGCAGACCTCTGGCCGTCAGTCCCCCGCTGCTTAGTCCTATGAGCAGTTAACTCCTGCTGGCTCCTATTGGGCTGAGGGATCCTGTGAAAAAAATGACACAAACACACACAATGAGCTTAGGGATCAAACTGGTTGTCAAGAGAGTTGGCTAATTGTCTAATTAGAGGTGTTGTGTTGCGTCATTCCTTAGCCCCCCAGGTTCCAAACTGCTTTACTCAAGTTTAATAGTGATTGGGAGCCATAGCAATTTTTAATTTACATTAACATGGGATTCAATAAGTTAAAGGAATAGTTCAGATTTTTTGAGGTGGAGTTGTATGATGTTCTTAGCAGACAGGAGTACTGACAGTCCACAGCAGTACTTTGCAAAGCTTATGTGTCAGTACTCCTTTCTGCTTCTCCAAACTGTGAGTGTGCTGACTGCCATATACTGTATAGGTGCATCTCAATAAATTAGAATATCATGGAAAAGTCCATTTTCAGTAGTTCAAGTCAAATACCCCCAACCTAGTATTGAGTGCATATAGATGGACATACTTCTCAGAGGCTAACATTACCATATTAAACATACTTTTTAAAATTGGTCTTTTGTAATCTAAATTTTTTTTGAGACACTGAATTTTAGGTTTTCATTACATGTAAGCCATAATCATTATAATTAGAAGAAATTAAATAAATTAAGACATGAAATGTTTCATTCTTTGTGTAATGGATCTATATAATGTGTTATTTCCACTTTTTGAATTGAATTACTGACATAAATACACCTTTCTATGATATTCTAATCAATTGAGATGCACCTGTAGATAATATTCTGAATATGGATATGTACCTCATACTTATTGGAGACAGGTTGATGGTGGACTTGGGTCTCAAGAGATTGCACTAAGGTTACCCCAGCTCTTATTTCGTCTTTGAAGCCAAAGCCAAAAGTCACCCTTCTCTGCTGCTTCAGAGAGATCTTTTAATGCTTTCTTGATACGAGGCCTATGTCGCTCAGGAAGCGCCTGGTTGAGAGGCTGACAAAGCCTACCTCTATTGAGTAGGTTGTAATACTCCAGCCTTTTCTTGGCATTCAGCCATTTGGCATACCGCATGTAAAAATTATTTTTATTTGTGTCATCAGGTAGGAGAATGGCCACACAGAACCCCAAAACTACTTCTCACCAGCCCCTGAACAGAAGGGAGGTGCTCAGGGCAGGGCTGCAGAGCCTTGCACAGCAGGAGCTCAGAGAGCTGCAGCGACGACCTCAGTCAAACACCACCTGCAGAAAAGGACGGGCTCTGCACTCTAAAAGAAGCAAGGCAGACATAATAATGAAGGTAAAGCTTCTACAAAGCTGAATACTGAATAAATATGTTGTAACACATCATATTATAATAGGAGCAGTGTGATTTGAGTTTTATGAAAATCTACCGTGAAATGGGTTGAAATGTGTGCCTGAATTCGCTTCAAAGAGTTTACAAAGTGCGTGGATCACATAAACAGTCTAAACATATATATTTTTTGTCATAGCGTGATCAGATACAAGAAGCAGGTTTCCAGCAGCCTACAGTCTCCTCTCAGCTCAGAGTGAACCAGCTCCCTCAAAAAGAGCAGTCTGTGCCCTGGATACCTACATCCCCTCACTCTCCTCCACAGCGGTGAGCCTTTTATCTCTCTGAACAGCTGATGACACATTCAGGTTTTTTTTTATCAGAACCTATTACTCTTCACCAATGTTTTTGCTCTCGGTGCATACTGGATGATTGAAGTCATTACATAACTAAGGTTCTACTCTTATCTCTGTTATGTGCTGTAATGTCTGATACTCTAATGTCAAGGTAACCGTTTTCATACAGCATGAATCACCTGTTCATTAATGCAATGTGAATTAAAGTGCTCTTGACACGTAAACATTTTAAAATAGAACAATAACGTGTTGATTTTCAGCCAGAAGGTGGACGTGAGTAGGCTTAATCAGGGAAAATGGTATAATAAGCAGCTGGGCTAATAGCTTTTATTCACTGTATGATTTTAGGCGTTGCCAATGTGATATCCGCATAATATTAATGCAATATATCATTTTAAAATTACAGCACAAAAAAACCCATCATCCATGGCATGCTTTTATTTCATATATCATTCATCCTAAGATCAAGGATAAAAAGCAGCAAAAGTAAAGCTAAAAAAAGTTCCCACTATGTCTCTTCTCCCAGGAATAATAACTGCCATATTTTTAAAAATGTAACAATGGTAAGACACTGCAGTTTCTTTATGTAAAATGTCTCATTTTCTTTACCTTTCCATGTCTCTTCATTGCCATATTCCTCCCACTCACTTCACTTCCCACACTGTCCTAATACAGTGTTTATCTGTCTGTGCCTTTGTTTGTTATTCTTTCATCCCTCTGCTATTATCTCCGCAGATCCCCTCAAAGGAGAAGACCAGAGCCTCGATGTCTCTTCTCTCCTGTGAAGCCGTCGTCCAGCCCTCCGAAGCAGACAGCGTCCGGTTGTTTGGGAGCAGAAGCGGCCTTGAGCTCGGAAAAGAAGAAACAAGCTCAGAATGAAGCTTTAAGGTGAATCTCCTGCAGATTTTAGTTTAGTTATTTTTGTTAGTTATACAGTACATAGGCATACATACTTCAGATTGTCAGTCCTAGCAAGAGGAAAAAGCAAAATGAATGGAATCTTAATGAGTCCTTCCTCTGTTTTCAGTGAGTTATTTCTCAACTCTGTGTCAGACCCCACTTTCTGGGAGCCACAGGCAATACTCTGATTCTAATTCAAAGTTAATTCTTTCCAATAAATTAATCTAGGTTCCTGTTAGATTGAGGCCATTTCTCTTTGTGAGTGATTAATAGTTGGCGTGTTTTCAGCGCTCATAAGCACCTCATTGATTGAGTGTTCCACATATGTCTCTGTTAAATCAAATCTTAATTACTACAATTGTGCTTTCCAATTAATCAGGAGGCTAGCAGCCTGATTTTAGAGATGAGGATTATAAGGTATTTATGCGAGATGCTTAATTGGGCTTCCATTTTGTTTCATTTGATGATTACTGGCTTGGTACAGGAACGCCTGGGTGGATAAGATGACGATGCAGAGACTGAAAGAGCTCAACCAGCTAAGTAAAGAAGAGGCTGAACGCATTCAGATTTTAAGGTACAGAAATAATGTAATTACAGATTTAGCAGATTTAAAGCATTTTAGGGGATTTAAATTGAGGCTCATGATGTTTTATCAGTTAAAACAGATATCAGATATTAATCCAGTCAAATAACTAATACTTTTATTGATCTTGTCCTTCCTCAAATGCTACTTTAATGACCATATGATAAGAAATGCCAAACTACATTGAACAATTGAAACAGTTGACTTTGAAATAAAAGGATTCCCATAATGTATGCCTAATAAGACAAATTAGATTTAACTTAAGGGCTTGCTGTGGGTCCCAATTGTCACATAAAAAAAATAACTTTAGTTTTCTTTCAAGAAAACACTAAAGGTCTCTTTAATAGGTACAGCATCCTAGTAAAATTTGCAGATTGGGGGTAGAACTTTCTTCAAGGTGCCCATTCACCGTAGAGTATAAATTACATACTGTATTAAATTCGATTTCATTATATATATAGCCTAAAAACAAATTTGACTCGAAGGGCTTTTATTTTAGTCTGTGCAGCATACAACACCCTCTGTGCTTAGACCCTCACATTGGACAGGAAAAAAAACCTTTAATGTTGGAAAAAAAAAGAAGAAACCTCAGGCAGATCAATAGATGGATCTCCTCCCAGTACGGACAGACGTGCAATAAATGTCTTAGTTGATGTCTTGGTGGTGAATAGAAAATAATCAAAATAACAGCGGTGGTATCCATAATAGTAGCACAATAATAGGACATGCTTAGATGTCTTCCATGTCCTGGAGAGAAATTAGTCTTTTAGGTTATTTAAAAAGAAGTTTCCCAACAGTAATGCCACTTTCCAAAACACATAAATCTTTCTTCCAAGCCAGTGTAGTAATCCACACAGCAATCTGCCATACAGCTCAATGCCACACAAATGAATGAACAGGCATAACCACACAGGCATAATTACCTACAAACAATAGAACAGAAAATAATACAGGTTGAGACTGCAGCAACATCCCATCAGTACCAGAGAGGGCATATGTTCCTACACATTTCCTAATTAGTCATTGGACTGTTTAATTCTGCAAGGCCAGCAACAAAACACAGTGAGTGGTTTGTAGTCAACATTTGGTCCATAAAAGATTTAATTACATTAAAAGTAAAATGTGCAGGTTTGTCCTTCACGCTTCTGCTTCTGCTGTCTCACACAAAAAGACACAAGCAATAGGCATGATCATTTTTAGCTGCGATAAGCAGTCTGTAGCTTTTGGCGGTTGCAGTTTTCCCCCTAAAAGCTGATGCATAAACGTGTGGATGCAAACATGTATTGGGTCAGTATCAATATCGGCATAAATATTGCAAATTTTTGCTTATTTATCCATCCAAAGAACATTCTCACAAAGTGTACATACTAACAATAGTTAACATGTCTGCATCCCATTTTAGTTCCAGGGCTCTACCTTTTTTGTGCAGTGGCTCATTGATAATATGTTATAAGTTAAATTTGATTAAAAAATAAATGTCTGCCATTAAAAAAGTCTGTTGGGTCTACACTGATGATGGCCCCTTCACCTGCCATGACTACAATCATACCATGAAATCAAAACAACAAACTATAGACTAAATACAATATATTATTATTAATATATTAATAAAGAGACAACTCTCTAATAACATGATACACAATTTCTGTAATGTGTTCTGGCTTCTAAAATTTACAGTATCGCAAAACATTTAACATGGGACTGAGCTTTTTTTAAGAGCTAAAAAAAATATTAAACTTCACGGCAAAGAGCTGAAATCAGAGATGGTCATATCTCATTGTACATAAGTTGGTTGTTCCGTTTGCTCCCCCTGTTAACGAGCAACGGGTATTACACAAAACCTGTCACTTGTTAACAGGTAATGCACAATAGACCCATTCAAAATCACAGATTATTTCTTGTATGTACTGCTCAAGTCCAATTCATCAAATAAATCTCCTTTGAGCTATTATGCCCTGAACTGCTCTCAGCTGGCGTCCTTGTAAGTAGTATGTCAGGCTTTGCAAATAAATTTGTTAGCTTCCACAGCGAACGAAACCATGATGAATTTACTGCAGTGTTCACAAGATTTGCCTCTGTGCAGAGTCGTGATAGTTTCATAACTTTGACCTTGTTTAATCGCAGTAAGTGTGAATATTTTGGCAAACACAAGGCCTGGTAAATACTGCTATTTTGTTCAGAATCCCATCAGGCTTGAAAACCATTTTTCCATGTGTTTAGATTAATATAACTTTGTCCATGACAGCTTGCAGTGTGGGTGTTTTTGTGTACAGGTCAAAAGTTGTCTCGCCAACTCAGTGGGCTGAGAGAGCTGAGCAGGAGGCCAGAGAGAGAATTCAGCCCCTTCTGGATGAAGCACAGGTAGGAAGATTGATCCGTTTTTGGGTAGTGTCAACCTCTACCTCCCTAGTGAAAGAGAAATAATCAATACTTGTCATTTGTAATAAAAAATATAGTATGTTTAATTGACCAAAAGTGAAATAAAATGTGACTTTTTAAATGCCTGTGTTGTTTTTATGGACTCAGAGGTAGTAAATGGGGGGGAGTAAATGATGCTTACTTTGAATTGTTGGGACTGAGTTTATTTGTGTGTGTTTATCTCAGCAGATTGGTGAGTCCAGGAACAGGATCAGCCCCTCGCTGAGGAATCGGCTGTCTGAGCAGGCTGCAGAGAGGGTGAGAAGGCTGCTGTTGCCAATAACTCACAGGGGAGAGAGGAATTGGCCTTACTGTTGAATAAAGTTAGAATTGTGTACCATGGCCACCACAGCAAGAGCTTAACTAATACAATATTCTGCTTAATTTCTTTCTTCATTTGTCTATGTTGCCCTCCACAGGCAGCAGAGAGTGCTGAGCAGCTGAGTGAGGCGCTGCTGGAAGATCTGTTGGAGGACACTGCGCGGGTGGCGTGGGTGGCTGAGACAGACAGACAGTTGGAGGGCATGGCCCAGTGTAGGCTGCAGGCCCCCACCCTGGAGAGTATGCTGCTTCGTATGGAGGAGATACAGGTGAGAGCTGCCCTACAGAAAGGCCCACCAACAGAAGGTCAGCGTAGAAAGGTCACCAGCAAGCGGGCTGTTATTTATATAGAGCTCTTGTGACAGCTTAGGCCTGGTGTTGTTTATTGATGCAGTGTCTATTTGTTTATAAAATGCATTTATGTGTTTGTGTCTGAGCAGAAAGATCAGGAGGAAGTAAGGAGACGATTTGCTTCTATAACCTACTCAGATCCTCTTCACTGGGACAGACCTGGAGCAGCAGGTAGGAAAACGAAACACACTCCTGTTTGTCCTTATAACATGCATTTACAGAAATGATTTCCATGATGTCTCCTGTAGGTGGAGACAGTGCTACAACTGACAAGAGTGGGTTAATACTTGTCATTCTGACTCTACGCTCTGCTTGTTTTTTTATCTGTCTGTCCCCTGCTCCACCCCATCCCTCTCGGCACACATTTCCACTGCCCCTTCCTCCCTTTTCTCTTTGTCCTTCCCAGGACCCCAGTGCCATGCTCCGGGCTCCAGGCCAGCTTCTCCTCAGCCAATTAGACTCACAAGGCCAGTGCTGAGGCAGACCTCTGCGGCTGATATTGTCTTGGAGAAACCTGTGGAGACTGGGTGGGTTACTTGCCTTTACCTGTCTTTTACACTTGAATAACACATGATTTCTAACTTCTCATCTTTTGCTGATGGCTCTCCCTCCTTGCTGTATTATTCATCTTAAAGAAGCAGTAGGGACATTTTTTCAAATGCTCCCAGAATATTAACTGGAGCGCAGTATCAGGGTTTGACCTAAATAACTTCCTTCCATGTCTTTCGAGCTGAAATCAAAGGTCTAAGCCCCCATTTTAAGTAATCATGGGTGATGATTATGACATTTATGATATCTAAAACACTCTTTTTAAAATAATATACATAAGTGAATGTGTAAAAATATGTTTCGATTACTTGAGCTCTTTTCACACTGGACAAAAAAACCCCACTCACGTCTGGCTTTTGTCTTAAGTGGGAAAGGTTACATCAGCATGAATTCCCAGGACAAATGACTCTGCTGTTGTCATGGATATTTATTGGCCTCAGCTCTGATTGGCAGGGGCGAAAACATGGCACCCAGGTGGACATGCTAATTTTTGCCCCTTTGAGAGCAATTTGCGAAACATTAGAAACACTTACAGCCAATCAAAATCCATCCAAATTTACAGTGTGTCACATTCAAACTCTATATAATACGTAGTATTTAAGTAAGTGAGTTTACTCTCCTCGCCTCAGTGGTGCTGAAAGACAGACGGCAGCAGCTACTTTCAACACTACAACGCTACTTTTTTTTAACTGTTCTTGTTATTTATTTTCCTGTTAAATAGAATGATGATAGATAAAAGCTAAATCAAGTGCTTCGCATCTGCCGTTTCTGACTTCCTCTTTACAAGCTAATTGATGGTATTAAGGGAAGCTTTAATGCAGAAGAGGAGGCACATATGGGGCTCTGACTCAGTTAGAGCATGCAGCGCGGGCTTGGCACTACTGTTTACAGAATGTTATTGTTCATCTGTGTTGATGCTCGTAAAAGTTTTCATTATTGTTATCATCCTTGGCGTGGACCACTAACCCTAACCCTAACCACTTTCACTGGCCTCCATGCTGCTTTCTACTGGTTAGCAGCCCTGTTTTGCAACACATCCGTGACATTTAAGAGACACATTGGAAAAAGAACAAATGGGACCGGAGTTTATCACCTATTAATAGCGGGGTTTAACAAACCTGCATATATGCATTTATTGTGGTGTAAAAAGGAGTACTGGAAAGTCTAGGTCACTTTTTATGAGAAAAAACAAGTATTTTATTGCAGTCTAAGACTTCCTGTTGTTAAAAGCAGCATCATCCACATGAAGTTATGACTTAATAAGGCCTCTGGACTTGATGAAAGTGGTTAATGTTTGTAAGTGATGCACAGTTAGTGTTTTTTTTCCGCATGATGTGCAGTTGCCCTACAATCACTCTCCCACCGGGAGGCCTTACTCATCCTGCAAAAACTCACTTGGTGGCTACCGCACCCAGGGCAGAGTCTATTCCTGACTCAGGCAGCAGACTTCACAGAGGGACCCTCCACTGCCCAGGGCTTTGGCTGCAGCTGCTGTTCTGCTTAAATTAATGAGGAACTTGGAAGGAGGAGAAAAGAGAGTGGAGGGACGAGAAGTTGTTGACACAGACAGGCCAGCAGGATGCTGCTTCTAACAAATTCAAGCCACAACATTAGCAAATTAAAGTCGGTCAGACTCTGTGTGCCTCAGGTTCACTTCCCTCAGTGGAAACTTTACCCTAAGATCCACTGTGACTCATCTTAGACTCTGTCTGCGTAACACATCCATCAAGTAATAGCTCTATTTTTTTTGGCAAACACGGGTACTTGGAAGTCAACTATTCAGCGTCTAGTCATTTTGAGAAGGCGTTTTTTTTTTTCATCACTTATTCTTTCTTCAGAGGTATCCAGCTTTGCAGCTTCTTAACAGGGACAAAGTCATTTGAGAACTGCCAGCTCATTTGTTCTGAAGCTCCTGAATCCATGCAGCACAAAGAGAAAGACCTGTCTGTGTAGCTTTTATTCAAAGACCAAATAACAACACCTTTCAAAACCATTGGCAAGCTAGTTATTTTTCATGTTTTCTTTTTTTTAATTATTTTTTAATTCAGATTTTTTGACATCAATCAGTAGATAGACTTATTTGATGTCTAAATTAATTACAAATATCAAACACAAGATGTCATCAGTTAATTAACCAATCAATCAATCTTCTTTTATACAAGAAGTGGTTGATTTGTGTTCTCTATAAAGTTAATCTGTTGGTTGATGTTTTTTGATGGGAGCATGTTATATTGGTTTCTGTATTGATAAACACAGTCCGTTAATAATCTTTGATGGTGTCAGACGGATGCAGCAGCATGGAGAGCGGGTAGCTTTGCTGTCCGTTGACTCGCACATCAAGGCGTCACAGATTCTCTTTTCCATTAGAAGCTGCTCAACATTTCCAGTGCAATAATTAAACAGATAAGGAGGGATTGCTAAAATGTCCCACTCAGCACAACTCTATTTGTATTGATGACAGTTTTGTATATGAAATATTATGTGTCTCCATGATTGCTTGCCAAGTAGTAATTGCACTCTTTATCATTTGAAAAATAATTACCATCGATTCTAATACATTGTCCACATTAGTCACCCCTTCTCTGCTCTGAATGAAGAACCAATCAATTTAGTAGTTATTTGCCAGCTGTTTGGATAATTAAATATTTTTGTCTGGAAATAAAGTCTTGACTTAATTCAAGTTTTCATAGCCAAATTTCATAGCAAAGTGCCAATGGGAGTCTTTCTGTGCGAGCACAAATATATATTTGCGTATCAAAAAAAGCTCCCCAAGAAAGATGCTACCAATTAAGGTTGCACTTGTCGCAGTTAGTGAATGCTACAAGAAAAACCACTTTGTTTTTCTTTTTTCACTATGCCCTACAAAGCGGTGCAAGCAGAAACTTGTAAACAGACAACAGCTATTTTTTCATAGTGCTTAGTCCTTTTACAAGTCATGAATTTGGAAGTAGACAGTCATTTGGTGTGACATAGAAAGGGAACTTGTGTTTATTAGGCACATTGTTTATAGAGCTGTCTTTTGGAGCCACAAAGTTGCTTTGTAAACTGACCAGAGCTGTAAGGGAGATGAGCAGGTGAGCTGTGCTGCAGTGTTGCAGGCTCTTTAATTACCCAGGTGAGACATTTGACATCACAAAGCATAGGAGATGAAGTGAAGAAAAGTTTTGATTGCAAAACCCTGCAGTCTGTTGCATCAGCAAAAGCAAAACAAAACATGCATAATACAGTACATATGTATCAAAGGGGTAGTTTTTTTTTTAATTGGGGTTGTAAGATTTACATATCCATAATCCATATCCAGCCTTAACTAAATGTGTCTGCATGCTGGATTCAGGTGTCAATTTATCGCCATAATGTGCAGGTTTTCTCACAAGAACTAATATCATCTGAGTTTCACAGCAATCCTTTAGACAATTGTGAAATGACAATTGACATTTTTCATTTGCAGCCTGAGGAAATGAGCTGCATTAGTGCCCAAGAAAGCAAGCTTGATATAATGATAATTCCTCAGTTTGACGCCAGAGTCAACACACTGACCTCATTAAGGGAAGTAATTCTCCTGGTAATGAAAAATGTTATAGCGACAAACACTTAGGTCCCAGTAGGTGTTCCAAACTGCAGCCAACTTCAAGTCACTCTAGTTTTTGTATACCTGCCAGCAGTCAAGATAATTAATGTTTTTGTGCAGTAATCAGCATAAATATACTGGCCTTCTCAAGAGAAATAAACCAGAACAGAAGATAGAATGGAGAATTATTGATGATATTGATCAAATATGTTGCTTTTACAGCAACCGAGCAGCTTAAAGGAGCACATGCATCAGTTGTTATGGAGGAAAATAGCCTAAATATGCAGTTTGTTTTTGGATTGGTGTGGGATTGTGTTAATCCTGTCAGTGTTGACTCTTCTACTGTTCAGTGTAGCAGAATGGAAAGATTTAATTTTGGAGGTTTGGAGGGCTCATTGTGTGTGTTGCCTCAGCCCTGATTGGCTGTCTATAACCCACATTTGTCAGTCCAGAGGGACACATCAGTCGCTCCCGTCAGCTATAAAACAGAGTCATGCGTGCGAAATCATACCACAGACATGTAAACACACCAAGATAGGAAATTTGAGACAGCAGACATTTTTGAGGATTCTTTGATTGTATTGTTGATGACTATGGCGGATTGGAATTGGTTATAGCTTTCCAATTTTCTATTCAATATTAGCTGCTGTTTTAGAGGCACGGGGGACTAATGGGGATTGCAATTTTGAAAAGACTTTCAGACTCTCAGCTGATTTGTGAAAAGATTAAATAAAGCAGATTTTATTTCATTTTTTACACTCGCTCTATTCTTTCAGTCTCTGCTGGGGCTAGTTATGGTTGCTCATGAGTCATGACTGACACTATCAAGGCCCATCAAATGATAGTTTTCTTCTCTATTTTGGGGAAATAGTTATTTACATGACACCAATGTTTCAACGTTTACATCAACTATCACTAGACACTAACACTCCTCCTGAAAAGTATTTCCAAAACAGCATCTATTATTTTAACCTTGGCTGCCTTTGTGCTTGTGCTTGTGTGAGGGCTATCAAGCGTTTTTCCGACCACACAGACAATGGAGTGACAGATTTCATCTTTGGAAACATCAGCAAAGCAGCAGATAAGATTTATGTATCCATGGTGAGGAGCCCAGACATAGACCCCGAGGCCCCCCCCTCGCTAATGTTGACTGAGCAACTGCAGCTGCATCAGCAGGTCAAACAAATCAATGAAAAGATGAAAGCCCCACTCAGCAATATCCTAAACCTTTCATGTATTTTTTTTTTTTTTTTAATAATCTGCTCTCTCACTCAACCGCCCTTTTGTTTACGGCCACACTTACTCTCTCAGGCCAAATATTTCAAACAAGCCGAAAGCTGAGTTGCAAAGTAAATTGCTGCTTGGTAGATTTGCACCCAGCCGTGGCCTGACGTTCAGACGGCACTGCAGCCTGATTCAAATTCAACAGATTGTACTTCTGGAATATCAAAGATGTCTGAGTAGTGCTTCATTGAATAAGCAAGAAAATTGCAACACTCTATACATTTCCCGTCACTCTATTCATCCTCCACCTGTTTCTTTCCTTTTGTTCTCAAAAGCTCAACAGGGCTTCTGTGAATCTGGCTGGACTCAACCCGTACTTTGTCTGAGTCACAATTCTCTTTGTCCAGCTCTGCTTCAGCACAGCCTGTGTCCCTTTTGATATGTCGCAATTGGCGCCATCTTTTGCCAGGTCCTCGGGTTCCCGAGCGATACATGGCGGGAGCTTTTGTACAGAAAGTACAAGACAAACCTTAAAGTCACTTGAGGTGAACTTACTTATAGCGAATGCTGTTCATTTGTCTTGTGCAGGCAAGGTTGTTGTGGGGTAAGTGTGATAGGCAGAGGATGTTTTTTAGTGTCATCCGTCTCATTTGTGCTCCTCTCAATCACGGTCCCCACAAAAACACACACACACACAGATTTAATTAAATGTTCACTGCAGATGATGTGTACAGTAGTTTGTTCTCCTTTATCCCTCATTGATGGGCATCACCCATTAGTGAGGGATAAATGATGTCTAGGGTGTCACTATTTCAGTTCTTAATTGAACATCTATCTATTTCTGAAATCAAAAACAGGAACAGTTTTGTTGCTGTTTATGTTCTGTTTATGATTTACACCAACAGTCTTTTTTACAGGTAGTTATTCAAGGTTAACAAAGTATTTTAATTATTTTTTTAGCTTTATTGAGGTTTTTGAATTAAGCTTAGAATGTCCATCGTCATATTTTATGAAGTCATCAACCCCAACCCCTCCTTTTTTTTTACCTCAAAGAAATCCTCAATTTGAATAAATTGAGTGGTCTTTTTTGTCAACTTACTTTGATGAATATAACTTGTCTGTTGACTGCTGGACTGCTCTTTAATACAAGTGTGTGCATCTCTTTGTATGCGGATAGCAGGAGAGCAGACAGTTTATTGACAGTAATGAAAATAGACATGTAAAAAAAAGATGTTGATTTAATGCAAATGTCAATGTTACGAATGCAGCTTCAAATCATTTGATACAGCCCTATTAAGTCTTAGCCTTGGAGATGTTGCCACAGTGTCTGAATGGTGTTTGTTGACAGGAAGAGCAGGCTGGTTTGTGTTTGTTTTTGAATATGGCATATAAAGCGTGGGTGGTGTTCTGACTATAAATAGGCAGTGAATTTGCAGGGTGCTGTATTGTTGCTGCCTATCAGACAGTAAATCGACCCATTTCAGACTGGAAGCAGCGTTGACTGTGCTGACACTTTGATATTTATGGCCACCCCGCGGTTTGCAGCCCCCACAGTCAAAACAGAAACAAGTTCAGCTGAGGCCGGGGAGCACAATAGAGAGGCACTTTGCTCTGGGAACTGCTGCAACACTAAATATAGCACCGAGAGCCCCGTCGCCACAGCCAGGCTGATTTGTCCAAGCGGAGAGGATTATCAAGCCAGACCATGGCAATGCCCAGCTGAGCCCCGACTCACTCTGAGCAAGGGGCAGGCGAGAGGGCTGGTCTGCGCTCGGGAACCTCTCCTTAATTCATCATCCTCAGACTTATAACAGCAAGTGTTTCTGCTAAATCACAGCGCTGCACTCCATTCCGGCTCCTGCGGCAATAAATGCTTTCGCCTCTTCTCCACAGCCCTCAGAAACCCTTTACCCAGCTCATACTGTACTCATACTCATGAGGCGTCTTCCTCACCTCACTAGCTTTCTCTGTGTTTCCTCAGACACAGCATCCTCTCAGAGAACAGCCTGACAGAAGAGGCATCCCAAGATGAACAGCAGCCCAGACACAGCACCGTGTTCCCAGGCCCAGTGGAGAGAAAAAGGGGGGCTGTTATCTCCGTGCCTGGCAGCATGCTGAGAAACATCCGACAGTACCGGGAAGACTACGAGGCCTACCTGCGTGTTGTGGCTCATGAGGCTGTCGGCAGCTTCAACCCCTGGGCCATCGCAGACAGGTGAATACTAACAGTGACGGTTTCCTGACATCATAATTTCCCTCTGGGTGACAGAATCTGTGGGTAAACTTTGCTAATAATGAGTTTAGAAATCTTTTTGTGTCTTTGAAGCTTTACAGTAATATTTCTACAGCATATTAGCCATATCACAGGCTCACTTAGAGCTACATAGAGACAGGATTTGTCCTTCCTGCTCCCTGTTTTGTCTCTGGACGTGTTGTTTGACAGACACACAATGTGCTGTCTGAAGTGTTGCTCTGAGAGGATCTTGCAGTTTATGGTTTGCATATTGTGTCTCTGGTGTTCACCGTTGTTCTCTCCCACTCACAAATTTGCATACTTAACAGAATTCTTAAGTCGCTGCAATGCAGAGTGCAGAAGACTCCCTCTCATCTTTGTGAACATGCTGAGCCCATGTGTCTGATGTATCAGTTCTAAACCTCCAAGAGTTCCATTTTTAAGTCGGCCTGTTTTTCTCCCTGCGTCACAGATATGTGTGGGATTGCAAACAGCTCAATAAGTTGTCTTTTGCTTGAACTCAGAGACGAAAAACTGCCCAGTCCCACCCGTGGGATCTGACTTCTTGCTCCTCTGGCTCATTATAAGTCCCACATCAATGAACCAAAGTTTTCAAGAGATGTGTCTGTACTTTTTTGAATTTGGAGAAAAATAAGGATATTGTGTGAGAAAAAGGCACCCAATTACATCTGTGTATTGGAGAGAACACATACATATAGACATCTACACCGCCTGCTATTCTGACACAGTGCAGAAACCTGTCTGTGTGATGAGATGGTAATGAGCCGCCTCATGGAGCCAAACCCCTATGGAGGATCTCATTCATTCTGTCTGCTAACAGATTGATTGCAAAATAGCAAAACTTTCACACAGCCAAAACACAAAAAATACACATACTTCAAGCCAGCCTAAGGCTTTGTTTGTACTTCTTTAGTACTGATGGGCAGAAGTATATGGAAATGAGAAGGATTATAATTCAGTTGATGGTGACCTACATAGAGCCCTTTTTGTCTTTTTTAAGTGGGGGGGTCATGGGTCTTTAACCCTCTGAATCCCAACCTGTTTCAGGGTGTTTTTTGCTCTTTTATACATTTTACTCTCTGTTGCCGTGTATTTCACTGCAATATATAAGTCCTGCAGCTCTATAAGAGCATAGAACTTTATGATATGACCAGTCCATTTACCATGCTCAATAATTTCACTTAATTATGTCTCAAAAGCTGCTACAGCAGTTTTTTTTCATTCGTTACACAGATTTGGTGCTTAATTGTACAGTTTTTGACCACATTAAGTCAACAAGAACACCATAGAAAAAATCGATGCTGTGGTATCAAAAGCTTTTGGAATTTTTGGAGATTTCTGCGAGAGCTGCATTTTTTTCTTAGTGGATGGTGAGCATGTCTGTTCTGAAAACTGCTGAGAAACTCCCTTATTGTCAATATACTAGGAAAGCCACACATCCTCTGAATGCCCTAGGTCTGTAGTCTATGGTTGTAAAGTTTCATGAGATTGCGATTACCCTAGAGGTCACAACAGAAAGTTTATACAGTCGCATCAAGTTTAAAAAGATACTCTCACTACAGTGTAATGGTTGCAGTGGGGACCAACATCATCACACAAGAATACAGCCGAACTATATGAATCCATAAGAGTTTTTCCAGTCATTCCCAATTGATACAATTGATTCCAAGACTGTTTAGGGACACCAGTATGAAATATAATTACAAAACAATATTTTTTTAGAATAGGCAAAAATAACTTTATATTGCATGCCCTAAACTGTTTTAGATTACTTTAAAGTGGGCATGCCTGGAAGAGACCCCTTTGAAAATGGTCATGCTAGTTTCCACTTGGATGGATGGACCGATGGATGACTTATGTCTTATGTTTCATATCTTGAGACTGAGCCTGCTCCAGCCTCTGAAAGACAATAATGTTGCCAGTGATCCAGTGGGTCACAAAGGGTTAACATCAAGCTTGTGCTGTGGAGTTCATTGTGCATATTAACTCAGAGCTTTTTTTGTGTGGTGGGATTTCATCATGTCCGAAGCGTTAAACATGAAGAGTCAATAATTAGAGCTAGCATATTCCTGTTATTAATATTTCCTAATGGCTGTTCCCTATCCTTTCTTTCCTCCTCTGTTTCACCCTGCATCCAGTGTTGAGAACAAAGTATTCTTGTATTGACTCTTCAGATGTACAGATAGTTCAATAAAACATGGTTACTCTGATTGTTTGGTTGCACACATCTAATGATTTGACGTTTTTGGGGCTTTATAACAGAGATCCAAGAGCGTACACCACTTGCTCTTCTCCCCTGTGTTCCTGCTTCTGTCTCTGTATGTGTCTTGACCCAGATAATGATCAAAAAGCTGAAATTTAGCTTGGTGCTGCACCAGTCTTTTGAGTTATTTTCCTTCATTTCATGCCTTTCAAGGCAAGGGTTTTTTCATGTCCATGATGGTGAGTAGACACACTGGTTTGGAAAAACCTGCTTTGATCACACCTCCTGCATTTTGGAAGATAATGACTACGGCTGATGATTTTTATATTCTTCGAAATCTTCGCTGCTTTTTTTGAGTGAGTGTGTATATCGTATGGTGTCTCTTGATCTTTTATCTCAGCAACTTTTCAAAGATCTAGTCTCAAATCTATTGGCAAGAACAATAAAGAACTAGAATGGCACTCAGAAAGGCCAAGGCCAATTGCGCATTCACATGTTCCTCAGTTGGTCTCATTTCCCAAGTTGGTGTTGTGTTCATGGACTTTAAGTCATATTGTGGAAAACACATGGACGCTACAGAGAAGATGTGTTGTATTTTATTGCTCAGAGCGTTGAAACAACACTTGGCAGCTGTTTAAAGTATTGGTGAGGCAACAAAGGAAACAGATCAGAAGTACCATGAAACATGATCGAGAGCTAATTTTTGCAGCACAAATGCCCTGAATTATAATGTTAATGACAGTGAAACATAATTCATGTATTCACACTTTGATTGGGATCCGCTCAAAAATGTAATGGCTTATTGAATGGGTATACCAATCATATTATCTACATTATTTGTCATACATGATCATTTTGAACGTGATTGACTTTTCTATCAAATTAAAATCTAAAGTATTGTAAGGAAGAGACTGACTTTTAGGAGTTGTCTTTTTGCAACTTTTGTTTTAAGGAAAATGTTTTGCTTTATCTTGTGTCTTTGTGTCTTCTTGTCCTACAGTCTGGCAGAGGAGTTGCTGTCGGAGGCTCTGGCTGACGTGGCAGCAGAGTTTCAGGATGTTGTGGAGGAGTACGCCGAGGCCGTCTTTACCTCAGAGTTTCTTCAGCCGGTCCAGTCACCTCCTGCTTCATCTGCAGCTTTGGTCAGCTAATGGATGTTACAGCATCATGGATGTAGCTTATGTCTCTTAAATGACTATGAATAATATGTATTTATTTTTGTGCAAAATCTGCATAAAACCAGCACAAAGGATGTAATTATCAAATATCTAGGGGTGATTTTTGTCAACCAAGAACAATGATTATTCGTCATTTTTCTCTAGTTTTACAGGCAGATGTTTTATTGTGGAATGAAATTCTTTCTTGTTCTTATGTATATTGGTAATTTACAAAGATCTTTATTTAATTTGGTTTTGTTGATATTTTTTAATGAAGCTGCAGTAGATGAGATTGTTGCATTGCATAGGGAGCATTAACCGCATTGTCTTTATGGTCCATCTAGATCTGTGAATGAATTCCACTGGGAAAGTTAGTTTAGTTTAGATAAGCTTGGAGAGACCATTACGACATTACAGAGGATTATAAGATTACCGCCCTCCCGTTGCACTTGGTTTAAATCTCCCTGAGGATTACTCACACTTTCTATTTTCACGTTGGAATATGGAAATAAATTAATTGCATACAGTCAACACCAAAATGATGTAGGAAGCCAAGGGCATCATGTGTTTAATCTATGTAGCTTTGCTTTAATGTCTAAATAAAGGGTCTAGACAAGCAGATGTTATCCCAGTAAGTTATGGCCACTATGAGGAGAATAATGTGTGTGGATAAAGAGTCTGTTCTCTTTAGTTTTAAATTGCTTTAGCACTATTTTATAATGATTTTTAAAGTGCTTCCCTTTATTCTACTTTTTTCCCCACAGCGCAAAATAAAAAATGACCATTGGTTTTTTTAAACTGTTCCTCCTGACCAACTGCTTCCTGCATAATAACGGTGAAAAGTTTCAATTCTTAATGCAAAATAAACAGGACGGGTTTGGCAGACCAAGAAAATGTCTGAGTCCCTTGAGAGCAACATGAAAGCCATGCAGACAGAACAGAGGGGACACATCCAGATGTTGCGTTGGCCTGTGGGGACCAGCCTTTGACAGGGGACATACAGTGACTGAATGAATTAGTTCACATTGAATCAGCTGCCTCTATTTTCTCTCAGGCTGGCTTCTGCGTGGGCGTCTGAATACGTGCAGGCCCAAGCTCCGTTTCTTCATTTCAATTCAGGGCAAATAGAAATCAGTCAGCTCAAAGTGAGGGGAGTGTTGCTGTCTTCACACTGACGTACAGAACTGCGGTTGTTCTGACGTTAGCGATTGGAGACAATCAACATGAAAAGCTTCTGTTCATTTTCAGCTAGCTTCTAGTTATTTCTCATTGCTATGGTTCAGAAAATTCAAACATGACTGCCGAGGGACTTTGAAAAGATAATATATTTTAATTTCTGCCGCCTCAACAGGCACCACTTACCATTTGACTGTGAGAAAACCGGAGAATGAGCTTCCTACTTTAAAATATGTATTTCTGTATGTACCTTGAACATCTGTCACATAAGCACCAGCATTCACAAACAGATGCTACTGTGAATTGACTAGAATGAGCACTGGTTTGCACATTATTATAATTTCCAGTGGTCAGAGAGGTTTGACCTTGCCACCAGTCAGCACTGACTCATCGTCAGAGCTAATTTCAGAATAAGTGAGGACTCGGGTAGTGCAATATATTCATAATGCATTCGAGAGGGGGCTTTTTGTACAGGTGCTTCAAGGCTGCTTTGTGATATCTGGGCTGCTTATGTAACATCTTCAGCTTTTGCCCTGAACTTAAACCAGATGGATATTAAATCGTATTGCTTATTACTCATGTTTGCTCTTCTCCAAGGATATTCTGTTGGAGCTGAACTATGGAAGAGATCATTTCTACTGACATCACTGAGCGATATGTCATGCAAATACTGGCATTGTTTGCATTTTAAACCTTCAGAAAGTTCTTTTCAGTCAAATTATTTCTCAGGCTTCATTTGCTGTCTGAGATCTCATAAGATACCTCTGACTGCTAGGCAGCTCGAGACTTTTTGCATCATTAAATCAGTCACAGCTTTGCTTTTTGGGGATAATAAACAGTCTCCGAACCAGCAGATAGTTATGAAACAAGTAACAAAGCAGAATCCCTGCAAGTAAATTCACACTGATGGATTGTGAGACTGGAGACAATCTGATGTGAGTCTGAAGTACAGTGGATGGAGATATATAGAAAAACCTTTTTTTTTATTACAGTGTTAGATACAATAGAAAATAGACTCTGGCACAGTTCAGCAGGATGAGCAGCTTGACCTTTTCCATCACTGGTACATTACTCATTCACTTATTTAACTCCACTCTTCAACAATCATTGCAGGGAACAGTATGAGCCACTTACAGTTTACTCAACAAGCCTCAGTTGTTTATGTAATGGTTAGTGATTGAAGCATCATGAGAAGAAATGCACTTCTTGCTAATCAAATGTAAAAGAAATTGAGATGAAAAATGTTCTCTGATTTTATGTTTGATCAAAAAATGGAAGAAGTACTTGTATCCTTCAGTAGAAATAAAGTCGATTTTAATTAAAAGACACACACTTACACAAGCGTTCAAAAGTTTGGGGGTCACCCAGAAAATGTCTGTGTTGTTTTTCATGAAAACAAACTGTTTTAATCATGAAATGAGTTACAAAATGAATCGGAAAATATAGTAAAGACATTGACAAGCGTAGAAATAACATTTTAACCTGTACAAATCTCCAACTTTACATCTAGATACTCAACCAGCCTGAGGAAAAGAACAAAAATATGAATACCAAAAGTAAACTTACTTATTATGCAGAACAGCACATCTTTATTTATTTGCATATACTCTATGTATTGCTTAACATACTGCCGGTTAATCTGAATCTGCTATCTAACTAAAGCTGTCAAATAAAGTGGATCGATATGTAAAGTAGCAGAAAATACAGTTACTTTCCATCACTGAATAGAAATGCTAATATCATGTACAAGTTCCTCAAAAATATCCTCGAGCAAATGTACTTTTCACTGTTCTATTTGAAGATATTAACAAACATTTAAAATGTAATTATAAAGCTTTATGTTGAAGAATTTAAAGGATTATTTGTCACAGGTATTATGTGCAGTGAAATGCAATATGATCTGCTGAAGTCATGTTAAATAGTTGTGTGTGTGTGTGTGTGTGTGTGTATATATATATATATATATATATACACACACACACACACACACACACAATTTCTTAAATGTATTCTTAAACAGTAGAAGTAGGAATATGTAATGTGTTCCTGAGCAGTTCACTCACACTCACAGTTCAGTCCCTGAATGTGAAGTTACTATCTCACCTTGTGTAAGAGTCACAGTTAAACAGCGGCTGAAGAATATTTTGAAATAAATCATCATATTTTTAAAGTGCTGAGAATCATAGAGCTTCTTTCTTTTGATGACTAAACTAAGTTGTTGATCGTACTTTTTCTTGCACAAAGTCGCTGAACTGTTTTTTCAGACAGGAGAGAACAACAAATCTGCACCTGAGGAGCTAAGTTTAGGCTTGCTGACTGCCAAGTATTGTGTTTTTGTGGCTCTTTAATGGCTCCCAAAAAGCCTTATGTTGCTGAAACAGGTCTTGCCTTTATTTTCCAAAAGCAAAAGTCCCACAGCGCTTATCTATCACTACGGGCATCTTTCTGTGTGCCTGTACTTTTTGTCCAGTCTGCCTGGATGTTTGCACTCCATATATCATCAGGGTTGGTGGTGTAAATTTGGAAATTTGAGTTATGCCCTCAATGCCATGGAGAGAATCCCTCTCACAAAAGAAATTTACTTAATTTAATTAGACTTTAGTTTTTTCACTTGGATCCAGTCAGTGCAGCCATTTGGTGTAATCAGTGCTATCTGTCTTGCTGGTTTCCTGGCCCTGAGGCTTTTTCCTATTAGCTCAGTGTTCTGGGCCAGAGTTGTATTGTCATTGGCTTTCATGATAAATACAAATTGGCTGCATGTATGCCTAGTAGAGTTTGGTAATGTAGCGTGTCCGGCTCTCAGATTCCAGGGCGATGCTGCAGCCACAGGCATCCTCCCCTATCAATATTCATTTGTGTGGACGCGGCTGCCAAATGACAACATGACCAGACCATCCTTCTGGGACTGTGTGACCTCATATGTGGTCATATACTGGGAGACGAAGAAGTAACAGGTGCTGCTTCATGACCGTGTCACCCACTATAATGTGTCCTCGTGAGAAAACCTATTTTGCAGCAATTTAGGTCAAGTATTTGCAGGTCAAGATAAGCTTAAAAATGAATTAGAGGCAGCCATTAGGTAAAGCATCTGTCAGATTAGACCAGATCCACAACTGGATTTAAAGGATTTAAAGCTGAGGGAAAATGATTCATATGCTTTATTTCTTTTTTATCCCTAGAGAGCAGAAGAGAAATCAGACTTCATGTCTGAGGTGGGTTGTGGTTTTTTAAGGCATACTTCTTGATTTTCTCTCCTGTCTGGGTGGCTGCCCCGACATGACCGAGGTGGCACCTGCTGCTCCAGTGATGGATGGCTGACGGGTGCGTTGGCTTTCACCCCTTCATCCTTTGTGTGCAGTGATTTAGTGTCCATTCTCTTCATCCTCATACCTCACACTTCTTTCTTTTTTTTAAAAGTAGATATGCAACAACCACACCCCACAGAGGAAAAAATACACAATACAGGCTCTTTGTGTGACACTCAAAATGACTTTTACCTACTTTATCTTTAAAATTCTGAGCAATTCTTCAGTGCAGATTTATACTTCTGCTGTGCTGTTGTGCCTCTGCTCATCATACCTCATCTTTTCATCCTCTTTTATATAGTAGATATATAACAACCACAGCCCACAGAGGGAAAAACACACAATGCAGGCTTTTGTGTGACACTCAAAATTACTTTTTTCTACTTAATATTTAGTATTGTGTGCAATATTCCTACACATGATTATGATTCTACTGTGATAGTGTCCTTCATAGTCATCGTTTTAATAGTAAATATGCAACAACCACCTTATATGACACTCACAGTTACTTTAACCCATTTTATATTTAATAATCTGTGTAATTCCAGATTTGTGATTGTTATGCAGTCTTTCTGCTCATCGTCTTCTTTTATATAGCAACAGCCACACCCCACAAAGGGAAATATAACACCGGCTGCTTGACATAAGGATTACTTTTACCTACTTTATTTTTAATATCCTGGTTACTACCTGTAATATTTCGGTGCAGGCTTATGATTCAGCTGTGGGATTGATTAGGCCTAATCTATTTAGGCTTCATTAAATGAGTCATGCCAATTACAATACAGAGGTTTCGCGTATGCTCTGCTGTGTTTTTTGATGCAGGAAGTCACTGTAGCAGCTATTTTTCTTTCTTAATTTCTTCTTGAGAAGAAATTTGCAAAGTCAGACACGGTGACGGGAAAGAGGACGGACGCCCTTCAGCAGCTGCAGCCGCGGACGTGCGCGCACCGCTGGAGGCAGTCGAGCTGCAGACCGGCTCTTGTTTGGAGGAACTCTGGCTGATGTTTAGCGGGAGAGAGGGGAGAGGGGAGAGGGCTGGGTGGGCATGGCATGTGAGCCAAGTCTGCACAGATACAACAAATACCCAAAGTATGTCTGCGGCATGGGCGGGCCGCTGCTCTGAGGGACTTGACACAGGTGAATGAGAGCACAACTGCAGATTTTTATTCTCTCTCTCTCTCTCTCCCTCTCTCTCTTTCTGTTTCTCTCTCTCTCTCTCTCTTTCTCTCTCTCTCTTTCTGTTTCTCTCTCTCTCTCTCTCTCTCTCCCTCTCTCTCTCTCTCTCTTTCTCTCTCTCTCTTTCTGTTTCTCTCTCTCTCTCTCTCTTTCTCTCTCTCTCTTTCTGTTTCTCTCTCTCTCTCTCTCTCTCTCTCTCTCTCTCTCTCTCTCTCTCTCCACAGTGAGAGGAGCCCGACACAGCAGCTGTAGCTCCTCGTGCCTGCTTCACCCTCTTCAGTCTGGCAGGCGTCAAGGTGCAGCAGCAGGCGGGAGAGGGACGGAGGAAGAGCCGCTGTTTGAGGAACTATCCGACGAAACGTCGCCGCGCAGAATAACGTGACGGCTTTACTGAGTGACCGCAAAGAGGACACTATGTCAAAGGAGACGCGAGGTAAAGGTAAGGGGACCCTACGTGAATAGTCTCGTGCTAACAGGTAGACACCCGCGTCTCGTGCGGCTGGATGTTTGCGCGCACAGCTGCATGGATGGAGGTTAACTGTAGGAATGTAGGAATGACTGTCTTTAATGGAGCTCTGCATGTCCAACAGTCCGGTCCGGTGGACTGTCCAACCTGGTCTGTCCTTTTATCTGTCTGTCCGTCTGTCTGTTACGGCGAGTGTTAGTGTTACGGCGAAATGTGTGACCCGTCTGATTCCGTGACGCTGCAGGGTCAAATAGCAAAAACCCACCACTAAAAAAAAAAGGCAAAATGTTTAGAGGTGAGCTGACCTGCAGACAGACCTGTGGTCACCTGTTTCTACTAATACAGTTATCAGTACTGTATGTTTGACTGGCTTAACATCATATGGTGATGATGCTATTTTTGGTAACAGCAGAATATGAGCATAATAGTAAGAATTGTTCACTGATAGGACACAAAATCACAAACAGCGCACACTGTACTACTCTACTCCTCATTTCACAAATAATCAGAAAATTACCAGCCAAGACAAGGTTAAACCATGAGAAGCGGAAAAAGAAAAATAATACTAGAGAGGAGCTCAGGGCATTGCTAATAATAGCAGGCAGTTTTTATGCAGCTCATTTGATTGTTAAATTAGATATGTGGTATGTGGGGCAGTGTTGACAGCACAACATCAGCCAGGCCTCTGAGGTCGTGACATTTTTGTAGCATAAAAGGTTTATTGTTGCTCATTCAGAAGATTCTTTTGCCTCTCAAAAATGGCACCTGTTTGCATTATGGTATTTTAGATAGCCCAATTTGATGAAAACATGTAGTGCCATTGGACATTGTTCTCCTTCTCTGCAACTGCATACTTTTATGGCAATTTTCAGAGTATGAAAGCCCAGTTTATTTATTTTTTGTTTGTTTAGACTGATATACTTCTAGTTCTTGGTTCAAATGTCAAGTTAATGTAAAAACCTGATGATCATGGGGGCAGCAGGGTGGCATTGTGACTAGTAAGGCTTTTCTTCAGCTAAAGGTCCTAGGTTTATTTCCCTGTGTCATCATCATGCATCTCTGCCCTACTGAGGAGCCTTTGAGCAATTCATTGAATCCATTCAAGCGTCAGGCTTGCTGTTCTGTATGTGGCGTTTGTGCGCTGACCTTTTCTACAAGGCCAGAGTGGAAAGAGAATTTCCCTGCAGCAATCAATAAAAAATCACATAATTAGGATTCTCAGTAGTGACAATCAGTGTCACAATAGAGAGTGGATTTTATCCAGTGTGGTTTTGGCTTTAAAGTATCAGCCTCAGATTTAAACTAACGCCCCTACTAAATGTGACATACAAAGTGGAATGTCTCTAAAATAATGGGAATACAATATTTCCCTTTCAACAAGAGGCTGATCCAGACAAAGTGCTAGTCTGAGATCAGGAGATGCATTAACCCATAAAATCTCCACTTTCTCAAATGTTGACCTAATGCATTTTCTGTAACGTCTACTTTCCAGACTTCATTGCAGCTATTGCATTCTGCTTTCAATGAGTGAATTATTCGACCTTAGACACCATATTTTTTTAATGGCTGCACCATTAAAACAGTGGAAATATTCTGGGTTTCTGCATCACTTTACACATTTTTGGGGAGATCTACTGCATATGTGGAAAAAAAGTTGCGTAAAGCCTTTTGTGACTCCAGAGAGAGCTGTCTCAAATCTAATCAACTGCCTCGAGTGAAGATCCTTAAGTCACCACTGGTCCGAGCTGAGGACTGCTATTTGGAAAATGAAAAATTAGGTTAGAAGGAGTTAGAAGATAGAAAGATGTGAGTTTACCATCCTCATCTCTGCTTGAGATTAGCAGCTCCATTCTGCATTGGCTGCTATTAGCATAACACATGCACATTTCTGATGCATTGTAATTATATTGTGCCTTATGTAGAGAGAAGAAATGCATGGAATGATTAAGAGATTAATATATGTGATTAACAGATTAATATCTGTGATTCTGTTGTATCAGTTTATTCTGATCCTTTTTTGAAATAATTTTGATGCCAACAGTGATATATGAATATCAGCAAAACTAAGAAGATGATTTTGCAATAAGCAAGGAAGGAACTATGTCTTCCTTAATATTACCAGTTTTTCAGTGGACAGGCTGGGCTGCTTCAAGTACCTTGGTGTCCACATCACTGCAGCCCTGTCCTGGATTCTGGGTACAATAGGCAAGCTTTACAGCTGATGCCACAAAAGCAAGGCTAGGAGAATCGTTAAAGATCCCAAGCACGCTGATAATGGTCTTTTCTCCCTGTTGAGGTTGAGAAAAAAGTACTGGGTACACCAGGCCAGCACTGAGAGGCTCAGGAAAAACTCTGACCCTGTTGCACCAGCCCACTAGGATCCTAAATGTGGAGAAGTGCTGCCTTCAAAGGAGTTGTGTTTGCCGTGTTCACAAGCAGTGTTTGGTAACATTACTCACAGCATTACAGCGTTACATACATACTCAGAAAAGTAACACAATACTTTACAGTTTAATTTTACTCGTTAGAGTACTTTTGCATTACCAAAAATATAAACCCTCATTTAGCATTTTGATTATATTATCCAGAAGGTGCTTGTTGTGTCTACTTTTGAATGTATTGACTACCTCGTCTCGTTTACTGTAACTCTGCTGGCTAATTAAAGGGCAACAGATGCAATATCTGCATTACAGCTCGACTATATTTGATAACAAGTAAACATATGATTCAAGAGGGTACCGGGGCTAATGTATATAACTTAATGAGTTAATATAGCATGCAATTGCCTTTATAATTCAACTGCAGTGTAAAAAAGTTGAATTATTTGATAATAGAAATCAAGGGTACCTGACAGCACCTGTGCAGCCTTTGACTGCTCATGATCCGACAGTGAATTGTGCAGAGGCCTATTAGATGCAGCTGCTTCTATGAAAATTGATTACTTATTTGAAAATGTAACTTAAATTAAAAATCTAACGAGTTAGGAAACCCGTTATAACAGAATGGTAATCTGAGGACTACAATTTTTATGAGATGAGTCACTTGCAGTGTAATATTTACAAGCTTACGAGTTCCACCTCAGTTGATTGATTGATTGATTGATTGATTGATTGATTGATTGATCAATCAGAGTCCATTTCTTTGTTTAAAATTTTTTTGCAATGTCATTATCATTTGAAAAAGAGTTATGGAAATTTGAACAAACAGTGTCAGCACAGTAGATTTAACATGAGGCATAAGCCTATAAAAGGATCTGCTCATGATCCAAATTTGAAAGAGAAATTTTACAAATATAAAATGCTGAAGATAATTTTCATTCAGTTTGTTCAGTTGTGCACCAGTTTTTAATCCATACAATTGTCAGGTGCAGGGTCACCAAGAGTTTATTCCACTTTAGAAACGAACAAAGTAGTCTTAATTTTAGAACACAAGTTAACAAGACAAATGAGTGCCTCTGAATGCATAGATGGAAAAACATTTATTTTTCTCAACAGCTGCAACTGGATGTCTTCTCCAGTTAATCTTAATTATATTGCATTGAGCTGCACCGTAAAAATTCACACGCTAATGGAAACTCCACTGTGAGGTCTTAAATTATTTCATCATGCTCTATAAAATCATGTGAACCCTGCAATGCTCCAGCAGGCTGGTGGCAGATTGAAAGCAATGTGCAGTATGTGTGCATTTTCTGGTTAGAACTTTCATATCTCAAGCATACAGTGCATCTGTTTTCATTAAATATCTCTTGACCTCAGTTCACAGTGTTACATCTGAAGTAGAGCGGCTCATTCTGAAACATTGCTCGTCAAAGTCCTGTCAACACGGACAGGGCAGACTTTCAATTATGTATGCAGATCTTGTCTTTGTCATTTTCAATTATAAAAGAGCTGCAAGGGATTCTACACTTAATTCTACTTTAACTTTTCTTTCTTGACTCACTTGAGAAGTAAATCTGCATTATTATCTAGGATTAGGACCGTGAAATAAAAGGAAATGATAATATAGGGGTGCTGTAAGTATTATTTCATCATTAAAGTACTGCAACTGCCGTTTATGGGCTATCCTTACAGTTTGCAGTGCTGTTTCTCAGCTTCTGCAGAGGCGATGGCTTTGTGCCCAGATTCTCTGACTGCCTATTAAAACAGAAGAGAGCCCCAGTTTTAATCATCCAAATATTGAAAGATAATTTAAGCAGAGTAATAAGGATTTAGGAATTATGAATGCTGTGCTGAGGAAAGCTTCAGTCCTGAAAATAAAGCAGGTGTGACTCAAACTTCACCATTTTTTTTTAGGAATTCTAATAGAGTTGCTCTAGGGAGGAAAATATGAATCATTTGGTGTGTGCACCACTTTGATCCACACTGAAGTATCTCAACAACTATTGGATGGATTGCTGTGAAATTATACACAGAAATTAATTTTCCCCAGATGATTAATAATTGTCTTGATCCATTGAATTTAGTGCGACCACTAGGTCAACATTTTAATTTATACTGTGAAATTTCTTGATGGATTGGTTTTAGTACAGACAGTCAACATTTGTCTGCTTCTTTTTTTTAAATGGAAAATTACAAGCGGGTGGAGCATTAATGCCAACGTTCGATCCCAATTGTCTGTCAACATATCCGGCTTGTTCACATGGTTGAACAGAGATTAATGTGATTTTACTTGCACTTGCTTGCAATGTTCATCTGAGCAACTGCAACCGCCGCAGCTTCCTTGGCCACCATTTTCACAAGTTTTGGTGGCCCGTTGACCAGATAGGCTCGGGGTCCTTCGTCTGCTTTTGATTGATTACGTCACACAAAACTCTATCTACAGCAATGCCACTCGGACAAATGAACTTGCATTCGACTTATAGATAGATAGATAGATAGATAGATAGATAGATAGATAGATAGATAGATAGATAGATAGATAGATAGATAGATAGATAGATAGATAGATACATGTGTATATATACTTTTAAGCTATTTTTCACTTATCTGTGTGTGTATTTGTGTATATATACACACATATCCAACAGAAATACAATTCTTCTCATGTTTTTACTACATTTTCTGCGTAACATAAATGCCACTACCTTTCTGTTCTCTGATTTGGGGCTAGTGATGGTAAAGGTGTGGTAAATACTATTTTGTAGAAAATACTTAACTTCCTCATAAAAGCTCTCCATAGCTGCTGCCAATCACAGAAACGTCACAAAAAATCTCTCCGACATACAGCATTCATCTCGTTGCTATGACTATATAATGTAATGTAATGTAATGTAATGACTACAGCAGTTTTCTATGACTACAGCCAATCACAACTGTCCGATGTACAGCCAATCACAATGTACTACCATTCAAGCCTGCGGCCAGTCATTATGACGTAATCAACAGACGAAGGACCCCGACCTACACCGTCACCCTCCCTTATGTAGCTAAGATCGTGACCATTGAAGGTGAGAAGTGTCCAGTGTTCCACACTCAATTTTTTGACAGTTATGAGTAGACCATCCAGCTACTCATAGAGCACAGCATTATGCTCTAACTGTCGGTGTGAAGACACTCACGCAATCAAAATAGCAAGTGTAAGTACAGAAGAAGGCAAATTCAGATACAGCGTTAGTTTTGTTTAATACACATTCAGAGAAACCAATTTACTATCAACCATTTTACAAAATGTTTTTTGTTTAATTTTACTCTCTGTGGGGAAATACAGATGCTCAGTCGCAGCTGTGCTTTGATTCTCATCATTTTCTCTGATCATTTTCACAACTGCGAACATGAGGAGAAAAATAGCATCTTTTAATGTGAGCCACAATTTAACCCACTGATATGGGAATACAACCCATCGACTCTTTAGTACCATGGCCGTTTCTCTCTCTCCTTGAGGCTAATTCCACGACATTTCATCCGCTGCAGCTTAAAGCCAGCCAGGTCTTGCGCTGCCAAATCTCTTTAAGAACTTTCGCTTTTCTAATCACCCTCAGCCATCGTCATCATCCTGTTTGTCCTCCCAAAGACTTTACGAACCACTCCGTTGCCCAGTGTGAGGTATTGCACCTTTGAGCATTTGTATTCCTCATATTTGATGAAATTGGATCAGTCTGAAGGGATGTTTTTTTCATTTGCTGTCCAAATAAAATAAATGGGCAGCCTACCTGCTGTTTTGCTGAGATTCAGCGTCAAGCTAAAAATAGAGCTGAATGATGCTGATGAACAGTCTCTCTCTTTTTCTCTCTGCTTCCTCCTCTCTCTCTCTCTCTCTCCCTCTCTCTCTCTCCCTCTCTCTCTCTCTCTTTCTCTCTCTCTCTCTCTCTCTCTCTCTCTCTCTCTAACCACTTGGCAGTATCTTAGTGTTGAATCTGTCATGTTTGTCATGCTGTTTCTTAATAGGGAATAGACTGCTGGCACATTTTCTGCAAAAACACTTTTATTTGAAGCTGTCAATGATTCTTCAAACCCAGTTCCTATCACTCAAAACACCATACACACTTTACTGTATCCTACTGCAACATCTTGATGCCGGTTGGGTTGTCGTCCTGGCAAGTGGTCCCCAGACAGCCTGCTCTACAAGCAGCGGCACAATGTTCTTTAAATTCTACAGAGGCGTGTGTTAATGCATACAGCCCATGACCTCTGTTATTTTATTTGATCATACAAAACAGTGCTAATTTAAATTTAATAGGTGTTTGTCATGGGAAGGCACACTGGGCCTGTGTCGGAGAGCAGTTACTCACAATGCAAACAGCAGCTGGCCTGCTGCTATTTGAGGTCGGAGACAACGCGGTGGCAGGGGACCGTCTCACCTGGAGCCGAGCACCAGCCTTCTTGTTCTTTGTCACGACCAAAGGTCTTGACGTCACACTGGTGTCTGCAGAGCGGAATGCACAAACAGCATCTTCTATCCGGCCTTTGGTGGATCACAGATTTATGTCTATAAAGACGCTCTCTGACTCTAAATAGGCTTTTTGAAGGCACACTCGCCCAACAAGATTAATCTTCTAGTTTGAAGTTAATGATTTAGGTTAAAACCATTTTGGGCTTCGGCTTATTTAATGGTTGATTGGACGGACCTGTCAGGAAGTTAATTTGTCAATAACTCAGTGGAATTTATGTAAAATTACTTTTTTAAAACATTGTACAGCTGAAATCATGAGTCAGTGAATCATTAAGTCAACTATCTTCTCAAATGAGAAGATTTGTATGTTTTTTATGTTTCTATGCTAGCTGGATGTTTTCAGGTTTTCTGTCCCATTTTCATGAATGTAATATCTCAGGAACATCGGCCCGTTTAAGGATGAACTGATTGGAATTTGGAGGTCAAAGATCAAGGCCACTATGACCTAACGTAACTTAACACATTTTTCTGAGTCTATAGGGTTCAGACAGTTTGTCTGACAACACAAGCAATTTTAAAACATCACTTTGACTTTTGGAACTTGTCAAGGGGCTTTTTTTTCAATATTTCAAAAACCAAACATTTTATAGACTGACCGGCAAAATTATCACCAGATTAATTAATAATGAAAATAATCATGAGTTGCAGCCTTAGTTCAAAGAAAAATGCTTATTAGCTTATTCAGGAAGAGGGCTGTTGGTGTTATACATTGTGGGACATTTTTTGACAGGCAGGTTCATAAAGGTAAAAAAGTGTGAAATTAGTTGTTACGGTTGAATGTCCCAATGATTTATACTTTAAGTTCACTCTCCATACTCTCATGTGATCATTTTGGCTCAGCAGGGAGACGTTTTATCATAATTTCACATGAGTTGGTGCAGACCAAAACAGAGCTAAAAGAGGGGTGAATATTGAAATTACATTTGCCATGTAGAGAATGTGTTGTGTGTTTGTGGGAAGTTTTAATTAATTGAGACTAATCAAATACTTAAATCATGTACGAAGTTTATAGTTGGGGTTATAGTTTGTGATCTCGATACCAGTAAGCTGTAATTAACTAATTGTGTCCTCGCTCACTGTGTATCCAATTTAAAATCATAAGAGCATGAAGTTAATAATGTAACCCCTTTACATCCTCATACTATATGATCATTATTGCATCGACAGCAGAGGAGAGTGTGAAGCCCTAGTAACAGTGATTATCACCCACTCGTAGCTTAGCAGTCCATTAACAGTCGATGCAAGCGCTGATCTGCGTAGCTGCAGTGCAGATAAATAGCATCCAGCAGGATAATGTCTGGAAGGTGAATCTGTGACCGATTCAACATTTTTAAGGCGAGATCAATCTCCCTGATGTCTCTCGTTGGCTGTACAGATTGATTTTAACTTTGTGCTGAAATGAGGTTTAATTAAATTAGAGAACAGGCTATTAATAGTTATTTCCAGCTCACAGAGGGGCAGGCAGACTTTAATGTTTACCTTCAGTGAGCCACAGGATGTTCACTGGCAGGACATAAAATTGCTGTCTTTTTCCTTCTCTGACAGTCTGACACCTAGTCAGGTGTGTGTCTGTGATTCTCATCTTTACTGTTGCATGTTAAAAACGAAAGGCAGAGGCAGTTCTCATTTCCTCACCTTTCTCCCTCTACAGAAGAAAAACCTTATTGGATCTCCTCTTGATGTGGAATAACACTGATGGTGATTCTTGTCCAACGTTCACTCAGAAGTGGTTTGCGTCATCATGCACTTCCTTAATGCATGACGGCAACCGCTGCCTCACTTATGACCTGGTAGCTCTTTTGGGTGCTGTTAGTTGCTTTGAGTTCCTTGGGTATGAATTGCTGCTAATTAGAAAATGAGGAGATTGGCACTTGCTTACAGACCATCTGGGTTGGAGAGGAGAGAGGGCAATGAGAGATAAAGCTTCAGCAAGAAGAAATTCCTTTTGGATGGAAGCAACTGATCAAAAGCAGATTCCTCCTATGGGGCCGTCCTCAACAGAGAGGTCTCGTTCATTATACTTTAAACCCCAAGGACTTCATGAGTACCTCCTTCAAGCTCACGGTGAAGCAATTTCGCATTCAAAATTGGAATACTTTCCTCTTGCATACATACATAATACAAGCATATTAATCTCATGGCGGGAGGACTGTTGTTTTTTGGCTGAAATAAATCTATTTGTCTGGATTTAGGCTCTTTGCAGCTTGCACTGATTTCTGGATTTTTTGCTTGTCAAGTCTGGTTTGTTCAAGGTGGTGAGAACTGTAGATCAGTCTGGTTTGGATATGCAATGATGAGAAAGCAACAACAATTAGCGCTTGATCCACTTCTGCCTTATGTCAGATTTTTTTTTTTACATGTAAAAAAAAAACTTCAGGAAAACATTTTGTCAGGTTTAATTTGAATTTGCTTTAAAGCATAACATATTTGCAGATTTTTAAAAAATGTTTTTTTTGCGCATTAAAAAAAATTGATAAAAATGTTAGAAATTCAAAAAAGGTGTGTTGTTTACTGCATGTTCTACTACACTATTCAAACCATTAATGTGCATTTTGCATCGTGAAACGTGCACAACCAACGCTCCAAACAGATGCCGGACACGTGAATCATGAGCACACAAACACGTAGTAAACAGCTAGTATATCTCTGGCCTTAGTGAAAAAATCATGATGTGCATGCAACATGTCTATGTCCAATAAACTTTCTACTGAACAGAGTTTCTTTTTTTAAATCGTCAGACAGTCGTCTTTAAGATGCAGCAAGTGGTTGACCACCCGATCCTTTATCATACACACAACTGTGCTTCAGAATTGTTCTTAAGTAGTTGTACTTGACTTCAACATTTCTGAACTAGAGGATTTATAATCATGTTGTTTCAGGAATTACCACTTTTAACTGTATTTATGCCACTTTGAGATACAAGTACAGTTATGAGTAAAATACTTTGCATATATCCTGTGAGATTTGTGGAAATGATGCCCTTCTGTGAAAGCCATCTGCAAGATGAATTCAGCTGCAATTACAGCCAGCTGCATGATGAACCCCCAGATGATCAGACCTAGTATAAGTGAAGCAGCGCCCCCTCGAGAAACCTTACAAATCAAATACATAGCTTCAGACACCTCTTAAAATACACATTCTCATTTACTTTGTCTTCTTTTTATGTGTATTGTTAATTTATCATTTATGTCTCTGCTTCTACTTTTTGCATAATATTCAACAATTTAGCAAATATTTGAGTTGAAGTTAGTATAAAAATGGGGTTTAGAAATATTTTAGGTTGTGTAGTCTGAGGTTGAATTCTATCTTTTTTGAATGAGTAGTTGACGCAAATATATGTAGGATAGAAAGAGGAATGAGATCAATTATAAATCTTTCAGGAGCTGCAGTCGAGCTATTTCATATTGTCTCCCAGAGTAACCAACCTGAATCCATAACTTCACACTTTCTCCAACAGCTGCCTACCAGCAGAAATATGTCCCTTTTTATATCACAGCTTAACGTGTCTGTATTGAATTTTCCGTAAATCATATGTTTCCAGTGTGCAAATTATGCTGAAAATCAATGGAAAATACCATACATTCATAAATTATAGGGCTTTTTCGGGAGAATAACCAGAGTCATGGAGAGTGATTTTTCTTCCATTGTGAAGCGCATATAACACATGAGTCATGCAGGACAGAGGTTGTGAACATTCACTGACAAAATAGATGCTCTCTCATCAATAAATACTGACGCATGCAGCAAATCATCTCCACAGGAATGAAAAAAGTCAAATACTAGAATCCCTTTTTATCACCTTCACAGATCAAAATCAAATATATGGTAGAACAGATTGTCTACAGATTCCTATCCAATAACTGCTGCCCAAAAAGTAGATAGAGAATAGATAGTAGACCTAGGTTTGTTTTACTCACAGGTAAAAGACACAAGTACTTTTTACAGTTTGTGTCTTAGTCATAAATAAAAGCTATGTCCACGCACATATGACCATATCGTTTATCAATTGATCAATATATTCATGATGTTTTTATCTTTGTTCAGTCAGCTGAAGCTGATTATAAACTCTTTCATTCAAAATAAAAACAAAACTAAGCGTCTTGGTTTCAAAAATGAACAACTCGGCACAGTTTTATCAAAGGTGCCTTTAAGCGATTTAAACGCCTCCACACCCACATTTCCAATATTCTGTATGAGATGTCGTTTCACAAGCCTACTGTTTGGACGTGTTTACTGACCTAGCATAATGTGAGCCTTGGTTACTGCACAAATTTCTCTCCTGAAGTCCTGTGCTTGCCGTGAAGCTACACGGCTCAAACACCCTCCAACTCTGGACTAAACCTGCTGAATCATGAATGTAGGCTTTAACTTTAAATTTAAGGTGCTGTGTGGGATTTTCAGAAAATCCTTCTTATAATGACCCCGGTGGCCACTAAGTGAACCGCATTCTCTAGATTTTTCCAGCAAAACCGTCCCATGTCCTTTACATAGAAATCAGTTTAATTTACTTTGCATCCGTTCACACATTGGCAATACAAATCGATGAATGTGTCTAATTTGCCTCAAATAGTACCTTTAATAAGAGACCAACATTATATTGTAAAACAAATAGCCCTTTCCTGAAATACACCTTTTTGCTCACAGAGTAGCAGACACAGAAAGTTCTTAGGCTGAGCCATCCATGCTGCTCTTACATTAAAACTGGAGCTTTTGACGCAATAGTGTCCTGTATAAAAATGTAAACCTCAGCTCGACCTCCTCACATGTGCCACAGCCTTGCTATCTGTGTGTATGTAGTAAAGCTAGAGATTCATCCCTGTATGCGAGGGGTGTATAACCTGTAATTGGAATGGAGCTGTACCTGTAATGGATGCTGTCAGCCCTCCATTTCAACCGGCTGCCGGTCTCTGTGTAAACACCGCTGGAAGTGGATAATAGAAAGAAAGACATGAAAGAAGGATGACATGAATCACAAGCAACCTTGTGTTGTTGCTCTGAAGTAAAGCCTTTTAGATAGTTGCACACCGCTTTTCTTTGAAGAGAGCCCAGTGAAGTGCGGGCGTCTCCCCTGCGTCTCTCTCTCTCCTTGTTAGTCTCCATAAGTTGCTCGTTTTAATTCAAAAGACGGGCTGTTTTGGTTTTGCATGCTTTAATTTTGCAGACAAAGGCAATTTGATCAGAGAAGACACTGATGAATCACCAAATGCTGTTTTTGGTACGTGATTCTGTTGAACACTGTGAATTTAAGCATGTCTAATGAGTGAGAGGGACTGGAACATCTGGATATCCAATTTATAAATTGCAGATTTGAATTCTCTTGATACTTTGCTAATTTTTTGTTAAACCTATATTAACATTTTAATACAGCACTTAACATTTCCCAGACACGTTATGTTAACTAGAAACTGTTTCTTATATTCTTATTTAATTTTTTTTTTTTACTCAATTAGGGTTGAAAATTTGAGCACATAAATACTTGCTGTGATTGGGAAAGCTCCGTTGTATCTGTCAAGTCTCGTAATTATACAAAAGTGCATTAAGGCAAATAAAAATAAAAAAGTAATATTGTGCTATATGGTCATATCTGGATGTATTCCATTTCTTTCATCAGAACAGACATCATTTTTTTAATAACAGCAACTCAAGTTTTGTCCACTTTACCAAGGAAAAAAAGTGTGAGGTTTAAAAAAAAGAAGAAGACAATGTCAGTTTCAATTCTGAGACACAATTTTGAAAGAAATTGACACAAAAAAGACTATTCCCATCTCCGCCATTCTTCCCATATGACATGAACACAGTGCCACATAGGGGGACATATCCATATATATATATATATATATATATACATATACATATACATATACATATATATATAAATTGTTTTGAAATTACTTTTATTGTAAGTGTGAGTATCAACCCCCAATCCAAAAAAGTTGGGATTTTGTCTGGAATGTAAATAAAAACTGTATTTTTAAGGTTAAAAAATATTTTTAATTTTTGAAAAATACATTTTGAATTCTAAATTTTTATGCCTTCTGTTTTTACTTATGTTTTACACAGCATCCTTTTTTTGCAACCACGGTTGGAAATTACCTATTCACACAGAGTGATTTATTTTGTTTCTCTGGGCTTTTAATTTAATTTTGAAAGTGATGTTGTAAATTATTAAACACCATGTACATAAACCAATCACACATAATTTGCTTAGGACTACAATCCAATTACACCAATACTAATTTCCACTTTGCTGTTTAGTGAAACAACTATAAGCCTTTTTGTGAGATGAATGGTGGAGCACTCGTCTCCCTGAAGTTTTCACCCACTGAATCAACATGTCCACTTGCTGTGATTGGCTGAAAAGGGGAGGCATCTTGTCACTATTGACAAAATGTTCCCATATCCTTATTTCTGGCTTCATGCAGGATTGTCTGCTCAGATTTGCTCTCCTGCTGCTTGTGTGATCAGAATCTGTCGCTCTTTCAAGCATTCACTCAGTATCAGTGGGGATATAGTGTACTGCAATGCCCTGCAGGGAGCTACAGCAATCATTTCCATTACCCAGTGGGGAAGGCGTCGCTTGGTGATAGGCGCTCCGGTGTGCTGCTTCGGCCACACAAGCAATTGGTTAGATTCCTTAAACCTTATAAGACATTCAATGTGCATGTTCAACTCCAGGAGTAAACTGAGTGAACCAACATCCACAGCGTGTAGATGGATGTCTGTTCTAGCAGTGTATTGGATGAAAGCAGTACTTTGAGATCACTTGGAAGGCCTCATAAGGTGACTGAAGGTGTATCCACTCTACAAATCAAATCCCAGGATGCAGAGAGTTGTTTGGCAGTTGTTTAAGGCAGCAGCTGGCATGGGATTGCTAAATTGGGAGTGTTCTTATTTTTCAAAAGTAATTCCTTTCCTTCGCTCATGCTGTGCACCACATCAGCTCCTCTTCCCCCGCTCAGCATGTGCTTTTTGCGCAGATGCAGGAGCTGTCAACACTGTTGCACGCAGGAACGCCTCTGCCCGTTCCTATGCCTCCTTAGGTT
Source organism: Centropristis striata (assembly GCF_030273125.1). NCBI lineage: Eukaryota > Metazoa > Chordata > Actinopteri > Perciformes > Serranidae > Centropristis > Centropristis striata. The sequence goes on along the minus strand of NC_081520.1, from coordinate 11,481,556 downwards.
GACTCTGTCAAATCTTCAGACAGTCGAGTAGAAAGCACAGCGAGGAGTGACAGCTCTTATGTTTGATGCTGAATACCAGGCTAAAATCTGCAAACATACAGGCCTACAAGTTTGTGCTTCGCTTTTAGCAAACATTAGCATGTCTGGCTAATTAGCTTGCTACCTGCAATAGCCTAGTTACAACTCAGGGTTACTTCCAGCTGCTGTGTAGTATTTCCACATCGTCCTGGATGATATGTGCAGGCTGATGTTGGCAGCTGTTTAGCCGACTGTCCAGCAACCCCAGCTAAGTTTGTTATGTTCACAAAACCCATTAGTTGCCCATCCTAGAAGCCTTTTCTCTTGCAACATTAAGAGTAATCGATACTGTGTGAAAATAATAACGTCATTACAATGACAATCTTTACAGAACATTTCAAAATCCATGATAAATTCACAAAGCAGCAAAATAACAGTCATAATATCATCAGGTTTAAATAAAAACAAAAGAAAAAACAGTTTGCTTTGTTAAAAACAAATACATCATTGGAAAAGGTAAGAATAGGAAGTTTAAAAGAAATAAAACAAAAAGCATTTTGAGTCTTGCTTGTCCAAGCATGTACTAAGAAGCATAACATAGCATTAAATAACAGCATTTTTCTTTATAATTCCACAATTAAGTAGCTCTGTATGAGAACAAAACCACTTCTTTATTTTGTGTCTTCAACATTGACCTTCAACTGGATTCTGGCTTTCTAAATGTCATTTAGCTTCATGTTTTTTTTAAGCTGACATAAGCTACAAATACATCATAAATGCTGCCATAAAGTCGACTCCTTACAGAGTTCTTGTCACAAAATTTGTCATAAAAAAGTAAATGCTATTCATTTGAAGTAAAGTGAAGGCAGAACTAACGACCACTGGGGTTTGTGTGTGTTTGTGTCGTTTTTACTTAATTTATTTTATGCTAAGTGTGTATTAATTTCCCCACTTGGCAGGCACAACACTTCAGACACTTGCAATGTAACTGAATAATGTATTGTTTTTACTACCTACATTAAGTTCAAGAGTTTTTATAGCTACTGTTGCCATTTAGATTAGGAGAGGGGGGTTGATTAATATAATTTGCTCGAATCAAGTTATATTGATGTTAATTAGTACTGAGGGTTGGTATAGGCCTATAAGGGACAGTTGTGTAATGTGCAAGGGGAAAGGCTTTTCTTTGGCTGTTCAGTGCTGCTGCTGGTCTGTATGTTGATGCACAATAGATGCTCAAGGACTGAGCTAATCCTCACCCAAGCCTCCTTACTCATCCTCCACTAGGCTATAGTCCATGATGACAGGGTTTAAGGCCCTTCAGGGGTCCTGGGGAACAATTTACTGACAGGCAAATTTTCAATAGGTCAGAGGTTGAAGAGAGAGCCTTAAGTTCATCTCTAACTTGGTTGGCATGTTGACTTTTTATACCCAGGGTGTCATGATTACCCTTCAGAAAGGCAAGGTTGCTGAGTTCTTCCACATCTAGTCGTCTCTATAACCTTAGGTAGTTTTTTTGTAATGCCACAGTATAGTGCAATAGTTTGGCCAGAAATCCAGTAATACAATCAGCTGCCATGTTGACATGAGTAGAAGCTTGCGTGGGTGAATCATTAGACAACTTCTGTGGACAAAATTGCTAAAAAAGCAGTTTCAATTTTTTTTCTCTGTATAGCTGCAGTGTTTGTTTTTTCTCTACATTTCATATTGACAACATATCAGCCCTAAATATAGTGGGAGGATGGCCTTGCTTTTCATGGTTTCCCGACATTATTGAAACATGATATAAAGGCTTTTTACAGAATGATGACATGTTTTTCCTCCATCTTGGAGTGTTCACTTTGTTGGTGTGTGGGAGGTATGTAGAAATAGAAATAATAAATTGGTGTGTTATTAGTAATGCAGCTGCAGTGAAACAGTAGCAAGAAGTGTTCCCAATGTGGCCCTGTCATTACAGTACCACCACACAGAAAATTTGGCATTTTCTCTTGAAAATGATCCCAAATTGCAAAATTGCTGGAGAGAAACGACAACACATAGAAAATCCTCTTGGTATGAGGTTCTCATTGAAACCATTTTGAAATCCAGGTGGGGAGAGAGGAGCTTGGGGGTGAGCTGGAGTTGGGTTGTGTACCTTATGAATCGCAAAAGTGATGGATGGAAACTATTCAATATCTCTGGTGGGAAACATATCTAGAAAAGATCAAACAAGAAGACCAAAAGAGTGCCGATCCCTGCCAAGTAGGGATGCGCCTCTAAAATACTCGGCATCTGTATCAGTCCACTACTGGCCAAAATCACTGGATTGAATTTCAGGGGGAACAAAGTATAATCTGATATGATCTGTTAGCCTCAGCTTTCACATTGAAGCTTAACTGAACTTTAAGCAACATGAGAGTTGTGTCACAAGTAACACAGATGAGCAGCTGTGAGAAAAAGTTAAAATAAATAGAAGCAGCAGGAGTATTTCTTTCTTTCTTTAGGGAAGTGTAATATTTGTTTTACGGTTTGAGCATGGCGTCTTTTAGATGGCTGAGAAAAGCAAAGTGCATCAGATGCATTTTTAACACCTTAGTTGTTTAAGAAAGGCAAAAAGATATCATAAGGGCCGATACTGGAGTTGGAAAATGGTAACAGCCATCACTACCACCAAGGCCTTGACCTATACAGCAATGTTAACAAAAGTAAGAAATAATTTGTGTATGAACCTGGTGATTTGGATGCTCCAACACTTGAATATGGATTGGGTTTTCCCTTGATCTGCGCTACACTCTTTTTTCCTGAAAATTGGGTCTGTAGTTTTTTCTTTACCCTACTGACAAATGAAAAACATCAAACTGTGTCGCTGCTGAATGAACAGCTGCTTAGACTATATTGTATCCATTTGCAAGCAGCTAAATTTTGTGAAATTGTGCCCTTTGGTCCTTTTTATCAAACATCTGTCATATTCTTGAACATGTGTGTTCATAGTGAAATATTTGAAGAATTAGATTTGGTCACTTTGGGGGTTTGCTGTAAAGTCAGAAAGGATGCAATGGACCCAGACTCTGGGGAAAACAGAGCTTGAAGATTTTTGACTCTGGGCTAGCAGGGAAACATTTGGTTCATTACTTTATCAAGAAATACTGAGTGGGGGGAGTTGAGGCTTATAAAAGTTACTGTCACAAAGAGGATGAAAACATGCAGGAAAATATTAAATTCATTGCATTGCACTGCTTTTCCACTTAGTGAAAAGCTACTCGTGCTTTGTGTTTAGTCAGTTTTTTTTTTTTTTATGTCTTGGGGATATTTGAGTAATCATTTGCTCTATTCTGTTGTTTGAAATAGTTTTATATCTGAGGGTGAATATTGTCAACAATTACAAAGTGTTCTGAATCTCCATTCATCCCTACTCTTATATCAGAAGGTTGTAAAAACCACTGCATGTTTCCTTGCTCTTTTACAAGGAAGGGTCTTTCTCATTTTTGTGCAATGACACTGCTCAAAGAAAAGTTAATTTGCTCTTTTCACCTGCTGCGGCACTCAAAAGGCATTCACACATTGCTTTTCAATCTGATTTGTTAGAACTCTCAACCAAAAAAGGAAAAAAGAAAGGAAAATGATATAAATATGCTTGATTTGTCTGTCCTTGAGTTCTGTGATTAATGGCATGACCCTGCCTGTCATCCTTCCCTTCTAAAAGCAGATTTTCAGTCTTATTTTCCTCTTTTGACCCACAGGATCATCACGAAAGCACAGCGCCACTCATTGGTGTCTGCAGAATATTGCACAAGAATCAGTCGACAGCTCCGATGAGGAGTTCTTTGATGCCAGAGGTTAGTATCTTATTAATTTCTTGTAGTTTTAGTAAATTTCATAAATGATCTGAACTTGAAATGATCCGTATGAGCATTTCTAATGGACCCTTTTCCATTAGTGTTGCATACTTGTGAGTCTTATAAAGGTAAAACTTGGAGGAGTTTCAGTATTTTCCAACCTGGACCCTATTTTACCTTTATTTTGTGTTGAAATGACTAATGGGGACCGAAAAAAATTTGAAATTGGTCCAGCATTGAGTGAGATGGTTGTAACCAGCAGCTGCAAAATAAGCTGTAAAGGCAATAGCGTACCTAATGTAATGTTACCTTGACTAAAAGTGTTTTTTGCCACTGACAGACTGATTTATAGTGTTTGACAGTGTTTTGGAATAGACCCTAAATAAAACAGTTTCCTTTAATAAATAATAAATAAAACAGTTTCACTTGAAGCGGTCTGTTTGTTATAGAGTCTAATAATGTCTCACTCAAGGAGAAGTTTCGGTAACACTTTCTATGAAGACTACATCTATAGTGCATTATGAGCGCATTCATAGTGAATTATAATGCTCATTATAATCAATCATAATGCATTATGACTGCACTCATAAACACATATAAAGCTTCATGATGCACTATATCAACAGTTATAAATATAGCTTATAATGACTTATAAATCCAAGTGTCTTATGAGTGCTCTTGACTGGTTATAAACTACAGGCTGACTGATGAGGCTTATAATACATTACAACTACTCATACCCCTCTATACACACACCTCAACAATCAATTGTTATAAGGACTCATAGGATGCCATAAGTATAAATAAATGATCAATGTATGCTTTAAGTAAAGTGAGGTTCATATAGACGCATCTATAATGCAGTATAGCTAATGAAAATGTGTTACACTTTACTTAACGCCAACAATGAAACATCATGATTAGCTATACTGCATAAGACACTTGGATTTATAAGTCATTATAAGCTATATTTATAACTGTTGATATAGTGCATCATGAAGCTTTATATGTGTTTATGAATGCAGTCATAATGCATTATGATTGATTATAATGAGCATTATAATTCACTATGAATGCGCTCATAATGCACTATAGATGTAGTCTTTCTTTCAGAAATTTAAATATATCGAGCAGCAACAGGTCCCACTCTGTACAACGTAGATATTAGAGGTGGGAATCACCAGAGACCTCACGACATGATTTTATCCCGATTATACTTGAGTCACGATACTATAGTATTGTGATTTTCAACATTTTGCGATATGGTGTATTGCGATACAATATATTGGAATTTAACTGTTTAACTGCATTTTGTGTCCAAAACATTAAATTCAATCAAGAATTGTTTTGTCAAATAAGAGAAAATTTATCCACAGACTGACCAACAAAGTATTCAGTCAAATGTATGGACGACAACACCTGACATACACGGTACCTATATATAACTTAGATCTTCTAGTTTCATATGACACCAGTATCTCCAGTATATTCCTAAAAGTGAGCCTGAATCGATATAATATTGTGACGCAAAATATCGTGATACTATGCTGTATCGATTTTCCCCCACCTCTAACAGATATACTTTGGACTTCTGATTTTGACTTTCTTTTTTGGAATGAGCAACTTGACAACCATATTCAGTTCACTGCCTTAGAGAATGAAATATAGTAAATACTCAGCATTTTTACTTAATTACAAATGAATAACTGATGATGAAAAGAGTTGCAGACTATTTGTTTTGTCTGCTTTAATTAAAGTGGAAGATCCTCGCACCAAAGGCTCATAAAAGGTCAGATAATTGGAAGCCCGAAGTGATGAGTTGTGAGGTGCCTGTGGGCTGTTGGACTCTTGTTTTTTTTTAAAGCTGGAGAAATGCAACTGGGATTAACAGATTTTTCTGGCAATTACTGCATTTTCTGGCCTGGGGTGATATTATTTAATGTCCATGTGTGATTAATGTTGTTGTGAGGGAAAATCTGGCTTAGAACAAATCATGGAGAATGGGAACCAAATGGAATATGTTCGAACTATCATCATTCCTAATTATTTTGAACCAATTTCACCGTCCACTTTACTGCAAAGAAAATGTATTCAAGATGTCAGACTGACCAGAAATAGAAACACTTGAGAAGATATTCGACTAGTAGCCTTTTCACAGTCCCAGAGGGAGTGTGAAGCTATTAAGTGGAATACTTATCCCACCAATTATCCACTACAAGTGCTTATCCCCTGAGAGAGTGATGGTAGAGATACTAATCAATTATGTGTTATTATTATAACATGGACATATTTTTGCATTAAGTCGGTCAATAGCCACGGGTTACTGGAGTCCAACATTCCTTCATAACATATAAAAACAAGCTGAAAATGAGGCTCAGTGGGAACAAATTACCACTGGAACGTGCTCCGCTCCATTTCCACTTTTGTCCGTGGAAGAAATGTTAAGCGCTGCGGTGTGAAGTCACATGTTCTGTGCATGGAAATGTGATTAATACATTTTTTATTCTCTGTTGCCATTCACTGTCTTCCTGCCTCAATCTTTCATTCGTTTCCCACTCTTAATTTTTACGTCCCTTCACTCCCTTTCCTGTGCATGTTCTGTTTGCCAAAAAAGGCACGTTCACTGCAGGCTCCCAAAAAAAAATCATGAAATATGTATCCTTATCACAGCTGTCACGCAGCAGAGCTGTGCATTGCTCGAAAATTCATTTTGTGAAACCGGTGACAAGGCAGCTATCAGCTTCGAGGAATCAGATAACTTATGTGTATGTGAGCAGATGTTCCCCATCATACTCACTTACACATCTGCAGCATGAGATTCCACACTCAGCCATGAAATATCTTTACTGAGTGTTAGGAAACACAGAACAGAGATGCCTTTTATCTCTTTAATTGAATAGCATGGGGAGAGGCTGCACACTGGTGCATTTTATTTCTAACAGAAGCAGAAAGAAATGATGAGATGTCTGTCGTATTTTTATTTTATTTAGTTAGAAAATAAAAATAATATTATTATTATATTATAATTTGACATTTTGGGAAATACACTTATTTGCTGTGTGTGTGTGTGTGTGTGTGTGTGTGTGTGTGTGTGTGTGTGTGTGGTAAATATGAGGCATTAAGACTGTAAGCAGAGATTCCAGCAAGGCTTTTCAATCAGCTATATAATAGTCAGGGCATAAGTAAAATGGAAAGAGTCTCTGTCTGTCTGTCATTGAATTTTCTCAACAACTGTTCCTCTGATCGAGGACCCAGGGGAAGAGCCGTTTCAAGTGTGAGCTCTTGAGATCTACTGGACATTTTTATTGGTCGTGTGAAATGTATACACTGTGTAGTGTTTCAGGAGTGAACCCTTATTAAACTGCCCAACATCATGCTGAGCTTCCTGTCCGTCCGTCCGTCACTATTTATATACAGTCTATGGTCACTACAGTACATTCAAGATCAGATGAACAGACTGGAAACGCCAGAGATAAGGGTTATATTGTTGCAGACTTAGTCATGAGTAATGTAACTTTCAATATGAACGCTTTGTGCAGTGTTGTGTGTGAAGTTGTCTAGATGAGCAGTTCGCAAGAAAGTTGCAAGCAGCAGGTTGTTTTTCCACTTTGGTTTTCGTATGACATATTGATTAGTGGGCCTTAGAGGTTGCTGGTCAACGGATTCTGTTAGCTGTTTCTCTCTTTTCCCAGTCATTATGCTCAGCCAAACTAACTGGCTGCTGGTTGTATCTTCATACTGTATTTATTGGACAGCCATGAAATCAATCCACACATGTTACTTTAGCAACAACGGCAATAAGCACATCCAAAATATTGAACAAGCCTGGTCCTCTACGGTAGGTGTGGAAAGTAACAATTTAATGTTGTGAATATATAGTCCATTTCTACCAGTAAACGTTGTGAATATCCTAATAACTTAATCTAACTTTAACTTTTTTTCATAAGCTGTCACGTGCAGATTTATCAAACAAGGTATTACATGTTCACAAGCTTCAGAGGTGAACTGGTAGGAGGATAATGAGACAGTCTGACTAGCTGTTTCCTCTTCTCCAGTCTTTATGATAAGCTTAGTATAAACTAGAATGGCACTTGTTCAATGGAATTTTCAAGTAGAATCAGTCATTTCCAACTTTCCACATCCATCAGTCATGAATTTGAGTGAGTGTATATGCTTGTTTTGAAGGTACCATTGGGGTGTTTTTTGCTTCCATCTCTTTTATTTCATGTTTTTCTTTCTCCATCTCTACTTGGCTTATTATTTGCTGGCTTGTTCTTCTGAGATTTGGCCATCACTCACTCTACACAAAGAACTCTATGGTGGGCCGGTGTTTTCCACGCCTTTGGTTGTGAAAAACCTTGGATTATCCTTTCAAGTTGCATGGAAGCACGGCTGTCCCAAATCCACAAAGATGCTCCATTATAGCAACACTGAAACATGAAATACAACAAAGCTTAAAGAGAAAAGACAGGCGAGGTTGTTTGAACGGTGTTTTTCACTCGCAGTTGCTGTGTGACTTTACTCTGAGCTCGAGGGGAAAGTCGAGCTGCAGAAAAGGCAACAGTGCAAGTTATTCCAAACATAAACATATGCTCAGTATGAGGGATGCCTCCCTTAAAAGGGAAACCAGAGCAAGGTCATAAAAGGTTGGTGAGATATTGGCCCACAGTCCCTCGCAAACTTCAAGACTGTGACTCTCAATCTTTCTACCAGGCACACTGGATATATGTTTTCTTTAGCCAAAAGCAATTTCAGCCTTTTATAGAAAAGTAGAGAGAGAATCTGAAAGAATTACATGAAGAGTGAGTGAGGGAATGTTTGTCATATTATAGGCCTACCACTCAAGCCGCCACAGCAAGCTTGGGGGAGTTTTATTTATGTGGTTATGATGAATGCCTTCATCCACACTGTGTTACCCGGTAGACGCAGAAAACCCATAAAAATGCATGAAGACTGTCAAGGATTTTCTCATTTTTCTGCTAAAAAGAAGAGCATGACTGTTGCTGTTATTGTTTGTGGGTTTTTTTTAGACCTTTTTCCTTTTCCATTTGTCTTGCTCATGCACTGGCTCTGTATTGATTATTTTGTAAATGTAATGTCTCGTCAGTTGAAAGCAAGATGAGACCTCTCAAGGAGCTCATCCAGCATCCTGGCATTTGAATTTGAGGGTTTAGAAATGGCTATATTCTGTATTCTGATGCTCTTTGTGGCCCTTTTTTAAAAGAAAGTTCAATATGATTGACCAGCATCAGCGTACAGTGTACATCTGAGCTGCTGAAGAACAAAGCCTTGTGTTCACAAGATGAAAGTGCACGCCACAAGACATTTTCTGTGCAGATTGGGTTTGAAAGAAAACAATGACCATTGGGTTTAAGAGAATACTTTTATCCTTAGGGCTGTTTTAGGCTTTTATTTTTTTTAAATACAGATTTAGGAGAAAGCAACTGGACAATTGTCCGAAACATCAAGTTTTATTACCTGTCAAGGTGACCTGTGGTCTGCTAATGTCTGTTGGTCAACAACATTAAGCCTTTTGGACTTTAGTAATTGATTGTAAAGGATTTGCAACTAAAACGACTGTATTTAAGAATTCAGCTGTGTCAGCGACAAGATAGTTCATTTGTAATATTTCTTTATTACTACCAATACAATACCTCAGTTTACATACTGAGTTTGGTTGGGTGATTTAGACCAATACATACTGTATTGTAAAGAGGAGCTAAATGAATGATCTCAGAATGTTGTGTAAACCGGAAATGGGTGGGCCCTAATGGGAAGTTGATTATATATATAAAAAAAGGTTTTAGGCAGGTGAGGAAAAATGCTATAAAATAAGAATGCTTTCAAAAGTAGAAATGTTAATAGTTTATTTTTTTTATCAAGTAACAAAATGCAAAGTGAGTGAACAGAAAAAAAAATCTAAATCAAATCAATATTTAATGTGATACCCTTTGCCTATTAACACAACACAGTTACCGAATGAGGATTTTTCCTTCATCACGAGTACTGATAGTGACACATTTTACTTGGATGATGCTCATATTCATAGAAAGGACATCATCCGTACCAAATACTTGTTTCATCTGAGCATTCAGCTTAACCTCAATAAATCAGCTGTTGACTATTGGCTGAGTACATTCTCGGATGTTTTTGTTGTTGTTGTTGTTACAATTTTTGTCCCATTTTGTTTCAACGGTCTGCTTCCAAATATTGAATTAGAGCCGCTGCTCAGTGAAAGGTCTAGGCAAGACAGAGAGAGCAGGTGGGGAAAACACACCTGTGCGTATAATTGGGAAACTGTTAATTGTTAGAAAAGAATCAAGAAAAAATCATAAAGAAAAATACTAATTTGAGCAAGAACAAGATGCTTTGACAGTTTTCCATGCTTGGTATTAAGTAAGTCACACTTTATTAAGTATTTACAGATCGTAAACTATCAATAATGTACATTTTATTTTAAAACACAAGCAGATATGAAACCCATCTCTCTGTGTGTTGTTTCGCATGACAACTGAGAGCGAGGTTCAGTTTCTGTCAGTGTGACATGATGTGGAGGCAGCACAGATGTTGGCTGGATGGTTTGATGCTGTCGTCTCTGTTGATCAACTCCTCTGACAGCCACACAGCTGCCCATAGCAAATCCCCCCCCCACACACACACACACACACTAAAACACACACAGTCAGTTTGTCACATCGTTGAAGGCCCCTCGAGGTGGCCTGCAGTGATGATGAAAACAGAAGTGCAACACAGACTGCTGTCAGAGCAGAGGCATGCAGGCACACAGAAAGATCAAAGTGAAGATATCCAGTAGCTCCATGACCCGTCCACCTCCGCGGTCACCTCCTCTATTTAATAGAAAACATTTTCCACCAGTGGAAGTTAAAGCTCAGGTTTATTTACAATCCAGATTCAGTTGCTCTCAAATGTTACTGATAAAAGAGATAAAAAGACATTTGAAGCTCAAATTAATGCATATTTTTACAAATGCCCTCACTGACCTTTTCTCAGTAAAGACAAATTTTACTTTATAGCTGATTGAATAAAGAGGTTTTAACCACTTTCAGTGAGAGCGATGCATTATTATTCTTTGATGTTGTTCCTCCACAAAAGGACCTTTAATGAATAATTCGTCCACACTTAAATATTCAAGGCTCTTCACAGCATTCTTTATATTTCATGGTTTTACTTTGGCAAAAGCAACTTCTCATCTTCATCAGTTTGCTGGAAAAGCTCAGTTGGATTAAGGACGGCATTTTAAATATTTGTTTAACGAGATGAAACCCTGTGCTTCAGCCAGAAATCTTCCTATTTGTTTGGTGTCGAGGATAACAGTGTTAGTTTCACGTCTTGTGAGACGTGAAGACTCTGTATCTATGTTTCTATTTGAAATTGTAAAAGCTTCATAGAATCAATCAATCTTGATGATTTAATCCCATTAAAGATGCAGTGTGTAATTGTGGAGTTCCATTCCCAAGTGGTCAAATGACGCATTGGGTCAGTGTATTGTGACGTACATGAGACCAAATCATCCGTGTCTGACGACTTGGTATTTAGACTCCAGAATCACATACTGCACCTTTTAATAAAATAAATTCTGGTGAATTATTATTTGGTGTGTTGAATTAGGTACTAAATATATATTTTCTTGTGTTTCTGAAGTATAATTATGTTGTGTAATCTCATACACATATCTTTATATATGTAAAGGATCATTCAGAGCCTGGAAACCAGTCCAATCTGCCGAGCTCATGTTTTATTTGCTCTGGCAGATGCATCTGCTCACTTTCTTATTCAGACAGATTTCCACCTGATTCTCCGCTATGTTTATTTAATCTAAGGCAGGTTTGATAGGATGACTGACCAGCATAACTCAGGTCAAACTGTCAAAAAGGCAGTGCTGATGAAATATCAGTTAAGATTATGTTACTGTGTTGCCTATTTCTCACCTCAAGTGTTTTCAGAAAAACATTTAAGTGACTGTTTTTGAGTATGCCGCCATGTTTTCCCTTGCTTGAAAATGGACCAAGCACCGCCCAACTTGCATGTGTCACTAAGTGCTACGCCACACGTTTTGTTGCTCTGATTGGTTATAGGTCCATCCAGAGGCATTTTGGTTTGCGCTTGTTGACAACGCCCCTAAGAAATCAAAAATTCACTGAGAGGTTCCAGACTAGTCCTTAGCCTGGAGGTTAGAGAATCGGCTTGTACCCGGAGGGGAATCCCAGGACTCACAGGTCAAGGTTAGGTGAAAGGGCAGCTAACCCTATGTGCAGTAATGTGCAGAATGCATGTGTATTCAATGGTGTGTAAAGGGATGGGTTAATTGCAGAGGTTGAAAATTTCTCAGAATTAGTGTGGCAATGCCAGACTAGATCATCCGTATATTAAAGTGTCCCAGCTCTTTCGTGGCTCTTTCATGCCACTAGTGAGCAGCAGAAATGGGAGGTATTTATGCAGGATTGCTTTCATTTCCCCTTTTTACTTAATTCCAGAGGGCCCTCCATCCACCTGCAGTAATAAAAATGAAAAATCATACCTCTCTTTGACTCACCCCAGTGCTGCCATCCACCTCACAATCCCCCAGAATCATTCAACCTCCGTTTACCCCTCACATGTAAAAACTACACAAATGTATACACGGGGGTGAACGTCTCATTCTTTATCAGGAGCGACTGTGCCTTCAGGCTGCTCCAGCTCAATTGTCACATTGTTTATTGATGTGAGCTGTTGAGAAATTTGCTGTGTTAATCCAGATTTGTTATTTGATGACATGAATTTAAATAATGAGGGGAATTGACAGATTGAGCCTGAAAGGAAATTCATGGTGTTGACTGCCCCCACAGTTTAATGCCATAATAAATTGTCACTGGAGGAAACTATGTTTATATGCAAGTAGGCCATCTATTTATTACAAGGCTGCTAGCTTGTGATGTTGCTGTTTCTCTCTGCACTATTTGTAGATGGAAACTGGGCCGACTGTTTTCCCAGATGGAAGAAGACACTATTGTACAAGACAGTATTTGTACAGTATTTGTATTTAAAGACTAAAAACAATCACATAGTCATTGTCAGATTAATCCTCAAACTTGCTGGTACAAATACGTTCACCAAGCAGACCCATGTGAAAACATAAGTTGACGTCCAGCATATATGTGCATTTTTTTAAAAAACTTTTTCAACTATCTTATAACCCCTACCCAAGAAGTTTTTTTCCCCTTACCTTAGACAAAAAGTTTTGTAGTGTAATCGTAAGAAAACTGTGGCCATTTAACTAAACATTTTCAGCAAGTGGCCAAGGAATGGGCTGATAGCAACGTCGTGTTCGTGAAGCAGGCCCCTACTCACCCATTCTTATGGGAATTAAGTCCATTCAGTCTTGCTTGGAACTGGTGATCTGTCTGTCTCATCATTCAGTATATTTTCTCAACCTTTCTGCATCTTCACTTCATTCTGGACCGAGACTCTGTTTGCTGTTTTCATGCTTTCATATTGTACATTTTTAACAAATTCTCACAAGATGTTATGAGCAGATATGGATTAAAAGTTGTGGAGCAGAAGACCTCTGACCCAAAAACTAACGATTACATTTTGGCAGGGATCCAGATTTTGAAATTCCATAAAAGGGTTGTTTTTCAAATTCTGGTGATCAAGCCATAGTCCCAGGTTTTGATTTATTTAATGTTTTATGGGAAATCCAACCAGGAAGATGGATGATGAAATAGATAGATAGACGGATGGACAGACGGACAGACAGACAGATATTTACTGTCATTGCTTGTTATATAGCAAAACTAAGATAAATAAGCTATTTCAAAATATGGCAGAATTTTTAGTTTGCATAACACAGAAAAGAAAGTAACACCTGCTGCAGTGGATTTGAACCATGTATCACTGAAACCCAGACATTTTTCATTCTGAAGCCATCCCTGCAGGTGGGGATTTGACTGATTACTTCCTTCTCTGTGATTGAAAGTGTGTTGATCAGTGAAATCAGTGGCAAAGATTGATTCGAAGGACAGTGTTGCTGTACAACAACCTGTTTCAAGCAGCATATATATGTGAAATTATACAGGCTACATATAGGCACATAAAACAAGCTATAAGAATATATGTACATTAAGTCCTGCAACTTGCAGGAGAACACTATAAAAAATAAACAATCTGTACTCGTAGGTTACAGTACAGCTTTGGTATTGATGTTTTGCCCAATATGACAGATCTCTAGGACAATATGCACCAATACAGATATCCAAAAGGAAGAAACAAACAAAAAACAAAAAAAAACAAATTATGGTTTTTATGTTTCTGCTGGCCGGAGGCATTGTGTTAACCAGTCATCCGTCTGTCCTATTTTCATGAACAGAATATTTCAGGAATGTCTGCAGGGAATGTCTTCAAATTTGGCACAAACGTCCACTTTTCACTCAACAATAAAAATTCGAATTTTGTGGTCAATGATCAAAAAGGTTCAGATCTCTGTGACCTGGAATAACAAATGTTTGGCCGTATGATGATATGATGATATGATGACATGATGACATGATGACATGATGACATTTTATATCCAAAAGATCAAAGGTAAAAAAATACACTTTTCTAGTTATTATTTAACACTATAACTAAGGAACTGAAGGGGAGACATTTGGTCTGATACTGAATTGGTGACTCCAAATACCTTAAAACTGTGTCTTTTGCAGATCTTCTGTGCTGCTGGTGGTGCATCAGGGTTTCACAAAAAAAACAACCTTTTATCATGTTTCTGCAAAGTCTTCGCTTTTATGTGTCTGAGCAGACATGGATGTAAATTTAAACTTGACTGGTATTGACTGGACTAATAAACCTCATATTTGTACAAAATAAGGTAACTTAAAGATTTCACAGCCATGTTAGCCGCTCTAAGACGATTCACAAAGCACCACTCTAGGCACTATTTAAGAATCAAATCATACCTACATGTCTTTTATACATTTTTTCTCACTCTTATATATCCGATTACGCATATTGTCTGCTTGTGAGCTTTACTGGTGGTGTTTCAATGCCATCTATCTTCGGTAGCCTACTTACCTGACAGGCTGTTTACGGGATAATCCCCTAAGCAATCTCATTTTCATAGTGCGTCATCACGAGTTGTATGGCCCAAAATAAAGCCAGAAGTAGTGTTATGGTATTTCCTCTGCTTCAACTAATGCATGATGATGAGATCAAGAAATTGAGAATGAGACGACACGAAAAATTGAAGTGATAGAGGTCACCCGAGGCCGTTTCCTCTTCGTTTAACAATCGCGGCATCTATTCCTCTCTCTTCCACTCTGACACTTGCTCACTGTGAGCCGACAGGTTGAAGGATGTTTCTAAATCTCTTTTCTCTCCCTCGAGGCTGCCAGCTGCAGGCAGATCTCACGCTTCTATTTCTATTCTCACCCCAATGTTTGAATCAGATTTTGCTTTTTTGTTGTACATCCCAAGGAGGTTTGGCAGCTTCAATCGGCTGGCGTCATTCTCTTCATTATTTGTGCAGTTTATTTGTGCACCTGGTTTAATAGTGTTGGCAGTTTTCTATTTGGCTCAAACATGTTTTGCTTCTTAGAGGAGCTTCTGTTTTGGCTCCGAGCATCTCTGCAGGAGAAGATTCAGTAACCTGCTTTTTTCAGGGTATAAAGCCTGCTTTGCATTCTCCTCCTGTCCAAACACAGGCTTTCTTACATCCTGCACCGCTTTGTTCAGATCCAATATGCATCCCTCTGTGTATCTTTTTCTCGCTCCTCTCCATTTTCTTTGTGCTTGTCTGTGTATGTTTGAATCTGCAAGTGTGTGTGCCATGTCCCTGCATTATTACATCCGGCTCAGTATTGTCTGACCAGAGGCAAGAAAGGGCACCAAAGAGGGGAGGGAGTCAGAGCGGATAGCGAAAGACAAACTGTGACCGGTAGACTGGCCGCTGTGTGATCCAAAAGGACAGGCGGTGTAGACCCACGTCACAGTGTTTCAGGGCTGCCAGGCAGGAATGTGTGAGAGAGGAGAGAAGTCTGTCAGATAGAGGGTTTTCTTCCTGCATGACTCATCCTGTTACCTGTTTGACTGTTCATGTTTGTTGGCCTGGAGTCCATGAATATTAGCAATTTTTCATGTTCAGACATATCAGCAATTGTACTGATAGACAGAGCTACAGAAATAAAGCTGAGGCTGTAAAAAACGTCCTATTAAAGGAGACCTATTATGCTTTTCCTTAGTTTCTGTCATACATATAATGATATCTCTAGAGCTGATACTTTGGTAGCAAGTTTCTCATACAGTAGGGAGCATGCTGCAGCATACAGAGCTCCCTCACCTCACCCACCACTAAAAGTCAGATGACACAAGCTTGGTATGCTGCAGCATAGAGTGAGACTGGACTAAGAACTGAATTTCAGCCTTGCATTGTGGAAACAGCTAATATTGGTAGCGAGAGCAACAAGTTTTCGGACAGCCTTTTGGTCACTGCACCTTTTTTTCTGCTCTGCACCATGTGGAGAAACAAAACAGAAGTAAAGGAAAGTAACTGAAAGATGTTGTAACTTAGGTTCAATGAATTCCTCCTGGTATGAAAGACCAGGATGACGATAAACTCAGGGGGTCAGGAGGAATTAAAGGGGATTCATTGTTTTGTTTTTATTTTTTACTGTACTGTTGAGTATCAACTACTACATTTCTGAAATCCTTAATGTCAGATGTTTGTGTCAAATGTAGCCAAAGTTCAAATAAATAAATAAGTAAAATTAATCCCTGCGAGAAAAACCTAAGGTTTTTCGACTGTTCTGTGTTTTCATCTGTTGATGGATTTCTACACTCACCGGCCACTCTATCAGCTAGCAGGGTGTACCTAATAAAGTGGTGGTGTGGTCTTCATCTGCTTCAAGGTTGGACGTGTTGTGTGTTCAGAGATTGTCTTCTGCATACCTTGTAAGGAGTGTTTTTTTCAGTTACTGTTGCCTTTCTATCATCTTGAACCAGTCTGGCCGTTCTCCTCTGACCTCTGGCATCAACAAGGAATTTTGGCCCATAGAAATGCCACTCACTAGATATTTTCTCTTGTGGTTGTTTGTGAAAATCCCAGAAGATCAGCAGTTTGTGAAATACTCAGACCAGCCTGTCAAAGCCTTGTTCAAAGTCACTTAAATCACATTTTTTTCCCCATTCTGATGCTCAGTTTGAACTTCAGCAGGTTGTCTTCATCATGTCTACATGCCTAAATGCATTAAGTTGCTGCCATGTGATTGTCTGATCAGATATTTGCGTTAAGGTTTACATTATAATCGCAATAAGCTTTTATAAGTGATTTTTCTCAGGTTATAATGTGCTGCTATACAGTATATTTTTTTTAAACATTTTAGCATGTAAACATGTTCAAGTAGGAACCTAAAATACCTGGAAATAAGCATTACATGTCCCCTTTAACATGGGTCCAGAGAAGAAGATTATTGTTACCTATTGTAAACATGGACATAAACGCTGCAGACTTCATTATATAAAACTCAAATGAGATTGGTCAGGTGTCAAGGCTACACATAGTGTGTAAAGCATGGAAAAAACAGTGTTTGTTCACAGGGTGGAGAGCAGGCGACATGCAATGCTGCACATATGACATTGAATCTTTATCAGCTCATCATCAGCAGCCAGTAGTGTGGCTGAAGGTGTAACAGTGCTTCCTGTGGAGAATAGATAAAGATAAATATCTGGTATGCCGGTTTAATAAACATGTTACACCGCAGTCTTTAGGGTGTAATTAATCTGTGTCAACATCATTCCGACCAATTTACATTTAATCAAAGTGTTGTCAGAGGCAGCACAATAGCCATTCCTTTTGTTTTCAGCCATGAACGTATGTGTATGTGTCTTTTGATTGCCATATTGTTGGCAGTCATGTGGTGTTGTGTTGTTTTGTTTACTGGCTGTTTGACATAAGCAGTGTGTTTGCTAAGCCACATTTAAACAGTGGAAACCATGCTCAACAGGCACAAATCACAACTGTGTTGCACCCTCTGATGAAGGTGTAAATCATCCACCCAACAGTTGCTACAAAACTAACATGAGAGTGAGGGAGGTGTAAGCTCGAGCTCCAATAACACTGACTTTTCACAGACAGAGATTTTTTATTTTTTATTTTTTATTTAACCATGAAAGTCGTATTGAGATTAAAAATCTCTTTTACAAAAGAGTTCTGGTCAAGACAGGCAGCAGCACAGTTAGTTACAGACAATAATTTAAAAACAACAGAGAACATAAAAATAGAGTCACAGTCAGAACATCATCAAACAAAGCATGTACAGACAGAAGAGCCAGCTTCAACATCATGAAGTAAGGACTTAAACATGTTTAGAGAAACCAGCTCCTTAAGTTTTAGCGCATTTTGCAGCTGGTTCCATGAAAAAGGAGCAGCATAACTAAATGCCTTTATACACTGTTTTACTCCTCTTTGTTTGTTTGTTTGTGTGTGTGTGTGTGTGTGTGTGTGTGTGTGTGTGTGTGTGTGTTTCTCTGTGTGTGTGTGTTTCTGTGTGTGTGTGCTTGTGTGTCCCAGCAGATGTTATGGAGGGGAAGAGCGCCATGCTCCTCGGCATGAGTCAGTGGAACTCAAATGACCTGGTGGAGCAGATTGAAACTCTGGGACACATGGAGGACCAGTCGCATGGTACAGTCTACACACACACACATACACACACACACACACACACACACACACACACACATACACACACACACACACACACACACACACACACACACACACACGTATAATCACACTCATGAGTCACTGGTGATTATAATGGTGGCTGGACTCTAGAGGAATTGTAGCTTCTATTTAAAGCCACATTAAGTCATTTTTGACCTCTAGGGAGCTGACAGATGAGATAAAGACCCTTATTTCATCTTATCGAGGCGTAATGAGTATAAGTAAATATTTGCGTATTTCAAGCTGCAGTCAGACCAACAGTAGCTCTCCAGATAAACACTGCAAGGGTTAGTGTGTGTGTGTGTGTGTGTGTGTGTGTGTACTATTACAGGGTATCAGTGACAAGTTGGATTACAAACATAAA
Source organism: Centropristis striata (assembly GCF_030273125.1). Lineage (NCBI taxonomy): Eukaryota > Metazoa > Chordata > Actinopteri > Perciformes > Serranidae > Centropristis > Centropristis striata. The sequence goes on along the minus strand of NC_081520.1, from coordinate 11,462,649 downwards.
GACACAAAGGCATTTGTTCTTCTTTGAGGCATGATTTTCTAGCAAAGTAAACTGTAAAAATAGCACAGTGCTTCTCACCTGGTTGGGACATTTGCATGTATTTGACAGTTTATATCACATTTGAAGCAGGATGTGAAAGTTGAACCAGGATCAAAAGGGCAATGGACATAGTGTTGTTTGTTGTCTGTCTGGACGCCGCTTATCCAGTAGATACAGAGAAAAATGGGCTTCCAGTTGGAGTCGGGTTCCTGGCCATCCAACATAATGTTTGTGTCAAAGGCATTTGCCTTTGCGATGACTCGCTTCACCAACTCCTGGGAAAATATCTTCCCGCGTGGTTCAGGACATAATCTAAAGTGAAAAAGATTGGACGGTCCCTGCTTGCAAAGAGAACATTTTTGTTATTGAGGCTTTTGATGTGCATGAATAAACAGAAGCACAAAGTGAGCAGCAGATAAACATAATGGTGGCTGAGATCTAACATGCAGATATGCGACGCTCAGTGCTCCCTCTCGGTGCTCCCTCTCGATGATCGTTGATGCCTGAGGAAGAGCGCTGAGCTTGAAACGTGTCGGTTTTCTGTTCTTTGCTCTCTTGCTGCGCCGCAGTATTTTTATTCACATCTGAAGCATCACTTAAACTAAAATTCACTCTTTCCGAGCAAAGAGGTCCCAATCTTTTTCACTTCTATAGAACTTTCACTACCATGAAATTTCAAATAAAAAACCAGACCGTAATACAAATATATTGAGTATATGTGTATGCTCAGCCTCCTTTTGCTCTCTGTTTTTGTCAAGTTCATTCTTCAAATGGAAATCAGTTAATGAAACACAAAAGAAGTAAATATGGAAACATTTTCTACAATGGTCAGTAAACAGGATGTTCCCTTTCCTTATTTTTATTTGTATTGTTCTTTCTCAATGCTCTTATTTAAAGATACAGAGGACTAACATGGCATTTATATTATCTTTTTTACTGAGAAATTAAATTCATTGCATTCAAGATAAATTTTCATGACCATTACAATTGTGCATGTAATCCTTGAGTCATTAGGAACCAAAATATTGTAACAGGCACAAAGGTAATAATTATATAAAGTAATAAAGAAATAAGTGCATTAACATCTAATACACCCACCTCCCTCCAGCCACAAAGACCTTTCACTCTTAAACCGTCTCAGTTGCTGTGCTGTAGGATGAGGACTGCTGTACTGGATTTTTAGTTGCGAGATATGATGTGAAGGGTTTCTGTCTTTCAGAGCACATCTTATCCTTTCCAAATGAAGTTTGTTCGTTAAATCCTCTGGCCACATCTTAGAGGTAGGGACAGTTGTGCTCCTCTGTAAAATGAGGATTTATTTCTTTGCCGTTATGAGACAAAAAGAGAGAAAGCGCTGCTGTGTTGCGTTTAGTTCTCTGAAGGTCACAGATGTTCCAAGAATGATGAGTATTTATGACTTAACACATAATGTCACCAATATCAATGCAAAAAGATTGAGCCTTTGGACATAGATCAAAACTATTTGTGTAAGTGTTGCCACAGAGGATTGGCATTTATCACACACAGTGGACCACATATATTTCCTTTGAGTAGTGGAGCCTGTGTGTAATTTTAAATTGGATGAGACAGTGTTTTGAATTATTTGAACAAGTATGTATGAGCTCAAGGCTCTTTTACTATAAATCATTTGGAATTGGTTTGCCAAATTCCCACTTATGCTTATTATTTTCAGACGATGGGGATTCTATTAATAGAGTTTTATAAATGTGGGATATCAACGGACTTTCCTTTGGCGACAATTCTCAGACAGTCTTGTTTCAGTAATAAATAGGGATGGGTACCTTTCACATTTGAATCGATACGGTACCGATACCCGGTACCTGGGAATCGGTACCGGTACTCAACGGTACCAATTTTCGGTACTTTTGCGTAACATATTTATTTCTCAAAATATAAACTTTAAAAAATATATCAAAACAATATAAAATCCAGGATGAGCAGTGCTTTATTGTTGAGTGAACGTACATTTTGTAACATGAAGGTTGCAGTGTTATCAAAGAATGCAGAGGAGCGCTCTCAGGTGGCAAAGCACGGAGGAGAAAAAAAAAAAGTTGCAAGTGCACGTGTGATTTGTTGTGATGACGTCGTAGCTGTGCGGCGCAGCACCGGTCAGACAGTATTGTGGGCATAGCATGATGGAATAAACAAAGTTGAGTCGGGCTGCTCTGTGCACATATCGGGGATGAAGCAGGAGTCCGAGGGATTTAATTTCAGCGAAGCAGTTTGAAGTAAAGTGGCAGGTAATATTCCTGAGTTGAAGAGCGGAGTATTAGCGGAGGACCAGAGATGCAGCAGCTAGCTTCTAGCTGCTAATGAAAAGTCTACGGATGATTGGAGAGAGCAAACTGAGTAAGGAAGGTCTAATCTGGAGGCAGACGAAGGCCAAGCCCGGGTAGAGACATTGGAAAGATAGCAGCTGGCGGCTAGAAGACCTAGAGCCGGCTGTTGGTCTCTGTTCCGCGGTGGAAGAGGGCAGCAGTTAGCGGCCGCGGTGAGCAGACAGGACCAGACGAGGAGGTAAATACATTTAAAAAAATAGTGCGATCGTCAGCACGCTTGTTAATCAAAGACGTCAAATGAAAACGGGTTGAAATCAATGATCAGTTTAAAGTTAACGCCGTTTAGGTACCGAAACATGGTACCGTTTGATTTTACATGAATCGGTACTCGGTAGTACCGACGGAATTCGGTCGGTACCTATAAAAGTACCGAATTCGGTACCCATCCCTAGTAATAAAACCTTTTAAGTGTTTCCGTATGTAACCCCTAACGTATAAATAGCGAAAGCAGTTGTTGTTCCACTCTATGTACTGTATATTTTCTTCTGTAATCGTGTGAATGAAACAAAGACACCGACTATGTCCAGTGTAAGTGTCTAATACTAAGAATACCCTTTTTTGCTCCGAGTACGGAAGGCTCCATCTACAGTCATGGAAAAAATTTTAGACCATTTTTTCTTCAATTCCTTATAAAAATGTAATGCCTGGTACAACTAAAGGTACATTTGTTTGGACAAATATAATGGTAACAACAAAAATAGCTCATAAAAGTTTGATTTAAGAGTTTTCTTCATAATAACCAAAATCATTATCAAGAAAACCATTGGCTAGAAAATGGCTAGATATAAGCTCTTAAATTAAACTCTAATGAGCTATTTTTTGTTATCATCATATTTGTACAAACAAATGTCTCTTTAGTTGTACCAGGCAATAAAATTAACAAGAAACTGAAAAAAAACAAGGGTGGTCTTATAATTTTTTCCATGACTGTATAAATGGGGCAAAGTTAGGGTTCCTCGCTATGGGTAGTACAAGGGATATCAGTTTAAGATTAAAATTAGACTTGACTTGCTTCCAGACACGAATCATCTGTTGTTGTTTTTTTTGCTAGGGTTTCCCATTCTTAGTTGATTATTCGACCAATTGGTCTTTTAGTCGAAGATTTCTTTAGTTGATTCATAATTTGTAATGCTTTAAGGGGATCATATTGATGATTACTACTGAGAAATGTATAAGCACATCTTTACTAACACAAGATATAAAGTGGTGCTTTCGAATGATTCTTTGTAGGGACAATCGATTAAATTAATTACTCAACAGAATCATATGCATGTTGGTCAACTTAGAATTTTATTTATTCAATGACAACCCTTAGTTTTGCCTCCACCCCAGACTGAAAGACTTTTCTTGGTCCTGAAAGAATAAGCTTCAGTTAAATTGATAAATATGTCTAAATCTGCTCCATTGGTGTGCTGTAAATAGAACCATTCGAAAAACAGTAAAAAAGACAGAAGCTGTGCTGAAAATATTTGTGAACCAAACAGCAGGAGGAATATCATATTTCAGCAGGATTTCATTTTAGACCACAAAACAGACTTTAAAGCAAGTGATTCTGCTGATGAATTCTTCCTGTGACAAAGTTATTTAATTAGATTCGTTCATCAAAGTCTCCGGTGTGATTATCCAACTGCAATAACCGAATAACATATCTCCCGGTGGTTTAACAACACAGTATTTTTCAGACACAATAAGATAGTTTCAGTTTATGCAGATCAGTGAATTTTAATTGAATAGTTCCCCCACAACTGTGTGGTTTCATGTAAGAGAAAACTGGATCATGTGTCAGGAGTAAATTGCCACTGATGTTTTATAGCCTTTTTGTCACTCTCCATAATGGTTTTAAAGCAATATATGAAGGTTAAGTGGTGCTTATGCATAACTAAAGGTTCATATTAGTTTTTTGAACTAATCAGTTTCTCTTTTTTTTGCTTCATCGGCCAAAGTTAGGGAACATATGGTGATAAATAGAGTGCGGCTTTAAATTGGACGGCAGCAAAGAAACAGTCACTTTAACCATATCAAAATCAATAATAATAACATGGATTTAATGAACTGTGCTTTACAGCTCCTCTGTCAGTCCTGTGCTAATACCATAGCATGTGTTTGGGGTTTTTGTTGACAAAAAAATGGATCAGCTCTTGTTGTAAAGGTCAGCGTTGAGGTTTGACAAACTAGAGTGGATGCTTTTAATCACTGGCCTTCAGTGGGAGTGCAGTCTGGTCCTGCAGAGATGAAAGAAACCGCTCATGCAGGGATTCTGTACTAAGTCATGTTGTGGTAACTGAAGAAGTGGATTCACTGTGAATATTTTACACCCCCCCCCCCCCCCCCCCCCCCCCCCCCCCAACATACACACACACACACATCCCATCAAGAAACCACTCACGAAAACCAGTTATGACCTGTGAAGTGGTCCACTGCAGCAGCAGTAATAAGTCAGAGTTATTGTAGTGCGGTAGAACAGCACCAGAACCTGTCAAGACAAAGGAAATAACAGTTTTTCATGAACAAAACATCAAGTGCTTCCCCATTTGTTATTGGATTTGTTTTTGTTTTTTCAATTATAAAGCTTGCATGCTAAAGTTCTAACTTGAGGGGGTGTTCACTTGAATTTTCTCAGTCTGGGTTTAATCCAACAACACATGAATTCAGCACAATTGCCCTTTCTTGCAACGTTAACCAAAGTGAAAAATACTTTGTGTATCAGCCCTGTTTGAATCTGCTCCAAAATTCAATGGGTTCTTCCTCGGCCCATGCTACACCCTTCCATCTCATGAAAAAAGACAAACCAATCTGGAAATAAGTCATTATCATCCGACTAGCAACTTCAAGCGAATTGTTTTGTTTCAGTTTGTCTTTGGCCACAGCAAGGAGCTGTTTTCAGCAATAATACAGCAAAAAAATATACTGTACGTTATGCCAAACAACAGGCAGGCACGTTAGCAAGTTATTCTGCCCGAAAACAGGGCTAAAAGACATATATTCACCAGGAGGACACAGATATGGCTCCAAATGAATTAACGTTTTACTTTTCTGACTGATGGATGTGTAAAAAGCAACTGTGTGCAAACAGTTCATCATATAAAGTTAATGATACGTCAAACGTTGAAGTGAAGTTAAAATGATGAAAGCGCTCAACATAAAAACACATGTATTACAACGCATACAGCAAGGTGACTGAAGAGAGTAGTTGATTGGATGGGACAGGAGCTTTGTGTAGTTGATAGCTTCCTGCTGCCACTGTCGTCAGTTCTCATGAATCTCTTGGCTCCTGCATCAGAGAAGTGCTCAAAAAATGAGGGTCTTCTTTGTGCGCCATTTCTCTATTACTGACAGGGTGTCTGATGTTGGAGCTGATACACACTTCAGTGGTGCTTGAGAAGTTAAGCATACTCAGTGCCCATTGAAAAAAATAACCTTGCTATAGATGACTGAGATATGTTACCTTAAGTGGAGTGTGTGATATATATGGTGTCTGTAGCTGGAACCTACCCATAGTGGGGGACTGAGGCATAATTACGTAGTCATACAGTGTCTGCTCTGTAAAACTGTATGCGCCCCTGGCATTTTCAGACTGACGCCCACTGAGACCACCTTTCTTTATCTTCTTTAATGCATGAAAACATTATGAGTAAGCTGGCCAATCTTTTTGTGTAATAGAAGGGGCGGCAAAGATTAGATGCTCCTTCTGTAATATAATACATGTGAAGCTGTGTCTCACACAGCAGGAGCTTTTTTCGTTTCAGTTTACACCACTGAAATGGCAAAGCATGTGTGCAAACACTATGATATTGCATAAATTTGTTTTCCAGAAAACCTATCATCACTTATGTGCTGTCTTGTTCCACTCGAGACCCAATGACGCAGAAAGAAAATACTGGACCGCGGGTTTCAGTACACTTTTATGCTCGCAGGCTGCTGTTGAGAATTTTCCTTGAACTGTCTAAGTAATGCTAATTGCATTCTCCCTCTCTCCCTCTCCCCGTCTCTCAGCCTTAAGTTGCAACAAAGTCAAACTTACCCAGAATAGAAACACTCCCCAACACGGTGCTGCATACAAATGTGCAAATGCCTGCTGTGGCTCTTGGGTTGGTTGTTTACATCCTACACTCAGTGGGAGCACAGGAATATTAAAGGCATAAATTTAGCTGAGCAAAACCTGTCTCAAAGCAACACCAACACTGTGTGCTGCAGCAAAAGTGGCTGGGGTCATAGAGGTGGACATTATCCTCGAAGATGAAGAAAGTGGAACATTAACAGAATCATGTGATGTTTTAAAGCCATTGTGTTGCACTGAGGTCCTTTTTTGCAAATTGCACAATTTTATTCCACACAGATACATCAGTATCTCAGTGTTAGTGAATATTTTGGCCAACAAGTAATGTTGCAGTTAAGAAATTTCAAAATGAATAACATTTTTAGTGTATTTCATGCCTTTATTGGATAGCCAGTGGGGAGGTGACAGGAAACAAGGGAGACAGAGATGCAATAAAAGTCTGCACGCTGATTTTAAATGAATGTTGGCGTTCATGGTTGGCATCTTAAAGGGACAGTTCAACCCAAAATCAGAAAGACATATTATTCCTATTACATGTTGTGCTTCAGTACTGTGCAAACTTTTTAGGCTGGTGTGAAAAAAATGCTGTAAAAAAGTAGAAATGTCAATAGTTTATTTTTTATCAATTAACAAAAATGCAAAGTGAGTGAATACAAGAAAATATTTGGTGTGACCACCCTTTGCCTTTTAACCTGCATAAATTCTGCTAGGCATTTTTTCCCACGTCTGCCTAAGATTTTTGAACAGTACTATATAAATTTATAGATCTAGAGGGTTTTGGTGTGAGTGCAGAGTATTGGAGAAATCAACCGATTCTGAGTTTCTGCTTTCTCCTGAATATAATGGGACTATATGTCATTTTCTTGTGGTGCTCAGAGCAGTAAAGTTCGCTTAAGATGTGTGGAGACCTAAACAATTAGTAAAAAGACTATAAAACTACATAGAGCAGAGGGGAACTGCAAAGTTGAGTGCTAACTCTACGTGTGATCTCTCTCCCATAACAGTTGTTATGTCCATATGGAGAAAATCAAATATCACGTTATTTTGTCCCAAATACGTAAATATCAATATTGTGAAGAAATTGTAGGGTTGTCTATTGGTGCTTTGACAAAAAATTAACACAAAATCTAAGACGATATCTAGTCTCATATCATGATATGAATACATTGCCCAGCAGTAGCTGCAGGTTTACTCCTTTGAGGAAACCTTAGAGGTGCAGCTGGACTCCTCTCAGCCTGTGTATAGCAGTTGTGCAGCAACATCCACTACCCTTTCATCTCCATCTATTTGATCGGTTCCTCAAATACGTCTGTGGGTTTATAACCTCTCTCCCTTTGCTCTCCATTATTCTTTCATACCCTCTTTTGTTCTCCTAAGCTCCTCTAACCATCCATTTCCCCCCCGGCCTCTCCGCTCCTTCACTCCTTTTCCATCACATCACCTCATCATGTTCTTATATTTCCCCCCTCTCTATCTTCCTACATTCATTACTCCACAAGCTACGGGCGACTGTAAACACTTTCCCTCCCAATAGAGGCAACAGTGATGGAAACCTCCTTGACAGAGAGGAATGCCTGGAGCACAACTGCCCCTGATTTTCCACTGTACTCTTTCTTCTTCTTCTCCTCCTCTCAGTGAAGCCCTGTGATCTAGCATCAGCTACTGCTCTGACGACTTTCAGGCTCCCCATCTGTTCCCAATGCAAACACTCTTATGGGTATATTTACGCTGTGCTCTTTTCATCGCCATCTTTATCCCACTTCAATTACTGGCCGATGCTGTAAAATTTAACCTGAGATAGTCATTTTACATAACCTTTAAGAAATTACCGACTCCACGATAAACAAAAACTATGAATTTGGCTGCTTCCTCTGTGTGTGCTGCCAAACTAGGATTAGCTAAAGTGGCTACGTCAGTGGAAGCATGTGGAGATGACTAAGTGATAAGTCTTGCCTAACAGCCCAACACAGACCGTACATAATACACGGTAAAAATTATTCCACACAGAGTAACCCAGAGAGAAATGTATTACCCATTTTGTATGGAGCACCACAGCTCTCTTCTTTTGCATGCACCCTGTGGCTCTATTCAGAAACACATGCAGAAAACATAAATTTGAGGTCTTAGACTCATTTGTATTCCGCCTATTTTCTTCCCTTGGTCAATTTTTTAGAACACAATGCTCAATCACCCTCTCACTTTAATGCCCGTAAAATTAATGTTTCTCCTTTTGTCTTTCTCTTAACAACAAAAACAGCTTACAAAGGCAAATGTTGCATTTCTGCATAGTGATAATAAAAACACAACAGCAAAAGAAAGCAGGAGAGGTGAGGTAATGATTAACAAGTGACTTCATATGTTAGAAGTGCTTCATCTGTCTATTTTTACAGCCCTTTGTGCATTTGTTGTCAGAGGCTCTTTCCTCTGTGGGTCTGTATTCCTGTTGCTCTGTGTATCTATAACATGTGTGCAAGTCTGCATTTGTGTGCACATGTGCACATTGGTCTGACAGGATATGAAGTAAGAAATGCTGTGTGATCCCACATTGAGAGCGGATTATCACACCCAAACAACAGTGTCGGCGCCTGGAGCTCCAGGGGTGGGGTAAGGAGGGGAGAGGAAGAGTGAGGAGGAGGAGGAGGTGAGAACAACTGCATGAAATGAAAAGGAACAAATCGGTGTGGTGCGCCTTGCCCCTCAGTTCCACAGCTTTCTCCCGCTGATGGTTGACACTTCCCTTGACCCTTAAGAAATGTTGATTGAGCGTTGTTTTTGTTGTTGTCGTTGGTGATGGTGTTTATGTGCTGCAGAAATGGCACGTAGCACAGTCAGTGTAGCACTCGCAGGTAGAAACGGCTTAATAGCACTCTTCAGCTTATTACTTAATAAACACTTATGTGCTGCATTTATGTTGTTTCTGTCAGTAAATCATTATCCCACTACTGCTACTACTTTCTACACTACTCTCTATAAAGACATCTAAGAAAAATGTGACCTTAGGGTTTATAAATAGAATTGACTTGGCTGATACCAATCCAGTACTGATGATTTTGTCTTCAGTGTCAGCTTGTGGAGGCTGTGACTCAGTTGGTAGAGCAGTCGCCCACTGATCAAAAGGTCGGTGGTCCGGTCCCTGACCGTTGCAGCCTACATGTCGAAGTATGCCTAATTAATTCCTAAATTGCTCCCGATGCTGCGTTCATCGGTGTGTGAATGAATTCCCGATGGTGGCAGGTGGCACCATTAAGGGTAACCTCAGCCACCACTATGTGTGTGTGTGATTCAGCACTGTCTGCAGTATAAAGTGCTTTGAGTGTTCGCAAAGACTAGAAAACAGATATATAAATGCAGTTCATTTAGCTTTGAATGTGCCTTTCATATGCATTTAGCTTTAGTTAGCTAGTACGTCATGCATGGTTGTATTAAAAATATGTATCCAATCCATGAATAAATGGGGTTTACAGAGTCTGCTGCTCACTTTTGTTAGATGTTGTAATGTCACTTTTGGGACTCTTTATGTGAGCTGTGCAACTCAGCTAAATTAATTAACTTGCATGTACATACATACATGTGCATTTGACATTTACATACAGCAATTATAAAAAGTCTACATAAGGTTGGACAACAAATGGCAAAACTTCAGCTTGCAGCTCTTTTGTGTGGAGTTTGCATGTTCTCCCCGTGTCAGCGTGGGTTTTCACCAGGTCCTCCGGCTTCCTCCCACAGTCCAAAGACATGCACTTAGGTTTAATTGGTGACTTCAAAGTGCCCATAGGTGTGAATGAGAGCGTGATTGTCTGTCTCTATATGTGTCAGCCCTGTGATAGCCCAGGGTGTACCCCGCCTCTCACCCAATGTCAGCTGGGATCGGCTCCAGCCCCCCACAACCTGAGTGCAGATAGGCGGTTAAGGATAATGAATAAATGAATGAATGAACAAATGGCAAAGCTTAAGATGTTCAGTTAAGCAGTGAATGCCTCATTTTTAACTATGTAAAATATTCTGTCCTCTGAAGGTTTCTCTGTTATCAGCTTTATTCTTTTGTTGTGTAAAATAAATAGTTTGAAATTGGCTTTCTGCTGAGAGTTAGATGAAAAGATTGAAAAGACTTTCATGTTTGCACAGAAAATGTGAAGCTACAGCCAACAGCCGGTCAGCTTATTAGCTCAGCATAAAGAGGTGAACGTGGGGAAACAGCTAGCCTGGAGTTTTTACACTTTGTACTGATACAACAAATGAGAATCAACATTTTGAACTTTAGAGGTGCTTACAGGATTTTGTTACTTTTGGATCAAGCCAAACTAAGTGTTTTACCTGTTTCCAGTCTTAAGCTAAGCTAACCAACAGACTTCATATTTATGGACATTTTCAGACAAGGCAGCAAATTAGTGTATTTCCCAAAATGCCAAATTATTATTTAATTTTCTCATATTTTATTATTATTATTATTATTATTATTATTATTATTATTATTATTATTATTATTATTATTATTGATAATAATAATAATAATGCATTTTATTTATAGGTGCCTTTCAGGACTCTCAAGGTCACCTTACAATAAACAATTAAAAATAAAACAATAATAATAAAACAGCAATGGCAATAATAATGAACAACAATAAAACAATTACAAATAAGAACAATAATAAAAACAACAATGACAGTAATAATAAACAACACTAAAACAGTACAGAGAAAAATTGTAAATTAAAAATTATGAATATATTAGGGGTAGGCTAGTCTAAACAGGTGCGTTTTGAGATGTGACTTGAAGGTTGACAGTGTTGTTAGAGACCGGATGTACTGAGGGAGTTTGTTCCAGAGTCGAGGGGCAGAACAGCTAAAAGATCCCATTTTGTCATTGCTTCCAGTAGTGCTTGTTTTTGTGCCACACTTTTGATACCTGCACCTGTTGCTTGTGCAACTGCATCATATTTATTTGCATGATTCCTGCAAGTATCCAACATCGATTCAAATCCACATTTTTAAATTTAGTTTATTTCCACTCTTCCTAGTGCAAACTATCTTCAGACAGCTGTTGCTACCACTTCCATCAACTATTTATAGATTTTGACTTTTTGTTTATCATTGAATTTTAAATGATCTTTCAGGACACATTTGTCAATATGTTTGATCCAGTTCTTTTGGCCACAGTCAGATCAGCACGTTGCAGTTACAGGTCCTGAGTCAGCCTCGGTGAGCTACGTCACTTCCACCTGCTGTATATGTGTGTGTGTGTGTGTTAGTGTGAATTAGTAAGTGTTTATTGCAGTACAGCAGCTGCAGTGTATAGAGCAGCTGTCAGGGGTCTGTTAGGGACAGACTGTGTGTGCGTGTTTCTGAATGTATATGTGTCTTTGAGTCAGTTTGTGTGGTGCATCACCTTATGGTTGGTGTGTGTGTGTGTGTGTGTGTGTGTGTGTGTGTGTGTGTGTGTGTGTGTGTGTATAGGGGTCGGCAGGTTTGTCATGCAGTAGAGCTGGTGGCGTCTCCTGGTGTCTTTTCGCAGTCGAGCAACACGACAGACCCAGCTTCCAGCAGCAGTGAGCAGATGGCTGAGCGTGTTAGCATGCCTGTACTGTGCCAGAGGTCAGAGGGGGCTGTTCACCCAGTCAGGAGAGAGCAAATGAGCACCCTAACCTGTTGATACTTAAGAGCACACACTTCCGAATCAAGTGAAAAATTACCTATCACCATTCTAGATAATTTCCCTCCTACTTACCTGTAATACAAAATTATTTCTTTATTCATATCTTCATCTTGAGAACAGTTATGGTAAAGATGGGATGATATGAAGATATATTCACTGATAGAGACTAACAGAGACCAAAAAGTAACAATATTATCCCAATAACCATCAAAATATATGTGTAAAACTCTTAAAATGGCACTATAACATAGTGGAATAACTTTACCTTATATTTTGGTAAGAAGGGTTAGTTAATATGACAAACAGGCAAACAATTTTAAGTAATGTAATCATTTATCAGAATGTTCTCATACAAAAATAAAGGAAAAATAAATAGATAAAAATGGCCTTTATTGGCTTTAGTTGTGCTCGTTAAAATCATACAATATCTTGCCTATATATATATATATATATATATGCACATCTTTATCAGCAATGCACAATAACCTTTTAAACTTTTTAAGACAGAAACCTTTTCAAGAAATTCAGATCTCACCCTGCACCAGATCTCTATAAGTTATTGTTTATTTCTGCATGATAGAAGTGTTTCGGAACAACAAACACAATTTGCTTAAAGCTTTAGGTCAATGGCCTTGTGTGTGCAGTAACTGAACTTCTTTGGCAGTGCATTGTCACACTATCAGCACCTTATAAAGGAAATCTCTGTTTGGGAGTAAATAGTTTTTAGCTTCATTCAGCTCATTGTTTTGTTTCCTAAAGCACATTCACTGTTTTGATTCAGTCTTGCGGCTCTCATCAGTCTTGGTTCCAGCATGCAGCTGTTCAAGCTCTGAAAAAAATATTTTTCTAAGGAGTTAGTTTAGACTAAAACAGAGCTAAAATAGACCCAAGCTATCTCTGATGTTGCCATGTTAATTGAATGAGCGAGTAAGAGGCCACACGGTGCTCCACCTCATGACTACAGCTGGTTTTCTCACACAGCTGTGTACTCGTCAGTGTTCATAATCAGTTCCCACAAATGTGAATCAGAAGCTTTGTTCCGCATCGTGAATATCTTCTCTTGTTTTTTGAATCGTAGCAGGTTCCGTTGCGTTGAGCTGAAAAATAAGAAGCTAAAATCATTTGGAAGGAGAAGCCAACACTACTGTTTTCTGTGCACATCTTCCCTGAAAATCAGACAATTCACCATGATACTGTAGCTCTCTAATGAGTCAATTCACACTCCAGCAGGCAGGAAACTTTTAGGGCATTTTTCCATTTTCATACTCCCTCGGAAGATAAAAATCTGTAGTCTGGAAGCCAATCTTCCTGATGATGAATGCAGTCTTTTGCCTCTCACTCTCATCCCCCCGCTCTTGTTTTTCTCCCATCTGCTCAATTGAAGGTGATAAATGTGTGATGGTGATTGAAGTGGTCGAGACCTCAGAGGAAACCGAAAACAAAAACTCTGCTTGCTGGAGACAAAGAGAAACAATGCTTAGTTTTATGGGAAAATTACATTTTATATCATAGTTGCACAGACAGAGGGGTCTGAACGTGAATCAATAGATCAATATTTCATCATTCAGCTCTAGTAGACTTCTCTGTAGAGCAATTTCATCTTCACAACCCTCTGTCGGGGGTCAATTTACTCTTCCTCTTTCGTAGATAAGGAGAAATATCTCAGATTGCAGTAGATAACAGATGCACTTTGTTTTTCCGCAGTGTATGCCTGACTGGGCTTTAAGCCACTGGAAATGGCAGCGGTGCTGCTGAACTACAGCATTGTAAACTTTCCTCAGGGTGCTTTCAAGGTTATGTCATTTGTTGGGAGAGAGCGAGTCCAGATAGAGAGCTGCTAAATACCTCTAAGCTTCATAAAGCACATATTGACTATTGACTGTCAGCATTCAGGGAGGAAGCACAAGGAATGCCAATAGAAAAGCACAAGGATTGTTAGAATTGTTTATTCTCCTGCAACAGATTTGTGATGCTGCAAAAAAAATTGTCCATGTAACCGCAGGAAGGCGGTTTATACACTGAGTCGCACCATCAGAAAGTGGATTTTGTCAGTCTCCTTCAATATCAGACAAATGTCTTGTTATTGTTATATTCACAAGCAGCCCAGCATGTGTGCTGCACTCACAAGTGATGAGGTGAGCGAAGCTCTACCATTTTCTCTGACTGTCTTCCCTACAATCTGCTGAACGCAGCTGTTTGCTGCAGATTGGCAGCCAGGACATTTTCTAGTACAATACTGTGTGCTGTAGGGCTTTTTGTATTGCCTGTGTGTCCAAATAGACTATTATTATCTTATCTTGTGTATTCTTTGATAAAAACAATTGTGTCCGTTTTTATTGCTTTGAATTTATGTAAAGATAAAGGTATGACAGAATCATCATCTGTAAATGTAATACTTCTTCTTGTGTCAGAAATTTCAACTATATTGGATGTGACTGAAATGTTTCCCGTCCACCAAACTTGAGAAATCACATTTCACTCAATCAGCCACAGGAATTGTACTCTGTGAAACTTGCAATGGAACCTATTTCAGCCTTTAAGGGATTCCTTTAACCCACCACAAATCATTTTGTTTGTCCAGGTTTCTGTTATGTGTTTCATGTTACACACAGTTTCAGGGGATTTTGTCATTGTGAAAATGATCAATTGGAAGTCCCCCTCCACTCAGAAATGTGCTTTTCTTATTCCTTTTTATATCATCTAAAATGTCAGGCCTTGGCTGCCCTAACTTGTATCTGTGCAAAGTTTCAATTATTTGGTGACTTGAATCTTCTTTTCCCACTGTTCTTTAACCTTTGAGGTATTTGCTGACCATCAGCAGCTAGCTTAACCACTATTCTCCAGAAACTTAACTGAACAATGTAATTCCTTACACTTCTCGTTAACAATAATCACATTACTGTAATGGTTTACTGCTGAACTCTGCGGAACTGGACTATAGCCTTGAGATTTGGAATGATATGACATCCTTCCTAGAATTAACTCTTTATTTCCCTGAAGACGGCTACGATGAATCTATCTGACAGCAGCCAGTTATGATGCACTATGCACTAGTTGTGTTTGGCCGTGCAGAGAAACAGACTGATAAAAATAATATTTGACACTTGATGCAAGACATTTAGGACGAGGGCTTGACATCATCCTTAGACTTACATGTGACTTGCCAAACAATGACTTTGTCCCACCTCTGTCAAATACGATATATAATTTATTTTCTTTTAGAAATTAGATAAATTAGTCGATAAAATATCAAAAAGTAGTAAAAAAAAATGTCATCACACTTTCCCAGAATGAAGAAGTGGTCTCTTTATGGACCAACAGTTAAAAACCGAAATATATTCATTATAGAATTATAAAACACAAAAAAAGCTACTTTGAGTATTTTTTAAAGAATATAAATCTAATCAATTATTAAAGCAAATCCTCTGACTGGTGAAGCCAAAAACCAAACAATTATCACAATAGTTTCAGATTCATTTTCTGTCCGTTGATTAATTGATTGATTAGTTTACATGGTAATAATTGTTGCAGCTCCATAGTAGACAAGTATATCAGTGTCTTAAGTTTTAGAAAACACAATAATGATGAAGCCCCTCAAAGAAGTACAACCACCTTCACATCAAACAAGTTTTTCCGCTCGTTGTCAAATCCCACAACACCGTGTTAGCACTCTTTATAAGGTTTCTGAAAGAACTTTTCTGCCCTACCTCCCTCTTTGAGAAAAAAAAGAAAGCCTCCCTCCATTGATTTCCTGTTACTTTGTGACCAAAATAGTGCAGTGTGCTGAGTCCCCTGTGTGTGCTGAGCTGTTCTAGACAAGCAGGCAGTCGGAGGCAGGCTGTGGGCTGGGAACGGAGTCGGAGCGAGATGACAGTGCGTGAGTCTGTGAGAGCCTCCCATGACAGTCGGTCCCAGACGAGGAAGCCAAATAAACAACAAGCGAGCAAAACACAGAGCCGTGCCTTGAGCCCGGAGAGGGAGAAAATAGAAAGAGAGACAGGAGAGAGCTCGGGAATAAGATGACACAGCGTGCAGAGGCTTCCGGAGAGGGTAATGAGTTTGGCCAGGTTCCCATGAAATGCTGCACCACACAGAGAGAGAGAGGGAGATGCTTTTAGTCGTCACAGTTGGGATAACAAATGTCCCCATCCCTTCATCTTTTGTTTGTATAAAACAAGTCCATTGTTGGTTCTGCATCAGAGAAGCCAAAATCCAATTACATGTGATGGCTATAGATGCTGCAGCAGAGAAACAACCTGTTGTTTACTGTCAGTATTGACTTCTGAATCTTATGGTTACGCCATTTGAGCCGAAGGGTACATAGACCCATCACCCAGTTTGGAGTACGAGCAAAGAGAGATGAAGAGGCATTACAAATATTGACCATAGTCTCACCGATCAATATCTATTTACTGTATGCTTTTTTTATGGGTGCATCAGGGTGAAGTAGCTCCTGCAGTGACCCTTTCTCTTTCTTTTCCTCTCTCTTTATTTTTCCCTTCCTTTCTGCCTCATCCTGTTGTCTCCTTTACTCATCAAATACAGAGGGTCTGTACCAGCTGGGTGGTCCTCGCTGTGCCCCTCAGAGCAGCATTGAAGGACTGGAGGACATTGAGGTAGGACCATGACATCAGCCTCTCAATATATTCCCCAGCAGCTAACAACACATACAAGTACCCAGTTATTTGTCTTGCTGGGTGACCCCACTGCTCTTACAGGATGCAACCTTTATTATTTCCTTCCTCTCATTTTTTGTTACCTGAACTCATTTGCAGAGGAAGTGTAAGACTCATGTGCTGCTGCTGGTCGTGCACGGGGGAAACATCTTGGACACAGCAGGCGGAGACCCCAGCACAAAGGCGGGCGATGTGGCCACCCTGGCCTCAGTGCTGGAGAAGGTGACGCGGGTGCATTTCAAGGCCGCCGCCGAACACGTGAAGATCAAGCTGGTGCCATGTCCGGCCGTGTGCGCCGAAGCCTTCTCCCTGGTGTCCAAGTGAGTGTTGTTGCCTGCAGAGGGAGTCTCATTCTCCCCATTAACATTTGTTATTTCAAGTATATATCCAGGAGACCTGACAATTATAGCCAAATCAGTGGTGAGGGGGCCACTGTGGCCTCAGTCACCATAACTTTTGAAGGCGATGTTCACCTCTCCAGTACAATTCATGATACTTTATTAATTTTTCAACAAGGGTTGAAGCTGCTCTGGAGACTCGTGGTGGCCCAGAACCTTACTATAACACCTTATCCACCTAATTCTTAGCTCAAATCCTTTGGTAGCAGAAGGCGGTATGATCACATTATCCCATTTAATGTTTGACAGGTTGTGTTCCCACATTTTTTATTTCCCAAAACGTTCCAAGAAAAGGAGATACCTGTTGCATACTCTCGGAGAAGCAGATATATGAAAGGAGATTATTACAATATATTATTACAGGGTTAGCAATAAGATGGATAAGGGTTATTTCTTTTACCATCTGTATATAATTTCCGTTGACTTATTTTAAGTGTATTTTGAAGTATCGCATAAGAAAAGCTAAATGTAAACCACAAAATTCAATGAAACTTAATCAATTATGCAAAAGAAATAATAATTAAAAAATCAGCTGTTTCCTTTGTTGACGTCTTCCTGGATAATATATGAACTTGTCTTTGTCTCCAAACAGCATGAAACATGGCCAATACATGTTGACATGAAAGAACAATTAAAACTTACCAAATTGAACCAAATTCCTGAACACCTCTCTCCATTTTCATCTCGTAAATGGGTGAGAGGACCAAGGCAAGACTGCAACATCTGTAGGTTATTTCACTCCAAACCAGTTGATGGAAACATGGCTTAATAAGCATTTCTATTTGCAACATTTCCAAACTTTGCTCAAAATTCACCTGACTATTGGATGGAAACACGGCTGTTGTGTCTCCTTCAGCTGCGTCAGAATTTGATTGCATCTATGATGCCTTTCCCGAGCTACATGCAAATCTGGGCAGGTGGTACTACTGCATCTGAAGATGTTCAGTAACGCCATAAAACATCCCAGAGGATATAGCTACCTGCCTATCAACTCTATTAATTAACACAAACACATGGATGCACAATGAGTGAAACATTATGGCACATTATGGTGCGCCTTCTGTATGGCAACAGCTGCTGAGTTCACTGTTTCTGCCTCATTCCTGGTTTCAATGTAACAGAGAGAAAAATGGCCAATTTCAGTAAGACTTAAGCTGCCTTTATCTGCTGCAAGATCTGTAAATTACAGATATAGTTAAACTTGGGAGGAGTTAAGCTGTGTGCAGCAAGGAGAGATGGGTGTATTTTTATCTGCTTGCTTCAACCAGAAACACACCAAGTAAATGACCATTTACTGTATAGCATACACATATAGCAGCTAGGAAAATCTTGCTAGGAAATCTTGATAGCGACAACATAGTGAGGCAGTTAGAGTGGTGGGGAAGCAACAAACCGTGTTGGAATTAGCGATTTGTCAGATTGTATTGGCCGTGCCGTGCACCTGCATGAATATTGGTGGTGAATGAGTGATTGCGAGGCATGAATGGATCAGCTAATGAGAAGACCACTTCATGCTCTGCCTGAACTAACTCAATGATGCACAGAAGAGTGTGTCAGAGAAGGGAAACACAGGTGTGAATAAGTAAATTAATGATGCTTGATTTAGCTGCTTCAGTTTTAGGGTTTGTGCATCACTGTCACACTGTCATGGCTTACAGGGACACTTGAATAGAACAGAGTTAATGTTTTTAGTAACACCTCTGCTTTTTTCGCCTGATATCAGACGGAGTAGCCAACTCATTTCACTCCATTTCCATCTTCAGTCTGACATTGCCTCCACTCTAACTGATTACAGTGTGGTGGGGGAATTCAATTTCCTCTTCCTTTTCTGAATGAATAGAACATAATTTTAAGTCAACACGGATGCATAGCCTTGCCAACATACTGGTTGTGCCAGGGTTTTAATAGTGAAGTGACGGGAAACAAAAGCAAGCTACATGACGTGGCGACATGACAGCTTCAATTGCAACATCTATCTTGTCCGTTGTGGTCGCCATTGTTGTTTTTCCTCCTCCTTGGTCCCTGCACACAGCTTGACAACAGCTTGATGATGGCGTTAGTCGAACAGGATTAGCCTGATGGACTAATCGTCCCTCCCCCTGCGTTGTTCACTGGATGAAATTCCTTCTCCTACAAGTCAAAATTTCTGCTTTGAAAAAGGTCACGTAAACCGTCTAAGATGTTTAAATAGTGTAATTAATGATAATTGTTCTACTAAACTTGGTATTTAGCAGCCACCGCTTCCTTTAATTTGTTCTGTCAACTGACATTCTCACTAGTTGGATAGACAGCTCAAATTACTGTTAATGAGAAATGAACAGACTACATAGGACTTTACTGTTTCAGAAGGAATCTGCCCAGTTAGAATACATTTCTGCAAGAATTAGCATGGAGGAAAAAATGCCTGGTTGGCTAGGGTGGTGAAGGTTAATTGGAGAATATATTGACCAAAGACCCTGAAACACAGTGCAATGGTAATTAGTATGCTGATGACATCTCATAGGCCCTGCAAGCATGTGGCTGTGCAGGGAATATTTAACTCCTAACCTTTTTAAATGTTGTTGTTTTTAATTGTTAATTCTCCCCTGAAATTCTGGAGGCGGCTCCTTAGTGGACAAAATGAATGAATAAATGACATTATACAGTTTGCACTGATCCTGAGGTGTCTGCATTCAATGCGTTGTCTAATTAGCTTCTGTTTTGTATTCAGGTTTCATTTGTGGTATCAGTTTCAGAGTGGGAGTTAATTGTGGATAGTGGCACCACAGTGACGAACAGCAGCCAGTAGATGGGTTTTTATACAGTATTTTTGTCACTGAAACTCTCAGGTATTATTCATTGCTTGAATATTTTGTCTGCGTTCAAGTGTTTGCTCACTTTTCTTTACTCTTTTTTTTCCTCGTCTGCTGTCTGTGCAGAGAGCTGCAGAGGCATAACTAATGATTTCATTTCACATTTAATGCCACATGTCCCAGTGGTCACCAGCTTTATCTTTGACAGCGTCACTTAGTTTTCGCTGCTCTTCAATTATATGCTGAGGATGTTTTTGTCTGAATTGTCACTAATCACCGTGGCTGAGAGAATGTGTTTGACAGTCAAGTCGAATCTTCTCTCTGGTGACAGAAGATTGACGTTCGCAGGAGCGAGGTAGTGACTAGAAGCAAGACGAGTGTAAAGAGATTTGAGTTCTGTAGCTGCTCGGCAGCTTGACGTCCGCTTAGCTTTCACCGCATCTAGAGATAAAATATTAAAACCAACAGCTTCCCATGGGTGTCAAGCAGAGCCGAGATACTGCTTCTTCTCTTGCTTGCCTGCTCCTGTGTGTGCATGTGGACACACATATGCATAAAATCTTTATTGGAAAGAGACCAATTCATTTTTAAAACACCTCGTCACAAAGGACCAAAGCTGTCTCATTAGGGACATGAATGAATGATTAAATAAAAAGAGAAATAAACAAACAATTTAAATGCACAAACCAAAATAAATCAGAAACAGGTTTAGCAATTTGTAATAAATTGAATCCACAATGTTTACTTACCTGCTGGAGGTTTTATTTGTCCATTTTTGACTTTTTTTAGGCAGGATTATCATGGCCTGACTTGTTTTTGCCTTAAAATGCAATTTAGGGGGCATTTTAATTAGTTTTTTCCTTCAAAATGCATTTGTAGAATCAGTCCCGACAAATATTTTGAAGCACTCTATTTTCTTAAGCAGCCCATCTAGCGGGTAAACTGTCCGAACTTGATGTATTTGAACGGATGATATCAATCTGTTACAACCCTTGCTTGCTAATAATTTGCATGCAGAGTGGAAAATAAATTGAATGTTAAAATAAGGCTGCCACCATCAGAATTAAAGATGTAAAAATAAATTGAATTTAGAGTGGAGGATAAAATGAATAAAACAATATAGAGCAACGCATCAGCACATACAGAAGAAGCATAGAAACCAGGATGTGCAGTCTGGAAGCGAATCCCCCAAGCAACAGCAGCATCAGGATCAAGATCTGACAACATCTAAGCCATCAGTCCAGAAGAGTGCAATCTGATAGAAACTGCAGAACCTCAGCCTCCCAGACCTCTGGAGGATCTGCAGTGAGCTAATATCCACCAATATAGTTTTTCTCTTGCAACTTACTTCTTTACCAAGTGACATCTAACATGAGGAACCAAGATTCAGCTCATTAACAGCTTGTTGAAAATATTCTGAAAACATTGAGAAGAGAATATGTGTCTTAGCTGTCCAGTAAAATTAGACAAAGCATACTTGTGCCCAGATGGCTTCAGGTCCTCAACACAGTCTCACAATATGTGCTGTCAGTACACATTCAAACACGCCCACACAGCAGCTATAACAACACTTATTCAACTACACTTTTGTCAGTTAACAGCGTTTGCTCTAATGACAGTGTTGGACTTGTGGGTGTGCGGAGCGTGCCAACATAAACAGAGGAAAAGGCAGCCCCATGGGAAGGAATGGCTGCTGTGTGGGTAATTTACTCTCGTTCTGGGTAACAGCTTGGCTGAAAATCGCACCGCGGAGTGGAGGTGGCAAAACCTCTTAGCGCCTCAAAGACAAACTTTCACATAAACAAAGTATGTTTGACTCAGTGCTTCATAATTCTGTAAGATTACCCCAGGGAGAATGAACATGTTTTTCAGCTTGTGTTGTCCTTGTTGCGGTGTGTGTTGAAGGCCCACTGAGCGCTCATTATTAGCTCTGCCTGCTGATGAACGTACCTGGCAGTGCTGGCTAGGAGCTGGGTGTCAAGACAACACACACGTGTAATCCATAAACACAGTCGCACAAATACATCCCACGCAAAAACTGTTGGAGCACATCCAATTAACAGCGACAGTGAAAAGACTCCCAAATTGATTTCCTCTTGCAGCCAACACAACGCCTCCGTCACAGTTTGAAGAGAAATAAACATTTCAACTATTGAAAAAAAAACGTCATCCCAGCAGCAGGAGGGAAGAATAATAACTGGCTTTCTATCTCAGTAGATTCAGCATTGTTATACAAGATTCGTTTTTACATCAGGGAAAGCAGATGGAGGAGGAGCAAGAAGTCCAAACAGTGACCTCAGTTCAGGGAAATAGAGACTCATTATTCTGGCCATCGGTGGCTGGGGACGTGCCGCTACTATTTCTGTACCCTCTCCCTAATTAAGAAGACTGTGGAGGCCCTTTGCTGTTCACGTTAATTGTTCTAAAGTTGTGCAGTGCTTAGCCAGCCATTAAGAAATGGGGAGAGCAATTAAGCAGGAACCTGACAGAGTTGAGAGTTTTCAGTTTGACATTATGTGACGAGGGGCTAGAGGGTGGCAGGGCAGCATAATAGAGTCTATCTCAAGGTTATGTTGCGTAAGATGAGGCTGACTCGAGGTATAATCAGCTCACTCAGTCTTATCTTCCCCCTGCTGTTGTTAATGGATCTCTTCATCATCACATTATCATGAAACCTTGAGGAAGAGTTCTGTATGTCTCGCTCAGTAAAGAATAGTATGGTAATTTTGCTGACTTTAGATGTGATTGAGTGGATTTCTTGAGAACTTAACATGGTAATTATTGGAAAAGGAATAAACTGTAAAGCTTTCTTGGTTCAAAGATGAATGATAACCTTACAGTTGATCTGAAGTCAACTGTGTCCCATAACAAAGCAGCAAATCAGGCGTTCAGAGGCTTTTTTCTATTATTTAAGTCTTCAAAGATGTGCTCTTTAGTGACACCTCAATATGACCTCGGTTAATATCACTTGCGTTTTACTAATGAGAGCAGGGAGATGTGAGCGGGGTAAATGCTGCCACTCATGAGCGGGTGACTCACATCTTGAGATAATATCGGGGGCTGACTCGTCATAGCGTCATGAGGCTCCTCTGCCATTCAGCGCTTTGTTGATGTTCCTTCTTTGAGGATAAAAAGCCTCCCAAGTTGCAGTATGTGCTTAGTGATGGCAAATTTATAATTCCTGTAGCCTATTGGATAACATTTAGGATGAACATGTTCTCTCAATTACTTTAGATGGGACATATTATGCTCATTTTCTGGGTCATACTTTTATTTTGGGTTTCTACTAGAACATGTTCACATGCTGCAAATAAAACATTATTTTTCTCTAGCTGTCTGTCTGAATATATATCAGTCTGAAACGCTCCGTTTTAGCCTGTCTCTTTAAGCCTGCTCTGATTGGGTGTCTCTGCACGTCATTGCAGCTGGGGAATAACTGTAACAGCACTGTAACGACACTTTCTGCCTATATATAGTTTAGCTGTGACATCTGAACCTTATGTAATACCCATACTACCATACTATTCCATATGTCAGAAAAAAGTTTAGTATGTCCCTATACATAGTCTGTCAAATTTTGTTTACCACAATACAATCTTATCTGGTTGCATTTTAAAGTATGCAAGCTATCAGGCTTTTCTGTCCATGTCAACGACCCACAATCCTCAGGGTCAAAATTCAAGTTATGTTTTGATGAAATACAAACTAATACATTTTAGTTTCTGAAAAAATACAGTCTGAATTCTGTCCCATTGCAGTTCACATTAATTGTGCTAAAGTTGTGCAGTGCTAAGCCAGCCTTTAGGAAACAGGAAGAGCAATTAAGCAGGAACCTGACAGACCTGAGAGATTTCAGTTTGACAATATGTAGTACATTAATGTACAAACAGATACATTTTTTGTTTAGTCTGAATTCTGAATTTGGTGAATTATATTTGTACTTACTTTTTAAAAAGTGTCTTAAACTTTTTGGAATCAGGTTTGTAGTATGTCCCAATTGTATGCATACATGCAACAGTACATACTTTTGAACACAGCTCAAAACACAGCAAGAAAAATGCATGTGATTTGGAATTCAGCATACAGTTTCTCAATACAGGCTGTGTGCATTTCTCATGGAATGAGTGATTTTGATACTTTCAGGTTATTTATATAGCACCTAGAGCTGCTTTATAATCAACATAGAAATTGAGATCTCACTTTTTACAATATGGGACCTTTGCATCTACAATAATATACCATAAAATCCAGACTTTACAGCCACATCTTTTTCTGACAGCAAATACGCTGCTTTCCAGTTTTGCCCCGTCAGAGCTGAATGCCTAATATCACGTTGTGATTATATTGATCACCAGCATTGTAGAGGAAATTGTAATTAGGGTTTTTTAGATTAATTGTATCCATTAATATGCAGATGGGATTTGGATGGTTTGGTAGAGCATTGTTTCCAATCTCATGTTTGTTTATACAAAGATGTTAATGATCGCCTCCAATTAATTAAGGGCCGTGGACTCTGAAGGGAGAATAACCTGCAGTTCCCGAGTACATGACACCTCTGAACTGCCTCTTACACACACACATGCAAACAAACAAACTCCACTATTTTGCATGTAAAACAGTGTCTACTCTGTCTTGATAATACTAAGAAGTGCTTGCATAATCAAGTAATTATGTAACACAAATAATGAGTCTCACCTGACATTTGTGCAGCAGGTGTTAAACCTCTGTTTCTGTCCTGTGACTTGTGAACCCTGTTCAGAGGTGGAGAGAGCTGTGTGAGGAATATTAATTGGAGCTTTTTTCTTTTTTTGTTTCTTTAGTTCCCAGTAAACAAGTGTGTGCTTTTGGGAGTGTGTGTGAGAGCAGCAGTTGTTAACAAGACTCTAATAAGATCAAGGCAGGTTGACTACAAAGCTTGGACCGAACCCTCAGTGGCACTCAGCTGGGACGGTGGGAGTCTTTAAAACTCCCACAAACAGGCATGCACCTGATAAACAAATCTTACAGGTTAAAATTATGAGGTGACCTGATGGTATTTTTTTGTGAAAGAAAGTCTCCCTCCTGAAGCAATTCTCCACCACCTCTGTGTGTTTGCCTGAGCTGAATATTTCACACAGCCGTTTGTGAAGGAGCGACACAGTTGTTATGCAAATAACTGTGCAGTGGTGTTCCAGTGACTCAAAATATATTACAAAGGTTTCCTTTCTCACTCCGTTTTCTTACAAATCTGCATGGAAGCAGCTCAAAGCGTAGAATCTGTCTCAAAAAGCTGCCCTGGAGAGCAGCGTTCATACAGAACCAGATCCTGATAGAGATTGCAGGCCGACTGCAGTTTAATCAAGCAGATTTTGCCCTGCTTCCATTCAGCTCATTTACATGTTCATCAAATTATAGCAATAATAACTATAATGTGATATGGCAATAAAGCAAAGGCAGAGCCTGTGTAAACAATATTATGTTTCTTTATTAATGTAATTGAAATCGTGAATATCATCTTACATACAGGTGGACATAAACTGTCTTGTGTGTCATTTTTTTTGTGTCCCTGCTCCGATCCAGACAAACAAGGTGGGCATTCTTTTTTACTTCTCTATTTGTGGATATTTTGAAGAATGAGGTTATTGCAGCTTATCTGAAAGGCAGGAAAAAATTCCATGTTCAGACATTTTTGTGAGTGTTTTTGAATATAAATGGAAAGTAGGAGCTCTTTTTACTGAAAAGCGTTCTCGATGTGCCTGTGTACATTTAAATAGGAGGCAGATTGGAAGTTTGGCTTCGACATATGCACATTAAAGTAGTCAGACAAATCACTAATCTTTGGTGAGAGGAGGTGCTGCTTCATCACACAGACAAGCTCACTGTTCACTTGTCCTGCAGGGCACGGTCACACTTGCGTGAAATTAGAGTTGGCAAATATTCATCTCCTGTTCACTTCCTCTCTGTGCAAGCAAAGGAGCGAATAAAACATTTGCTTGCAGCAGCAAAGCAAATTTGCATGTTTGCATCTGTGGAGTTCAACTTTGGTGAACTTTGACCGCCAAATTTGCTGCCACCACCAGTAGTAAAAACTTGGCTGTCATTGGCTGCAGTAACTGAGCTAAGATGGAGAAAACATTAATCATTGCTGTATATTATATGATATGGGCTCTGAAAATGACAAAAAACAGCCCCACTGGCTGTGAGTCAGGAGACAGGCATTGAATCAGCAAACTCATTTCTGTGTGCGTCACAACCTGCGTTGCTCACATTCACCACAATTTCTGCCTCAGTAGGCCATGGTCACTTGCCTGCATTCACATACAATTGCAAGAAAAAGTATTTGAACCCTTTGAAATTACCTAGTTTTCTGCATTCATTTGTCTTAAAACCTTTTGACTATTGGCTCCAAAAAAAAGCTAATTGGAGTCAGGAGTTAGCAAACTTGGAGTCCTAACAATGAAACAAGGTTTGAGTGAGGTGTAGAGATACTTTGACCAATAAAAAACACTCAAACTTTTTAAGTTTGCTATTCATAAGAAGCATCTGCTCATGTGAACCATGCCTCACAAAAAAGAGATCTCTCCGAAGACTTGCGATCAAGAATTGTTGATTTGCATAAGACTGAAAGGGGGTTACAAAGAAACCTCAAAGTCTTTAGGTATTCACCAGTCCACAAATTGTCAACAACTTGAGATGATTTAGTACTCTGGCTACTCTCCCTAGAAGTGGGTGCCCAGCCAAGTTCACTCCAAAGGCCCAACGCAGAAAGCTCAGTGAGGTAAAAAAAAAAAAAGGACTCCAGAGTAACAAGTAAAGACTTGAAGGAGTCACTGGAACTGGTTAACATCTCTAGCTATAAGCATAAGATTGAACAGGTGTGTTGTTCATGGCAGGACACCAAGGAGGAAGTCGCTGATTTCCAAAGAAACATTACTGCGTGCCTTAATTTTGCCGAAGAGTACCTTGACACTCCACAACACTACTGAGAAAATGTTTCGTGGACTGATGAAACTAAGGCTGAATTTTTCATGAAGAACACGCAGCACTACGTATGATGTAAAAAGGGTTCCGCATACCAACATGAGAACATCATCCCAACAGTAAAGTATGATGGAGGGAGCATCATGATTTGGGGCTGCTTTGCTGCCTCAGGGCCTGCACCACTTACTATCATTGAGGGGAAAATGTATTCCCATTTGTATTAAGGTATTCTCCTGGTTAATGTCAGGGTGGCTGTCCACCAGCTAAAGATCAGTAGAAGCTGGGAGATGCAGCAAGACAATGACATTAAACATCAAAGTAAATCGACTACAGAATGACTTCAACAGAAGAAAATCTGCCTTTTGGAGTGTCCTAGTTAGAGCGCAGACTTCAATCCAATAGAGATGCTCTGGAATGAACTCAAGAGAGCTGTTCACACCAGACATCCTGAGAATATGTCTGAGCTAAAGCAGTTCTTTAAAGAAGAATGGTCCAAAATTCCTCCTGAACATTGTGCAGGTCTGATCAGCATTTATCAGAGGTGTTTGGTTGAGGTTATTGCTGCCAAAGGAGGTTCGACCAGTTATTAAATCCAAGGATTCACTTACTTTTTCCACCATCACTATGAATGTTTAATGGATGTGTTTAATAAAAAACATGAAATATAATAATTGTTTGTGTGGTATTAGGTTGACCACATTGTATTTGTCTATAGTCGGCACTTAGATGCAGATCACATCACAGTTTATGACAAATTAATGCAGAAAAACAGGTAATAGGTACAGGGTTCACATACTTTTCTTGCAACTGTATGTGTGATTGTGGCCTCGGACTGCATATAGACATTAACAGGAAAAAAATGTCTGCCTCAGGTTAAATATTTCTTTCTTATAACTCCCTGCTGTATCTCTAAGGGCTGATTGTTTCTGTGACACTTCATGGCTCATGGCAGGTTTGGTTGGCAAGATGGCATTTTTGTTGTTCTTATACACTTTTTTTCTCACCTGCACCTTCTTGATATTTTGGTGACTTGCTGTGAAGTAAACTTTTCCCAGCTGGGAGAAGAGGCCCAGCAGGGGGATGTGCCAGCAGCAATCAAGGGCACAGTTCAACTTCAGTGCTGTAAATCTGGTGTTTTTGCCAGCTGCACTCTGTGGTTTTTTTTTAAATATAGCTTTTCCAAGAAAACATGTATAAAAAGATCTAGTTAAAATTATTTTTTCTATTTTTGCGGATAAGTTGACAGTTACATTTTCACATATTTCTGTCAAACAGAATAGGTTGACTCAATAGTAATTTAAACCCGTTTACTCTGGCGGCTGATGTAAATAATCGCCCTTCAACACAGATCTGTCACTTTCTGCTATTGTGTTGGCAGAGGGTATTGTTGAGGTGGCTTTATCAACTGTAGATGTCCCACACTGACTGGTTAACGCTGCTTTGCTGGGAGCACAACAATCACTCCAATTGTCTCTTTTCTTCCCAACAGGTTTCACAAAGCCTGCAGCATGGCATTTTGTTATTCCAACAGAAAATTGGCCGCGGCACCATGAACATGTGGTGGAGCAGAATCATGGCTGTCATTAGAAGAGAAATGATGATAATGGAACTGGAGGATTTTTACAGAAGAATCTCTCAAATGTGCAAAGTTTGATCTGGATCATTACAAGCACTTTGGTTGTCAAATCAGGAATATAATGAAAAGACTCATGACAATCATGCAATCAGTGTAAGCAATCAAGTCTGACTAATATACAACAGGACATTAACAATCAGCCAAAGAGCATTAAGTTGCACTGGCCCCAATTTTTCCCAGAAACATTTCCTTGCATAGACGGTTCACAAACTCCACTGGTGCTTTTCTGGGGAATTGTAACCATGGCAACGCAATGCTCGGCCCTAATTAAACGAAGTTAATAAACCCCCAGCAGCACAATGGGCCTGTTTGGTGTTTCTGAACCTACCAGCAAATCATAAGAGTCCAATTTGCAGAACAACAAGAACATCTCAGCGGTTTTGGGAAATGTACTTATTTGCTTACTGAGATTAGATTAAAAAAAAGGTTTATTTTTTAATTCTGTGAGTTTAGTTGACAGGGTGGTCCAGCAGGTGTACTGTTGTTTACATGGAAACATATTGTTCAGACAGACAATCGATAAAATACAGACCTTTCGACAACTATTTTATTTCCATGCTGTTCCAATGTTGGAATTGGAAAGTGTGCAGAGCCAGTGACTTAACGATGACGACAGGACCACTAGGCCCAGGTGTTAATAATAAGCTAATTAAATGTAATGTGTGAGCTAACTCGTTAAGTACTTTTGTTTTCTTTTAGCTACAGTGGTATACTGTTGGCTATTTCTTTATTTTAAATACATCCCATGAAAAGGCAAAAACCAAAACATTGAATTGTAACTTTTGTCTCAAAGCGTGATACATTTTATTCCGTCTGTGCCATAAGCTCCATTGTTCAGGAGCTAATCAGTAGTTGTGTTCCCATCATCAAATTTCTATGTGCATTTTGAAGATTCACATGAGGGAAGCTGAAAGTTTTTACGCTTGCTTTAGGTGGTTTTTGTCTTTTTTGAAAAATAGTTAATGCGCTGAACAGGAGATGACTGATCAGCTGTTTCCACTCTGCCGGTCAATACGGGCTGACATGACAGAACAATTATAAGTTGCCCGAGTTAATCCAATTCCTGAAGACTTCTCTCTGTTTTCTCTGGTTGTTGTCTGATTAGCAACCTCATTTTTATTGTTGTTTTTTCTCTGCTGGTTACTGATGAATTAGCATACAGCTATACATGACACCGCCATCTTTTTCTTTATCCGCTCTAAACCAGTTGATGGAAAAGTCCCTAATTTGCATTTTCTTGCGACATTTCCAAATTCCATCCATCCGTCCATAAGCATGGACAATAGATTACTCTGACTCATCCCACATACACCATAGTGTAGCATGTATTGATCCACAGCTAAAAATAGTCCCCAACAAATGCACCATTTCCTCCTGTTTGAGTTAACCTGACGCTGCCAGATGGGTTGTTGTTGATGATGATTTCATTGGAAACTGTTTGGAAAAGGGCTATTTTTTTGTCTTTTGGCCTCATCTGTGTGCTTGGTAAGATGTGCAAACAGGGCCAAGCCAGGCTGCCACAAGAAACCAAGGATGCAGGAAAAATCATATACATTGACAAAAACACAGCAACCAACCTGTAATCTAAACTCAGTCCTCTCAAACTGGATGGAAAAATCTTGCAGTATACTTTCATCCCTGTCACTCTAAATTCAGTTGCAGCAACAACCTGACCAGGGGAAAGAGGCAAAATAAAATCAAAACAAGTAGATACAAGAACTCTTTTATTCCTCAAGCCATCAGCCTTTATAGCATGCTCTCTTAGTGACCTAACATGCTCACTTGCATGTACATTACACTTGACAAATTTGATTTTCAAGTTAAAGATTAGCTTTTTTAGGAGTTTACATTTTAATTTGATTCAGTGTGATCTATTTGTTACAACGTTCTTTATTACAATTATGTTGTCTATTCAATTTTTTTTTTACTGTGGTGTCCTTATGTCTACAGTACTATCCATGTGTTTCATAATAGAGTTGATCTGAATTTAATATATTTTTAAGGATAAAAATTGCTGGAAGAAAACAGCCAGATTGTGACAGTAACATAATGTTTCCCATTAAAAAGGTATTATACTGTAGAAAACAATGCTTTCTGGGCAATATATGTGGGTAGCTTGCCGTTTCCCATAAAATATATGATTACTGAGGTTACAGTGAAGACAGCGCTTAATTCGTAGTAATTGGCTTTCAGACAGTAATATGCTCTATTTACAAAAAATTACTGCATTGTATACTGCAACAATATTGCAACTAGCTTCAGCACTATACTGTGTTTAAGTCTACTGTAAAAATCAATGAAATGCAGGGACTTTTTTATTTTTTTAAAGATATTTTTTTGGGCATTTTGTAGCTTTATTGATAGGAGAGATATTGAGAGTGAAAGGGGGAGACAGAGGGGAAGACATGCGGGAAAGGGCTCCGAGCCGGATTCGAACCCGGGCCGCCCGCGTACAAGGACTGGGCCTCTGCGGTACGCGCTCTACCAGGTGTGCCACCGGGAACGCCCCAAATGCAATGAAATTTTACTTTAATTCAGTATGTGGTTTTATCACAGTACCATACTGTAAAGTAGATAACAGTAGAGGAACTGTAAAATTAACAGTAGAATGCTGGCAACCCTGCTGCCAGTATTTTACTGTTAATTTACAAGACAATTGTTTACAGTGTATGTATATTTGTGACCCAATTTTATAGATTTACATCCTTAGTTTGTGTCCTTTTTCAAGTCTCAAGACCTAAGCATGGAGGATGCTGTATGATGTACATATTGTGAAGCCTTCTGAGGCAAATTTGTGATTTCCAGCTAAATAAAACTGACTTTACTTGTCACTTGGAGTGAACAGGCATGGGCTGGAGTTTTAAAGTATTGAGAGACAGATTTCAAATTGTTGGTTTTGTTTTTTTAATGTGACTTTTTGTTGACTGAAGAAAATAGCAACGATTTTTCAAGTTGTTTCGATGAAGAACTAGGCAGCCCCGTCCTCTCCTTGCTTTCAGTTTTGGAGTTAAGCCAGACTAAATATATCACATATCTATTTCTCTATTGATTAGATTGAACAGAGATTACAAAAAGAGAGAAAAAATATTGATCTTGTAATCCAAGCAGTGTCTTTGAGCGTAGTCCTTCCCAAAATGTTGCATTATATAAATCTTTGTGGCAGTGCTCCAGCAGAACTTGCATAGAGGTTGTGCCCTTCTGTGTGGTTAGGTGTCCGTGCTTTCTGACATATTTCAGCCTTGATGTGCCGTCGCTGCTTCTTCCTGCAATTGGAGCATCTGATGGATGATGAAAGGGTTGGCACTGCTGCTCAAGGAGAGAGTGCAGGGCAACGCCATCTTTTACTGCTTCCTCACGCTGTCACATGAATTGTCTCGCTTGATCCGCGTATGCACAGTCATTGTGACACACACACACACACACACACAAGCAAATACACACACACACATACACACACACACAAGCAAATGCACACACATACACACCCACACACACATGCACACACACACACACACACACAAGCAAATACACACACGCACACACATCCATTAAAGTCCACAGCAGTGAAGACACAAATACTCTGCTGTCATTGCTGATGCCTGCTGGTTTGCTTGTGTTTTATTCCTTGAGATAACATCCCTTTCCTCCTTATCTTGCTTGTGTACAAACACACACACACCCACACACACACGCACACACACACACACACACACACACACACACACACACACACACACACACACACACTCCCACACACACACACACACACACACACATACACACAGTAGCATTGTGGGAAAGCCTTCACATCAGATAGAGTGCATCATAAATAGATTGGAAGAGATATTGATACATTTAGGAAAGTCAAGGGGTATCACAAAAGGAGCACCAGAAGAATATTTGAATTTCAAAACCATGGATTTTATTTAATTATTTATTTATTTACAGTGCAGTAGAAACTGATGACAAATTATTACAAAACACACAAATGATTATGCAATCTGTTGTAATTCTTCATACTGTACATTTTCCTCCATTCATCCTCTCTTCCTTACTTCTTCCTCTTCCAGTCTGAACCCATACAGCTATGATGAGAGCTGTGTGTCCAGCAGCGTGGACCACCTTCCCCTGGCTGCGCTCCCACTCCTCGCCATCGTCTCACCTCGCTACCAGGACGCCGTGGCCACCGTGATCGCCCGAGCCAATCTGGTCTACCGCAGCTTCCTGCAGTCAGAGGACGGCCAGGGATTCACGGGCCAGGTCTGTCTCGAGCTTCTTCTGGTTGGAGAGGAGACGAGAGTAGAGGAGAGGGGAACTGCTTCACTCCAGTCTCTCATCATAATGAGCTGGAGGCACTTTAATAGAAGTCAATGATTGTCAAAGGGAGTTAAGATTGCTTTTGAGGGGGCCGTGTAATCTGTGGGAGCTCAGGCCCTCAGAGGACTCTACATGTCTATTATTTAAGTAAAACACATTTCACTCTCTTGTAAGCAGCTCTTGGCAACAGCCTGTATGTTCTTGTGAGGTAATGACCTATGAGAAGAGTTCAAGTGAGCTGGTTAGGCCTGACTTCAGCTTCAGGTTAGTGCTCTGAAACATAACATATCTTTGCATCATAATTAGTAAAAATAACATTAAAGCTGTTATAGGGAGCTTGTTTGTTTTACATCATCGGCCAAAAATGATATGGTAATATTTCAGCATACTGTCTTTCCACTGGGCTGATGGAAAACTAGACTTCTCCACCTCATATTGGCTTTGTTTTCAGGTGCAAGTGACTTTTGCCAATCACAGTGGTTCAGTGGAAAGGCAACTTTATATATACAGCACATTTTAGCAACAAAGGGCTGAGCACTCAAGTCTCACAGGTTCGAATCCGGCTGCAGCTCTTCTGTGTGGAGTTTGCATGTTCTCCCGTGTCAGCGTGGGTTCTCTCTGGGTCCTCCGGCTTCCTCCCACAGTCCACAGACATGCAGCTTAGGTTTAATTGGTGACTCTAAAATTGCCAATAGAAGTGAATGAGAGCGTGAGTGGTTGTCTGTCTCTATGTGTCAGCCCTGTGACAGTCTGTGTTCCCCTTCTCTCGCCCAATGTCAGCTGGGATGTCCAGCCACCTGGGACCCTACATAGTGGTAAGAGATAATCAAGGAGGAAAGGATTTTAGTAAGAAGAAATTTAAAAGTGCTTGAGACAAAGTGTAAAAGCAACACATTATACAAGGTCATTTAGAAATGGTGGAAAATCCTGCAGTAAAAGTTGCAATTCCTCCATTGGCAACAGCTGCCTACACTGTGAAGTGACGCACAAAGAGAAAATGGACTTATCAAAAAGAGAGTCTGACAACAAACAAAATAAAACACATCTAAGAGATGGGGAGCAAATGTTACAAGTAGTTTAGCCTTCTAGAGCCTCAAATCACAGTATGTCATCTCAGGGGCTTTACAGATCAGAATGATTCGTACTTGCATAGATTACTGTATGAAGTGCATGCTCGTTGGTTGTGGGGACTGAAGGAGGAGAGAGCTGCAGGAAAAGGGCTTTTTTTGCCCCTTCTAGAAAACTACTTTACCTCTGCTAAATTTAATTAAAAAGGCAGGTCAACAAGTGTTACAGCAGTGTCCAACAACTGATTGTTGTTTCTCCACGGTCCATTTCTTTTTTCTATTACCTACTGTAGTTCAGCTGCTGTAGTGCTTATTTCAAATGATACTCGCAGTTTCTCAGGCCGTTTTTAAGACTCACTGGTCAATACAACCATGATGACCTAATCAACAACAACAACATAGATGTACAGTCAAGAGCTGCAAGTGAACAATCCCAAAAAGTGATTACAATAAAGATAAGTAGATAAATACCTGTTATTTTTTATTGCTGCTGCTGATCGATCCGTTTTGATGGTTGATACATTATTTACTTTATAGGTATATATTGCTATGTATTGTGGATATGTGTAAGTCCTCCCCTTCCCACTTTATTTCCACAACTTGGTTTGCTCATTAACATGATTAAATGCAATCCCTGTCCTCTAATTACTCTGCAATATTTCCCCACAAATTGGTCTATGTGTAATTAGCTTCAATATAATCAGCTGTGGGGATTTTCATTCCTACACTTTAAATTTTTTAATTGCTTGCTGGCTGATTGTGCAGTTGTAGGTATATGGATCAAGTCTATTTAACTGTAGAACAGGAGTTGTGTTTTGAGTATCTGGTGTGTTCTCACTGCCAATGTGACAAAATAAAGGATACACAAAGAAAAATAACATGCACACAAATGATGAATTCACCCAGTGTCGTCTGAATCGGAAAAACAGGAACACCTTCCATCATTCAGACTTTTGAGGGTACACACATTGTTGAGAGTACCCATTTCAGTTAGCTGAAATCATCCCTCTGTCGTTCCTTTCTCCGGAGGGAGATATCGTAGCAGTCAGAAATACCAGATATTTCTAACTCAAGATTATAACTCACAGGCCGTTGTGAACCATTTTCCCACTTGGCTGCATGTAATTGCAGTCTGAAGGATTTGTTGTGAATACAGGAACACTTGATTTGTGAGTGGGCTGTTGATGTCCTACAATAAAATGCACATAGGAAATGGAGGAGCTACACACAGCTGTGAAACATTAAAATAAAGTGTGAATGGTGATGAAACAACTCCAGGAAAATACTGTGTAGGAAAACAAAAATAAGTGTTACAATTTTAGAAACACATTTTCACTTTGTGACGTTTTTATAGCAGTTGTAGACGGTACCATTACCTGTCAGAACAACATGGTAAACACAATGATTTATTGCATGCTAACTTTTTTTAAAAAGAGTATACTAATGCAGTTACTATTAGAGACATCCCAATCAAGTCCTTTTTTTCATATTATATTGAGAATGTGCAGATACTGAGTCCCGATTTGATCCTTGTACTTAGATAGTACAGCTGCACAGAGCAACCTAAAAATATATTAAAGTTACTAAAATCAATCTAGACTCTGCATTGCATCCAAAGTGTTCCTTAATGTTTAATTAATAAATCAATTTTATTTAGTTTTGTACAAAATAACTTTAAAAAAATTCCATTCATACACCTCTCCAGTTCAGTGCACAGTATATGGAGCCTGTCTCAATTATATATTTTCCTGAGCAGGTATGCCTGATGGGTGACTGCGTGGGAGGCGTGCTGTGCTTCGACGCTTTGTGCTTCAGCAACCACCAGAGGCCTGGCAGCCCCAACAACAGCAGCAGGAACAACAGCACGGAGAGCCTGAAGGTAAGAGTTCACTGAGATCATGGTGACGGAATGACGATACACAAAATTATGAATTTCTTGTGTTTTTACTGTCTTTTATACACTTTATGCTATTTTATACACTTTTGTACAGAACTTTAGTCAATATTAGTTGTTTTTAAATGTGCCTTAGGAATAAATTTGCCTTGACTTGACTTGACTTGACTTGACTTGACAGACCTGTACCGGAATTTTGAGATTATGAACTTATTCAGAGCCTGATTAGAATATGCTCCAAACAACAAAGTATATATTGTAATGGTGTTTTGTAATGAGCGTGTTTATTAAATGTGCTCATGTTTTGGGTGCATGGTGAACTGAACGCATCATTTTGCAACTAACAAATGTAAACGTGAGTGTCTGTAACTTTTGCAACAGTTAACGACACTCGCAAAGTTTGTTTCTCCATCAAATAATGTTTCCCTCCCGTAGTTTCCATCCGCTTTGGATGACGTGGAAGAATGTAATTGGCTGATAGACATCCAATTACATACATTTGTGCATTTGGGTGTCAGATGACAATAATCATCGATTGAGACATCCTTGAAAAGTAATGTCCACTGGATTGGATGGAGAATGGGTTGGTGAAATAACGTTTTACTTTTTTTTTTTTTTTAAACGCAACAATCAAAACAGTCATGGAGAAATGCACATAGCATGTATTTAAATAAGCTAATATAGGTTGAAAGTGCTGCTATAGTGCCGTTACAGTCGTTCCCCGGCTGCAGTGAGGGTGCAGAGACGAAAAACTGACCAATCCGAGCAGCCTGGGCTTCTTTAAGGATGGGGGCTCAAAGAGACAGGCGCTAAAATTGAGCGTTTCAGACAGAGGGTGAATACGGGTATATTTACAAAGAAAGAATGAGAAAAATAATGTCTGTTTTTTTACATTAGAACATGTAAACATGTTGCTTTTCTAGAAACCGAAATAAGTATGAACCTGTTAATTAGTATAATATGCCCCTTTAACAGATCCCTGCAAATGATCAAGATTACATGCTTGTGTAATATCTTGTATTCATTAGTTGAGTTAATTACTGCAAGCGTGCACATGTGGCACCACCTCCTCTCTAGTAAACAAACAGAGCCTCTCATACACAATCTGTCACCTCTGCTGTGTCTGTTTTCTGTCAGTTTTTCGGCACTAAGCCTCTACCAAGACACGGCTTTAAGAAATGTCACTGTACACTAGAGAGAATGTCCTTGGAACTATGTTTTCCCAAGTCTCGTACATAAAAGGTGTAAATGAAAGTCACAGAGGAGCTACGTTTTCTGTGTGTGGATCACGATTTGTTTTCAGTGAGTGATTCAATGGAGATGTGAATTTTTCTGAGCACCGTTTCGAGCAGTTCCCGTTGTGTCCATGTAACATATTCATCATAATATTTGTACTGAACTGTCTTCTTGAAGCAGCTTGTCATTTAATGTCCTTTCCCCCGTGCTAAGCATCTTGTGATCTCCACTTTCTCTCTTTTACTCCGTCCCTCTTTTCTCCTCAACTTTGCCATTAAAACCCACTCACATCTAAAATATTCACTCTTGCACAGGAAGGGTTTCCCTTCCCGCATTTAAGTGTTCACCTGGGAAAATGCATCAACTCTAATCTGATTATGTGTCATTTCCTGGTGCACTCAC
Organism: Centropristis striata; assembly: GCF_030273125.1. Taxonomy (NCBI): domain Eukaryota; kingdom Metazoa; phylum Chordata; class Actinopteri; order Perciformes; family Serranidae; genus Centropristis; species Centropristis striata. Next base: position 11,425,162 of record NC_081520.1, on the reverse strand, counting down.
TTCTTTGACAGCTTTTAACTATGTTGCACAATCTTAATACCTTTCAGGATAACTCTGGTCTGCTCGGGGAGTCCAGCCTGGGTCTCAGTTCTAGCAAGAGGCTCAGCAAGAGCAACATTGATATCTCTGCCCCCAATGACGGCAACGGCCAGAGCGGGCCGCCGCTTAGCCGCAAGCAGAGCGACTCGTATGATGGAGACACCTCATCCACAGGCCAGCACAGCTTCTTTTCCAGGTGAGACAGTATGCATGAATATACCTCGACACAGGGGTTGATGATATGAAGATATACTGACAGTATACTGTAAAGCAATATAAATGTATTTCCCATGAAAGATCTTATGTGGTGAAGATAAAAGATCTTGTATCTTTACATTTAATATCTCTGGATGTATAACGGCACTTGGAAAGGCTACGTTAGAACACCAACACACATAAAGTACACAGTCGTGCACACACACACACACACACACCCACACACACACACACACAATACTCTAGGTAAGGTAACGGCTTTAAAAGATCATATCAGATCTGTCAGTGCAAAAGATAAAAGAAAAATCAAAAGGATTTAAAAAGGCATTCAAAGGAAAAATGCATAACTTGTTTTTATTGATTATCTGTAAAGTAACCTTGCCTGACTTTTTGGCACATTACCATTATACACACACACACACACACACACACACACTCTCTCTCTCTCTCTCTCTCTCTCTCTCTCTCTCTCTCTCTCTCTCTCTCAGACACAACAATGGTTGATGCAGGAAGGAGACACAAACTGTTAGTCAATTATTAGTCAATCTGGATATACACTGGAGTAAAAGCGGATTTCAAGTTTTGTGCAATAACCAAAAATTAACAAAATTCCACAGGTAATTTATGATCTACAGCATTCAAATTTACACAAATTTGTCCCAAAACAAAATTGAGTCACACAAACACCCACACCTTGGCAAAAAATAGCACATCAGACATACAGAGTACGTTTTTTCATCCATTTCTGTCAAATAGCATTTGCTGATCGCTGATGACTGTGTTAGGGGTTCATATGATAACCCAGATGTTGCATGCCGGCCCTCATCCAGTATTTCCTGGGATGTGTCACCCCGCCTCGCCCCTGCTCTTTATCAATATTTGCAGCTTGACTGCCTTGCCTGCCTACCTGCCTCTGCTGGACTATAAATAGCCTGTTTGTGCCTGTGCCAGGCGGTTTGTGTGGGAGGCCAAGCGCTGCGGGTGAATTTAGCTGGGTTGGGGTGGCTGGAGGGGGTACGACTGCCATGTTGGCTCACTTCAAGCAACCACTGTTCCCACTGCAAATCACACGCTCCACTAGGCTTGCACCATCACAGAAACCCATCTGAGAGGATCCCATCTATTCACGGTTACACCACATTGTGTTCATGGAGGTTCACCTCTCACCTTTCACTTCTTGTTACGCTCCTGATTAATCCCTTGCACTGCTGTGTGGAGGGTAGCCTCTGCTCCTGGGTGTGCTTTTACTCCCCTGCAACCCTCAGTGGATTCCCCCCAGTCAACAACAGGGCTTATTAAAGCTGTTTTTCACACATTATCCCTCCCTGTAGAATGACCTCTTGGTTGGTTGTCTATCTCTGGTTCACTCCCTTTCACATGCACCTCTCTCTACTTTGGCTCTCACTCTGATCAATTAGCTATGATATCATGTGCAAATGGTCACAACACTGCTATTCTGAGAACCCAGGAGGGCGATTTATTTTTTTAACGATTTATTTTACTTCAATCCTTGTTACAGATGTGTTATTTGGCAAATTTCACTGATACTGACATTTTAAAAGTCTCAGGTTGAGAAAGAACAAACTAAGTGGACATAATTGACTAAATGTAGGCATCTATTTAGTCTAAAGTGCTTGGAAACAAGGTTATGTGCACTTAGAACTACTGAATGCCTAATGCCCATAAGGAAATCTGTTTCCAATGCTTTAATTTAAGGAAGGTAGGCATCAGTGTCAGAAATGTTTGCTGGAATTTTCATACACATCATGTGTCCATTGCCCATTATGCCTCATAATATCATACCATTTACAAAGTGAGCTGATGTAATATTTATCATATTTATTAAACAGATTGGTAGCAATCTGCAGTTAAGTATTATTGCTGCTAAAAATGAAATTAAATTTAAAAATAACACTTTTCTGCACCAACAGTAAATGTTTTATGTGCCACTGAATAAACAGTCCACTGACTAAGACCATGTTTTTATTTATATAACAACAATTTAACATGTAAACATTGGACATAAGTGTTTAGTAGAGAAGTCTGTCTTTAAACCATGCTCATTCCTACTCATGTACTGTTCATAATGCCCCAAAGGTTCACTGTCCCTTCAGCCACACAGATACCTCTTGGAGTTTAAGGAAGTTACTACCTATGAGGATATTTTGCAGAAGGAAAGCATTTTGTCAGACAGATAGACAGACGGACAGTTTCTTAGTGACATGGTAGGTGAAAGTGAAGGAGTGAACGCATTACGAGAAAGAAGACAAAAAAACAAAATGGAAGCGGAAGGCAATCAAAACACTATTGATTTGGCTTTTAAAGATGGCTGGAGACCGCTGGCTAATCCTTTCTCCCCATGCAGGACTTAATGTGGAAATGTTGGCTCGCTAGAGAGCAGAGAGATCTGAGGCTGCGACCGGCTCGGCTGTTCAGACAGCTGTAAGCATGATGCAGTCTGTGAGGGCTGAGCGAGGAGCTGCTCAGGCTGACTCATAAAGGCCCGGTGCCGACAACGAGTGTTTAAACCATCCAGCCACGATTGATTAAGGACAGAGCAAGAACATCACTGGCACTGACTCTCATCTGTGTCAAGGCTGAAACTTTCACTTTCTGATTTCAGCAAGAACATTATTGACATTTGAAATTTCAGTGTGATTTTTAATTAGTTTTTTTTTTAATAACTACATGCCTAAGCCACATTTATTCATTCTTCATAAAAACAGCTTTTAAAAGGTAAACAATATCAAATGTCTAAAAGGAAACCTGCAGCAGAATTGCAGTCTTAGTTATGCATCTGAATCCTTCGGGCAAACCAGCCATCACTGCTTTACTGCTTTATAAACCACTCTCACAAAATCCTCACATGCATGCCTTCAGTCCATTTAGTGAGTCAGAGTAGCCAGTGAGTTTGAGGATAAAGAATGACTGTTAGAGAAAGCATCCAAAGAGGGAATAACCACAGATTTGGACTGGTATGCCATGCGGACTGACAGATAAAATTATATATTTTGTCTCCCCAGTTTGATGAAGGAGAGTGTGGAGGTGCGCGGGGGCAGTAGTACCAGTTTGGTGTTGAATCCGGGTCGATTTGACTTTGAAGTGTCAGACTGTTTCCTGCTGGGCTGCCCTTTGGGCCTTGTGCTGGCCATGAGACGCACTGTGCTGCCGGCCGTCCAGGGTAAGATTCAAAATATATGTGCAAGCACTCACAGATAACAGTTTTTTAAAATCTGAAATTGTGTACACTTTTCTGTAACACTAGCACTTGACTGCACTGACAAGTGTCTGAAAAGTTATTCAAATGCCAAAATGCTAAAAAAAAAAAAAAAAACTGCAATTACTCAACTTGCCATATGAAGGTGGCTGCAAAAGGGAGTCAATGGCCAACTTTATAGAATAAAAACGGCAATACAAAATGACATTGCTGGATTTGCCTCTTACTGTTTGTTTTTTTCTGCGAAAATAGTCAACATTTGTTAAAGCATGGGTGTCAAATTGGCCCATGTGGCTGGAGGTTTTTCTTCCAACCAAGCAGGAGCACACGCGATACAAAAAAATCAATGAGTCAAGACAGTTCAGTTGATTGAATGGGTTGAGTCAGGTGTGCTTCTGGAAAGGGCCACACCATCCCTTTCATAGATCAGTTCGACACCCCTGTTTTAAAGGATCAGATCAGTTTCAACTGATTTCTACTTGGATTTCCCCCTGCACTACAATACTATAAGTATATTTAATGCCTTGTTGCTCCACAATGCATTTTACTTCAAGCAAAATTCTCTGAGGGCAAGCACTTACACCTATAGAAACAGGGAGAAAATCCTTTAAGCTTGGGATGTTATGTCCCTCAAATTTATGAAAACAAGTAAAAACTAAATGTTATTTTTACCTGGAGTATGTAGCCCTATCTTTGATGTTTCCAAATCCTCCTCTGTTTATTATTACTCATGTGACAGAGCTACACTTAATTATCCTGTTCCTAATGGCTTTTCCTGTCCATTGTGTTTTCTGACCCTCAGTGAGCCAGCTGCATCCAGCCTGCACTCAGATTTTCAACCTGTTTTACCCTTCGGACCCTTCAGCCTCCAGACTGGAGCCACTGCTGCAGCCTCTCTTCCACAAGTTGCCCCCCTTCGCTGTGCCACGCTACCAGCGATACCCTCTGGGAGATGGACGCACAATGCTCATAGGTAAGACGTGTGATTCCACCCTGGAAATCCATTTACGAGTGTGGAGAGATGCGAGAGCAGCTCCTCTTGAATATTTCATTGGTTAATCTATTTTCTGGTAATTCTGTATTTCCGTATTAATAACCTTTGGGGTTCTGCATTTTAAAGCTGACAGTAAATCTTCAAGGAATTCTCTTAGTGGGGCTAGATTACGGCCGCAGATGGATTCCATGACTTAGTAATGTCAATTTTTACAGGCGCACATGTGCACACACATCCTCGATCCCGCCTGTGTGAGCTTGCCCTGCAGAGGTCGAGCTAAATCCTGCTCCCAAAGCCCAAGTTTGAAGTAATTATACTTCATCTTCTTGTGGTGCAGTACCTTTAGCCTGCCACAGCTCTCTGAGGATCAGACACAGTATGCAAGATATTAGTCTGCTAGATGTAGCATCGTGCTGCTGTAATCCCCCTGGAGGGCCTGGTTGTAGAGACTGAGTCCTTAATGAGCCACTGATTTATTTGAAGCATGTTTTAGCCCACTTTTGGGACAGAGAGACTCGCTCCTAACAGCAGTGATGACGCATCGCCTGGTTCCCCTGTCTCTCTCTCTAGCTACCTCACTAAAAGAAAGTAGGGCAAGGACTGATCTCTTACAACTAACATCCTTCGAGCATGAACTGAGATCACAAGATAAGGCTTTGTGGTTTGCTGCAAGGCTTTGAAAGATTCAAAACCCTTTTATTCAACATGCAGTCATTAGAAATATGTACAACTCAAAGAAGATTCGTCATATGTGCCACCTCAGTGATGTGGTAATATTTTTCTGTTGCTTTCAGTTATGCTTTTTACTGCAGTGCAGTGTGTTCTGTAGTAAGAAAGGAGCAGAAACAGATTGTTTAAACAGGGACAAGTACTGGTTCACTAACTTCAGGCCTATTCGGACATGCACCTTGTAAAAATGTGGTGTTTTTCATTTAATATTTAATGATTATCTAACTATGTCGGACCCAGAAGTTTTGTGGGATCCCTCAAACAAATATCTGTACAAAGGCTTGAGAATGATGATATTTCATGAACAATACCAAACAACCATACTGGACCAAACATTAGGAGTACACAGTTAAACCACACAAAAGTTGTTAAGTACAGTCATAACAAGTTTGTAAGTGGTTTTGAGTGGTTACAGTGATAGATTTAATTGGATTATGGTCACTGTCCAAAATAAGTAAAGCTAGTTTCAAATCCACCATAACATTTAACTAATATGGTAAAAAATGAAACTGACTTGTACATTTTTTTTGAGAATAATTTGTCACACATTGGCAAAAATATCGGATCGACAGCATAACTATGGTACTAACCCTAACCCTAACAGGTGTCATTAGTAACCTAATAACATATCTATCACATCCAATATATAGCACAAGTTAGAAATGAATGCTGCCATGAAGGGTTGCAATGATATGAAGTATTCATGGTACCATAACTGTCTCAGATAATATCATGGTTTCATTTTACACAGTATTTCACATTTATTACTTCTATTATCGTTATCATCAGTGACCATGACCTTAAAAGGATTAAAAAAAGAAGTTTTTTTTAGTTGGGCAAACGGTTTAGTATAATTGAGACTCAAAACCAGTTTTTGAATGGAAGTATGTGTAAAAGGTGTCCATTTTGAAAATGATAAAGAAAGCTGTACATCCCCCTTTTGAAAAGAAAAATAAGGTAAGACTATAAAATGAGCAGAACATTTAAAAAAAATAAGCAATCTCCCTTTTGAAAAGAAAAATAATGTAAGACTATAAAATGAGCAGAACATTTAAAAAAAAAAAAGCAATCTCCCTTTTCAAAAAATCAATCAATTATTGCTGCATGTGTGTGTGGTGCAAGTAAGCGAGTCAGGCAGGCAGTCAAGGAGATGCGTACACACAGGTGGATTGGCATTTTTTTGTCAATAAAAAAAATGCACATGGCATGATAGCCATCACATTTTATACTATGGCATACCATGATACTAGCATACTGCTGCGATCCTACTGCCCTGTTAATTTAAAGGCCACAGCAGCACAGCTCAATACGCAGAAAGCAAGATTTGATGCATGAAGTGTTGCTGCCTTCTGAACGATAAAAAATGACGTAAAAAATATCCACACTTAATTACTAATCTCTTTGCACAAAGTCATTTAAATCAGTAAAAAATGTAACAAACCAAACACTGTGAGTGAGGCAATGTGATGTTCTTGATGATATTTCAAAATGATGGACAGGGACAGTAATGGACATTTGCGTAATGGAAGCCAATGTTTGAATAGCAAAAAGCCATTTATTTTACAGAGAGATGAAGCCGGTAATGTTATGTATTCCATGTATGAAATGAGATTCACTCACTCACTCACCCATTCAAAAGCAATGCACTGTTCAAACAAGTTGAACTTAATTACTGAGTCTTCTGTATGTTTTGGTAGTATGTGATCTGTGCACAGAAAATGCCTGACACATGATATTAAACAGCGTAGTGTTTTTATCCGTATCGACTGAATGTATGCCCAAGCTGTGATTTATTAATTCAATAACATTCAGACACATTTGACGCCTCTAACAGCCAGTCGTGCAGATAAAGGCGATGGACTGTAAACACAGACACACAGCGTAGACTTGCAGCTATACTGGGTTTTAATTATGGGACTGCATCGCTGTTCCATTGATCGGCCTTGGATGCTGTCATATTAAGTGCTAAATTAAAATCCATTGACAGGTGCACACGGACAGACGCAGACACACAAACATACAGGCTCACACAGAAGAAACACCGGCACACCTCACCCATTTCCTGCTCTGTACTATGGTAATTACTTGTTATGAAGACATGGAGAGCCAATCAAATCAGGCTCCTGTGGGTATGACTTTGACATCAACACCCGTCAGCAGTGGGGCTTTTATTATGATGAATGCTGCTAATATACAGAGAACGAGCCCTCTTCCTATTGATTTCCAGCTATGGTCCAATGGGAAATATGACCGCCCAAGACAGCAAATGCACATGGAATCATAGTCATTTTTATTAGTATCGATCGCATGGCTAACGATGCTTTAATGTAAAGATGGTGGTGTATCTTTTGCTTGCCATGAAATTATTCTCTAATAGATTTGCTTGTGTGTGTGGAGGCTGAGCGTGTGGCGAGGAGTGGAGGGAAGGGGGCTGAGTTAAAAGTCTCTTTCCGTCTCTTTTAGTCACAATGACGTTTCAAGGCCACAGTGCAATCATCTTCCCTCATCTTATGAATTCTCTGTCCCTCCTGTTACCACTAGCATCAGCTGTTTCACTCTCCCCTGCCTTGTGCTTAAAGGTACAATGTTTTTTGTTAAAAAACATTCTTAAAGCGATCTAACATTATCAACTGAATGTGAAGAAGTGGCAGTGTTGATGTTTTGTCACAGGCGTGTATGTATTGTGTTGCAGAGATATCTACTGAAATGATCATGCTAACCAGATAGCGTCGAAAAAATGAGTCACTGTAGCATCTAGTCTGCCCTCAGAGTGAACGAAGAAGAAGACGCAGTTACACCATTATCAGTAGCAGCTGTAGTCTACAATTCAAACTAAAATTAATACAAATGATTAAGATGGTTTAGCTTCATAAGGGCAGAAAATACTCGCTCATCATAGCGCACAAAGCTTGAATGCCCGGCAGAGATGGAGGCACAGGTGGCCATGCAAGAGAGCAGAAGATCAGCCTCACATAAACCTGTTGCACAGCGTCTTTCACACAAACACCGCACCTTCAGAAGCTAGGCGACAGTTGTATTATGGTGATATCTGAGACCTGGCAGAAAACCTCCCCTACTTAGCTTAGCTGTGGAGCCAGTAGACCACAATGACTGCCCGACTCGTCTGTGTTCTTCACTCTGATTGGTTGCAGCAGGACTACTAGGAATCCGCCCATTGCAACAGTCTCTTGATTGCAGAATCTCAGTTTGGGTGGAGGTCATAGTTTTAGTCCAGAAAGTTTGCCAGTGGACTAACTGTATACAGTCTCCCCTATTTTTTGGATCATTTTGCCATGAAATACACATTGCCCATTTAAATCCTGCTGGTCATTTAATGGGACAGGTGTGTGTTATGTACCGCTCTTGCATGCTTTTTTTTGCTTTACACCTTTGTTTGTCTGTCTTTGTCACCACGTAGACCCATCTTTCCTCCTAGCCTTTTCGGTTTTTGTTCTCTCTCTTTCTGCTTCTTCACCAGCACGTCTTTTGAAATGTTATGTGTGTGTCTGGTTGTGTGTATGTGTTTATCAAAATGCGTCAGTCAGTGGACCTTCCTCTCCCTCTCTCTGTCTCTCTCTGCTTTTTATTCTGTGAAAGAAAGACAGAGGCGTGCTAATGTTCCAGAGACTGAAAGTGAATAAGGTCCCTCTTAGAGGTGTGGGGCAGGGCTCATTATTGACAAAAAATTGCAGTTTGTGTGTGTGTGTGTGTGTGTGTGTGTGAGCATGTATTCTCTTCACTTCCTTAGGAACCACAGAGCATGTGTGATTGCTCAAATCGTTGCAAACTGTTTACAGTACAAACAAGCATCCTGTCTTCAGTAATAAACAACATTTTGAATATGTATTTTGTGTGACATTCATTTGTCATATTTACAGCCCAAACAGGTCATCTTGGTGCATAGTAAATACCCCCAACGGATTCTGTCCAAGACCAGAGACAGAGTGGTATTTCATCTGTATTCTGTTGGTGCTGCCCATCTTCCATCCGTCAGTTTCCACACCAGTGATTTAGAAAAAAATGTTTTAAAAAAAACACCTGCCTCACCTTGTAAAAATCCACTTAGACATTTCACAACCTTAAAAACTGTAAGAATCCTATGATTTTTCCCAGCATCTCAGCATGTCATATCTACTCAAGAGAAGTAGCACTTCATATAACCTCATCTCTCTCCAAGGCATCTATAAAGGAGCGCCTCCTGTGGTCTTCAGCCACTTTTACCTGCCAATCACACCTTGAGTCAAGGAATACAGTCAGATTTAATTTTGACTGCAAATAACTTCTCAAATACTTTCATGATTCATTCATTACAGTAAGGGTTTACTTTCTAAAATATTAAAACATGCAGTAAAGCAAATGACAGTTTTCCAGAGCCCAATGTGGTATACATATCATGCTGTTCACCATGGGGCATACTAACGAAAGGAAGCATCTATTACAAACTAACGCTTATTTCAAAATTGATTAATTGGCAGATTAATGTCTGTTAATCATTTGGTCTGTATATCAGATAATAGTGCTCATCACAATCTTATTTTGTCCAACAAAACCCAAATATACTCAGTTTACAGTTATGTTAAGGGAGTAGTGTGCAGGATTTAGTGATATCTTGTGGTGAGGTTGCAGTATGCAACTAATCTAATACCCCTCCCCTGACCCCTCCCTTTCCAAACATGTTGAGAACCTACAGTGGCCTTCAGGTAATGTAATTGCTGAATACTCTCTCTAAAGCCAGTGTTTAGTTTTTCAGTATTTGGCTGCTTTAGAAATATGTTGGTGCAACATGGCTGACTTCAGCTCTCTATGAAGGACACATTCCGATTTGACAAAAACTCAACGACTTTTAGTTTGAGATGATTATGATGAACTCAATGCTATTCCTGTCAATAGACCCCTCTTAATGCTACACTCTGCTCCTTTGAGACAAGACAAAGCAGTCCATTTTTATTTGAAGACCACTTGCATCGAAAACCCAAAGGTATTCAGTTTGCAATATATAAAACAGCAAATCCTTGAATTTGAAGGAATGGGACCGGACATTATTCCATTATTAAACTACTTTTGTCTTGCTGTAGTGTGCAATGTCAAATGCAAGTCTACAGACCTTGTGCAATTCTAAGTGAATGAAAAACCTTTCTTTTTTGTCACTTTTTCTCTCTTTAAGCCCAATATTCATTCATGCCACCTGTGTGCTAAAATCAATCCAACTTAACATTCTGTCATTCAATGCTGATACACTGATGGGTTTTATGAATCAGGCAGCAGAATTTCCTCTTTAATAACCTTAAGTAATATTAAAATGGACCAGTGGATTCAGTTTGGGGGGGCGGGGGGGCAGTGTCTCTAATGCCCATGATGTTCTTTAAAGCTTCAATGGCGCGGTAAGTTTTACAATGTATCATGCCATCTGTGCGAGAACAGAAACATCTTTCTTGCTGTTAGAACATTTTTCAAACTCACCACTGTGTGCTGTCATGTCTGAATAAAGGCATAAGGAACATTTTATATTATAGACAGTAGAAAATATGTACCTAATTAAGTAATCAAAATGTGACCCCCTTACAGCTGTCAATAAGGGAGAAATTAGCTCCAGACACCAAGACTGTTTTTGTACCAGGCTGTACAAAGTTATGCAGTTCTATTCCCATTGACTGTCTAAAATATGGACGTTATCAAGTAATCAAGTAAAAGATTATCATGAAGGGGTAAATTAGCTCCAGAGACCAAAACTGTTTTTGTACCAGGCTGTAAATGTGTTTATTTCTATTGTAAAGTTGGCCATTTTCACATGGTTGTCTGTCAGGATTACTCCCTTTTGGAGCCAGCCTTAAGTGGCCAGTCAGGGAACTGCAGCTTTTGGCTCTTCCTCGTTGGCTCAACTTTTACAGATCTGGCAGTTGCCGCTTGGTTATTCCTTGTATTTTTCTGGTTAGCCAATGCAAAATACAGGAGTCATTTTTTTTAAACGTGATTGAAATAAATACAAATTAGCCTAAACATATCTTTGTCTTCCCAAACAACAAATAATATTTCCTGGGCCTCAAAAACAAACCCATTAGACGTAAAAACCCATCCAATCAAGTATCTCGACACAGAGCATGTTCATCATCCACACAGTCCAGATTTATTAACCACAACTGATTCTCTCTCATGGCTGAGACGACGGCTGTTAATCTGTATTCTGCTGTGGATTTAGGTCCTTCACAGACCAAACACTCAACATGTGGCTGCATCCGACGGTTTATTTATAGCCAGGCAACGTAGAAAGGGTTAACTTGCCAATAACTGCCTGCTTCATGAGGCAAAGCTGGCTATTCCTGGTGTTAATTTAATACATACACTTACAAACTCATCCCCCAGTTAAATATATTGAATGCAGGCACGCACATGCACCATCCACGAGTGGAGGTGATGTTTGCTTCAATGCTTATGTTTGTGTGTAGTGTGAGTGGAAGTCACGTACACAGAGGAAACAGTTAAGAGAGTGTGTTCCTTTCAGAGAAGCTGCAAGATGCTCTCCAACCCAGACACGATGTGCTCTGTTTAACATTGGCAGACACACATGCTCTCATTTTGTCTCCTCTCTCCTCCCTGTTCCTGCTCCCTGTTTGTACCTTATATCCACTCCATCACATCAGAAGACATCCCACAGGACTGATACATATTACAGTAAACAGGAGCGAGTAAATGACACAGTGCAGAATTGGGGTCATCTGCAAATTGAGTCGTCGCTTGTTTGTAACACACATACATACATATAGATTACATTGGTTTATAGGTTGTCGCTGAGGTCAACATTTCATCTGAAGCACACTGTGAAGCTCAACGGTGAAGTAGAGGCTCTTTCATGAGCGAGTCAAGCCATAACCAGAGTCACAATAGATCCACAGCAACATACAAGGCTGAGGTAACAGAATAATGAGCGCTCTCCAGAGTCTGGCTGGAAAAACATTGTGAGTTTTGTAATTCAGGTAAAGAGAGGGAAACAGTGTGTTTGTGCTCTCAAGAAAAATATTCATGACTGTGTTGTTGAGCTTCCTCTTGTTCAGATACATGCAAGTTGTATTACATTCAGTGTGAGTCTCCTTTTGTCCCTCAGATGTATGACACAGTTATAGGGTGCTATTGAACTCGACGGTCCCCCTAATGATTAAATTATTGATGAAACATGCTTGTTCCAGGCGCTGTGTCTTCAGGAATAACAAGTAGATCCCTGCTGTCTGGTGAAAACAGGTCTCCAGGGAAAATTTTCATTTTCCTATTATATAGAATTATCGCTGAACAAATAGGAAAGAGCCACGTTGAGATACGCCAGCGGGAGAGAAGAGCCCAGCCAGATAAAATGATTCTACTTGTCAGCAGAAACCAAGAGCCAGATGCTTTTTGGGACTTTCAAAGTCAATACAATTGAATTCAACCCCATGAAGACTAGAAGCAGTTTGTCTTGCAGTGCTTGTCTTTGTTTTTTCTTAATAAAACACACAGCAAGTCGATGCGAAGCAAGAGGCTATCTTATTAGGCAAAATAATAGCATTGATTTAAAGATTGAGGCCAGTCAATTGTAGTGTGATCAAAGCATTTCCTTTCCTCTTCCCTCTGTTTGTCCTTGTCTTTTTTTCTCTCACTCCCCCTCCTTTCCTAGCGGAGAGTATCCAAGGCCACTCAAATGTGTTTCTAGAAGGTGAGCAAACTCCTGGAGGTCCAGTTTCACGGACGTCCTCTGAGACAAAGACTGAGGGAGGAGAAGAGGGAGGTCGTAGAGCCAGCGTTACCAGTGTGGAAAGTGAAACGTCGATTTGCTCCATGAGCCAGCTGGGAAACACCATCGCTAACAGTAAGTGGGCGGGAAGGAGAAAGACTTCCTGTCTCATTTACCTAATTATCTCCTGTAGATTAATTCAGGTTCATGAGGTTTCACAGCTCTCAAGTTGACCTCCGTTTTCCACATATCTGTGCTTGCAAATGTGTTTCAGTTTCCAGTAGCTGGTGGGGCTCCAAGAGGCTCGATTATTCTTTGTACTGCCCTGATGTGCTGACTGCCTTCCCCACAGTGGCTCTGCCTCACCTTTTTCATGCCTCCTACTGGGAGTCCACTGATGTAGCAGCTTTTGTTCTCCGACAGGTGGGAAAGCCTTATTGACAGCTTAGTTTTATAGATTGGGAAAATGATTGTCTTAGCAATTAAAAAGTAAGAAAAATGTATTTAATTAGCAAACTAAAACCATTAAAGACTTACTCTGTGCATAGTTAGCGTACTTTATTCTCAACAGTGGAAAGCAACTGGCATCATCTTAAGGTCATTTCAGAATGAAGCTTCACCACGAGACAAACCTCTTTGCAGGGAAAGTATGTAAATCACAGGTCTCTGACGTTGCTGGCATCTGAACTTGTCAATGTGAAGAGTTTGCTCTTGGAGTAAAACAGTGACAAAATATCTCCAGTCTCTTACTAAGACCATATGTGTGCAAATATACCCGTGTCTTTGATATAACAATTGCGGTCTGTTCCAAGTCCACTTGCTTCTATGATAACCAAACAAGAGCAGCAGGAAGCCACTTGCTGTCACTGCCCCATCCATTCACCTCTTCATGAGATGGATGGGCCTGTTTCACACGCTATAATGCACCAACAAGAAAGTTGTACAGTAGGAGGTGGAGTGTTGAAGCCCCGGACGGAGGCGTTAAGTTGGAAACAGTAGAGTCTATTTTTATGTTGCTTTAATATAAATTTATTTAGTTTTAGGCCAGAATCAATATGACCAACATGAATAAATGATTTGCACTTGTCTTGACTTGAGAAAAGGAAAGGTCAAATTAATTTGTCCAAAAAAGCTAGAAACATGGTTCTCTGCCGGAAAACGGTGGACTGCCGTTGAAGTATCTTGGGGTCTTGTTCACGAGTGAGGGTAGAACAGAGCGTCGGCAGTGATGTGGGCGTTGTACCAGACCGCCGTGGTGAAGAAGGAGCTGAGCCTGAAGGCAAATCTCTCGATTTACCGGTCCATCTACATTCCAACCCTCACCTATGGTCATGAGCTTTGGGTAGTGACCGAAAGAACAAGATCGTAGATACAAGCGGCCGAAATGAGCTTCCTCCGTAGGGTGGCTGGGCTCAGCCTTAGAGATAGGGTGAGGAGCTCAGACATCGGGAGGGAGTTGGAGTAGAGCCGCTGCTCCTTCGCGTCAAAAGGAGCCAGCTGAGGTGGTTTAGGCATCTGGTAAGGATGCTTCCCAGGCGCCTCCCGTTAGAGGTGTTACGGGCACGTCCAACTGGTAGGAGGCCCGGGGAAGACCCAGAACACGGTGGAGGGATTATATCTCTCGTCTGGCTTGGGAACGCCTCGGGGTCCCCCCAAGAGGAGCTGGTCGTTGTGGCTGGGGAGAGGGGCGCCTGGAAAGCCCTGCTTAGCCTGCTGCCCCCATGACCCGGCCCCTGATAAGCAGACGAGAATGGATAGATGGATGGAAGCTAGAAATAATCCAAGTTCAGTTAAAAGCAGCATGTTGCGTGGTTGAATAAAAGAGGTCCCAGGATTGACCCTTGGGGAACTCTATGATGGCTTAGTTTGTTTTAATATGTAATTGCTTACAGATCAGACTTGAACCAGTAAAGTATCTCCATACAGTCCAAACCAGTGCTAATCCTCTTGTTCTTTACAGTATGTCATGTCCTCTTGTGCCTTTAGGTTGTGCTCATATTTTAAGGTTGTAAAATGTTGCTCTGTGATGATTGTAATGCTATCACTCATGGAACAGCTGTTTCCATTTGTTGATGTCTTCTTGCATCACAAACTAAACAAATACCATAGATGATGCTGGCTAGCTGTTCAAGGGCTCCTTCTTGCACAGATGACACCCTGAATTTGTTATCACCAGAAGTCTGGCTGCGAGCCAGTAATTTCATTAACATCCCTTTATGGCAACTAATTGTGGACAGAGCCAAATGTTTCAAGACATCTTACAGTATGTTGAGCTGAGTCATGAAAAGTGGATCTACACTTCACGATATTAAGGCCTATTTTTACCTTGAGTTAGCCTT
Organism: Centropristis striata; assembly: GCF_030273125.1. Taxonomy (NCBI): domain Eukaryota; kingdom Metazoa; phylum Chordata; class Actinopteri; order Perciformes; family Serranidae; genus Centropristis; species Centropristis striata. The sequence goes on along the minus strand of NC_081520.1, from coordinate 11,409,929 downwards.
GAGGAGTGACGGTCAAGACTGTTGGGATTGTGCAGTGGTCTGTGAAAACAAAAGGAAGGATTACTATCAACATGTATCATACTTGATCTTCATTAAAGATGTTTGGGATTCATCTCATAGCTCACAGCCGAGACAAGTATGAGCTATTTAATCAAACATGATTGATTTTAATGAGTGAAATCTGAACAAATCTGTCCAGAATTCTTTACTTTATGTTGGTTTATGTGTAAATAACAAAGGGCATGACTAGAATTTGCAAAAGTTAGAAATGTAATGTGCTTTGCCAACTCTTTTTATGGCTGGTTAGGATTTTAAAGGTCTGCAAATATGCTCTCAGCTTTAGTTAAGTGTCAGGCATTTGCATATCTCTATTACCAACATTATTTAAGGGCCCAACCTTTGATCAGAAGAGTCTTATAGTGTCAGCATTACATTTATGTCTGGTGCTAAGTGGGAATTATACAATGAGCTGTGGCGGTGTTATTACCAGCATCTATACTGAGCTGACGTATCACGTAATTATATTCATGTGTATTTGTCCATCTGTGTTAACGACAGGAAGGTTCCCTAAATCCTCAGACACAGACAAAGAGCAGGACAAAAAGAATAAATAAATTAGACAAGTGTATCACGTCATGTCCTGTTAAAAGCGCCTAGAAACACAGACAGTCTTTGAACTCAATCATTAGAAAGCAGAGCTCCCAGAGAAGAAAAAAAGGGATTTTTTTTTTATCCTGCCACTGTCTGCTGCAGCATGTCGTCTTTGTGAGAAAACGTGAGGAGAATAAGGAGAGCACATAGGGAAAAAAGAAGTGCTATCCTGACGCCATCAGGAAGCTAATAAAACCGAGGATCATTATTTTGGTTCAGTGGTTTTCAGCTCCACTCGATGCTGCGTCATATTAAAGGCTCGTCATGGAATTTAAAGGCTGCACGGAAAATAATTTGTAAAAGCTGAATCATTTACTTTGAAATAATGTCTTCTAATGTTATGAAACAAGGAACGTCTCCACATCCAAGAGTCAGGAATGATCTGCATGGATTCTTTCAAGCAGTCCAAATCACCCCTTAGCCCTTAATCTGTGTCAAAGCTGCTCTTCTCACAAAAGCTTTCTATTAGAATTGTCATTTATGATCCATAAACATAACACCAGATTTAATTTCAAGCCTTCTGATGCTAAACCTTCCATAATATTAGTGTTATTATGTTATCGTTCCTTCCTGTGTTGAGGTGCAGAAGGTGCTGAGGTGAGATGAGAATTATTACTGATAGACAAACCTGTTGTCTTTGCTTAACTGTGATAAGGCTGTGATTTGACAGGAAATGCCTGCTCTCACATATACGCATGTGTTTATTGACAGCTCATGCGATGTGACTGTGTGAAGACCCAGGAAGCGGACAATTTGGGCTCAGCTCCTTTCTCTCCCTCCAGCCCGCGAGAAAAGTGGCTCAGAAGGAGGACGCATGTCAAACTAAGGGTAATTAATTATTTGGTTGGTTTATTTTGTATTAATGTACTTAAACCTCAGTTTGCTCTGCTAGCAGGAATGTGAATTTATGGCTGCTCTGTTAATAGAAGCTCATATTCACACTTAATGTGAACGAATTCATGAATATTTTAAAAACAGCACTTTGCCCTGGACACCAGATATTACACAACCTGGTATATTGTCTCACATTCTCAGAAATACAACCTCCCACACAAATGCACGCAGCAGATTCTCTGTTGCTGTAATGGTCTTGTATTCATTTAAATTAAAAATATAGTTATCACTAACTGCTGAGGCCGTTGTGCTGCAGACTGTGAGAACGGTCCATATCCTGAGATTTTTTAAATACTCCGACACTTTCACCTTGAAGCTTTGAAGCAGGCAGATACACACAATTACCCGCTGCTTCTGAGCCCGGCATAGCAGAACAATCAAGGTCACATTGCCATCCATCAAGTGCTTCTTTTATCTGCCATTTTCTAAAGACAAGAATTTAGTGACTGCTTGCTTTTCATGAGACTATAAATAGAACTGTGCAACCAAAGTACCATGGAAACATATCTATATTTGAGTCTGTGAAGGTTTTCTTTGCTCTGTGTCGTCTTGTCCACGCCTCGCCTTGGCCCAGTGATGTGTTTCTGATGTAAGTGCTCAAAGAAAAGCAGCTCTGAAAAAGTTGCCTCGTCCTGAATACCATTCAGTGTGTGTGTGTGTGTGGAGATTTAGAGCCTTTCTGTGCTGATTCAATCTGAGCACAGCCTGCTCATCTGCTGCAGAGTGATACTATTCACAGAGACCTGGGGTCTATTTCTGATCTTCCTACACTTGGTAAGAGGTGTTTGTCACAGCTGGAGAGGGACCCCTTGTGTGACTGTTGTCTCGTGTCCATGCTGCCCTTTCACAGGAGAGGATCCAACTCTCCAACTCATCACTTCCACACTTTGTCTGTGAGAGGATGGTGATACTGAGGCACATGTAGTGTTCGTATATAAGCACACAGTGTACCTATTGAGCTGTGTCAGGGAAATTTTATTTGTGTGCACCATGTGAGTTTAAAAAAAAAAAAAAATTACTTGCTTCTCATGTCCGATACCGTAAACGAATGATTTCATGTTTTTAGAAATTCATAACTTCTTGTTTATGCACACTTATAGGCGAAGATCAATAATTTAATATTAAATACCTCTGACCTAGCCAAATCTTACATCACAAAACAAAAACTAAGTACAGTTCTGAATCTTCAAATGTTCATTCATTTATTTTTTATCGTGAAGTACATCGAAAAGCTTCAGAAACATACTTCGGCTTTTACAGAACATTTTGCCAAAACTTCTAATTTGACAAAATCTGTCAAATCAGACATGTCTGAATCAGAATCAGAATTGGCTTTATTGACCAAGTATGAGAGCAACATACAAGGAATTTGACTGATTTACAGTATTCTCACTACAGGTACTTAAATAGAAAAAAGACCAATAATGTCAGTGTTCTAAAAACAAGTAATTGAATTAGAGTGCATCCCTCAATACTAAAGTAAAGGCTTATAGATCCGAAAACCTATGGCAGTCTGTAGATAAAACATAATAAAAGGCATTAAGTACACAGTCGCTTACGTTGGTATTGATCTGACTGAGTGTGTGTGGTGAACTCATCATATAGGGCAGGTAGGGATATGTCTGCAAAGTAGGGACGGCTTGGAAGACCATACCGTGGTTCCTAATGCAACATTAGCCGGCGAAACCCCCTGTGATTCCGTGATTTTATCATTAATTGCTTTAGCCCTTGGGCTGTCTCTAGTAACCTTCCTGCAGTTTTCAAATGCCTGTTGAATAGGAACTAGTGTACTTGCTCTTCAGCTGCTGCTGCTGCTTCGTATTTCTGTAATACATCCTTGTCACAATGATGATTTTACAGGCAACTTTAGAATTTATTATGTTAGAACTCACTCAAAACTGTTTGGGGAACATAGATAGATAGATAGATCCTTTATTAACCCTTTACAGGAAATGATTGTGTAACAGGAGCTTCAAGGCGGCCATAGGTGCAAAGTTATTTTTGTGCATTATAAATACTTATAGCAGTTGGTACTTAACATGCATTGCAAATTGTAACATCCTCTAAACTGTAAGAAACACATCAGTGACGACATGTTTGACTCTGTTATTTTTCTCTGTTTGTTGGTGGATTGCAAAACAACTTTTGACTCCATCCGCTGTATTTATGGTCTGTAATTTAATTATTGAAATCATAGATAATATACATTTTCCATCATCAGCTGATAATTTATTGGCTTGATGTATATCATGCAATTTTAACCATCTAACTTCTTAAGTCACACAGCAGTTTTTATGTATTGTATGTTGTGTATGTGTGCATATGGTTTGTTTACTCTGTATGCTCTCCATCACTGGATCAGTAAGTAAGACCTCATGCTGGCAAATAATGAATTGTTGACAATGCTAATGCAGAATAACAGCTGGAAATATTGAACTTCCTTGTTAGATGTCACATCCTTTAAATCAATTATAATTAGCTGATGTGGTGAAACACTCATTCCAACCACAACATGTTTGATCACATCGGCACTTAGCAATATTTATAATGTGCAGATGCTCCATTATCTTTTGTTGAGTGCTGTCAATAAATAGCAGTGCATTTTCAAATGAACAAAATGTCACCAAAGCCTCTCGCTCCTGATAAAATCACTGCAACAAAATATAAATGGAGTCACCAGATGACATTTATTGCTGTTGTTTCGCCTTGGAGTTGTCCCTCTGTTATGGTGTGCTTATATAAGCTGTGACTCTTATATTATATATTTTAAAAATTGAATATCGACTGTAAAAGACAGTCTAGACAGGTGTGTAGAAGGAAATGTCCATATGCAAAAAGAGAGAAAAGTGCCACACACTGTCAGTTACATGCAATACACTTTATTGTTTTAAACATTTCAGTCATTCAACCTTCATCAGGTAAAATCATTCTCAAACATAAATCCTTCTTGTGAAGGAAATGTTTCTTTATATCACACTGTCCTCAGGGCAAAAATACACATTTTGAGTTGTCTAAGTGTTTGGAGAAAGCAGGGTGTTGCAAAGAGCATGTGTGCCAAGTAAAATTCCCCAGGATAAAGTAAAGGTTACAGAAATAGACTTAAAATTTCTGTCATGGAGGGCCACAACAGAGTGTGAGAATTATACATTACCCTGCTTTTAATATGCTATTTAAATGCAACAAACTCAGCAAGAAGAGATTTAAGGATTAGAGTTTCTCTGCTGGCTCACTGGGAGATACTCACTGAATGGTGCAATATGGAGAAAAGAACAAGACAAGGACATTTAATATAGAGGTAAAAGTCTTCAGCGGGGTCCCACAGTGTGTTCCTCAGAGGCGTTCAGCCAAGCATTGAAATCTGGATATGCAACACATCAAAGCAGGAAACACTTCAGCCAGTGCTGCATGTCATAGGGACATTTAAAAGCTGGTCATGTGAGGACAAACACCAGCTGTGTGTTTACCTGAATCTCATTGTTCAGAGTCAACTGTTCCATATACTGACTAAATATGTATGTCCACATTTTAGACAGTTCATCTCAGATGCTTTTAGCATTTTTTGGGCAATTTTGTGCATTTTTAAATGTGGGTGTTTCATAGTCAACCATATAGTTGTGCTATGATAGGAAAAAGAAAAGGTATTAAGAAGTATTCTGTCCTGGCTTATACGTGAGCTGTATTTGTAGACAGATAGCTAACAAGAAAGACCCAGTAGGCGTGATTCCAGGTTGAGAACGATTTACTGAAATCCTCTGAGACTTTTTTGTAAAACTGCAACACAATGAAAATACACAAAATGTTACAATTGAAATTAAATATATGCAACAACACTGGTCACACTTTTCTTCTTTCCTTTCAGGTTATAAACCGGGTAAGTACAACACAATATTAAATAAGGCATACACACATCTTTTTACAGTATGCTCTTACAGGTAAGTAACAGCGTAAACACAGTAAATGGTGATAATGATTCACACATAAACATAACATATAACATGAATGAGGGCTGACAATGAATTGAATCCGCCTACGTTAATAGCTACGAACCCGTTAGCATTTGCATTGTAAGCACTATTTTACCAACTAAACATAAAAGGTTGTAACTTTAATTATTTACTGTAACTTTTAACAACTTAAATGAGCTAACAAAAGCCATACTTACTGATGGATCTACTCCAAGGCCTAGACAACAACCTGGTGGAGCACAGCCTGCGTGTTTTATGTAGGCCACTTCTCAAGCCAGACCTTTTATGCGCAAAAACCCTGACACACCACTAGGGGGCCACTAAACATTATTTAGACACTGACAGGAGTCAGAACACTCCCCGCTTGGTATACATATGTTATACCACTATTTACTTGTTACCTTAGGTATAAGTAAAACAACGTCACTAATGGGCCTAAGATACTCTTTAAGAACTCCTTGGCTAAGAGTCTTCACCATAACCTTACGGACCTTGGAGTCTGAGCTGGGAATGGCCTTAACTATCCGACCAAGAGGCCACTCATTACGTTTTGCTTGAATGTCTTTTATCAAAACAATGTCACCCTCCTGGAGGTCAGGCTTCTCCGAAGTCCACTTCCTCCGTGGCTGAAGAGTTGCCAGGTACTCCTGTCTCCACCTTTTCCAGAAGGAGTCTGCCAAGCTCTGAACCTGACGCCATTGTACCTTACATAGGTGATCCAACTCAAAGTTTCCTGGAGGTGCAGGATTACCTCTTGCCTTCTGGGTTAAGAGAGTGGCAGGTGAGAGCATTTCAGGTATCTCTGCATCATATGAGATTGGGACCAGCGGTCTGGAGTTCATTATGGCCATTACCTCAGCCATCAATGTTGTTAGGACTTCGTGGGTCAGTCTGGTAGGTCCATCCTTCACCAGCAGTGCGTCCAGGATCCGTCTAGCCACCCCTATCAACCTCTCCCAAGCTCCTCCCATGTATGAGGAATGGGGTGCATTAAAGGTCCATGTGCAGCCTTGCTCTTGCATGTAGTTTTTGATCTCAGGGTCGTCTGTGTTAACCTGCAGCTCTCTACATGCACCGATGAAATTTGTGCCTCTATCCGACCTTAGGTGTTTGATAGGTCCACGTATGGATAGAAAGCGCCTCAAGGCATTGATGAAGCTAGAGGTCGACATGGACTCAATAACTTCCAGGTGGACTGCTCTTGTACTTAGGCAAGCGAAAATGACAGCCCACCTTTTGCTCTCAGCAGCTCCCCCTCGCATCCGCCGAGTTGTAACACTCCACGGGCCAAAAACGTCCAGACCTACATGAGTGAAAGGCGGGTCTGTAGTCAGTCTGTCAGTGGGAAGATCAGACATTTTTTGAACCTGAACCTTGCCCCTCAACTTCTTACAGATGACACATTTGAATATGATGCTGGAGATGAGCCTCTTCCCTCCTACTATCCAGACACCAGCTGTTCGCAGTGCACCCTCTGTAAAGTGGCGACCCTGGTGGGCTATTTTATCATGATAGTGCCGGACTAGGAGTGTGGCTACATGATGACCAGCTGGTATGATTAGTGGGTGTTTTTCATGGTCTTCCAGATCTGCCCTGTGTATCCGACCTCCCACTCTGATCAATCCACTCTTGTCAATGAAGGGATCCAACTTTACAAGAGGACTTTGGCAGTGAACTTTGATGCCCTGAGTTAGGCATTTTAGCTCCTCCTTATACACATCCTCCTGCACTGCCTTGAAGATGTGCACCTTCGCTTGAGAGTGCTCTGTGGTGAGTGGCTGGCCGCATTGATGCCATCCCTTACATCTATCAGACTTAGTCTCTCTGCAGAATGACTTGGCTACATGAATGAGACTTGCCATGCCTCGTACTAGATTCTTCCAAACAGAGAAGCGTTCAAATCTTGTTGCTCCAAGAGACTGTTCTGTGACCTTTGTTACGAGGCAGGTGACTTGGGGCCGAACGTCTTTATCTGCATCTGGTTGCACAAGCTCGAATGATTCTGCCTCAACATCTTGACTTGGGCTCAGCTGACTGAGAAAAGGAGGGCCAAGCAACCAACTGGATGAGGCCAGGTGAGCTGCTGGAATTGGCCTGGTTCCATGGTCTGCAGGGTTTTCATCAGTCAACACGTACTGCCACTGTTTTGGTTCAGTGGAGCTCCGAATACGAGCTACTCGGTTAGCTACATAGGTATAGAACCGCCGTGAACTGTTATGGATGTAGCCCAGCACAATGCGACTGTCTGTGAAAAACCTGACTGCTTGCAACTTTACATCCAATTCAGACTGGATCAATTCTGCCAGCTCAACCGCCAAGACTGCTGCACACAACTCCAGGCGTGGTACGGTGTGCATGGGGTAAGGAGCGAGCTTTGATTTTCCCATCACAAACCCTACATGCCATTTCTCATCAGAATCCAAGGCACGCAGGAAGGCTACAGCAGCTATAGCCATCGTTGAAGCATCTGCAAAAACACATAGTTCTGTCCATTTACAACATGACATAGAGACTGGAATGTATACTCTCTGAATGCAAACCTTTTCCAGCTCAGTTAAGGAGTTGGTCCATGCTTTCCACGGTGTCTCTTTCTCCGGTGGGAGAGGCGTGTCCCACTCATACTGTTCTGAGGAAACGTCTCTCACCAATACTTTGCCTTGCACTGTGATGGGGGAAGCGAATCCAAGGGGATCATAAAGACTATTCACCGTGGACAGCATGCCTCTCCGAGTGAATGGTTTTACATCTTTAGACACTCTAAAGGTGAAACTGTCAGTCTGGAGTTCCCAGCTTAAACCCAAACTCCTCTGAAGGGGCAAGGGGTCTGCTCCCAAATCTAGATCCTTAAAGTCACTTGCTCGTTCTTCCATAGGAAAAGCCTCCATGACCCTTGGGCTATTTGAAGCTATCTTATGAAGTCTTAAGTTGGACTCAGCCAGCAGGGCCTTGGTTCGCTGCAGAAGATTGATAGCTTCAACCTCCTTGGCCACTGAGGTGAGCCCATCATCAACATAAAAATTTCTGAAGACGAAATGCTTTGCGTCTGTACCATGTTCAGTCTCTCCATGTTCTGCCGCTTTCCTTATTCCATATGTTGCTACAGCTGGAGACGGGCTGTTCCCGAACACGTGCACAGTCATCCAGTAGTCAATGATCTCCTTGTCTGGATCATTATCTTTGTACCACAGAAACCGAAGGAAATTGCGGTGGTCCTCTCTGACCTTGAACCCATAGAACATCTGTTCTACATCGGCTGTGACAGCTATTTGCTCTCTTCTGAACCTTAGTAGAACACCAACTAGAGTGTTGTTGAGGTTGGGTCCACTGAGAAGCGTGTCGTTCAGTGATGTTCCTTTGTACTCGGCGCTGGAATCAAAAACCACTCTTATTTTTCCAGGTTTCTGGGGGTGATATACACCAAAAGTAGGTAAATACCAGCACTCCTGCCCTGGCTGTAGTTGAGGAGCTGGTTCTGCCTGGTGGTTGTCAATGACTTTGGCCATAAAGTCAAAGAAGTGCTCTTTCATGTCAGGTCTCCTTCTAAATGAGCGCTGGAGAGAGAGGAGTCTCTGGGAGGCCTGTTCTCTGTTATTAGGAAGGGGCTTGCGAGGTGAACGAAAAGGTAGCGGTGCCACCCAGTGATTTTCTTCATCCATGTATACCTCATTTCCCATAATTCTGAGAAAAGTGTTATCCTCCACTGACATGGCTAGTTTGTCGTCCTCAGGTGTTTTCTGAAATACACTTTCCCCTAGACCATCTCGACACGTCTCTTGAAAGATCTCCTTGTTGTGTGACAGCACTTGAAGACTTTGCTGGGTCGGACCTTTAAGCTTCTCCTTTATATGGATACTGCTGGTGCATGGCTTAAGGAAAGAGGAGCGTCCATTTTGAAGGACATGTGTCTTGTAGGCGCTGACTTCCTCTGTCTGGTGAACACCACCTAAGCACAACTCTCCAACTACGACCCAGCCAAGGTCAAGGCGCTGGGCGTACGGTGAGTTGTGAGGCCCGTTACGCTGTTCACGAACCTTATGCAAGCTCAAAATATCTCTGCCTAACAGAAGGAGAATAGGAGCACTGGTGTCAAGTGGAGGGATCTTGTCAGCCACAGGTCTGAGGTGAGGAAAATATTGGGTACACTCTGGGGTTGGGATCTCCGATCTGTCGTCAGGCAGGTAGTTACATTCCAACAAGGTGGGAAGTGTCACCTTGGTTTTCCCGTCAAGTGACTCCACTATGATGTTACTTGCTTTCCTCCCTGCAGTCTCCACTGTGCCGGAGCATGTTTTTAGAGTGTAGGGCGATGCACTGCTTTCAATGTCTAATAGATCAAAGAATTGTGATTTTGCTAAAGACCGGTTGCTTTGGTCATCTAGTACTGCGTACACCCTGTGAGACTTGCTTGGAATGTCGGCGTGGTAAACCTTGACCAAGCAGATTTTTGAACAGGATCTAGGCTTGGGGGCGCCACCACATATTTCTGTACACTTGGAAGTAACTATAGGGGGTGTAGGGTCTTCACGCTCCCCGCTTTGCTTGTCCTCAGGTGTGTACTCCGCCTGCTCACCAAGCGACCAAGGAGCTGGACCGGGATGCATCGCTGAGGTATGTCTGTCACTTTCACACTCCTTGCACTTAAGTGTGACCTTGCAATCCTTAGCCATATGCTTGGTACTGGCACAACATCGAAAACAGATTGAATTCTCCTTTAAGTATGTTTTCCTCTCATCGAGATGTTTTCCTCGGAAACCACGGCATTTTGACAGCGGGTGAGGTTTATTATGCATAGGACATTGCTTGTCCGGCTCTTCTTTCTTGCTGGCTGTGTTAGCCTGTGGCGCACTGACTTCAGTTTTTCTAACTGTCACAGTTGATTTTGGAAAGTATTTTGGCACTTTTTCCCCCTTGAATTGGTTGGAGGGAGAGGAGAAGTTAAATGCAAAGCTGGGGTCATTGCGGGTCTTAGCCTGGGAACATACAAAGTCGACAAAAAAGCTGAATGGTGGGAAAGGGACACGATAATCCTCCTTATATTTGGATCCCTGTGTGATCCAGCGTTCCCGCAGAGAGAAAGGAAGCTTTTCGATTATTGGATTCACACCTCTTGCCGTGTCTAGATACATGAGTCCAGACAAGAACCCCTCTGCCTTTGCAGCTTCAAGCTCTTTTAACAAGTCTCCTAATTCCCTGAGCTTGTGTGTGTCCTTGTTAGAGATGGCTGGGAAATCATCTATTCTTTTCAGTAGAGCACTTTCAATCACCTCTGGGCTTCCGTATGTTTCCTCCAAGCGCTCCCATACCATAAAAACACCTGCTCTAGGATTATTTACATGTACTGACCTTATCCGCTTGGCTTGAGCTGATGACTCGGGTCCCAGCCATTTGACCAGAAGGTTGAGCTCTTCCTGCTCTGATAGGTTTAGTTCTCTTGTGGCTGCTAGGAAAGACGCTTTCCATGCCCAATAATTTTCTGGGCAATCATCAAAGGCAAGAAGTCCAGAGCTCACCATCTCTTTTCTCATAAGATACTGGGCTAAATCAGGGGTCTGAGGAATTGAAGGCGAGTGTTTATCACTCTGTGCCAGGTGAGGAGATTGAAGTGTAGCATCTGTATATTTCTTTTGGGTGTCAGGAGTCACAGGTGAGTATTCTGGCTTTCGGAAAAATACCCTTGGGGCAGGGGGAGGTGCGTAGCCTTCCCGAGCAATGGGTTTGTGCTCATCTTCCTCCTTAAATGACTCATACAGTGAATCTTGTCCCTTGTGGCTTGGGGGTCGGGTTTTCACTGTTTTATGCTGTAGGATTGGTGGAAGTGGCGTAGCATCTTGAAGCTCCTGTGGAGCATGTTTATCAAATGGCTGCGTTTCTATATAGTCCTTAGTGCGTTTTATTGGATCTTCAAGAGCTAAATCCTGTAACTCACCAAGAGAGTCTTCTTCCTCATATTGGACTGCCGCTGCTGCTTCTTCGTATATTGCTGCCTCTTTTGATGCTGCAGTTGCTTCTTTCTCTTGTTTTAACACGTGAAGACTTGCTTCTAAAATAGCCTTTTCTTTCATCATGGCTGCCTCCTTTTCTGCAAAGGATACCTTAATTTTTGCTGCTTCCGCCTTAGCTCTGGCCCTTGTCGCAGCGGCGCTGACAGATGTCCGGGTTGAAGCTCTGGAGGACTTGTGCGAAGCTGTCTCTCGAGACCTCGTCTCCAGCTGAGACCGACGTTCCTCGCGGTAGCTCATCTTGCCGTATATTTTGTCAGCGTCTGAAGTTCTATGCTTCCGCGTGCTGTTCACAGGTATTTTGTCGCGTTTTCCTGCTGAGTGGTCATCATTTTACTATTCTGTCCTGGCTTATACGTGAGCTGTATTTGTAGACAGATAGCTAACAAGAAAGACCCAGTAGGCGTGATTCCAGGTTGAGAACGATTTACTGAAATCCTCTGAGACTTTTTTGTAAAACTGCAACACAATGAAAATACACAAAATGTTACAATTGAAATTAAATATATGCAACAACACTGGTCACACTTTTCTTCTTTCCTTTCAGGTTATAAACCGGGTAAGTACAACACAATATTAAATAAGGCATACACACATCTTTTTACAGTATGCTCTTACAGGTAAGTAACAGCGTAAACACAGTAAATGGTGATAATGATTCACACATAAACATAACATATAACATGAATGAGGGCTGACAATGAATTGAATCCGCCTACGTTAATAGCTACGAACCCGTTAGCATTTGCATTGTAAGCACTATTTTACCAACTAAACATAAAAGGTTGTAACTTTAATTATTTACTGTAACTTTTAACAACTTAAATGAGCTAACAAAAGCCATACTTACTGATGGATCTACTCCAAGGCCTAGACAACAACCTGGTGGAGCACAGCCTGCGTGTTTTATGTAGGCCACTTCTCAAGCCAGACCTTTTATGCGCAAAAACCCTGACACACCACTAGGGGGCCACTAAACATTATTTAGACACTGACAGGAGTCAGAACAAGAAGATATTTATTAAAATTAATAAATAAAACTTCCAATAACAGAGAAGTTGGGACGCTGTATAAAACGTAAATGAAATAAGGAATGCATCAAATTCAGGATGAGTGTAGATGAGCAGGGAGATCAGATTTCATTGTAACTGTTAAAATGATGGAAAAATCCTTTCAATAAAAAGATCTTTAAAGGAGTGAACGCCTTCTCTGTGCCACATTTGCATCAGAATGAGAAGGAGTGAATGAATGACTGTGACTGAAGGAGCGCAAAGATAGCCTGCTTTTAGCAATCTAGGCCTTGTCACTTCCATACTCTGTTACATTTTGTTTTATTACCTGGATTATTGCCAGCAGAAATGGTGTCGTGCTTCTGGGCACCTGGCTTACAGTATGTGAGTCATATATTCACTCTATTGTTCAGTTTTTTTTTTTACTCTCCACCAACTCCTGAGGTAAATACACGGCTCTTATAAATGCCCCCAGATGAAGTTGGGCACTAACTTTGTCTGCTGCTGGGCAGGTAGAGTAGTTTTTTTTGCTGAATAAATTGTCAGCTGCAGAAGAGTTTTGCTCCGTATTGTTTATGGGAACAGCAGAGTCTGTTTTTTACTCTACAGATTTGTCACTTGAATGGACACCTTGAAAATAATTTATTAGATCCATTGTTGATATTAAAATATCGATTGCAGCAGCTTTAGATGTGTGTTCATGTTCAGCTAATGCTTCATCTAACACTGTTCCTCTCAGGCTTTCTCAGGTTTGACCACTGGAGCTGATTGTTTTGCTTGTGTGAAAAAAATCTCAAATCCAATCCATTTTTAAGAGCTTCACTACCTCCTCTCATAATCTCAGTAAATGCTAAGATCAAGGTTAAAACCTTGACTGAACCGTGTTTTCTGCTCCTTGTCGTTATCTCATGTAGAACGTCACTGCCAACCACAGGGTGAATGACATCATTGCCACAGAAGACGGGCCTCAAACTCTGGTTGGCCGCTTCATGTACGGCCCCTTGGACATGGTCACTCTGACAGGAGAGAAGGTGAAAAGCAGCCACATGATTGGTTTATACAGATTTACAGTTTGTGTATTATGAAAACAGGCCTTAATTTCCAACCTGTTGACCCACACTGCCCCTCTTAGGTGGACATCCTGCTAATGACACAACCTCAGTCTGGCCGCTGGGTGCACTTTGACACAGAGGTGACCAACAGCAGCGGCAGGGTCACTTATACAATACCCAAGAGCAAGAAGCTCGGCCTGGGAGTCTATCCAATCAAAATGGTTGTCAAGTAAGAATCAATGTAGCATGCCACTTACATTATAAAAATGGTGTAACAATACATAAAAAGCAGAGGATTTTTGGATTGAGTCCTGTATTTGTACTCTGTAGTGGTGTGACCTTCTGAAGTAAAACAACCATGTGTAGCAGTTTTTCTCTCTTTTTCTATCCCAAGGGGCGATCAAACAAGTGCAGAAGCCTACCTGACTGTGTTGCCACGGGGCATGGAGTGTGTAGTCTTCAGTATCGATGGATCTTTTGCAGCTAGTGTGTCAATCATGGGCAGTGACCCCAAGGTCCGCCCCGGAGCGGTCGATGTCGTCAGGTAACTGGAAACCTCTGAATGTGTGTGTGTGTGTGTGTGTGTGTGTGTGTGTGTGTGTGTGTGTGTGTGTGTGTGACAATCCAGAGTGACAGAAAGCTTCAGAAGAATATATATGTGATTATGCATGCTTATACCTGGGAGACTTGAATGTGTTTGATGTATTCACATGCAGGCATTGGCAGGACCTGGGATATCTGATCATCTACATCACAGGCCGCCCTGACATGCAGAAGCAGCGTGTCGTATCCTGGCTCTCGCAGCACAATTTTCCCCACGGGATGATCTTCTTCTCCGAAGGTTTGGTTCACGATCCACTGCGACAAAAGACCATCTTCCTCAGGAACCTCATACAGGAGGTGAACCTCTCAGACAAACCATCGTTCTGACATTAACTGGGCATTTAATCTTTCTTATAAAGCATGCAAAACATTTCTCTCTCGCAGTTTCGCAAGCTCACAGTGTTTTAGCCTTGGTTTGTGCTGCTTCGAAATGCCACACATTGCTGACTGATTATTCCCTCTCTCACCAGTGTCACATTAAGATCAACTCTGCTTATGGCTCCATGAAGGACATCTCTGTTTACAACATGCTCGGCCTCTGCCCCTCACAGATTTATATTGTTGGAAGACCGTCAAAGAAATATCAAAATCAGTGCCAGGTAGTTATGTTTTCTTTGTGTCCTTTATCTCTTTCTTTAGTAGCTTTTCCTGTCAGCCTATTTCAGTTGAAAGGTCTGGGTTTTTCTCATTTCCTTTAATCTTCTTACTACTCTCTTTCCTGTTCTCTAACCCTTTGTGTGGTATCTATAGTTCCTGAGCGAGGGCTATGCGGCACACCTCTCCACACTTCAGTTCGGCCACAGAGCCAGACCTAAGAAATCCCCTTCAGTTCGTATGGTCCTGAGGAAGGGCTCCTTCGGTCTCTCAGCGAAGCCTGACTTCCTGTGTAAGCGCACCCACCTGCGCAGGACCATGTCAGTGCAGCAGCCCGACCCACCGTGCACACCCAACCCCAAGCCTGAGCGAGCCCAGAGCCAGCCGGAGTCAGATAAGGACCACGGAGGAGGAGTAGGAGGTGGTGGAGGAGTTGGTGGTGGACAAGGCCCATGGGGACGGCCCTCCATACATCGTGGAGACACCACTCCCTGACGTCAGAAAAGAGATGGAGGGATTGCAGGAGGATAAAAGAGAAGAACAAAGGGGGTCTGAGTGTCCGGGACCAAGGTGAGATGTTATGTTGAAAATATGGTGGATTTAATGAAAAAAATCTAGATTGTACCAATTTGTGTCTTGTTTTTGGATATTTGGCTGCCGCACTTATCTGTTATAACACCTTTATACTCACTGATGCAATAAACAGAAGCAGTCAGACGATCACATACAAGCTTCAGGCTGAACAGAAGCTAAGATGAACAGACAAAATATATAACTATAACAGGAATAATGTTTGTTGTAAACACTGCAGTGTGCAGATCAATTTCTTTACAGACTGCAACCATTTAATGAGGGATTATAACAGACATTTCAAGTGCACTTGCTGTCATGCTCGCTTTCTTTAAGTACTTTAATAGTATTCTGGCTAATATGCTAACTGTTTTGCTTACTTTTCCACTGTCGGGTGTTTCAAAGTCAACACAATTTTTCTTGAGGACAGCCAAGTGTAAGGCTGTATTGCACAGTTTCATATTCCCAAATAAAGCAATAAGGCACATTTAGTGATTATTGTGATTTGCAAGATGGTACTATTTGCATTACATACAAAATAATCACCAGCTTTTATCTATACCTGTAAGCAAGATTAGCATTGCACTTCCATACAGTTAGGGGGAATAAAAGACGGATTAAAAGAAAGCAGAGGCTGAGATATTCTGACTTTACGTCACCAGTATGGGTCCAGCTCCATAAACAGCCCAGTAGACACACTTTTTTTAAACTCCACACCTCCAGTTAGAAACACAGACTAAATTTTTTACTGTCTGTGAAACATTTTAAGTCTCAAGCACAAGATAAATAAATCTGATCTGTTTCGAACATTAGAAAGCTTCCCCCAGAGACACAAAATACATCTTGTGACAGTTTTTACAGACATCTGGTGAGTGCCCCTTTATCTTAGGAACTGCTAGAACAGTAAATGAACAGCAATAACGTTCAACAATCCACAAATAGTTTCTCATGTTTTGAGGACAAAAATAAGGATGAAATGTGCAGAAAGTTCACTTAATGAAAAACAAAGATTCTATGTTGTACCCACAAAGATCTTCACCTACTGTTTTAACGTTATTAAAGAACATCAATGTCAAAATGTTAAAGACTGTCAGAACCCACCCCCTCAGATTGCTGCATCACCTGTGAAGTCATTGTTCCCTACTTTAGAAGAACAAACACTGTAGCATCGTTGAATAATGCAGCCTTTCACCTTTTACTTGACTGCATTGTCTGTTAAGCTTTTAAGAGCTCGAGGCTCCGCAAAGCTTTGACGCAAACACAGATTGATTTTTCTCGCTACTGTTGAGTTCTGGCAAAGTCGATAAACGTCCACCTGGATTAGATGATGTTCTTTGATGTACCAAATACATTACGGTCTTTACACTTTTAGCCACAGAGGCATTATTATTATTATTTATGTTATAAATAAGGTGAAGTCTTAAAGTAGAAAAGAAATAAGGAAATTGTTTAAAATGGAATAATAAAAGAAGCAAAGCAGGGAGGAAAAAAATAAAACAATGATTTTTTTGAATACTTAATATTCCTGTGGCGACCTGAGTAAGAGATGCTATTATTAGTAACAGCTGCCGAGCAGGACTGAATGTAAATTTGCCCATGATTATGATTATGCAAGTACTGATGAGCTACAACTGCACTGTCCTCCCATGCTTGAAATCCACTCATTTCTAGATTTAGAAACATTGTTCTTGCTATTATGGAAATGAGAGCCTTTGGGAATTTTTCCCCAAACGTGAGAGACTTCTCTAATATTTCCTCTCCTATTTTATTTAACAGTGTCACCTCTACCTACTGTACATGTACGTTGGATCCCCTGCTGGTGTTTCTTGCAGCTCAGCTTTACCTCCTGCTTGGCTCTCTACGCTTTACCACCTGTTCTGCCCTTTTTCCTGACCTGCTCGGTGGACTGTGTCACTTAGTCTTTGTGCCTGAGATGTTAAGCAGTTGCCGGAGGGGGGATGGCAATGATTTTTGCGAATGTCTGTGTCGAGCTAAAATTGTGTCTAATTGTAAAATGAAAAGAATGTAATTCAGATTGTAGATAAACACACATATTCATGTACACAGGCCCTTCAGAGGATGAAACAAATGACGGCAGCGGTGACTTTGAACCTGTTGAGACTTTGCAGAGGATTAACAGACGCGTTCAGACTGCTGCGCTAACAGGTGGTGATGTTGACGGACTCCTGCGCTAACCCTCCATGTAAATACTCATCATCTGTGAGGGCCTCTGGACACAGAAGCACTGTGACATTTAGGTTCAATCTGTACACGAGCTCTGCAATCTGGAGCCCCAATGAGCCGACCTCGCCGAACGCCGGCCTCCGCCTCCATTTCACTCCCACTGTTAGATGTCCCCCTTGCATTGTGGATAGCTTACTACCTGCTCCTTTGGAAAAACTGTGTCAGACCGGGTCCACAGCCGCTGAATGAAAAGCCGTGGCTTGCACGGCTCGGCCCGCCAGAGGTCGCATTTGCACTATTAAAGTTCCCCGCGGTGGTTCTGGATTTAGCTGCGGTACTCACTTCAGAAACAAAGAGTTGTACTTGTATTTTAATGTATTTGTGCACTGTAGCTGCCTGTTGGTTACTGTAACTACTGGAAGTTAAAACACAAGTAGTTTGTAGGAAAGTGTTGGTTTGACCAAAAAATGTTTACAGATTGATAGACACAGGTGTAAAAAGAGATCACAACTTGTTTATCTACGCGTTTAAATCACAGTGTAATTATCATCATTAGCAACATTAGTTTAGTTGCTTGGTAGCTTGCAGGATATTGTAAAATACACCCCATGCCAGGATGCCCTCGCATCCATTTACTACAGCTGCACTGGAACCAATAGATTTGTGCTGAAATCTGATGCTGTCTTGTGCACTTGGGGTTGAATTGAGTCTTACTGTGGCCATGTTTAAAACTCTGTGCAAGTGAAACATATTTTTCTATGAGGAAATATTGTAAATAGAAATATTTTCAATGTATGTTTTTGAAAGTTTTGTTGTTTGACTTGTTGAATGGTTGATTTTTGCCTTAAAATTGTATTTGATGTTGTGTAGAGATACAAAATGATTTTAATTTGTTTGACCAAAGTATTGAGTTTTTAATGTTACTTCACGACAAAGTGCATTTTATTTCAGTGATATTTTGCTTTGACATGTTTTAGATGTTGTGTATGTGTGTGCGTGTGCGAGTGAGTGTCTAAGTATTTGTTGTAGAGTTGTATTTACTATGAACATGGAGACAGCTGTGACGGGGACATGGCTCTGCTGAGTGGTCAGAGGCCACATACCTGCAGCTCACTACTGCTGGCTTTTCAGGACTGAGCGTGTATTTTATAGGTTTGGATTGAAGCAGTGTGTCAAAGGATTACTTAGTTGAGGTTTTTATACCTTCTATGAAAGAAAAAAGGCTTACGTTCTAAGGGGTCTTGGTTAAACTGAAAACCTGCGTAGTGGAGTGGAACGTGCCAGCCAAGAGGGAGCTGTCTTGTCTTTTTCTTTCACAGCCTGTACACCATAGGTGGTCCACTAATTAGCTACTTGATTACTACTAAGTATGTATGGCTCCCCGTAGTGCCGCCCCTGTAATTGCAGTGCACCAATTAGAATTACTTGTTAATTGTATAATATTGTAGAAACAATACTTTACTCCATTTTCTTTTGCATTAAGATTAATACTGAAACAGCAAACAACGAAATCATCATTCCCATCAATGTAAACACAATAATCAAGTGATATTTTTCTGCCATGACGACACTGGAGGGGTGAAATATTTATGCAGCATTTTAGTACAACAATGTTAGTAAATGGCAAATAATGATCTGATGGTTAAATGGTGATTGTTCCGTGCATGTTAATTATTTGATATTGTTAAGTAACGGCTATCAGTTGTCATGTTTGTGGTACTCTTAACTGTTAGAGTAGTTATTTGTAAATAAGGGGTAAATAATAATTCATTGATGTAAATTCAAACACCACATATTGAGAAAATGCAAATTAGTACTTAATTTATGATAAATAACTGATTTTTTAATGGTAGAAATACTGTAAATGAGGTAGGGCATTGTTAATAAAGATTACCTCTTACTTTTACCTCAGATGTTCACACATTTACAGACAAATCATATTATTTCCAGTTCCACTTCTTGCACTAGATAAAGAGCAAATAATCCCAATATCACAAATAAAAGATATATTATACAATGTAAAGAAAATATTGTATTTGCTGAGAGATTTAGGTGTTTTGCAATGATTGTCTTTAAATAAATATAAATTATTAACCTCTCACTTACTAATTAATGTTGTCAAATGATTAGTATTCACCAAATCATGACTTAACTATTGGGTATTGACCTAATTTGCCATTTATTAACAATTTATAAAGTAAGCTTTTAGTTAGTAAACAAACACGTTTTGAAAAGAAAAGTAGATTTTATTTATTTTTGTGGTCTTCTTTCTGGTCTTAGGAGTATTTGACACTGGCCTTTTGACCAATGAGGACAAAACACTGGTTTCACTGCTACAGAGTTTATTGTTTTGTACAGATCTCCTGTGATGATGAACATGTTATTGTGTTTATTGGACTCGGTCCGTCTTTCATTATTGCATAATAAAGATATTTCATAGTTGAAGTATTTAGTTTTGCTCCAGGAGTGTGTTATTATTATTCCTCCGCATGCTCCTTGTCTCCAGAGATTGGAGCTGAATCACCAATCTCTGGAGATAAGCTCTATTGTACTTCAAGGTCAGAGTTTTACTGTGGGGGCATAACACTTGACTGCAATATCCTCTTATTTGGAGTTTGTAAAGCTTACTGTGTTGTCAAGTCAAACTTAGAAACCTCCGTCTTTCCTTTTTTTTTCATCACTCATTAAACTGTGACCTATGAATCAGTGGGTCTGATTTAGCCCTGATTACACACATTAGGCAGACTGGCTTTTACAGTAGCAGTGGCCTTCTTCTGCCTGGTGCAATCATCAGAACAGCACTTCTGCTTAACCAATAAATGGCTACAAGCCTGCACTGATTGCTAGAAATAAAAGCAGTCATCCATTCACTGCTTAGTACTACACCACACACTGCAGTGTTGATAGAAGGAGTCCCTGGTTCCAGGCATTAACAGATCTAGGTCACTCTATTAGAATTGCTAAAAAACTGGAATTGAAAAAGTTATTTACAGTTTGATACATAATCTCACTACGAAGTCCACTCGATTGCGTTGAGATTATTTTATCGACTGCTGTTTCCAATGTGAAGAATGAGCTTTTCAAGCTAACGAGAAGTTCTGCTAAGTAACAAGACAGAGGCGTGTCTTGTTCTCTGTGGTACGCCGCACCTGGCATGCATCATTTATTGTAATATGCAAAGTGTTTTTTATTCTGTTTTTTCCACTGCATGGTACGGCTGACTCACTCTTTTTTGGTTTTCCATTTGTAAAATTTGCTCAGTGTTCCAATGCAAACCACTGAGAACAGCACACATCAATTTTAAATATCCAAATTTACTATCAATAGCTCCTGCTATTTTGTTATTCAAATTACCTAGATTATAAAAATGTCAGCCCATAAAACTATGCTACATGCTACACTGTACAATAGACTAAGTGCAAACATTAATCATTTCTTTTGTTGCTGATGAAAGGGTTCAGTGGGTATCGGCAATTAGTTGAGTTTGCGATGGCGAGGTTTTCTATCTGCAAAATGAAGTGGAGAAGAGGACCTGGTACCAAAGAGTTAAGTTGAGCAAGAATTTACTAAAAACACAACATTAGACATTCATAAAAGTTAAAATATAAACTTTTCAGCACAAGGTGCAGGGTTACACTGCTCATCAGACTTTGCACAGGCAGCCAATCAAATTAGGCAAGAGGCAGACATTAATACTTTACCACTTCTTTCTGTTGTGATGACAGAGGTTATATTAGTGGTATTTAATGATCATTAGTACATAATTTAAGGTCACCTCATTATTTAAATACTTATCGACAAACGGATACATGCATTGTGTGAGCAGCAGGTAGGATGCATTTTCCTTTGTTGGTTAAAAAAAGCCAGCCAGTTAGCTGTTGGACTGTGACAGCATTCAGTTTGGCAAGTTAACATGCCAATATTTGCAACTTAGCAGTTAACTTAAAGCACAGCTGAGGTTGTTGTAATGTTGCAGGCATATTATGAAAAATAGTGAACCAATTTATTCCACTATGCAATAATCTAACCCAATAATTATTCACAACCCATGTGTATAGGAAGCTTTACCTGTTAAATGAAATTAATGCCAGAAGCATGTTAAGTAACCACCTGTTGAGTCTGGAGATATTCTGAAATCCTAAAATATTCCTTTAATTTACATCCCACTCATGAAAGAACTATTAATTGCTTCATTGACAGTGAAGGCCAACTGACAAGGACAATGACCTCTACCTTGGATCTTTATAAAGAGATTTTTTCCCCTACCCCAGGCATCTGGTAGGCTATAATGAGCTGGAGCGGTGATTCTCCAAGCCACATTTTAACATCATTAGCAACATATGGTCTGGGAACACCGGCAAAGAAATTGGTCCCCTGTGAAACAAAGGACTGCTGGTAAACTGCAAGCTTCATGATTCACATTAAAGAAGTCAGCCACAGTGAAAGCTGTGATTTAAGTGATTAAAACTTAGCAACCGTTTTCCGTCCCTATTCTCCCCTGTTGTTGTGTTCACTCGAAAAGAAGAAATACTTCTTAAAAACCCACCTTTTCTTCTCTAGTTTTTTGTTTTTTTTCCCATAAGTCACTTGAGCTGATCAATATCTTGAATCAAGGTAATGTTGTGCTGTCGCTTCTTCACTAATTAACTAGGAGCTCAAATAACTGCTTCCTTGGAGAGTTGGAGAGTGTGCTCTTTATTCAACAAGCATGTTTAAGTACAGGGCCTGCATCTGGGATTTTAAAACTCTTGTGTTGATAGCAAGGACAAAAAAAACCTCCTTCAAACAAAACTGTCTCATGGAAGAGGATAATTGCTCAGTGAGGTTTAAGGGTCAGTTTATTGAATCTTGCATTGAAACAGTTTCAAAACAAGATTTTTGCATGATCTTTGTCATAAGATGGACCTACCAGGGATTTATGTGACTGAGTGAATGTAATTGATAGTTTATGCACTGAATTTTATAATAATTTTATAATTATTATAGTCCCAGTCATGTTGGTTGTGAGAGTTTTTTTTATTGCGGACTCTGCTCTTTTTTCCTAACCTTAAGGAATACATTGGTTTCAGTTCATGCAGTCAGAGAAGCCTGGACTTTTTATTTAGAAAGGTGGCTTAGAGAGACAGGCGCCAAAACTGTGTTACAAACAGAGAGTGAATACAGAGCTATTCAGACAGACCACACAATCATGCACAATTCATAAACACATAGACACATTTTCTGCTATTTAAAAATAAATCAATAAATCTATTGAAACATTTCATGTGTATGGTTGTTTTAATCTGAAGGGCTGCTAATTTACTTCTACTACATCCAGTTTCGGTGCTGCATGCCTGAACATTGTGCAGGTCTAATCAGCAGCTACGCTTGGTTGAGGTTATTGCTGTTTTGGATGAGGTTCGACCAGTTATTAAATCCAAGGATTCACTTACTTTTCCCACCAGCCCCCTATGAATGTTTCATGGATGTGTTCAATAAAGACATGAAATATTACAATTGTTTGTGTGGTATTAGGTCAAGCACATTGTGTTTGTCTATACTTGGGACTCAGATGCAGATCAGATCACATTTTCTGACAAATTAATGCAAAAATCTTGGTCATTTTAAATGGTCCACACACTTTTTGTTGTACTCTTAAAACCAACATAACAAAACTCATCTTTATTGTCCTTGTTCATCATTCTTACAAATACTGTAAATTATATCAAATTAATAAGGTCAGTGTTGACTAATCCATACCATACTTTTATTACGCTTGTGGATATCTGAGGATATTTATGTAACAATGTCTGGATCTTGTTAAAGATTAATGGACCTGGCCTGAATTGGTGCTGTTGTTGCAGGGTTTTTGTCTTTGTAAGCAGATGCTGTTGTAGCCACAGGGTGCAGCCATGCTGCAGCTTCAGTGTTCTGTGTTTCTTGAGGATATTCTGAGGATTACTGTTAACACTTGTCTTTTAAAATACGCTGAATTTAATACCATGGCCTCCATTTAACATTACAACTTTAGAATCTGTAATTCTGTTCAAAGAGTACAACGTAACGCTTGCATAAGAAAGAAAACCATCAGCCTTGAGTTCATTCAGTTTATGCTCTGCAATAGAAAACAAGTCAGTTACCTAGCAGCTACTTAACACTTACTATGACCTGCAGCTCTGCCTGTCAGCAGCACCACTGAATCAGCCTTATTATTATTCTAAAAAAGCAGACTGGGTTTAATTCGTCCTGTGATCTGACAGGTGATATGTGGATGCCAGGGCAGGAATGAGAATGCATTAAAGTCTGAACAGTCCAGAGACAAATATATAGAGATAGAGATAGAGATAGAGATATTTCTACAGCAGGAATAGTCTCTGATTGTGTAAATATATCTGCAGACATTCTTAACCAAAGCCCATTCCTGAGGTCAGCAAGGAGAGACAGAGATGCACTTTGTACGGCTGGCAAGCTAACATGGCAACATTCTTCTGTTTAGGTCAAGTCTGCTTTAATATAACTTCTTAATCTGTCTCATTTTACATTCTGTACACAGTTGTTTGAATTCATGTTACTGGAAAGTAGCTTTAAGCAGCTACTGCAGCTTTATATTTGTCAGGATATTGGTTATGAGACTTAATGTGACCTTAGTTGTCTGCAGCCGTGATGACACTGGAATAAATGGGTTAGCTGTTTTGTGATAGTTACAAAAGGGATGCTGCATATCGAGATTAAAAATAGTTCTAAAAATGTATTCTGGAGGGCACGGCTCAGGGTGGAAGCTTGTTTGCTCGGATGCGTACAAAATCTGGGATTAATTAGCCTACAACTCAGCCTCTGAATTCAGTGCTGGGTTACAAGAAATTATTAGGAATTTGGAAGCCCTTTGCCTTGGTGGAGGGAAAAAAAAACAATCTCTAGATTGCATTTGAGAAAGCAATTATCTAAAATGCCCCCAGGAGAAGGGGGTCAGATGTTGGAGCCACATATCACTGCTCACAGTGGCATCAGATGTGACAGGCTTTGTCCCTTCATAGGAGAGCTCACATCTTTCACTGCCATCATCAACCAAAGACATCAATACTTAACTGAACTTAATGGTCTAACTGCTCTGGAAATGGACAATCCTTTTACTGTTCTTTGTTTGTGAAAGGTTTTATGTAACACAATAGAAACAAAAGCTAAACAGGTAACACCATTTTTTGTCTGTGTTACCTGTAAGCAAGATGTGTCAAACTCAGGATTCAGCTGTATGTTCTGGTGAGTTTTACAGTTTTATTTTTGTATGTGTTTTTCTCTGCTTTGGTATTACATTTCAAACCCAAGATACCATGTTTATTTCAGCTTTCCAGCCAAAACTGGTGTCAACTTAGTGGCTCATCAAAGCAAGACCTGTTTTTCTTGTAGCATTGTGAAAGACAAAATGAAAGTGAATAATTAAAGGAGAACCAAATGAATAGACAGCCTGCGCCTCCTAAGAGAATGATTTATTCAAATGCGTATCATCAGTGGAATACATTTTCCAAGTAAGATTTGGTTCTTGAGCTTTTATCCACCTGGAAAACACAGGCAGTGTAGCTGTTGGAATAAAACATATTTTAGGAAGGAACAGGATTAAAATGAGATGCTGTATCTCAAGTAATATTCAGCCAAGATAAGCTTTTAAACCAGGCAGATTATTATTTAACTCTGAGCAAGTTCAAGCATCTTTTTTTTGCACTGTGTAACTTTGCTCAGTGATAAAGAGGTGAAGTTCCCCATGTTGCATCATAAAAGAAGTTAAATCAAAATGGTTCTTTGGATATCCACTGACTTCTAACTTTTAGCTGATATGACTTTGTCATTTTGGCTCCGAGGACTTTATCAGCATTGCAAATGGACAGAAAGTGACAGTGCACCCAGTGTGGAGGTCAAAGTACATTCATGGTTAGTGGTTTTCATCTCGGATGGATCTGCATGACAGCACAATGTCACTGAGCACAGTCACAGTCTTCTGAAGGAGCTGGATAATCTGACGGGCTGACATATCGAACTGGAAGCTAGTGTACATCAATTTAAGTCTGAAAATGCAAATAAATGTTTTCATTTATCTGTTTTCCAAGAAAGTGCTGGATTTATTATTAAAAAAAATATTACTATTCGACTATTTCACTACTTTTAAAAAGCTACTGTTGGGCTGCTACACTGATCTGTAGTCATGATGCATGTTTATAATGAAAAGCCTTTATAAAATGTATGATATAGCTCAGAATAGCAGCTGCTTCCCAAAGGAAAGTGCAAACCATGAAATGAAATTGCTGCTCAGCATGTGCATGCGCGCTTTTCACACAAACCAGCAACATCTGAATTACCTTGACCTCCTTAAAGGTGCCCTGTAGAGGGTTTTTTTGTACACAAACAAAAGTTATGTTTACATTTACTGTAACTCACCGAGCACATTGTATGTACCCTTGAGATATGACAAACGAAACACTTTATGAGAAATTTTCGGTCCCAATTTTCTTGAACATTTTGAAAGCAGAATGGTGCTTCTCCGCTGCTTTTTACATTTCAGCCACCTGTGGATGAGCGGAATAGTGTGAAACCACTATTTGTCACTCCGTCACAATTCCATATTATATACTGAGGAAGAACAGGTTTGGAGTTTCAGAAAAGTGACAAAAGGAAGTATACTGAAAGCAGACATTGTGCACAATAGATATGGTTAATTTTTGAGTGTGTTATGTTAAAGAATGTTACATGCTGTGGAGTGTGTTGTTTGTTTTTTCTGCTCTTTTGTGTGTGTTCTGCAGTTATAGCCACTTCCTTCCCCTTCATCACAGGTGTGGCCAATCCCTCATACATAGGCCTGAGTATAAGAAGGTGGAGGAAGCTGCAGGTCGCAGTGGGTCATCCAGCAGCATGGTGCTGTGTGTTAGTTACAAGAAACATGCAAAACTTGGGTTGTGGTGTTTTACTCCTGTCTGAAGGGATAGAGCTTAGTTTGTTCCACAATTATTATAGTTTTGATTTTGAAGTATTTTTCAGTTCTCCTCCTTTATTTCTAGTGTTAATAAAAATGTTACTCCCTTATTCCGAGACTCAATCAGGCATGTAACACAGGATAAGCACATCAAAATACTTCCTCACAAAAAACTGTAATTTATAACAGCATCAAACAAATTAAAGTACTGTTTTGTAAGTTGTTTTAATGTTTACGGACCTTTACAAGTTTTTCTGTTTAGTATTACTGTTTCAACATTTAATCAGCTTTGGGGCGAAAGCCAAAATGTTAAACGTTGCCTTTCTAACTCTTTGTTGTCATCAATCAATCAATTATTTTTGACTGTTTTATTTAGTAGTTTTAAGTAGGCTAAAAATGTAAAATGTGACACACACATCCGTCAGAGTGTCAGTGAACAACAAGTCACATCAGAATAAATAGGCCACTCAACAAATAGTGAAAAAGTGTACATGATAAAAAGTGCGACATGTTAGAGAGAGAGAGGAAAGAAGGCAGGGAAGATGATACAGACCAGAGGCAGGAACACCTGCAGGAGTCTGAAGCAGGGAAGCAGAGATATGAGGTGCCATCTGATGGACTTAGAGAACACTAAGGCAAGAGCAGTGTTAGGGAAAATAACAAGTGACAGATACAAATCACTGGCGCTGCAGCACATGGTATCTGTGGCAGTCATTCCAACAGGCTGATTGATTTAGCCAACATAAAGCCCAGAGGGCTTTGGGTTGTCACACTAAGGGGAGCTCATTGCTTCTGAGTCTGAAAGCCTCTAAGAGGACATGCAGAGTTAACAGAAAGGCCACATTGTGCTCTTCTTTCCCTGCTATCAGACATTTGCAGCTAGGATACACTCACCTTTTCTGATATGTTGAAATCAAAATATCATTCTCAGCGCAGTCACAGCTATTTGATTCTGTTGTTGTCAAGACACTGGTCTCTGTCTAGCAAAAAATAATCAGACTTTTGCATATTGTTTTTTTTAATATACAGTAGCTAGAGGAGAATGATGTCTGAGCTCCCCCTCATTCAATTTTGTGTGCATACAATTACATTTTATTGCACAATATTGTTGCAGCCTTATTGTGCATAGCACCCTCATTTTAGAACATTATCTTATCCTGAAACCATGATGTGTTTCTGTGTCTTCAAGCATTCAGGACCATGTTTATCTTTTTGAGTAAAGAAGAGTAAAGTTTTCTAGCTTTGAGATGTCACTCATCAACATGAATTTGTTGGGTTTTTTGCAACATACCATGCTGGTTGGGAAAGGAATTGGGAGCTTAATGTCTCATTAGCAGTTCCATACCCACAACATCCATTTTGCTCAAAGAGAGTTGAATAGAGTGGCTCAGCAATGACCACTTTCCAGAGTTTATGTTAGCAGACTCTGTCTCAGAGTGTAACACTGAACATCATGTGGAAGGCTTCATCCTTAAGCCGGATTTTCAATAAGAGAAGCGATCAGAGTGACACACTCGAGTTAATGGAAACTATTTTTATGTCTGTGTATGTTTAACTCCTGCATCATCCAGTGGAAATCATGGATGTACCACGCAGATGCACCAAATCCTCCCCTCCCTGTGTAGGAGTAGGGCTGGTTACCGAGCTTCAGTACTCCATATTAGCGAGAATCAAAATAAACCACAGCAAAGAAAAACCAAATCTATGATAGTTAGGATGCCTGGTCTAACTCCAAACTCTATGTGACACAAAGAGGTGAAGATTCCGCAGCACCACAAGCAAATGTTTATGGCTTGATGGTGCATGTTCACTGCATGTGACCAATTAGCTTGAACTTATTGCTGCCCTACTTGTTTGGCTTGATCCGTGTCCAAACACTCACAGTCAATGAGTCATAGCCATTCAAAATGTAGATGTTTAACATTATCTCTGGTTTGCAGAGACATACAATGCCAACATTTATGCTGGAGAGGGGGTGTGTTAAAATCCTATTTAGTCTACAGTATAAATAGATTTAGAAATAGATTTTGAGCATTTTGGGGAAGCCTGAAGCAATCTTTAAATCATCTTATTTCTTAAGGCACCTTAAGACGCCTTAAGTGCAACTATGTTTTCCATCCATGGAACAGGGATCTTACTTACCCTGACACATGCTATCACTCTGCTACACATGGCTTGTTGAATGGGTTTTCTGCCTGCTAGCAGCAGAGGCCTGCGTCTCATTCTAGATGCTGTCAGAGCGGTGACTGGCTAACCTTTACTGCTCTCCAGTAGGACACAGAACCATATGACAGGTTAATGTTTTATATCCCCCAAACACTTTCATGAATGTGTCGACCTGAATTGATGGTGACTGATTGGACTGCTTCCATTTCTTCAAAGGAAACCTGTGCAGTCATTAAAATGCAAAAGATGAGATTCATGAATAATCATGACTTCACACCTTCTGTCTGTTCTCATATCACATCCGACTACACTGAGTTACAGCGAAGGCAGGTTTTGGTTATTTAATATGCTTCCTACAATGGCATCTATTGGCCGTATAATCATTCACTCAGTGAATTCAATGAAATGCAAAATTAAATTTTAACTGTTTTTTAATTAGAAAATTAAAGTGTTTATGTCATGCATGCCATCTGCCTAGAGAACATAGATCTAGACACAAAGGATGAACTCTGCACAATTTTTACATAATTGTTGTCACAGCCTCTAACCTGAAATTCAATTTGTGTAACTAGCCAAGGTTTACTTTATAAGTAACTTTTTAAAGTGTTGAAATACTCAACCATGGTGAATCTTGTCTGTAGAAAGCTTAAAGATAAGTACATGACAGAGAGGACCAGCGCTGCAGTGGAAAAACCTGCATTCGTATCTGGACGCTGCAGACATGGAGGAGTCCAGTGACAAGCTTTTCTGCTGTAGCTGGCTGCGCCGCTGGGTTCCCCTGACCCACAGGGAGGAACTGTACCACATCCTGAGGATGACAGGGCCTCTGGTAAGGATTGGCACTGTTTACATAGCTTTCTCCCTCTGCGAGCTGACTGTGTGGACTGAGGCTGTCCTTTGTAATAAGTTGATATACGCAAGGTGAGATTGATGAGAGTGTTTGGCTTGATTTGTCAGGGAAAAAACGACTTTATGTCTGAGTTTGAGAAGCAGAAATCAGTCATCCAGAAGAGTTCTTGCCAGGTTTCAAACTGTGGCTGCAACCTGACAAAGTGATAACAGTGTGATAGCTCGTTTGCAAAGAGATCCACGCTAATTAATTGCAACTTGTGTTAACTGTAATTTACAATGTATCATCTGGGAGATGGTTAGCTGTATCAACTGCAGTGGTGGAAGAAGTATTCAGATTCCTTACTTAAGTATAAATAATAATACAGTCTGTGAATAATATAGCTGCCAAATTACTCCACTACTAGTAAAAGTTCTCAAAAGCTTAATGAGTAAAATACAAAAGTATCAGCATCAAAATGTACTTAAAAGTTTCAAAGTAAAAATACTTTTTGTGCAGAATGACCACGCTCAAATTTTTAAAAATGTATTCTATATATATTATTGGATTATTATTACTGTTGATGCATTTATATATGGATCATTTGACTATTAGGTAGGTTCATTTGAAATACTTAATATACTGTTATGTGGTTTTATTTGTAAACATGAATCATCAATTTAAATTAATCATGTTTTTAATGTAAAATCTCAACCTGAAGAGTAACTAAAGCTGTGAGTCACATGTAATGTAATAAAAAGTGGAATATTTGCCTCTAAAATGCAGTAGAGCAGAAGTGTAAAATACCTCAACATTTTACTTCAGAACAGTTCTTAAGTAAATGTACTTAGTTACATTCCACCACTGATCACCTGCACCGTTGTTGATGTTTGTCCTTCCAGCTTCTCTCTCGAATCCTTAATTACCTGCTTCCATTTGTGGTTACGATGTTCTGTGGGCGTCTGGGAAATGATGTGATGGCGGGATACGGACTAGCTTCTGCTGTAAGTTTTCCTCCGTACGCTCCACAGACTTGTGGGGGCTAGAATGAGCAAATGACAGGTGGCAATGTAAATTCAAGTGAGAAAATTAAATATTAAACTATGAACTCACCTTCTCAAGATTAATTTTACAATAGTCTCACAAGCCTTATGATTTAATCAATATGTACATTTCCTCGTATGACTCATGGACATATTGCTCACATCGGAGCCCTCAAGTAAACGTCTGACTCATTCAAGTGTGTTTCATATTCATTACAGGCCATTAATATTACCACTGCAGCAACAGGATGTGGTCTGGGAATAGCATGTGATACTCTGGTGTCCCAGGTTTGCCCTATATTCAGTTTTGTCCTCAATTCCACTGACTCCCAACTGTTCATTCATTACACCCTTTTTTAAATGATTGATGTGGTCTGTGCAGACATTTGGTGGTAAGAACCTGCTGAGGGTGGGAGTGATCCTTCAGCGCGGCACCATCATCCTGCTGTTGTTCTGTCTGCCCTGCTGGGGCCTGCTCATTAATGCCGAGGCCATACTGATATGCATGGGCCAGGACCCCGAGGTGGCCAGGTAACTAACAGCACCAAGCCTGCATTTCAAGCTCAGAGCCTCTGTCCGTGAATGATATTCAGTCTCAGCAGTAGCAAACAGCTCTGCATTAAAATCAATCCGGTCCCCACAGATTCACTGAGTGGATTCAGCATAAACTAGTAATCTGTATGCTAAATATTTATCAAATGACCTTTACCGATCACATTTAGAGTTTATATGAGGAGAGGAAAATAGCACCTCTCCTGTATTATCTTCTTCAGAGTTGCTAAATCTACTGTATATTTACTATAACTTCTTCATTTCATTTCATTTCACCTGAAAGGCATATCTGTATGACCCTAAAAAGTGAATATTACCTTAAACTTTTTTTTTTTTGGATCTGAATAAAGCTTATTGTTTTCAGAATAGCCCAGCTGTATATGACAGCCTTCATTCCTGCTGTACCAGTGAGTTTTCTATTACCTTCATGAGCAAATTCAAGACATTTTAGTGATGTATAGGAAAATCACTGTATAATCTCTGTGTGTTTTATCTTTTTATTTTAACTGTTTTGATTTAGATTTTTTAATGATGGATGAGAATGATTATTGCAATATAAACAAATACTGCCATGAGTATGACCATTTGATGAAAACAAGCCTGATCATTTTAACAAATAAATAACACATAACAGGCAATAACAAGTATACACACACACACACACACACACACACACACACATACATATATATATATATATATATATATATATAAATTCATAATAATACATTTCAAATATATAAGATTCTTAATTTTTTTTTTAAATTACCTTTATGTAACTAAAAATAAATCTATTTTTGTCTTTTAGCCGATGTTTCTACATCAGCTTCTGGTGTCTTATCTGCAGAACCAGGTGCACTACTGTCCTCTACTTTTATTTCAGGAAACCAAAACATTTTGTTAATTAATGTAATTACTGAGGGGAGAGGTATAAGTGGTACTCAATGCATCACCTGCTGTTTGTGTCCTCAGGGTATAATACTGCCACAAATGTACACTGCTGCCGTGGCAAACATAGCAAATGTTGTGACGAACTACATCTTTATATACTGGCTGGATCTGGGGGTGATGTAGGTGTAGTTGCACATGTCAGTAGATGATTTTAAATTTGATTAAAACTGTTACACGCTCTCATATCAGCATGCCTGTGTGCATGTCTTACAGTGGATCTGCAGCAGCCAATACTCTGTCTTGGATTTATATCTGTGGTTTTCTGTTTGCTTACATTTGGTGGAAGAAGCTCCATGTAACAACATGGGGAGGTGAGGGATTTAATATTCATGGTCTCCCCATGTTTTCATGCCTTACTCTGTTCAGCCACCATCTTTTCCTCTCCACATAACTGAGTTTCTCTCTCCCCCTGCAGGCTGGTCTGTGGAATCACTGCAGGAGTGGGGCTCCTACATGAAACTGGCCATTCCCAGTACATTTATGATATGTTTCGAGTGGTGGGTTTATGAATTTGGTGGATTCTTTGCAGGTAATCCAAGCATTTGCATAATAACATTGAGCCTGTTCCTATACATGTAAACAATGCATTGTACACAACTATTTTGTTTAAGATAATTGATTTTTATCAAACCAGCATGTGATACAAATGCTGAGTCATGTTTGTTTTTGTCTCTGATGATCAGGAATGCTGAGTGAAGATGAGCTGGCAGCCCAACATGCTGTGATAATGGTGGCTTTCATAACCTACATGGTACTAACTATAAGTTGTATTCTTCTCTGGGCAAGCCTCAGATTTAGATTTGTTAAAAAAAACAAAACATTACTTATACTACTTAAAGTTAATGAACACTCTCAGGAACAAGCTTTTTTGTCTGTAAGTGTTCATACTTTCTGATTCCTGACTGTATTTTTTCTTTTCTTTTTTTTTTTTTTGCAAAAATCATGAACCCATAGTTCCCTCTTGGTATTCAAGCTGCTGCTTGTGCCCGAGTGGGGAATGCTCTCGGTGCAGGAGACACTGCCAAGGCGATCCTCACCACTAAGATGTCATTTGCTCTTGCGGGTCAGTTAAAAACATGTTCTTTTGTTTTAATTAATATCTGATATTGATTTTGGGCAGGGGTCTTGGTCTGAACCCTGGGCTTGGTCCTTTCTGTGTTGAGTTGCATGTTCTCCCTGTATCTGCGTGGCTTGTCTCAGGGTTCTCCAGCTTCTTCCCACAGTTCAGAGACATGCAGGTGTTAGTTTAACACGAGAACCACCAGGAGTTACTGTATACTTAAAACACCCAACGGGTAAAATTCAGATTGCACTGATTTTCAAGTGACAAGGATTTCATCCTACAACACAGGGTTGAATAATGAAATGCTTGAAGTCACGTTATACTACTCATACCCCTTTTCAACCAAAGCAGTTTCAGGGCCAGTTTGAAGCTGGTGCTAGTGCTGGTTCACAGTTGGTTCAACTTGCGAACCAGCTCTGAACCTGTTTACTTTTCCACAGGCTCTAGAATCACGTCATTACGTCACTGCTAACGTCTGTATATGTCTCGGCCATCTCTGCAAGTATAATAACGGCAGACTACAAGTCTCTACGACACATCTGTGCTACTCATTTTGATCACTATGGATGCCGAATATATTGTTATTAACGATGAACGTAAGATGTTAATGTTGGACTTTGTTGGAGGCTAACGCTAACCTGCTAACTTTAGCTCGCCCGTATCAATCACATTGCAGTTAAACAAATCAAATAAATGAATGATACACGTTTAAGTTTGTCTCTCTCAAGGGCACAGAGTTGGTCTTGTTGGTCAGATAACCCCGCCGCCAGCCCCTGAAGTAGCGGTTCACAGTTCAAGACCAGCAAAGACTTGGTGCCGCTGTGGAACCAGTTTTCCCGGCCGGGAGCCGACCCTTTGGCGGTGGAAAACAGTTCGCAATTGGGCACTGGCCGGGAACCGGCTCTGGTCAAAAAGCCCTATCATAGAACAACAATAAAATAATAGAATAGTACATTTCGTTCATATATATTATATTCTCTTAACAAAGTTCCAAGGTGAACAGCAGATTAAATAGCACAGATAACAACAACACATTAGTAGACAAGAGTAAGTTTTACCTTCTGACGCTTAAATGGCAATTTTTTTAAATCCTTAAAAGGCTTTATTTTGACCATTTTTAACAATAGGGGTGCCACAAGCCACATTTAGGAAAAGACATTGAATTACTCGTAGGTGTGAATGGCTGTGGTTGCCTGGTGATCTGTCTGGGACAAACCCTGCCTCGTGCCCAATGTCACCTGGGACTCTGTGAGCCTGTAGGCTGTTTCAGATCAACGGATCGATGTTTGATTTCTTCAACATTGTCACAACTTCTCTCTTCCAGGTAGCTTTGCAGTGGTGGAAGGTATTGTGCTCGGCTCTTCCAAAACAGTGATCGGCTTCATCTTCACCTCTGATGAGTAAGTCATTACATGCACTCACATTTCAATACTTTATAGCTGTTAACTGCGATAATAAAGTGACACAATCTCCATTATCATTTCAGGAAGATCATAGAACTGGTCTCTCATTTGATGAATGCCTACTGTTTCGTTCAATTCTTTGATGGTCTTGTGGTGAGTCTATCAGCTGGAAAAATGCATTTGCAATATGATACAAAAAGTCATAAATATTAAATACAAAATGTTTTTTCCCCATCCTAGTGTGTGTGCACGGGCATCTTCTTGGGCACAGGCAAACAGAAGATACCAGCTGTGTGCAACTTCATTGGATACTACTGCATAGGACTTTCACTATGCGTTATTTTAATGTTTGTGGCAAAACTGAGAATTCTGGGTAATTATTATGAAGTGACCATGTTTTGCTACTATCATAGACTTTCAAGACAAATAAATTGCTGCAGAGGAAGAGCAGGTTGTTATAAGTGGAGCCTGCTGTTCACTCGTCAGACTAATTTGTCATTTCTCCACAGGTTATTGGCTGGGACTGCTCATTTCTTGCATTATACAATCCACCTTCTACATCACTGTCATCTTCAAGCTGAACTGGAAGAGTATGACAGAGGAGGTACGCTGCTGGCTAATCTAAAAATCAGAATCATGCAGGGTGTCAATTTTTTTTAGATATACTGGCTGAAGTTGTCTATTATTTTCTTCAGCATCAGTTGCTGAGAAAAATCCAGCAAATCTCAGTAGCTCTTTGTTAAATGTATAAATAAGGAGAAATCTGCAGTTTGGTTTTTGTATCTGTTTGCAGGCTGTGAAACGAGCTCAGAAAAAGACACACATGGCATTAATAAGCACAGCTGACAACCACACAGTGAGTAATAGAAACATAAGTGGGCTGTTTTTATTAACACTAACAACCTAAGTGGCTTTTCATAACTTGTTTCTCACATCACTGGACTTTTGTGTTCTGTGTTCTATTTTTAATGTTCTACAGAAAACTAAAAGGTATTTTTTTTTAGATTTTTTGAAGTTGGGTTGTATGAGGCTACAGTAGATGATTGTTGGTGTTTATCCATGCTCTCATCAAAGCAACCACACTCCAGTGACAAAAACAGTAGTTTTACCTCACAGAATACAGAAGTTGTTAGGGGACTGCTGCGTTGTGTGACTTTAATGAATCAAAATTATTCCTTTAAAACACCAAAGTAACACAATACTACAAAAGACTCAACGATCAAGGCATTGATAGTCCAGCAACTACTGCTTTCTAAGAGGTGATGAAATGTTGATAGTGTCTGGTGAATTTGATGTGCGTGCAATGACTTCAGTTCCCTCAATGGTAACTCAAACAGGGCTGCCTGACAGCAAGGTAATGCAGTGAAAATATTCTTAATATAGTGCATGCTGCAACTGATATCGATTTTTTAGGTGGGTCTTTTTTAGCTGGCTAAAATATGTTTTGCTGCTGCCCCTGTACCTCATACATACTTCAAAAAAATCTGAACCATCCCTTTGGGTTAAAAAAATCAAACATCTGAGAACTCGACTTGTAAATTTTAATGTGCTTGACCTCCATATGACTCTATAAAATCAAGTAATATGATACTTTTTCCTTCAAGTCAGTGGACGGCTACATGTCTGTGAGCACTGAGTGCCATAATGGGAACAAGGAGACACAAGATGGACAGCAGCTGAAGGGTGGTCGTCTCTCCACCAGCCAGCTGGTCCTCAGACGAGGCCTCACCATGTTTGCAGCAGTTGCACTTCTAGCTGTGGGAACATGTGTGCACTTCCTTGTGCCCTTGCCAGAGATCGTGCCTTCCAACTCTACTTTGGACTGGATCAATACGACATATACTCCTGATCAAACTGTCTCCACTGTGCTGTCCCAATAGAAGGATAATCTTGAGATTCTTGATCATAAAGTCTTTGTTTGTGCTTAACGTCATTAAAACACTGAGTTTTAGATTCTCATGGACCCATTATCTTTGACAGAAAGAGGATAGTGTGCAGTTGAAACACACAACTTACTCAATTTTACATCATACTTACTATGAATAGTCTGATTCATTTCAAACACAGCCACAGCTTTCCTTAGCTAGCATATTAGTGTTCACATTGGGTTAAAAGTGGAAGAAAAATAGACTTTACACAATACAAAGAGTTCACATTCACGTTCCTGCATTAATACTTTACAAAAAGGATTAAGTATCATTCACATCAATCATCAAAATATATGCATATGCATTAGGCCAACTCTAAATGGAAAATAAAAACTTTCTTCCTCTCCACACTTTATTTCTGTTATTATGTTTAGCCAATTTGGGAAATATTTCATAATTGCATATTTTTTTGGTTCGGTCTGTGTGGTTTTCTGGGTTTAAGTTTTGAGGCTGTCAGAGTAGATTCATGTAATAATTAACTTGAAGGTAGGACTGTTTGAAGATTAGCAACTGTGAACTGGTCAACCATGTGTAGAGGTCAGCAACTGTTGGTCCTTTAATTACATTATTGTGTAAAAGTAAAGTCACTCTGAATGTCCTGTTTAAAACAACCATGCTGTGGCTCTCTCTCCATGCTGCATGTATTAAAACATTTGATTCACACCGAGTCTGTAATTTTTTAGAGAACAATCAATTCTCAATATTTTGAAAAAGACTTTCTCTAACAAAGGGATGAATTATTACCTTCTCTTGTCTGGTCTGCAGTTTTGTAAATGTTTTATATTTTTCCATGTGATGGAAAAACTGATCAATGAATCATTGAGTTGTTGAATCATTTAGTTCTGATCAATGAATCATTGATCAGAACAAAATCGTTTTCCATGTTTAACCACTCAGCATCAATACATCCTGGCTTTCAGGCTACCCAACTAAGTTTTGCTTGTAGGCTCTTTTTTTCTTGTTTTTCAAAATCTGCGTGGTTCCAGCTGGCCTTGGCCTGATTCCAGTGCAGCTGTGACCACAGCAAAGATTTCTGTTCTTTGGGACATCCTGGAGAGCAACTAAGACAAGACCATGAGAGAAAAGACAGACATTCAGCAGAAAGACCTGCACTGGCATCTCGAGCTGCAGACATGGAGGGGTCCAGTGACAAGCTTTTCTGCTGCAGTTGGCTGCGCCGCAGGGTTCCCCTGACCCACAGGGAGGAACTGTACCACATCCTGAGGATGACAGGGCCTCTGGTAAGGATTGACTTTCTCTGTCTGTAAATGACTGTGGATTGGGGCTGTTTTGCTGAAAAGATGATTTATACAACAGAGGATTGATGAGATGTCAGGTAAACAAACTTTCATGTCTGAGACTTAGAAGCAAAAATCAATAGACCTAAAATAGTGTTTGGCAGGTTTCAAGCAGTGCCTGCAACCTGACAAAGTGTTGACAGTGCCAGGATAATAAATTGCAAGTTGTGTTTACTGTTATTTATAATGTATCAACTGTGAGATGGTTTGCTGTATCATCTGCACCATTGTCGATGTTTGTCCTTCCAGCTTCTCTCTCGGATCCTTAATTACCTGCTTCCATTTGTGGTTACGATGTTCTGTGGGCGTCTGGGAAATGAAGTGATGGCTGGATATGGACTAGCTTGTGCTGTAAGTGGTCATCTGTATCTAGAATTAAGAAACACCCAATTCAAATGTTATCAGATAATTTAATGGGCGTTTATCAGCAGTTATCATCACATAGTATGGGCAAGTGGACCTGCTCCGCCTGCTGGTAGGCCAGTAGGTTGTTTTTCAGCCCTTTGAACAGGCAGCTATATCTACATGTTGGTGGCACTCTAGTGGCTGTAATCATTTTTGAATAACACCAAGGTGGAGTGACATTTTGAAGTGTTTAATTGAAGGGGAAGCATGGAAAAAGAAGTATAAAACATAAAAAGTGGCTCTTAGGGTAGATGGGAGCGTAGGGGGATGGGTCAATCAAACCAAGACTTTCACCCAGGAGACCAGGGCTCATGTGAAAACAAAAGACAACAACATTGTTTGAGTTAACTCCAGTTAACATTTGTGCACCTTTTTTTACGTGACCAATGTAGCTCTGTCACTTCCAGTACTCACATGGTCCTCATAACAGCTGCACTTATGCCGTTTACTTGCAATTATTGATTTACTTTTTAAACTTCTTCAGCAGTCTTTTATAATGCCAAACCAGGAGGTTTTTGCCCTGACCTAAGAGAAGTAGTGTTGTAGAGAAATCATGGTGAAACTACAGCCTTTTAATAACTGAATGCGGGCTGATAACAACCATCTTCACCTGCCAGCAGGCGGAGCAGGCTCCTGCTCACCCATTCTTTTCAGAATGATAACCACTGATCACACCCATCCAATCATGTGATAACGTTCGAAATAGGTGCAAGTCTGCCTGATAATTCAATCAATATGTACATTAACTCAGACAAACAGTATACATATTGCTCACATCAGAGTCGTCAAGAGAATGTCATTCAACTGTGTTTCATTTTCATTTCAGACCATTAATATTACCACTGCAGCAACAGGATTTGGTCTGTCATTGGCATGTGATACTTTGGTGTCTCAGGTGTGGAAACCCTTTTGATATGATCACATAAGACATTGGAATTTTTTTTTTGTCCCCTCCATTTTTCTAAAACTTAAATTGTGTCATGCAGACATTTGGTGGTAAGAACCTGCTGCGGGTCGGAGTGATCCTTCAGCGCAGCATCATCATACTGCTGTTGTTCTGTCTGCCCTGCTGGGGGCTGCTCATTAACGCCCAGGCCGTCCTGTTATGCCTGAACCAGCACCCTGAGGTGGCCAGGTAAGAAGGACAGATTAAGATGTGCCAAGGAGTTTGAATTTTGATTTCAAAGGTGGGGTAACACAGTAACAGCAGCGATACATGATTTACGGCCTATACTGCCCTACAAAGTCTAACTGCAGTAACTACAAATTTGATTGAAATTGAGTTATAACTTAAAATGAACTCCTTGATGTCCGTTTTATCTTGTGACAAAGCTTTATTTCAGAGAAATAATTATATAAAAATTGCAGTAACTACAAAATCCAACTCAAAACCAGTAGACTGAAGTAATTACACTTACCACTGTGTGCTTTGGATGTATATACAGATTTAAACATAAAACCAAAGCAGACGCTCATCAGAGCGTAGCCCTGTATTTCTTCATTGTATTGAATAATGAAGACAAGAATAATAGAAATTATATGTTTATTTGATAGGGAAATTATTATCTAGATAGTGATAAAGTTAGAAAAAGTGAGATAAAATTATATTAAGATTAAAATATAGCATTACTTTATGATAATGAGTTTAAAATTCACAAATCTTTGAATAGAGTTGTTAAACACTACTAAATATACTTATAACAAAATCAATTTGAAAATGTTAATTCACTGAAAACGAAATATAAAAGCTGAAAGAAGCCAGCAACATTCTCATTACTGCACTCTGTTTCTGCATTACTATAAGAACCTTTTACAGCAAAACCAGAATGCAGTAACTACATTTTTGGGGTTAAAGGTAAAATTTTTGAGCATAAAAACTACATAATCAATTCATGTAGAAATAAGTGTCATATCACTTACCTACCTATAACCCATTTTGCTGGCCCGTTAAAAAATGTTTTAAAAAAACTTTAAAGCAGTTTTTCTCAGTGTTACTCTATGCGTAGTTACTGCAGTTAGACTTTGTAGGGCAGTATATGTTGGCAGGTGGCTCTCAGACCATTTTGTAATTCACAATGAAAATAAATGTTGTGGCCATTTCTATGGCAAATGTAATTTGTAATACTGTTGCAAGTGGAATGTAGAAATGAGAGTAATAATGTAATTTGACTGCCTGTTAGATTTAGTGTAAAAAGAAATAGAAGAGCCAGAAGCCACTGGACCTTGGAGCAACACAGTCTTTTGACCTACACTTTTATATACTGTATTATTTTAAGTTCATAAGTAAACAGACAAAAGAAGAATTTTGGATTTCAGACTTATATTTTCTCATGTTTGTGTTGAGTGCAAAGAACTTTGAGGTCCTAAGCTAGTGAGTCAGTGTTGCTGCTCTCAAAATAAGTATATTCACAACAGGATTTGATTGTTTCTTTGTTTGTAGAGGACTTATAAAATACCAATTTTTCCGAGTCAAATCTGGAGTTCCAATACTAACAAAAACAAATGAGTTCCTTTTGTTTTATCTTGCAGAAATGCATTATATACGGATACAACATGGATTACAATTACACACAGTGATATGTCAATACAAATATTTTTGACATATTTATATTTTAAATGAATTGAATCATCAATGCCTAATAGCCTCTGGGCTTTGTTAGAATTAAAGTGCTGATACTTGTAACCGCTATGACCTGCTGATGCAATTTTGCTAATTTTTCACAAAATCTTCAAAATCTTGATCAGAGACTTCTTAAAAACAAGAAAAGAGGAGTTATTTGCAATAAATTAATTTCTTGGATTTCAGATGAATAAAAATATTAATGAATGCAGCTTTATCTATTCTCATAAAACAGGAAATCTTCCACACATCCTTGCTTCTGAGTGGCAGTGAGATTGAATGATGTGTGTATTATCTTAAATTTCTAAGTGCTTGTTTGTCTTTAATTTGAACTGAATACAGCGTTTTTATTTCAGAATAGCCCAGCTGTATATTACAAGCTTCCTTCCTGCAGTACCAGTGAGTCATACCTTTTCTGTCACCTTTCAAGGAAATTCAACACTTTTCAGTTATTATTTTTCCGCTCAGTAAGCTGGTAAATAAATGATACTCCCCTTATAGAAATCCTCTCTGTTTGTAGGTAATGTTTCTACAACGTCTCCAGGTGTCTTACCTGCAGAACCAGGTGCATTGTTGTCCAGTTTCTCATTTCATTGTATTTCAGTGTATAGGAATGTTGTAAACCTTATTATATCTATTGTGATTCCTGAGGCGAAGGGAATAAATGGCTTTTTCACATGTGCTTTGTGTACTCAGGGTATAATAGTGCCACAAATGTATGCTGCTGCCATGGCGAACATAGCAAATGTTGTGACAAACTACATCTTTATATACTGGCTGGATCTGGGGGTGAGGTAGGTGTACTAACATGTCATTGTAGCGGTTTCTGAATCTGAATAAATCTATTACACACACTGATACTCAACATGTCTATGTTCATGTCTTACAGCGGATCTGCAGCAGCCAATGCACTGTGTCATTTTTACATCTGCAGTTTTCTGTTTGCTTACATTTGGTGGAAGAAGCTTCATTTAAAAACATGGGGAGGTGAGGGACAATTATATTAATTGTATATTAATATATCGTCACACTGTTAAAATAATCGCCTAAGTCATTTTTTGTCAAAATTGTTTTTTTGCCTAAACCATCTCCTCATGACTCCGGCCACCTATGGTAAAATCGCCTACATCCTCAGTTGATCAGATCATGTGATTTTACCCCTTTAAGATAATGGCCTATGTCAAGTGTGTGACTTAAGCAGATATATTATGCCTAAGTCAAAATAAAATGTCACACAATAAGAGTCACACAAGCCTGTCAGAAACATGACATGACAAGTATCATAAGCATTAATGTCA
Organism: Centropristis striata; assembly: GCF_030273125.1. NCBI lineage: Eukaryota > Metazoa > Chordata > Actinopteri > Perciformes > Serranidae > Centropristis > Centropristis striata. The sequence continues at coordinate 11,367,913 of NC_081520.1, read as the reverse complement.
TGTTTATGACACGCTCTTATGTAGACACCTTCAAAATAAAGTGTTACCATATCTTGCTTAAGTCACAAAGGCATGTTCCAAAAATTGCCTAAGTCATTTCTTTCTCTTAAGTTACATAATTTACACACAGTGTTATTACTATGCCAATAGCCATCCTTTGTTACATCCTTTTTGAGTGAAATGATCAATAAATGTCATATGTTACACTTTTGGTGAAGCTTTTTGTGTTTCCTGCAAAACTTGAAAAAATAAGTTAGGCGATTATTTTAACAGGGTGACAATTTAAGATATCTGTGGTATGATCTCCTTCACCATCTTTTCCTCTCCACATAACTGAGTTTCTCTCTCCCCCTGCAGGCTGGTCTGTGGAATCACTGCAGGAGTGGGGCTCCTACATGAAACTGGCCATTCCCAGTACATTTATGAAGTGCTTTGAGTGGTGGGTTTATGAGTTTGGTGGATTCTTTGCAGGTAAAGGAAGTATTAGGTATTCATAATTTTAATTTTAACAAACCAGATACAAACACGTCGTCATGACTTGTTTTTGTCTTTGATCAGGAATGCTGAGTGAAGATGAGCTGGCAGCCCAACATGCTGTGATGATGGTGTCTTTCATAACCTACATGGTACTAACTGAAAGTCAGAATGTTGTATTCTTACTTAAAACATATTTAAACTATATTTTTCATTTTGAGTCACTTTTGAACACTTAGGAACCTACTCTTTTCCATACTCTTTCCAAAAACATCATGAACCCATAGTTCCCTCTTGGTATTCAAGCTGCAGCTTGTGCCCGAGTGGGGAATGCTCTCGGAGCAGGAGACACTGCCAGGGCCATCCTCACCACCAAGATGTCATTGGCTCTTGCAGGTCAGTTATAAACATGTTGTTTTTGCTTTGTTAATAAATCAACACTGGATGTTTGATTTCTTCAACATTTTCTATTGTTTGACAGATTTTACAGCTCCTCTCTTCCAGGTAGCCTTGCAGCTGTTGAAGGTCTTGTGCTTGGTTCTACTAAAACAGTGATCGGCTTCATCTTCACATCTGATGAGTGAGTCATTACAGCTGCCTTCACATTTCAGTTTCAATTGTCATACTCTATGATTGAAGTACTATTGCTTCATCCACCCTGTGTTCTTAAATAACTTTCCGATTCAATAAAACAGCATCCTCAAATATGTTTCAAGGGAAACATATCTTCTCTTACTGATGTCTGCATACGTCCACATAAGGAGTATGTCAGGATGCCAAAGGTCAACATAGGCTTATTTGAGTTTTAAGCATTAATTAATTTATGTTAGATAGTAAGTTCTTTCCAGTTGTGGAATGTAATTAAGTACATTCACACAAGTCATTTTGAGGTACTTGTTCTTTACCTGTGTATTTCCATTTTATTTATTTATTTCACTACATTTTGAGGCAAATATTGTACTTTTTACTCCACTACATTTAGCTGCCAGCTTTCAAGTCAAGATTTAACATAAAACAACAAACTAAATTTTTAGTGATGAGATTTTTTTTTAAAATTAAACCTCATAACAGTAAAGTAACTAATCAAACTGAGCCCTACCTTGATACAATTAAAACGCTGCTTACATAAATGCATCAATAATAATAATAATAATCCAATAATACATTTGGAATATATTTTGATAATTTAAGTACTTCTTGATGCTGATAGTTTTGTACTTTTACTTAAATACATTTTTAAAGCAGGACTTTTAATTGTAGTGGAGTAATTTCACAGTGTGGTATTAGTACCTTTACTTAAGTAAAGGATCTGAATACTTCTTCCACCACTGGTTCTTTCAGTCGGTCTCACTCCTAACTCTTCAGATACTGACCCATCTCATGATCCTTGGCTCCTGATACAGATGCACAAGGCTCCCTTTCGTGTCTGTATGACACGCTCCAGGCTTTCTATTAACTCCAATGTGAACCAATCCATGGCAATATTAGATGCTTAGAGTAATGGGTGCAATATAAAGAGCCACTTTTAGGGTGTGTGCGATTAGTGGTGGATGGGTGATGTTCATGTTAGTTGTTATTTGGAGTCAACCTTGAAACCCTAAAATTAGTCTAGTGGGGTCACACTGTCATGACATGTTCAAAACTAAAAAGCCAAAGTGTCAGTATCTGATGAGCTGAGATGAGAATGCACTAGTCTTATAAGGCCCAAAGGTGCTAATAGAACTAGGGTTACAATGTCATGGCCTTGGTTCTATCTCAAAGGCTCTGCAATCTACTGGAGTCTATACAGTGGGTCAGCAACACTGATCCTGACTGGCTAAAGGTTTGACACTGCAGCCCAACAACTTTTTAATGGCCTAGCTAGCCAGAAAATATGTTAATTATATTCCTCATTTCAGGAAGATCATAGGTCTGGTGTCACACCTGATGAATGCTTACTGTTTCCTTCAGCTCTTTGATGGTCTTGTGGTGAGTCTTTTTCTTGTTAGCATGGCAAATGTATTTGCAATATGGTTTATAACAAGAGAGAGAGATAAATGGAGAGAATTTTATTTGGGATTGTCTCTTTGCACTGCAGTGTGTGTGCACAGGCATCTTCTTGGGCACAGGCAAACAGAAAATACCAGCTGTGGCCAACTTTGTTGGATACTACTGCATAGGACTTTCACTGAGTGTTACTTTAACATTTGTTGCAAAACTGCGAGTTTTGGGTAAGTGACCTTTTATTTTTAATTTCTAAAAAAAAGTTTGTTCCCCAAGTGAAGCCTGCTGTGCACTAATTTGTCATTTCTCCACAGGTTTTTGGCTGGGACTGCTCATTTGTGTTATTATACAATCCACCTTCTACATCATTGTCATCTTTAAGCTGAACTGGGAGAGAATAACAGAGGAGGTATAGAGGCCTCAACAGTTGGACTTACTGAGACAAATTGTGCTTTTAAAGCACTTTGTTGCATGGAAGAAATGTGTTTGTTTGTATTTGTTTGCAGGCTGTAAACCGAGCACAGAAAAACACTCCCCTGACGACATTATTAAGCACAGACGCTGCGGGTAACAACACTGCTGACCAGACAGCAAGTAATGGGAACGTAAGTGGCCTACTTATCTTCTAAACTGCTTTTTTTAATGTTTTGGCTGAGTTGACACTGCTTTTGCTGCATACAACTCAACAAAATACTTATGGCCGATGTCTTTCTCCCAAGTCAGTGGACGGCTACATGTCTGTGAGCACCGAGTGCCACGTTTGGAACACGGAGACACAGGGTGGACATGTGCTCGATCAGCTAAAGGCTGTCCATCTCTCCACCAGCCAGCTGGTCCTCAGACGAGGCCTCGCCATGTTTGCAGCAGTTGCACTTCTGGCTGTGGGAACATGTGTGCACTTCCTTGTGCCCTTGCCAAACCTGCCTTCAGAAGCCAACTTTACTTTGGACTGGATCAATACGACATATACTCCTGATCAAACTGTCTCCACTGTGCTGGTCCCAATAGAATAACCCTGAGATGTTTCATCATTTAATCATTGTTTTTGCTCAATGTCATAAAAACACTCTCTTGGACTCATTATCTTTGACAGAAAGTGACAGATTTAATGAAAAATTAGGTGAATAAATAATAAATAAATACACTATTATTTTTGTTTTAGATTTATTTCTTTGTAGACGATAACATTTTTTATGTTTCCTCTGCTTTTTTGTCATGTCGATCTCTAATGCAAAATGATGAGTCAGATTGACTTTGAGAGCTCGATATAACGACAATGCCTCTGTTTATTGTATTAAATAGGTTGTCAAACTGTCTTTAGTCTGACTAATTCTCTTTGACAGAATGTGGTTGTGAGCCACAGACTGGCAGAATCACTGGAAAATATTGTGACTTAATTACTTGAAAGTAATATTTAGCTTAAGTAGATCAATTCATAGATCAAACACCATTTCACTTTCTATGTACTTTTTGCCCATCTGCACACATGCTTTTCCTCTGCAGGCCCTGCTTTCAGACCTTGCACCGCAAACATCTGCATTATATTGTGCACGGGTTGCCTGAGGTGTTAATCACTGATTATTACAGTAGACTTTGCTCATGTTCATGTAACCAAGTTAATGATTAGCTCGTTCATAATGATTCCAGCAGCCAGGATGAACAGCATGGCAGCCAGAGCCAGGCCCCGACGCAGAACCAGAGTCCTGAAAGGGAGCTCCTGCCCCACTGTTGTTACTGCTGGTTCTGCATCAGCCTCAATCAGGTCTATGGTGTCTGTTCGGCCCTGTAAGTTCTCTGGACCATCTGGTTGGGGGCCTGCACATACAAATGGGATCGTTTTATTTTATTTTTTGTCCCTCTGGCAGTATGAAATGTTTTAGTTGCTGTACAATCTTACTTGTGCCTGTGGAAGTCCCAGACACTCCTGCTCTGATTTGAGCCTGAAAGAAAAGCAATGTGTGAGCATTGATTCATAAAGAAGTAGCCTTAGGCAATCTAAAATTGGAAGAGTTATCTCTGAATACTCACCTCGACTGTAGCGTTCTTCCAGTTCATTCTGATCAGGTAGAAAATCAGGAATGAGCACTGCAGAAACACACAGGTAAACAAGCCTATCCACAGACCTGAAGGAAACAAGAGAGTTTTCATCTTTAGCTTTAAGAGTGGCAAGTTTAGAGATGCCGGTGCTGTGGTGGATCTCTGGGGAGAAAACTTAAAAATTACCAGTTAGGCAATGTGCCAAAAAGAAACAGCTCAAGGCTAGAAAACATGCTGTAAATCTCACCCTTGATTCCTAATTTGGCTGCAAACATCAGTGGCACTCCAATGGGAAAACCAACACCATAATATCCAAAAATGTTACAAACAGCTCCAATTCTCTGTTTACCTGCTCCTCTTATAATCCCTCCACAGGCAGCCTAGTCACGCAAACAGAAAATAAGTGGTTAGACTTGACAGAAATACAAAAACAACAACAACAAAAAACCTGTTTTGTTTTGCAAATGCAATTATGAATTTGTCCTAAGATCTTGTTTAGATGTATTTTCATAGATACTTACTGATATTGCATCTAAAAACATGAATGGAGCATATAAAGTCATAACGTCAGCAACCCTTTCCCTGATTTGTCTGAAAGACAAGAGACTCCAAATTTACAGTGTGAAATGACATAATCATGAGATTTGTGTGTTATATTGAGCACTGTACCACATTATATTACCCTAGTATACAGTAGATGGTTGACCAAAGAGGAATCAGTAAATTGACATTTATTACAGTGATGCTGAGTGTAACATTTACCGAAAGTTAATATATATATTTTTTTTTGGGGGCATTTTGTAGCTTTATTGATAGGAGAGATATTGAGAGTGAAAGGGGGAGACAGAGGGGAAGACATGCGGGAAAGGGCTCCGAGCCGGATTCGAACCCGGGCCGCCCGCTTACGAGGACTGGGATTAACATATCCTTAACAGGATATGTAAGCAAAGTTCATTGTTTTCAGTGTTGAATGACGTCATGATAAAAGGTTGTTTGAAAAGCCTGTTAGCTCCCCCAGACTTGACAATGAATCTTTGTGTGTTAAAAAAAATTCACCCTGTGTTTGGTACAAATATTAAAAACTACAGTTGCGTTTTTAAGAAAAAAAAAACACATGATATACTCACTCATCATATGAAAAAATATAAGAGATGTGGTTCTTCAGGCCGCCAATGAGAGCTGCCAAACATATTGAGACTGACGCTGTGGCAAAGAGTAACAAAATGAGTTTTCCACAGGTTGCATCATTAACAATAACACACAAAGGACAACCACGGTCTGTTACTATTGGCCAATGAGTAGCCTTGCTGAAGCAGGTTTAGAACTTTTTGGTTTGTTAAGCTCAAAGCTAGTCCTGTACATTCCTTGAGCAAAATTACACTTATGTAACAGTTATTCTCGTGTTATCTTAGCTTAGATAAATGTCATCTTTATAAGATAGTGTTTCGCAGTATACTGACCTGCACAAAACATTGAAAGTTTGGCAGACAGCTTTGCCTGCTCTGTGTCTCCGCCTCCCAACGCATTCCCAACTCTTACATTGCCGGCTATAGCGAAACCCAGAGGGAACTGATAACAAAAATACTGTATCAACATGCTGGAACATGAACAAATAATGATGTTCACACAATAACAACTTCATGCATATTGAGTATTTAGTTGAGGAAAGATTACCATGTATGCAATATTTGCCAGTTCGTAAACCACCGACTGAGCTCCAAGCTCCACCTCACTTATGAGACCTGTCAACGGCAAACACCAGTAAGATTTCAGATCAACTTTAGCTCACAGAAATGGTCAGAAGGCACAAAGACATTACCTGCCAGGAAACTTCCAATCTCATACGTCCACCACTCGACACACAGCATGACCATGCTGGGGATAGCCAAGCGGATGTATGGTCCCCAGTCCTGCAGGCACTCTTTAGACCAGCCTGACAGAATCAATTATTAATAAATCATTCATCACTCATTTAATTCATCAGTCCGTCTGTTCATCTAGAACACACATTTAAATTTACTTTCAACAGATAATGTAAATAAGCTTAATTTTTTTAAAGAACATCTAAAGAAGATAAAGTAGGCTCCTCTCTATAAAAATGCTAATATATAAAATAAAACAAAAGAATAAAAACATTTTAAAGGGACTTTGCTCAGAACATTGTACGCAGAATAGATGGGGATTAAACGGACATTCACAAAGACAAAAGGTTGCATTGTGAACAGAATTGCTTACATACTTGCTGAGGTCCAGTAACAAGAGAATTCGTGTTACTGGACCGTACAGAACGACCAGATTTGCTGGATGTAAATAACAAACATGGCAACACTCCAGGAAGTCAGGAAGTTGCTATATTGTTCATTCTGATATCGGCAGAAAAAGTGACAGCAGCATGTTAATATAATGCCTAAGGCGCTTAAATTAAGCATGTTGTGACAACGATGAGTACTACTTAAGAAGTTTTTACTTGGTTATGAAACAGTCTAAATTTAAAACTATTGACTCTATATGACTGATGTTAGCAATCAGTGAAAAGATTATTCTTAATGTCATCATGTCTAATTCCCTACAGAATCTGATGAAATGCTTTATTGCACGCATCGGAAAGAGCACACTTTCCCCGAGAAAGTTTGGCAGAGAGTAGTACATTATCCAGGTAAAAGAACCTTGGCCGATTATTAAATAAATTGGTTGGATTAAAAGGATTCAAAATCGGCCCAGACAGGTATGTAACATGTTTATTTTATGAACTACAGAATATTGGTGCTCGTAGAAACACTGCCACTTTTGTCCACAGGGGTCGCCAAAATCAACATAAAATGTCCATGTCACTGTATGTTCTAGATATTACAGACATATTTCTGACGAAAATAGAAATTTTCACGTTAAACTGTAACAAGATGTGTCGGTGTTGCTCTTTGTAAGAGAATGTATTGCACACACAGCCTTGAATGAATAGTAGAAGAAGATGGGTGTTTCTTAAAATGCAGTTAACACAATTAGCTAGATATATAGTCTTAGGGCACTACATGTGGACTTATAATACTTATGCATTCATTAAAATACTACTTTGTTTAATCTCTTCAAACATTCAGTCTCTCCTGAGCTTCAGCTTCATTAAACTGTCAAGCCAATTCATTACTGTAATATATCATTAACACCTGCTTGAGTTATTGGAGTGTTGGAGCCTCTGATTTAATGACTAATGCAAATGTTGTCCTCACCTCCCCAGGTGGCCTTATGAAGACCCTTCCAGATGATATAAGCATAGAGAATTGCAGCCAAGGAGAACTGGGAAATAGTGTTGGCAACAGCTGAACCTCTGTGAAGAATATTTTGTCGTTTATTATTAATTATTGGTTACGTGATGCAAGTGTTAATGATGTTACTGAAAGAATCAGTAGGCAATACTCACGCCACTCCCAGATTTAATGCGTAAAGGAAGACGTAGTTGATGAGAGCGTTCAGTAGATTGACCACAACACCTGTGAACACCTGCGGCCATATGATGCCCTGCAGAAAAAGACCCAAATATTATTCTTATTACATACAGGCCAAGTGAAAGATGATTACAGATACACATTTATTCTCTAAATTGTAATGCTATTTATCAACCTTGAATGTTTTGGTAGGAATTGCTTAAGGTATAACATGTAGAGATGTCTGCATTTCTGCTGCTGCAATAGTTTTTAGCTGTGTTTCCTTTGGGGGAAAGAGTGGCCACCGGGAAAGTCTCAGGCTGTGGCCTCTTAAATGTCCACTCACTCAGTGTGTCTCCATTACAAAAAGGCCCCCAGAGAGATTTACGAGACACCGGAGGTGACGTATGATTTTCGATCGTCACTTAATCGCTTAGCGTCAGTTTCGACCGTGATCCGTGTTCACATACGCGACGGATTAAACACAGGAGATGCAACTGTGGCCGCTGTCACTAACTGTGCACAACATCAGCAGCTGATCATAAACAAAGCAGCATGGCTAATTATGCACAGCATCTCCGCTGATCATAAACACCGTGATCGTGAATTAATTCGTTAATAGTGATGTTAGTGTCCGGTGCTTGTTGTAAGCAAACAGAGATCACGAAGTCAACACCTCCTTCAGCAGCAGCACATACACACTGTACTGCTACAGAGCTAACTGTTAACCCCTCTGGCTCTGTGACTGCAGTTGGGAGAGACTGCTGTAGGAGGACTGTGCTGCTTCGACTCGTTCTTACTCTTCTTAACGAGCCGCCGCTCCTGCAGCTTGTTAAGAAGAGAAGATGGAGTCTCCAAAAGTCTCCAATAACACCAGAAAAAGTCGCTGGATTTGTTGCCAGTTGCTTTTTTGAAAAAATAGTCGCTAAGGGGCACTGAAAAGTCACTAAATATAGCAACAAAATTGCTAAGTTGGCAACAGTGCTTCGCCGGCTTTTACAAATGGCTCGTGTTGTTGTGGCGTCGAGTACTATGTCACATCCTTCTTAGCGTTCTATCCAATCAGCAACCAGGCTTTTTTCAGGGGAGAAAAATGTCCCTGCTTTTCAACAGGGCCGAAAAAAGTCCTGTCAAAAGACAGCTCCGGACTGCTCATATTCAAATTAGGGGCATTTCGGCGAATGAGACCTGCCTCATTCCGGGTATTTGGTTGTAGTGGAAACACCCTTTTTTGAAATGTATATTTCTGGCACTTTGACCACCTCATGTGAAGAGCCATACAGTCCCATTTCATTTGACAGAAGGCCGACATCTCTACAGATGATATATCCAACACTCAGAAACAGTTGGCAAAGTACTCAAAACTGTTACAAAGTAAAATTGTGGCTGAGGTCGAATTCATACAGGGAGAGCTTTGCTTAATCTGTGTGTCACTTCAGCACAGGTGGTGCCTTCTTGGTAACCAAAGCCGTTTGAAGGTCGACAAAGTTTTCTGTTCATCCCTCCCTTGTCCTCCTCCTGATCTAACAACAGGTGAGAGAGGTTTGTTTCTTCTGTAGCAGAGCAGAGCTTTGTAGCTCCAGTGTTACAGCTTGTGCCCACTTTTTAGCAGTCCAATCAAAAGCTAAAGATTTGATTTAAATCCCTATAGTAACTGTAACTCAAAAAAAATACACATTATATCTTTAATGCTGAATAATATTGGACCTTACCTGGTTTTGTAGATATCTTGTTTCCAAAGAATACATGAATGTAGCCTAGACAGGACAAGGAGAAAAAATACAATCCCTGAATTGCATATATTTGGACACAACAGACCTCAATATACCATTTTTTAAAACTTCCTTCTCCCTATCCCAACAGCACTGGGCAAGAGTGTAGAGAGTGATCTCCACACAGGAAACATCAGGGGCTTTATTGTTGAAGAAAGGTGAGTTTCACAGTGAGAGGTTTGAAATACTCACAGGAAGTGCTGGCATGAAGATCATCACATACAGCTGAGACACCCTAGAGAGAGATTTTCGTTTTAACAATAGATGAATAAATAATGCAAAAGAAGCCACATGAGTTCTGACACTGTTTACCTGGCCACCTCTGGCTCCTGTCTGACAGCCAGCAGAATGGCTTCTGTGTTAATGAGGATCGCCCAACAGGGGAAACACGCCAGTAACAAAATGAGGATCGCTCGCTGCAGAATGACCCCAACTTTCATGAGGTTACCGCCCCCAAAGGTCTGAAAACAGAGAGAACTTTGATTTGTTGTCAATACTTGTCAAACCTGATGAAACATAGTGGAAACATGATAGCCGCATACCTGAGAAATCAGAGTGTCACATGCTGAAGCCAAACCAGATCCAATAGATATACCTGTGATATTAATAACCTGAGGATAAAACACAAACTCTGTTGCTTTATTGGTATATATTTCACAGTATTAACTTTAGTATCCTGTAGTACTGTACTTACTGCGATGGCCAAAGCCACTCCTGCCAGCTCTGTCTTCCCCAGATGGCCACAGAAGATAGTACTGACAAGGCTCACTGCAAACGACATAAACGCCGCCATAGTCTGATGAGAAAAAACTTAATTAAAAAAGAGTAGCTGGGACAACTAAAATATATTGATTATTATAGTAACCCTCAGTGGTGGAGTGTATTTCAGTTAATCAAGTGCTGTAATTATGTACAAGTTTGATGCACCAATTTATTCATTTTTTAAATTATTTTGATTCATAAACTGGGCCACAATCTGACAAGAAAAATCAAAATAAATGAAAAGTAACTTGGGGAATTTAAATGTGTGATAAACTTATAATTTACCTTCTATTCTACTACAACTAAGAGGCAAACACTGTCATTTTACTCCACTACATTTACTGGAAAACATATATTTAACTTTATTTATTATTCCATAATATAATCAACCAATCAATTGATGTATTATTATTATTATTATTATAGATTAAGTCCAGCAGTCTATAAAATGTATGATATTAGCTCCAACTTGAACATTAAAGTGTGTCTAATACAACAGTAAGTATCATCCAGACACATAATAAACATTATTGATGATAACTTTTGTACTTTAAGTGCTATTGTTACTTCCATTACTGGTAACCAGTAATAAGAGATGTGGGCATAGTTCTTCTACTTGAACCTGAGCTGTACAATAAATTATTCAATCGAATTCCATCCAATTTATTAATTTATTTAGATCATTTTATAGGTCAGCAATGATTGGACACTGACAGCAGATCTAAATACAGCATACTCACCACTGGGAAGGACAATTTAGACAACTCTTTGATTTCTGCCTTGAAACCAACAGGGACCAACATGCTGATCCTCTTTAATACGAAACATTCCCTCCATGAAGAAAGAGGTGAGCTCTGTGTGCTGCTCTCCATGACTCCGTACAGTTCAGATCTATTCACCGCTCTGTGTTGCTGTCCCGGCTGTGTAAAGTGTGTAATGATGAAATCTGATGTCAACTCTGCTTTTAAAAGAGGCACGTGAAAGTCAGCGCTTCCGGTGAGTCAGCTGGCGGGGAAAGGTCACGGGCATGGAAAACGCGGACTTAAAACACGTGATCTCAAACTCCGAGCTAGAAATCTATGTAATTCACCCATAGACTGTATAAAATAAAAACCCCACACAACGATCAACGCTGGATTCTTGTCATTCAATAATCCCTGTAATCCTGAGACGTTGTTGTTCCTGCTGTGTCCTACCAACAGATGGAGCCATTTCTCAACAATATATTCAAACTGATCAGACTGCAGCTCCACATAAAAAAAAGGTGTCATTTCAAAGTGTGTTCTTACACTGAAAAAAAATGGAGTGACATTTACTTCACTTAACTTCCTTTACTTGATGTTTTTTGTGGATGCAAAGCGTTTATTTCTGACAATATGCACAAAAAGCAGCCCAAACAGACGCAGGATAGGAGAGGCTGCCATCATGCTTAAAGAAACTATATCTCAGCCCTAAACCATATGTGCCCACATCATTACAAATATGGAAGATGTTTTATACTGTTGAGGAGGAAAAAGGACGGAGAAATCGAAACTTTAATTTCAACTTTCCAAGGAGTTTTTAACTCATGAAACAGTTCTTATTTCAACTGATCTCTATGTGACCTGTATGTGTACACTTTCCCGGACACAGTTTGACAGTGAGTAAACACTTTAAACATGCTTGGGTGAAAACTTAAGTTAACCTTGGTCAATCACTTACAGGACTGCTGGATTTGAATTTTGAAAAGGATCAAAAATGAAAGAAGAGGTGAGCTGTGTGTGCTGTTCACCATGACTCAGTACAGTTCAGCTCTATTCACCGCTCTGTGTTGCTGTTAGGGCTCCTTCAGCTCAGCCCAGGATGTCTGTCAGTGTGTGTAGTGATGAAAGCTGCTGTAAACTCTGCTTTTATAAAGGACACATGACAGTCAGCGCTTCCTGTGGGTCAGCCGGCGATTTAAAGGTCACACTTGAAGGAATTCACAGTCTCAAATGTGGTTTCTCTGAAAAGTCTGGGCTTGAACCTGGACAAAATTGTATTAGCTTTCATTTTTTGCCCAGACGGTCCTTTGGACAACACATCTGTAATGCAGTATAAACACACTTATAAAGCATTGTGGCCTTCTTAAAGCACTGTTTAATTATAGTTTTAAGCACTCATTATCCACTCATATCCATAATGCTGTATAGCAATGACCATAACACTTTATAAAGCGTCTTATCATGCCTTATGAAATCAGTAATGATTATTACGCAATACATAATTGCATGAAAATTGAATGAACCTATTTTGAGAGCATGCTTTTTTTATTCTTACAGACTTTTAAAAATCACATTGAAAAAGAGCAAAATCATAGCTTTGTGTCTTTCCTTTTTTCATTTGAAATGTGTCCTTAGAGATCTATTCTGCCCTACAAAGTCTAACCACAGTAACTACGCAAAGAGTAAAACTGTGAAAAACTGCTTCTAAGTTTTTTTAACGTTTTTTAACTGGGCAGCCAAATGGGTTATAGGTAGGTAAGTGATATGACACTCATTTCTAAATGTATTGATGATGTCAAAAATGTAGTTAGTGCACTCTGGTTTTGCAATAAAAAGGTTATAATAGTAATGTTGTCTTTTTCAGCTTTTATATTTTGTTTTCAGTGAAAAAACATTTTGAAATTGATTTTTTTTATAAATACATTTCAAAGTGTTTAATAGCTCTGTTCAAAGATTTGTGTATTTTGGACTTAATATTATAGAATAATATAATTTTATCTACATTTTTTACTTAATCACTATCTAGATAATAATTCCCCTATCAAATAAAATTATAATTTCTATTATTCTTGTCTTCTCTATTCAACACAATGAAGAAATACAATGCTAGACTGTCTGCTTTGGTTTTGTTTTTTTGAGTTTACTTACTATAACAGACATCAAGGAGTTCAATTTAAGTTATAACTCAATTTCAACCAAAAAGTAGTTACTGCACTTAGGCTTTGTAGGGCAGTTTTCATCATCAATTAATTGTTATCACACTGGTATAATGTGGATTCTTGTCATTTAACAATGAATCCCTGTAGTGTTGTTAGTGCTGTGTTCTACCAACAGAGGGAGCCATTTCTCAACAACACCTGCACACTGATCAGACTGCAGCTCCAAACAGAAAGTGTCAGTGTATTTAAAATAAAATAACAAGAACTATTACACAATAAAAACCTTTATACTAAAGAGATGGTTTAGTCTACACTAAAAGATGTAATTTACCTCTAAATTTCCTCAAATTCTTCTTAAATTGTTATTATTATTTATTAATAATTCATCATTAATCATAGCTATAATTACTTATATTTAAGATCAAGATCCATACAATGACCCCTACCTGAAATTGTACTTAATTCAAGTACAAAATATTTTTTATTTTGATTAAAGAACTATTCAGATAATTTTAGCCAAGTGCAAGTCTCTTAATCTATCTAAGATTAATGTCATTTTAAATTCCTGCCTTCCTGTGTTTTCAATTAAATTAAAACATTCAGAAATTAAGGGATTGTTTAAGGTGGTTGTGAAAAATACTCCCAAATCTGTTTTATTTAAATCAATTTTGGTCTTTGGAATGCCCATTATCTAATTTGGGAAGGTTCAGAATTAAGGGAAGATCACTGTAGCATAAGTGTCAACCAAATGAATAAACGTAAATGTAACATTGTATCTTTAAGATATCAGAAGTCTCAGAAAAAATAAGTGAAAGTCCAAATCTTTATCTAAAAACCTATTAATTAAGGAAACAAAGTACATTAAAATTATTTTTTCCACACAGGTGTAATCCTAATTACAAATACTGAAACTTTACCATGACGTCATGTGGTGGCGGGAAACAGCTGTCATTTTTTCTGGCCACCAGGGCATGAAAACAATCACAAAGATCCCTTTTGCAACAGGCTTTAAGAGGAAAACATGGTTGATTTGTTTGTTACATCAAACGGTCTCAGCGCCAGGTAATTTGGTCCTGTAGGTCTGAAGGGAAACATCACATCAGGACACTTTGGGATGGAGGCACATGCTCGTTGGTCAACAAGATGTGCTTTGTTTTGTCATACAAGAGAAAAACAGATAGGAAACTTTGAAACCGCAGACTGTAAATGTCAATTGGAGGCTCAATTGAGCAGGCAGTTTCATCAAAACAGTCTATGGAGAACTTCAGAGAGGGACACAATAGTAGGGTTGCACTGCTTTAGCCTCTTATTACACCCAAAATGTCCTTTTTGAGAGTGAAGCCGTGCGGAGAACACATGAACTGTGGTCCAACAGTCTGATGAGTCATCCTATACCCTGTTTTTGAGCACATGTGTGGTATACGCAAAACATGTCCAAAGGAGAATGTTCCCTAAGGTGAAGGGTTCTGGTGCATTTCCTGGCAAGAATCCATCGAGGAAACAGTAAACATGAAACATCTTTGTAGGATTATACAATGAGCATGGCCCTCCTGGTTGCCACTAATCTACGGGGGTCTTGACTGGTCACTAAAGCCTGACAATGAGTCCCTCTGCTTAGGAGCCTGATTTGTTAGGTTACTGACCTAGAGTGGCTAAGGTCAGACTGGTCAGGGGAATGGACAATTGGTTTTACTAGAACCTCACATGAGCACGCATGCCTGGCCAATCCTAGCGCTTGAATGCTACTCAGGGCTAATCTCTCCAAGACAAGTAGTAGGATTCATAATAATCCATCTAGAAACATTTAATAAGCAGCCAAATTAACATGCTATGGGTCTGCTCTGGCCCTTATCTCTATAAGCAGTTATCTGCATATGACATAAAATACAGTAATCTAACTAAACACAAATAAATTAATTAATATGCACCATATAAGCACAATATCAACTAAAATAATAAAGATTCTAAAACTAATTTTTGACTCGATGATTGTAAAGGCACTGTTAGCATAGTCAGTATTCCATTATTTGTCTGCAGAATGCAAAGAAAGGCCCTCTGTCCTCTTCTGGATATTTTAGCTCTTGACCTGGCTCTTGTACACAGTTTAATTGGATACAATGCGAGCTGAAACCAACTCTGCACACACTTCTTTTTTTGCCAGGAAGGATTGATTGTATCAAACAGGCTGCATATTGTCCTCATGTGTAACTGATACAGAAAAGGTGAAAGGCCAATGTGGCTTTTAAAAGTATTCCCATCTCAAATGCAACAGGTGGATGAGTAACAAAATGTGCTTTCTGACCTCTCGTGTGCCTCGAATATTATCTTGAATCCCAAACAGTATTAATATACAGACGGTGGTCACATTTAAAGGAAAACCTGAATAGAGAGTGGAGAAACAAATCAAATGCAGATTCTTCTGTTCACTAAGACTCACTAAATGGTTTGATGATCTCAGATCTCTACTTGGACCTTATATGGAAGATTATTATACATATAATCAAAACTTTCATCTTCAAATCTATTTAGGGATGTCTGTCTGACTCGATTGCTTTTTCTACTATCCCACCCAACTTCCTCCTTTGTTCTCATAATTATTAAGACCATATTTCCTCAGTATACGTTTTCATAATAAGTTTATGCTCCCAATCATTAGTTTCAAGTCTTCTTCAATACAGAATGATTTTAATTTTGTAACTTATGGTCCAATTAAACATTAAATAAAGCATGTGGGGAAACTTATGATTGACAGGTTGCTACCACAGTGCACTGTGTGCTTTTGTCTTAAAACTTTCACAGTCTGTTTTCAGTTTGGCAAAGTTAACTGAAACATTTTGATTACCTAAAAATGTCTTGTTCAGCATTCGGTTGGATAAAAAGAACCTCTCAGAAGTCGCTCCTGATGCTCCTTGCATTCCAGCTCCTGGACTATTCTCTGTGCATGCACTGGTGGCAAATACAAATATGACGATGGCTATAAACCAAAGGCATGACTAAAATGTCAAACTCAAGACTTCAAAACTAAAGTCCACAAACCAGTGGGGGATGTCACTGTGACTACATCCACCATTTTAATACAGTCTATGAACAAGATCCAATACTGCAGCTCAAACTTGCAGCTAATTTCACCTAGTGGTCACTCATGGTATTGCAATAAAAATGGCAGTAAAAGTCTCCTATCCTATCATACATGCATGGTGAGCACTGAAGCTGTGCTGGAGGCTCGTTGTAGAGGCAATTTTGTCCGAAAAATAACTAAAATAAAATTAAAACAAACCTAATCAAAAGGCAGCTGATACACCATGGGCGTGTGGTGTACACAGGTAAAGAGCTATGAAGTCTTGCAGAGTTGTGAGTACCAAAAATGATTTAATCCAATAAACAAACAAAGAGAATAAAGAAACATGGCTCCTAATGCCTCTCTTCGCTGTAGTAAAAAAACAAAGGCCCACCTAGGTATATGCCGGCCCACAATGTCAATCCAATTTCCATAAAAAATCAAAAATACTATATACACTAAATATAGGCTACTAAACAATAATGATGATTAAACTAAACAAATAACTAGCAAAACAAAATATTATCATAATGACCAAACATATAGAATAATCAAATGACACTCATCACTATTAATATACTAAATAGACAACTAAATACTAACAAGAAATAAATAGCTCCAACACTTGTGGTGGCCTGACATCATGTTAAGAAACCTGACCTTTTTCTTTAACATGTCACCAATCTGGTTGTAAGTTATTAAACTTTTTACCTGCTCACACTTGTTTTGGGGTTTACCAGAGCTCTTAAGTGTGCTTGAAACCCCAGCAGCGAGAGTAACTTGCAGGTTCAATTTCCCCACTGAAGCCTTACATGTATATATAGCCAATAATGGAGGCTATAATACGTGTGGATGTGTTTCAATTGGATAATGAGTGGGTGGCTGTGAGGCAGCGAAGGGAGAGAAAGGCACTGTAATTACATAAGCTTTTTTCCCCCAGTGGGACCCAAGATCATAGTGATCTGAACTGCTTTGTGCCTTCAACCGCTTGTTAACCACTTTCATACCGTCTAACATTTTAATTGTCCAACAGAACTGAGGTCGAAACGTTGTTGTGATCCTTTCATTTATTTCTCCCTGCTACCTTTGCTGCAATGTGACATGTTTTCCTCTGTCACACGATCCCACCAACATGGTGTGGTGTTGTTTACTGCCACTTATGTAGAGATTGATGATCTTTTTTATGGCTGTAAAACATAATCCTCATTATAGTGATAGAAAGCCATTGGGTTGTAGTAAAGTGCTCTGGGGTCTTTAAGCGGAGACATGTGAAATGTCTTCTTTGAGCTCATAATGTTTATGACGCAAGACAGCGTTGGACAATATGACTGCCTTGACCCTTGGCTCACGCACCGTCTCGACAAGAGGACAATGACACAGAGCTCTTGCCTTCATGCATTAGGTGTGGCCTTTCAGTCCAGGATTACTGTGGCTTTCTGCACTATGTTTACAGGATTATATCAGCTTTATGCACGAGACAAGAAGTCACTGAACAAGAGGCAGAGAAACACATGTGCTGTTTAAAACACAGGCAATAGTCATGTGAAGTTGAGAAAGAGCCGACTGTTGATGAAAGTGGGATCATTTTGTTTTGGCCGAGGGATGACAATGCTGTTTGTCTAGCAATTTCCACCTGCTTTAATAAAGCCTCTTCCTTGTTTAAAATCCACTGTTGATATCCTACTGTGAAATAAGTAGCTTAAATTTTAAACCAAGTGTGTTGTTGAATTTAAAAATATTGTATGACTATATCATGACTTATTTGTAAGAAATACTGATTAAGGAAACAAATGAATTTGTCAGCATGTTTTGCTCTTCCAGTGTTATTAGACCACTGTATGTGGATGCAGTTAAACAAAAAAGAAACGTAAAAACTCACTTTATTGAAACTCATATCTTTTATTTTATAGTTTGTCACAAAACAATGAATTGTTTGCACAAAAGTCGTGAAATCAAAGAGAAAAAAAATATATACATCGGTTCTTAAATACCATTTTATTGCAATTCAGACAAATTTCATTATTGCAGTGAGACATTTCACAATGTGGCCTCACACTGTATTGATCAAAATATTGAAAACATGTTTACAGTACATTAGGTCAGTGTGTTTGTACACGGCACATATGGGATTCTTGCATTGTAGTCATGATACATTTCAAAGTTCAGCTGATGCTGGAACTACAATAAACCACCATACATCATCATATATGGATCAACTCAGGGGTCAGAAGTACATGTTTACTTATTGTCAAGTCTCTACATATTAGCACATTATCTATAAATACTAGTCAGTGCTTGTAAGCAGTCTAATCTTGCATTCGATATTTTATTGGGGCAGATAGAATGCCCTTTTCAGTGATATATAATGCCATTGGATTATAAGTATTAATGTATTAACACATAAGCAGAATTTTAAAGTTGTATCTGGTTGAAATGCAGTTCAATCTATAAACATATGTCCTAATATCCTAATAGAAAAGTTATAGTAGCTACAGCTGTCAAGATAAATAGAGTAAAAAAGGTTAATATTTCCCTCTGAAGCATAAGCGCCATAAAATATAAATCCTTAAATAAAGTACAAGTACCTCAAAGTTATACTTAAGTGCACCACTTGAGTAAAGTGCAAAGGTTAAGTTCTTGAGGTTTATTGCTATTTAGGTGTGGCTTCATAGCCCTTTCTTTGATATTTTTTGTGTGTATGTGTTTCTAAAATCAGCTGCTTAGGAGGATTGCAAGAAGATTGCAATCTCTCTTTTTGAGAATATAAATACTGATATGTGATACTGTTTTTAAGTGTAAATAGTCTTTCTTGAAAAGGTAACTTAAATATGATACAATGTAAATTAAAAAAAGTTTTCAATTTCATTCTTCAACCACTCTTCCTTCATTCCCAATTATAGTCATCACCAATCTCTTTCACAAGAAAGACTCAGGTGTCGATGAAAACAAGCCTTGGGGGCGTTGTACTCTAACAGTAGTCAGGCGATGCGGTCCACCGTGTGGTCCTGAGCCGACACTCGGACCAGAGGTCTTTGTCTGGCGCCTGTGTATAGGGAGGGCAGGGTGTGCGTGGATCATCTCCTATGGCAGCACCAGGCTCACACCCCGGTGACATTGGCCCAGGTGGGGAATGAGTCCAATTCAAACATGGCCCTGCCCCAGCTATTGATGGCCAGTGTAATACAGAGGATGCCAATGATGTTCATGACTATTCCTGTCCTGGCCTGGTGGAGAAAAAGAATGTGTAGTGATATTAGTTGGACATATTGGGTAACGGTTAATAACTTTTTGTTGATAGTTTGATGAGAAGACACTGATCTCATGTCTTTTCGTTAAATGTAAAGCTGCAGCCAGTAGCTGGAGCAAAAAAACATTTGCTTATCCTGAGAGTGATGAATCTTCTTAACAAACATTCAGAGATGAGAGAAAAGTGACAGCTGGAAATGACAAGAGTAATGGGGTTTTCTACGAAGAGTCAGAGCATGAGCTGCCACACAGCCTGGTCTCTTAATAATTACTTTCCCATGTAAATAAACTGCTAAACTGCATTTTGATAGAAATGTATTTCCTCCTGGATTATGTTTGTTTGTAATTGAAGTCTGTGAATATATATAATGTATACCAGAGTCTGATAAGTCACAGGACAAATGTGAATGTTGAGTCAATTATTTAACAAACCTAATCATCTTAACCCAGATCATCAGATCAATCATGATGTTTTAATCTAACCAAGTAGTTCTGTATGGGATTGCATTTTGAGGAGACAGGGTTGCAAACAAACACTCCCATATACACATCATTGCCTCTGTTTTTAGCTTAAGATAGCCGTTTTATTGGCTGTTTAGGGCACAGCAACGTAGACTGCGGAAACTTTCCAGTGGTCAAATTGTCACATAAGAATGGTATCAATGTTCCCATCAAACTTTTGGCAAGAAAGTCAATAAGTGCATTTCCTTAAAAAAAATCTAGTTATTCCAGGTCACAAGTGACAAGTGCAATGAACACATATGTGCAGCTATCTTTACAGAGTCACACTGGCCATAAAGTGGCAACTTTGCATGTTGAACATATAATTTACTGAGCACACACAACAAACCGCCGCCATACTTACCATGTCAGCAACCTTGAGGTATCCATAAGAGAAAACTATAGCGTTGGGAGGCGTAGCAACAGGCAGCATGAAGGCAAAAGAGGCACTCAGAGTACAAGGCACCATGACGTACAGTGGATTCATTCCGATGGACTGAGACTGCAAAAATCACACAGAAAGCTTCGGCAGTCAGAGACAGGGATGAACAGAGCCCTCATCACAAAGTCCTTCATTCCTCCATCTGGCTATTTTTCTGCAACCGTAATCACTGACTCATAACTCAGATTGAAATGTGTGCAGTTCTGTGCGGAGTGAGAACTCTCATTAGGTGGGTGTAATTAAGATGTAATTCCTGCAAACTCACTGCTGACTCACGATATTTAAAATAGAAAAGCTCTACATATGTAGCGATAATGGCAGACTACTAGTTGCAGAAAACATTACACTGTGGAATTTGCCTCTGAATTACATATCCCGCTGCACGGTAGCTTACAAGTGCACAGTAATTTCTGGTTCTCAAAATAAACAAAGGGTGAAAAACCTAAAGTTTATAGTTAGTCTTCTTTAAACTAGAGGCTGTAGATCTGGTCACCACGCTGTGACAGTGTTTTGTCTTGTCTGATGGTTTTATGTTTAAATCAAATAACTATTCACTTGACAGGATGACATAAAAAGTGACATACCACAAGCCATGACTGCCACAAATTGTCATCACATCACTTTCAGCTGCATGTAACTGATCAGATGCCTTTTTCTTCCTCTCTTTTCTTTCCATTTCTAATTTCACACGAGGCTTGGACACCCTTGTGCTCCCACTTGGCTTCGCCCTCAATAAATATCTGTCTGAATACCCATGGTTGCAGTATCTTCGCAACCCGGCCTTGGCGCTGTCTCGAGTGCTCGACTAGCGGCACAGTAATGCCATTCTTCAGCAGCAGCGGGGTGAGCAGCATTACAAGCCACTGGGCTGAATTGGTGTGTTTGGCAGGTTATTAATGGGAGGAGGGGCCCGGGGAAGGGGACCAAACACATTCAGCCTGAATGACCATCTACATGGGTAACCAAACAAGGGAAAATAGGCCGGCTCCCACTGGGAGTAGTTTCAATGCTGGACTCCAATTGGGGAAATGGGTTCAAAAGAAATCACACTATGTAGTACTTCACCCTACTGTACCACTGCTGCCAAACATAATGGTCTGTCTGCTGCAGCCTGAGATCCGGTCTTTCTTTTTTTCCCACTTTCTCTCTGACAACTTACCATTGAGGCTAAGACAGGTAGGAAGAGCGTCGCAGTGGCAACATTACTGGTGCACTCTGTGAAGGTAGCAATCAGCAGGCATAAGATGATAGCAATTGCCCAGGGAGGGATGTTTTGAAGGGGAGTCATCTGATCTCCCATCCACTTTGAGAGCCCTGATTCCTAAAAAGATATATACATCAGTCTTTCCAGGAGATGTAAACAGTATTTATCTATCCAGCTTGGTTAACATCCGCTTCATTTACTCTTTGTGCTTTCTTTCGGGTATACAGCGTCCTTTGAAATCTTGATGATTTCTACGATGACCTATGATAAATATTTTGTTGAGTTGTATACTTACATTATTCCAAGTTTTAAACCTAGAAAAATCTGTGGTTTTAATCAAGGACACACTCATATTCCCTTTGTGCATGCGTTGTTGGTATGGTTGTCTGCCAGAAGTTGTCATAAAATCTTTATTTATGGTAACATTACACTTTTTAAATCTTGGGTAGTATTTAACTATTCTGACTAGATTATAGATTTTAGTAATCTGCATCTGGATTTTAAGTTATCTGAGAAACACTAGCAGCATTTTAGCTCACAGCCCCTCTGGTGGCTTGTTGAACACCATCTGATCAACACTGATTTTTAACATAAAACTGCTTTATTCAGTGTTTTTTACTGGTTTAAATCACTGGGTCTGTTTGTTTTGGGGTGGAGGAGACCTCTGTGGATAATTGGGCTCCTGGTAAAAACCAGCTGAGAAGGTATTCGCAACAGCTTGGCTGCCAACATCTCTGTTAACGTACTGAACAGTGAAACACTCATTTTAAAGGTGAAACTGCTTAGTTTAATGTTTTTACCCATTTGCATCACCTGGACTGTTTGTTTTGCAGAGGAGTTGGTCTCTGAAGATAATTTTTAGTAAAATCGTCCTGAACAATGAACAGTGAAGGAATTCTAACTGAGATAAGTTGACTGCTATGATGGCATTTCTTTGTCTTTTGTTATTATCTTGACCAAGAGTCCCCTAGCAGCAAAAAATTACACATTGCATGTTTAAAACAGCTCAGATATGACATAAAGAGAGTAAGCCACAAATAACAAGGCTTAAATTTAGATTTAAAATAAGACATAGAAAGGAGGTAAGTATTTTCGAACGATTTTTGATTTACAATAAAAAATTGTGACACCCCTAAAAGAAAGCAATTTGAATACAGTGTGGAAATGGCAGACTCCACCATCGACACTGTTATATAGAATTGAAGAACACAACTTTAAACACAACCATGAAGCCACCCAACACACTTATATTGCCATATTGTGTGTAACCCAACATTTTTTACTGTCACTGCCACTTACTTCACTGCCCTTGGCCAGAGCAAAACCTCCGCCAAGAAGAAGCACGATGCCCCATGGTAACTTCTTCTGGGCAACTTTCCAGGTGAGCAGAGGTGGAGTTGGGCCAACACTTTGATGGGGTGCTAGAGATCCAAAAAATTCAATGACACTATTGAATCATTGTACAAGTTCCAGCTCTCAAAACTTGGATGTAACTGCATAACACGTGTTGTATCCTCTCAGAATGATGGCTCACCTGTGTCAAAACTTTGAGTCCTGCACAGACAGAAACGTGGGGGTTTGGAGGGCAGAACAAAGAGAAGGATGGCGATGAAGATGGCTACTGTAGCGTCTGTCACATACCTGAGAAATGGAATGAACAAACTTATATTTTACAACAGCTTCTTAACCCAAGCCATCAGACTCTTGAACTCTCAATCACCCCCCTCCCACACACATACTCACACACATTCACACTGGACTTTTGCCCTGCCTTACATCCCCCCACCTCCTGATTATTCTTGCACTACACTGTACCAATCCCCTTCTGTGAACTCATATTTGTTTTTGTTTTTTGTTTTTCTATGTGCAATATACTAGTGTACATTACACTTTTAGTTGTTATACTTTTTATATATTATATATATTTTTATATACAGTACAGGCCAAAAGTTTGGACACACCTTCTCATTCAATGTTTTTCCTTTATTTTCATGACTATTGACATTGTAAATTCATCAAAACTATTAATGAACACATGTAGAATTATGTACTTAACAAAAAAGTGTGAAATAACTGAAAACATGTCTTATATTCTAGTAAGCAAAGGGTGGCTACTTTGAGGAATCTAAAATACAAGACATGTTTTCAGTTATTTCACACTTTTTTTGTTAAGTACATAATTCCATATGTGTTTATTCATAGTTTTGATGCCTTCAGTGAGAATCTACAATGTAAATAGTCATGAAAATAAAGAAAAACGCATTGAATGAGATGGGTGTGTCCAAACTTTTGGCCTGTACTGTATATATAGTACTATATAATAATACTATATATATAGTACATTTATTTTTAGGCATTTTAACTTGAAATACTTCTTTTGTTGTAGTTTATTTATGTTTCATCCACCCACTGTAGGGCAATGTAATGCCATTTTGTACAAATGTGCACTGTTGGCGTATAGCTTGAATATCACTAAAGTCTATTTAAGTCTAAGTCTAGATATATGATTATTCAAAAGCCCTAAACTAGATTAATGCATGAGTGTAAATTTGGTGTATTATTGTATACAAACTCTGCTTTGGAGTTGAAGATATCTGTTGCCCAGCCATGAACAAAGCCTGGGTCTCTTGTAAACCACATCACCACCAGCAGAATGAAGAGACCCAGGACATTTATCTCTCCGAAGGACATGGGGCCCAGCTTACGATGCTCCTCGCGGATCACATTATAGGCAGCAATATCCTTCTCTGTCTTCACCACGCCACAGCCCCACGTCTTCTTAAAGCTAGAGGCATCACATGGGGGGAGAAAAAGAAAACCTTTGTGTCACCTTTACCCTCAATTACACTCCTAGTGCGGTAAAAGTTTCTTGATGTTGTTTCAAGTCTCTGTCACTGTAATTAGGCTTTAACCTTCTCCAAACTCACTTGAATCCCATGAAGACAAACTGCAGCCAAAGCCAGGCCAGTGTGAGCATGAGGATCATGTTAGGGAAGGCAAAGCCGAACCAGGACGCAAAGTTAATCACATCTCCGTTTTGAGGAAAGAGTCTTAGAAAAACAAAGAAAGAGAATATACCATCAATTGAAAGTCATTGCACATGACTAAACAAAACGTTGAGGAAACACTCACTGGTTCATCTGGCCCTTGAGCACCAGATTGGGACCTGTTCCTGTCAGCGTGGCCGTGCCGCCGATGCTGGCAGCGTAACAAACACACAGGGTCATCCCTTTACACAGTCTGCGCCTTTCTGCCGCCTCCTTATGCATGGCAGCCTCCACTGCAGAATCCAAGAAAGTCACCACCACTGGGCCTTCAAACAAACAAAAGGAATGAAAAGAGCAACACAGGCAGAAAAATTCCATGATTCTGTACATGTTGCTTAGCCAAACTGAGAAAACCGTGGCTCACCTTGCCCTTCATTCTGTTTCTCGCTCTGTGGAGGCTGTTTGCTGTCAGTCTCCGATGTCTGGACCTGCTCCTCTGAGCTGAGGATCTGAGGTATCTCTGCCTCATTGTTGTTGAGCTGCTGCAACACTGCTTGGACTATAGGCACCATCATGGCCGTGGTGGCTGTGTTACTGATCCACATGGACAAGAAGGCTGTCACACCCATGAAACCTAACATCAAACTGCCAAAAAGATAGAATACAAAAACAAAACATAAATACTGTTAGCGGCCTTGGCTTTAAAGAGAACCCTGAGCGTTTTACAACAATCAACAATAAAAAGAGAGAAAAAAGTATTTTATGATGGCAATAAACAGCTTGAACAAAGGTTCATTATCTATAATCAGGTGTTTTGATGTCATAGTTGATTAGATATGCTTCGGAAATTATTTAAAAGATAGCAAGCCAAACAGAG
Organism: Centropristis striata; assembly: GCF_030273125.1. Lineage (NCBI taxonomy): Eukaryota > Metazoa > Chordata > Actinopteri > Perciformes > Serranidae > Centropristis > Centropristis striata. The sequence continues at coordinate 11,342,249 of NC_081520.1, read as the reverse complement.
AATTTGCTGTGGGGGTGTGCATCTGAGCCACTCACAGCGCTGGACGCACACCAACAAAGAGCAGCACCCTCAAGGCGATCCGCTTGTGCAGATTCCAGTGCTCCACGGCCACTGCGACCAGCAGTCCCCCCACAAACAACAGGTTTGTGTCCTTTAGGTACTGCATGCACACCTGGGTCACACAGAGTACGATGTGTGTGAACAGAAATGCATCCCTGCTGAGCAAATTCTGCAAAATGCTGAAGTTATTTTTTACTTACGTCTTTGGATTGCATGATGCCAAACAGGGGGAAAAGGATTGCTGGGAGCAGAGCTGTTACAGCCAGTGGTAGGACCTCTGTGCACCAGTAAACCGCCATTAGGACTATCACATAGGCACATTCTGCCTCCTGTGCAAAAACATAAACACAAAGAGTAAGGTCTTAGATCAGTGAGTATTACATATTTTTTAATGGGATGTTATGATGGTTCAAAGTGTAAAGATAAGTGTGCTATTGTTTCAGGTCACCTGCGTCTCCATCATACTTCTGGCCTCTGTTAATAACACTACAATTATTATTAAGTGACCTATTAATTTGTCACATGTCAGGCAGCCCTGTTAGTAGATTTTTTTTCACTTAAGGAAGAGTACTTTGGTTGCTTTAAGATTATAACCTATCTCCAGTTTTTGCAAGCAAGCAAATATTCCTAAACTTGTCCTCTGTGAGTTTGAGACCTCATACTCTGTCAGCCTCCCTGTGCCTTTGTTCATAGCAGGTCTATGTCTATCATAACATGCTTACAGCCTATGTGCATGCCTCTATGTCACATGTAGCGGTACAGCTACGTGGACTGAGCCTTTTGACTCCGTGTTCCCACGCCGGACATGAACTTTCATGTTAACAACAAGGAGTTAAAATAACAGGACTTCAGAGCGCTGCAGCCTCAGGCAACACTGGACAGTTCTCATGCGATTTGCTCCAAGTGCGCCGTGCACTTGTAAGCCGCATCAACAGGTGCAGAAGAGAATCCGTGCAGATCACATTCATTCACTTTTTTTCTAGGCAAAGAAATGTCCATGGCGCTCGAATTTGCGGATTCATTTAGTTAATTGATGTTTTTAAAGAGCATGCACACAAAAATGAGCCTTTCCCTAATCAAACTGACTCTTAAAAAACAAGTTAAACTGAATATTCTGTATAATAGTAAATAGTAACAATAACTGACCAAATACTACAATTACTTTATGCCAGAATCTCAAAAAGTTGCCGAATTTCCTCACTTTTAATCTAAATGTATTAATTGCTTTATTAAAATCGTGTACGTACCGGTGTTCCGATCACTAAAGGCAGTGGAAGCAGCAAAAACGGAGTTGAGAAGAGGATAAGCTGATTCTTAACAGAGCGGAGATATTTGAAGAATGCCATCCTGAAGGAAAACGGAGAAAAGAAGGCTTTCGCACCATGGATCGCGCTTTTGAGGCGCAGAGGAGAGGAGGAGGAGGAGGGGGGGAGGAGGGGGGAGGCCCACAGCATATAAAGGAGAGAGAGGGAGAGTGGCGAATCACAATAGAGAGAGAGAGGGATGGGTGCTAACACCAAAACAAAAGAGCTGACTGACTGATTATTCCTGGAATTAAACAGAAAGGTTCTTCTAAATTATCACGAAAATGACTAATGCTGTCTGAAGCACTGGCAAAAATTAAGTAACTTGAAGTTCCTGTATATTAACAGCTGATTATAAGTGTATATTTGTGTCACAATTAAGAGTTTGGGAGCAGCAACCACTGAGTTTATTCATGCTTGAGGGAGGATAAGATTCATATTTTTTGCACTTGCATCAGAACAGACTATGTCACAGATCGTTAGTGATGCACCATGACGTGAAGAAACATTTAATCTGAAAAGAATCAGACATTGAGATCATTATGTCTCACACAGTTTTCTTAAGGAACTCTAATGCAATATAGTTTCACATGCAGGTGACTCAGGACGGTTATATGAGTCATTGCCGATCCACCTTATTATTTTGAACTGCAATGGGACTCTTCATCACAAGTAGCACAACTGATCAATCAGAAAAATATAAATAAAGGGCAGCAGGGACCAAGCCTGCATTTTATAAATACTGAGGAGTGCAGATTTTCACAGTGAGACCCCACATACCTGAGAAACTTTTAGGTATTGTCATTAAAAATGATTCAAATCACAATTCACAAGCTTTTTAAAGGGGACATATCATGAAAAAAATCCCTTTTTCACTCACTTTGACTGCGAAATACTACTACATTAGAAAACATGACTAAACAAGCAACTCAGATTTGAATTTGTTGGTATAAAGCACACTACTCTCCATTATGTAACCTTAATGACACATAAGAGATAATAAAATTGCAATAAATGCTGAGATACGTTTACAATATCACCTCTTTAAGCAGCATGTTGTTTAGCAAAGACAGCCTAACTTAAAAATGTGTTGCAAATAGCTGTTATTTCAAAATGCTGGTCTACACACTAATTAAGTAATTACACTCCTTCTGCTGACCTGAATACTTCCGCCCATCCACCTTTCACTACTGTCTTTCAATTGCCTGCATCTCCCAAAACACATCACTGTGAGTTTGTTAGTTTCAATCAAATTAAAGAACAGGTCACTGAACTGCAAAACTCATTGTCACAATAATAATAAATGAGAATTAACCCTAACCCTAACTATTCCAGAGAATGTTTGCACAGTGCCAACCACTTCCTCAAAAATATCAGACTTTCAACAGATTAGATTGACTTAATTTGCATGTATCAATCAATTTATGCAGGACTTTGTTTGCATGATTGTTTTCAAATTATTAAATGAAGCCACAGGGTACACAAAATGCCCAGCAGAATGACTTGAGTGATTTGTGTTTATTTGGTAACAGTATGTTGGGTAACAATCGATGTATTTCCCCCTCATGCCAGAGGAAAACCTGGCTTCCTCAAACATATTACTGAAATTCTATATAAATAATCGTCTTCATCAGCAGTCTTTATATTTTAACATGACAGTGATTTCTTTTGTTGTGCAAGTCACACAGTTGTGGTGGCTTTAAATGTAACCCTTTGGTGTCTGTGTTGGTTGATTTTATTTTATGACAAACTTAACTGTTTGGTTCAAATTCCTGTATTTGCTGGTTAGTGTGTGAGATGATTTTTTTGTACATAGCTGAAATAATATATAAAGGAGAATTGGTAAATTTAAAAGCTGTATGGTTGTTTTACTGGTAAAAGCTAAACAAAAAGCATCTTTCTTAAAGCTAGTTCAATCTGAGATTTCATTTTCTTTATTGAAATGAGAAATTAAAAAAAATAAAAATAAAACTCACACCCAAGGACTTGTAGAAAATGATGCTGCATGTTGCTGTCTTATGTCAAATTGTCCATGTCTGCAAGGGTGAGGGTTATCTGAATGTGTTTGCACTAAAGTTCAATTTGTAAGAGGAGAGGAGGAAAAGGATTATGTGTTATCAGGAAAAACATAAAGTCCTATCTAAATGTTCACCTCATGGCACTCTCTGTACCAAAAACAAATCCTTTTTTTGGACCATAGCTAAAGTTTCCACCAAATCTAACTGAAATATGTTTGTTTTGTGGAGAGATCCAACTAACAACTTTTTGTCAGTATCCTTTTTGGCAGAAAAAAGTTTTTTTATTAAGGCACTACTTAAAAAACTTTCACAGATTTTCAACTTCTCCATTAAAATATCTGCAGTCTTTACTTGAAATCTATACGTTTTTATGGTTGTAAAGGTCATCAAAGGTCACTTTTCTTTTTTTTCAGCTCACAGAGACCGTGTTTCCCCTCGCGTGACTTTATAAAATGACAGTCACGCTTTTGTGTGAGGTGACATAATACAAAATTGTTCTTATGGCAGACGTCCTGAAATATGCACACATATGGTTGTTCGTGTCCGCCCTCTTTTTATGTGCTGTAAGTTCAGGCCATGTGCAGAATGCTTTAAACCAAAACCAACACTTTGCTCAGGGACATAAAACTCACTCTGTCTGGCAGTACTATAAAACTACTGAGAGCAGAATAAGAGAAGAACACAAAATGCTGAGCCAAGGAATGCCATGTTCTTTGGCTGTATCTTTGCTTTAAAAGTGCTGACAGTAATTACGCTGCATTGGCGGCATGCTGAGATGAGAGAAGCTTTTAATTTGAGTCCCTGTAATTCTGAGTTCTACAACCCAATGTGGGATTTCAATCTTCATGCCAATAAACTCATTTTTTACCAATTGTGAAGAATTTTGTTTTACAATTTGTTATAATCTGGATGGTCCATTTGTTAGCTTTTGAGGATTATTGCTTTATTCCGTCTCTGTACTCTAAATATTTGTTCAATTCAGACAGTTTTCATTTTGTTGCTAATTGTTAAACATCCTTCCTAAAATGATCACTCAAGGTGCCCAACCAAAATATGCTTTCAAAACATTCATTCATAAAAAATATTTAGATGCTGTTTAAGATGTTTGTATCAATTGACAAAGTTCATAACAATACGTTAATTAACAAAGTATTAATGCTCTGTGCACAGCCATCACAACAAACATCCAAGTGCTGAAAGCAGCAATACTCAGTGACTACAGCAATCATTGCAATAAGGCATATGTTTATATTCTCATATTTATTAAATCTCATCCATATCAAGTTTTCAACTGCAAATTATGAAGTGGAATCCACCTTGAAACATATTCATAACCATCTCAAATGAAAGTGTTCGAAGATTAATATGGCTATTCTATCTATTATGATAAGTGAAACAGAGAAGACTTCATATCAAAGAGGAATCAGACATGCAAATTGAACATAATGTGGTAGAAATCCTGATATTGATGTAAAACACTGATCTTTGGCTACCAGCCATCAGTCATGCCCACATTTAATCGATCAGACTTTATTTGTATACCACTTTTCATACAAGAAAATGTAACACAAAGTGCTTCACATAAGAAAAAGAGAAAAAAAGGAAAATAATCATAATCATAATAAAACATAGAAACAAGCAAACACCCTTCGCCCATCCCCAGCCCTCCACCCCAACACCCACAGCCCAACCCCAATCATCCACCCCTGACCCCCCATCCACCCCCATCCCATTATTTAAAAAAGCACAAACTGAGGAAGCGACATCTCAACGTCGAGCAGTGAGGAAACACTGGAGGCAGGTTACAAATGAATTAGATAAAATAAATTAAAGTAAGATAAAATTAAAACAAAAGTAAATAATAATAATAATAATAATAATAATAATAATAACAATATAAATAATAATAATAATAATAATATCAATAAAAAGTAATAAAGCTAGATAAAAAAGATGAAAATAATAAATACAAAATTAAAAAGTAAAACATGATAATATATATATATGTATGTATAATAGCAAATAAATAAATAGCAAATTAATTAATTAATAAAAGAGATGTTGTAACACTAAGATGCATGAGCAGAAAAATATTTAAAATGGTTTAAGTTAAAACAAAATTAAAACGATAAGTCTTAAATTTGCCCTTATGTTAACACCAAGTTGTATCAAAATACAGAAGTGGCAGACAGCGGCCCTGATGCAGTTATTTTTTGGGACTCAGACAAAAGATTGAGTTTAAGCTGGAGCCAGGAAAAACTAAATAAAAAGCTCAAATGACTGCAATTTACAAAATGTATATGTCTGCTCAGCACTGCTAAAGCCACCTTGTGGAGATGACTGTCATTACATCTCCATCCGATATCAGAAGAAAATATTTACATAATCGAGCACATTGGGGACTGTGAACTTCTGGGAAATGGTCTTGGTCTGGGAATGGGACTTTAAAGACCAGGAAATTACCAAAATACTGTTAAATAGTGACTTTTTTCATTCATTATAATGACTTAGTGTGGTTTCCTAGGAAAGTGGGCTATAATGCAGCACTTTCTGTAGAGATGAAGAGCATGCTGGAGTGCGTAGTGACAGCACACAGCAGAGCATGGTTGGTCAGCTTCCAAAGTAAAGCCGCTTCTTTTCTTTATGTAGTCATGAATGGAGCAGGCAGGGAAACAGTGTGACAAACGGGGATCTGTAGAAGTCAACACACTCCAGGAGATGGCAGTAATGCAACACTAAGGATGCCAGGAAGAAGAAGAAACGTCTTTAACACATGATACGCACGAGATGATATAAATTATTCATCTGGTTTCCCGTTGGAGATTTTTTTTTAAAAGTTCAAATATATATTTAAATAAATATGTAATTGTCTTATTTTTATGTTAATACATGTTTATTTCTCCTTTTTTCTTATCCTAGACTTTTGTTTGTTTGTTGTTGTTGTTGTTGTTGTTGTTGTTGTTGTTTTCAACCCAATCTCTTTTCCTTTTTGTCGTTTATTTTGGTAACGTTTATATTGTTTATATGTATTTGTGTATATCGAAACACTGTTAAAATAATTGCCTAAGTCATTTTAATTTATTTCATTTATTTCAGTGTCATTTATTTCTTGTCAAAATTGTTTGTTTTTTTTGTTTTTTTTTTGCCTAAATCATCTCCTCATGACGCCGACCACCTATGGTAAAATCGCCTACATCCTCAGTTGATCAGATCATGTGATTTACCCCCTTTAAGATAATGGCCTATGTCAAGTGTGTGACTTAAGCGGATTTATTATGCCTAAGTCAAAATAAAATGTGACTTAGGCATTTTTTTGAACATGCCTTTGTGACTTAAGCAAGATATGGTAACACTTTATTTTGAAGGTGTCTACATAAGAGTGACATGATGTGTGTCAAAAACATGACATGGGATGTGTCATGAACATTAATAACACTTTCTTGTCATGTCATGTTTCTGACAGGCTTGTGTGACTCTTATGTAGACACCTTCAAAATAAAGTGTTCCCATATCTTGCTTAAGTCACAAAGGTATGTTAAAAAAAATGCTTAAGTCATTTATATCTCTTAAGTTACATAATTTACACACAGTGTTATTACTATGCCAATTAGCCATCCTTTGTTACATCCTTTTGAGTGAAATGATCAATAAATGTCATATGTCACACTTTTGTTGAAGTTTTTTGGGTTTCCTGCAAAACTTGAAAAAATGAGTTAGGCGATTATTTTAACAGGGTGATATGTGCGTTCAAAAAAAAAGAGAAAAGGATCACATGATGGGACTGGTGTTGTGTCACGTGAGGTGTCGCTTGTTAAACATGGCTCCAACTAGCACAGAACAAAACATTATCGGCTGACTGACTGTCGTCTGTCCGCTGACACGCTCCAGTAAACATCAGAAACATGGAGGAAGCAAATGTCGCGCCGCTGCATGTCCTCGTTTTATAAAGTTACTGTAGAACAAACTCATCATGCGTGAAACCGGCGCTGCACCGTTAGCTTAACGCTAGCTAGCCAGCTAGCTGTCAGCTGCTACAAGTGTGGAGAGGTGAGCTAAATATTAAACAGTGAGCACTGATGCTCTGTTATTACACTGGTGCTACATATAACCAGCATGTTTGCTTTTGTTTGCCGTTGTGTCAATGGGTTTTAAACTATTACAATGATTTTGCCTGCTTGAGTGAGGTATCGTAACGTTAGCCACTTTCTTTAAGCTAACTGTTAGCGTTAAGTTGACGTTACTTCCCCTTTTTCTGACATCTTAAAGCTCTTACTAACTTCCGCCGTTGCGATATAACGGAAAAGTGGTTTTCTTTAGCTAAACAAAATGTAAACGGGTTGTTTGTAGTTTACAGTATTCATATTCTCACTTTAAGCTGGGCTTTATTATTATTTGGGATGTCACATCTGCCAGACAGCTAGCAGCCTAGCTAACGTTATTATAAATCCACTCAGACTTTAAACTACAGTCTGGGGAACTTGTAAATAAAGTGAGTTGTGCATTTTGTAGGTCGCTGAGTTTGCATGTCGTTAAGTCACTTAACTTGAGACTTCTTTTGCAAACTTGCCAGCAGTGGGGAGTAGATGTGTTGATGGGGCTGAAGCAGGAGGCAGTCATGTGAGCAGAGTTGAGCTCAAACTGAAGGGAATTTGAGAAGAACAAGTAGTCTTGTCCATTCATCAACATCACATCCCTTCATGCAGTAGACTGTCAAAAACTATCAATTTATCGCCACAGCATTGCACAGCAGAAATTGATCTAACTGTCCATTCATGCTTTTCAATTACTTCCACAGAGGCATAAGGAAGAGGAGATTTGGTCTGCCGTTGATGACTGATTTCTTCCCCATGAATGTCTGAAAGTCGTTCTTGTGGGCGAGGCGTACGCAGCAGGACATTGTGCAATTCTTAACAAGCACCGAAGAATCGCCATGGATTGGTTGATGTGTGCAGTCGAGAAAGACTTGGGGGTTGACCGGCGGCAGCAAGGCCCAGGTCCCCGTCCCAGGGAGCTCATAGCCCTTGTTCCTACCCGATGGGTGATGGGCCTGAGGGAGAGGAGGACTTTGCGCTGTGCCCGCTTTGACAGCATCAGTGAGGCGGAAATTCGTACCTACCTTCAGTGTTCCCAGGCAAAATTGCCTCCTGGCTGGACACGAGTGTGCATTCAGGGTCTGAGGAAAAGTAAGCTCGGCTATAGATTGGCCAGAGACCCATGCCATCAACAAATGGAATTCATGTCAAAGGATTCTTACGTCAAAACCATGCAGTGTATGTCACAACATAATGTCAGGTACGGTACATACTATATATTCTGTTATTCTGTCTATTCTGTAAAACGTGGCTGTGCATGTCGCCTTACAACTGTGCTTAAACTCAAAGTAAAAAATATCCTTTCTAAAGAAGATGTGATTCCTTTTAACAATTAACAATAATTAATTACTCATCACATTAATTAATGTCATCCAGAAGAGCTTTAAAAAGCTTTTATGTGATATTAGGCACAGCTGAAACAAATAATTAATTCTTAAATTGATTGTCAGATTTTTAATATGGAAACATTTTTTTATAACTGATTAATTGCTATTTAATCCATCAGAAATGCTGCTCAGCTGCTTTTGTCAATTATATATAAGCATAAAATTGATCAATTAACTGTCTTTGGGTTTTGGACTGGTCAAACAAAAGGTTGATTTTCAGATGTAATCTTTGGCTTCTGGACATATGTGGGGCAGTTTTTTTTGTATTTGCTTACCTTTTTTATAGTAATTGATTGATTGAAAATAACATAAATCAGTAATTAATATACTCACAAGCTGAAACTGTAATATCACGGTACCTTTCAAACTAACTGGCCTTTGTGGATTCCTTTAGTGTTTGTGTGTTTGTTTTTCTATCTAAACAAGTTTTTTTTTTTTTTTTTTGCTTCTATGGTTAGGACAAGTTTCTTGTTCACTGTCAGTGGAGTCACTCAATCTTAATCTTTGTAACATGAGATGGTTTACGCTTGCTTTTAGGTTTCGGAAGGTTCTTATGGCCAGAAAGGCAAACTTAATTATTTGCTTTGATAGTTGAATTCTCAGCTTAGATGTCTGTTCAATGTTCAATAAATTAACCATGTGTGAAATCCATGTACAAGTTTATAATAAGCTAAATGAAAAGGAGTGCTTGAGATCGTAATGAATCAGCTTTTTGTCTTTTTCCCTTTTCCAGGAATCTGTGGCGTGATGCTCACTATAAACGTGTGCAGGCATATGCAGGAGCCAATGAGCAGATGCATGTTGCAGCTGTAGACGCAGTGCGTCATGCTTTACAGAAGCTCTTCAACTCAACATTCATGTCATCTGACAAAGTGTCACCATCCCTTTCTCCAGCCAAAGAGAAGGAGAAGGAAAACTACTTGCCATCCAGTTCATCTTGCTTTTCCAAGTCCCAGTCAGACCATCTGTGTCCTAATGTTTTGCCTGCAGAGTGTCTGTTGGAGACAGCAGAGATGCTCTATGTGATTCTACCTTACACTCAGTATTCACTCCATGATATTGTCTCCTTTAGCCCAGCCAAGCTCGCTAACAGCCATGCCAAAGTGTTGTTCATTCTCTACCAGTTGCTAATAGCCTTGCAGGGATGTCATGCAGCAGGTCTGTCTTGTGGAGAGCTCTCCCTGCAGGACATAGCTGTAGATGAGCAGCTCTGCAGCCGTCTCAAGCTCAACCTAGCCCATTATGAGGAACTGGGGACGGAAGGGGATGCAAACAGTGATGTTACTGGCAGACAAGTGCCAACAAGTGTCCTGCCAAGGAACAATTCATGTGTGAGCCAAGAGAACAAAATACTTTGCAGAGACTGCTTTGATGAGCTTAAGAAGTTGGTTCTGGACTGGGTCCATGGGCGAGTCAGTAACTTCCGCTACTTGATGGAACTGAATAGGCTAGCAGGACGACGAGAAGGAGACCCTAATTATCACCCAGTGCTGCCTTGGGTGGTTGATTTCACTGTGCCATTTGGAAAATTCAGAGACCTCAGAAGGTCAAAGTTCAGGCTCAACAAAGGTGACAAGCAGCTGGACTTCACATATGAGATGACCAAAGAGGCTTTGGCTGCTGCAGTGGGTAATGGGGTTGGTGGAAGCGGTGTAGGTGGAGATCTTGGTGGCTCTGTAGGTGCTGGCGGTGCTGGACAGTCTGACCATCTCCATGTACCTCATCACATATCAGATGTGCTCTCAGACATCACCTACTATGTCTACAAAGCCCGGCAGACACCCAAGTCAGTGTTGTGCAGCCATGTTAGGTCCCAGTGGGAGCCAAATGAATACCCAGCCAGTATGGAGCGCATGCAGAGCTGGACCCCAGATGAGTGCATTCCAGAGTTCTACACAGATCCTTCCATTTTCCGCTCAATTCACCCTGACATGCCAGACCTGGATGTGCCTTCCTGGTGCAAGTCGTGTGAGGAGTTTATTGAGGTCCATCGGCGCCTCCTTGAAAGCAGAGAGGTGTCCCAGTACTTGCATCACTGGATAGATCTCACATTTGGCTATAAGCTGTCTGGTAAAGAAGCTGTCAAGGCCAAGAATGTGTGCCTGCACCTGGTGGACAACCACACTAATCTGACTACCTACGGTGTAGTTCAGCTCTTTGACCAGCCCCATCCGCCACGCTTATCTCCTTCCCAGTACGCCCCAGCAGAACCTCCTCTCCTTGGCCTTGCTGCTCTTAACGTGCCTTCTCTACACATCCCTCAAATCGACACTGTGGCTGACACTGTGGATGGAATGGTGCCAGAGTCCACAGGGTGTGAGTCCAGTGGCTGGACCGTGGTGGACAGAGATGAAGAGTTGGAACAAGGCACAGAAGCTCTGGACGCGCTATCGTCTGCAGGCTCATCAAGTTCTGCTCCCTGCTCTGTGCCAATTCCAAGCATGAGTACAGTAGGAGCAAAGATTGGAGGAGAGCACTCAGCACTTATTGTATCTCAGTCCCCAAGTTCATTTCCTGGTGATTTCACAAGCGGCTTAGGCCCTGGTTTACGCAGTGCCATGTTACAAAGAGGTGGGCCAACGAACAAAAAACATGGTGAGGGGAGTGTGACCACCACCAATGCAGATGAAATCAAGATTGCGCTCCCTGAAGGCTTCAACCCATTGCAGCCTCTGGATGAACTAGAGAAGTTGAACAATTTCCTAGTGAAGAGTCTACACGCTGAAGTATGGCATCCTGCAGGATCTACTGACTGCATGAAGGAAGGTGTCATAATCGAATCCCTACCCTCTCTTACACAGCTCTACCAAAGAGACATGCAGGCCCTTGGTGTTCTCATCGCTGAGATATTCTACTCCTCTAAACTGAGAGGACTGAAACCAGGCACCCCCCTGAGACAGCGTTTCCAAGCTGTCATGAAGCTATGCTCTCCCAGCCTCCGTGATGTGCCACTGTCTTTGCATCATGCTCTTGAGACACTGCTGCTAATAGAGAAGCAGTCTGGGATAGCACATGAAGAAGTACCAGATTGCCCACGCCCGCTTCTTTTCAAATACGAACCCATCTGCGATGGTCTCCCTCCCCCAAACCCCTGCCAGTTACTGAACTCAATCATTTCCCCCTTTCCTTTTCCTTCCTATTTTAAAGCACTCCATCAGTTTATCTTTTCCTACCACGCCAAGATGGAGACCACATGTAGTCTTCAAGGGAGGGATGTTGTCTTTCACCTGTGGCAGCAGCTGGAGACACTCTTGCGGGGTAATGTCACAGCTGAGGGTCTTGAGATTCTCTTGCCCTTCATTCTGGCCCTCATGCTTGAGGAGTCGACTGCTGTCTACGCTGCTTGGTACCTTTTTGAGCCCATCTCAAGAGTTCTGGGTCCCAGAAATGCAAACAAGTACTTACAGAAGCCACTGATCAACGTTTATGAAAACCCTCACTGCCTGCGAGGACGTTTCTATCTCTACACTGACTGTTTCATTCTGCAGCTGATTGTGAGGCTTGGCCTGCAGGCCTTTCTCTCCAGCCTACTCCCCCATATGCTGCAGGTCATCACAGGCTTTGAAAGCTGCATCTCAGGCTCTGGCGGGGAAGCTTGCAAAGGGCTGAGGGCTGGCACATGTAATCTAGGTGAGGAAGAAGAAGAGGACTTTCAGTGTGGCGAAGTGCGGTCATCTTCTGGGTCTGTCAGCGGGAATATGGGTGGTGGCAGTGGTGCGAGTGGAGGAGTCGGGACGGTGGGAGAGACGGGGATGGTTGATTACTCCTCTGGCATCAGTCTCAATGACCAAGTGTTTCTCACAGAGGCAGAGGACTTTCAGAACGGGTTCTATGTCAACAATGGAGGGGTGGCTGCTGGGAAACAGCAGAGCCAAAACTCTGCAGCCAAGGATCAAGACCAGGAGTCTTTAAGTGTGGGCAAACTAAGTGACAAAAGCAGCACAAGTGAGCTCTCACTGGGTGATGGAGACTCAATGCGGGATCGAGCCAGCCTCAAATCAGCTGACAGCAGCCAGGACCTGAAACACGCTAGTGAGGGAGAGGAGGGAGGAGAACTGGAGGAAGAAGAGGTTACTGAGGCTAATGAGGGTAAAGAGGGGACAGACAGCCCTGCTGTTGCCAACCTGGAGCTCACTCTCTCTGGCTGCACAGAAGCTTCAGGAGCTACAGTTAGCACTCTGGAGGGTGAGTTTGTGAATGGAATGGCACTTGAAGAGACTGAAAAAGGCATTGTGGGAGAGCAGGAGGAGGATGACCATGATCCAACAGAAGAGTCTGGAGAGAAAGAGCAAAAGATTCTTCTCGGTGAGAGAATTATTGAGGTTTATGTCAATCATTTGTTTATTGGCTGATATAATCATAATGGTTTTCATCCTGTCTCCACACACAGATACAGTCTGCAAAACAGTTCGATGGCTCTCAGCAAAGCTTGGACCAACAGTGACATCTCGATACGTAGCCAGGAATTTGCTGCGACTGCTCACAAATTGTTACATTGGTACTTAAATTATGTATATTCAACAGAGTCATTGCCTCACTTACATGTTTAAATTGTATGGTATTGACAAAACCATGCTTTGTTTGATATTTTTAATATTCTTTAATATTTAATATTTTGTGAGATTTATATTTCAAACCAATGTCATGTGTTACTGAGTCACTGTGCTCCTCCTTATGTTTTCTACCTGAAGGGCTTGAGAAACACCAGTTTGTGGCTATTGCGTCTGAGGAGAGCAGTCTGGAGAGTGTGGGAATGGGCAGCGTGTATGAAAAAAAACCTGTTGTTGGTGACCAGACTGCTGGACCTGTGTTGGACTGTCTCATCTATATAGCTCAACTTTATGGGGAGCCTGTTCTCACTTACCAGTACCTGCCTTATATAGGATATCTGGTAAGACAAATGTACAATAGCACACAGCAAGTCCTCTTTGGCTGATCAAGCTAGATTTTTGTGTGTTGGAAAATATGATTTGTAACACATTAGTTTTTAGGTAATCATTTATCTAAGAATGTTAACAAAATGTGCTTTGATCTTCACAAATCTGTATGTTTCCAGGTTTCTCCACCTTCTTCGCAGCGTCTAAACACACGTAAGGAGGCAAGTCTGCTTGGAGCTGTTGCACTTACACAGAAGATCATTGTCTTTCTCTCTGACACCACCCTAATGGACATGCTTATGAAGATCAACCAGGATGTGCTCCTGCCACTACTGGACTTGCTCACCACCCCTCGTATGGGGTAAATAACACACATACAGCCATGCACTTACTCTGTTAGAGCACAGCATGTAGTAGATTAATTGCAAAATATAATTAATTTGCTTTTTAAGGCAAATATCTTTTATTTTATGTTAAGATATTCAAACAGGCTACAATAGATCCGTCATTCATCCTCTGCTTGATTGTACCCATTCTGCTGTACTCAGGTTCCCCAGCGGGGTGCAGACACGCACTGCTGTCTGTCTCAAGACACTCAGCCTGATGGCTCTCATCTGTCTGCGCATCGGGAGGGAGATGGTGCAACAGCATATGGCTGACACTCTGCGTCGGTTCTTTGCTGTTTTCTCTCTGCTGCATTCTCTGCAGCCCCAGGTATGCACACACACATAACACATGAAGGCTGACAAGCGTGGTGTCAAGTTTATTTCTAGAATCCTTTCAACAGGCAGATCTGTCACACAAAAAGCTTTACAAAAACAAATGACAGAAAGGCAGATGAAAATAAAAACAAGACAGAAACTTGGAATACAAACTGTTGAGAGAGAGAAAGAGAGCACATGCATTTGTACATCAGAAAATATAGAAGTTTTTTTGTGTATTTACACCATTTATTTTAGAAATGGAATAGCAAATTCACAGATGTGGTGATTGTTTCTCTTATTGTAGCTGGACAGTGCCCCTCGCAGGGTCGTGGCTGAAGTCACGGTTGTGGACGTCTGCACACCTGAAGAGTCGAATGTGACATATGAGTTGGGGGTATTGGAGGAGCTACAGACTGTATTTAACCCTGAGATGGCCCATGCTTCCTACATCCCCTTCTACTGCCTCATAGGTAGGAGACGCCTCATTAGGAGCTAAATTCAAAATGCCCTGTCCAGCAGGAAGAAGGCAGTATACTGTTTGGAGATATCAACAATATTTCTATAGTTCTGTGGTATATATCAGTGCCATTTTGTGATTTCTGTAGGTGACATGGCAATTCGGAAACTGGTTCCCAACCACGAGCTGGTCTGGCAGTTGGCCCAGTCCTACCATCAGAGTTTGCGCCAGGGGAGTCCAGAGACGAACCCTACAACGGCGTCAAGGGTGGAGCTACCGACGTCCTCCATGGGTCTCTCTTCTGGTTTTGGCAGACGTGCGGGTGGCAGCCCATTCCCCGCACCCTCGACTAGCTCCACCTCGCTGGGAGACACCCTTCCTGAGTCAGGCACGTTTGGGAGCCACCTGGTGGGAAACCGTATCCAGGTATCCCGGGACACTGATTATGATGGCAGCCAGAACCTGGGCTTGGCCAACTCTTGGGGTCGCTCCAGCCATACCAACCCCATCATCACTACTGCCTCCACCTTTACCACTCCATCTGTTGGCACAGCTTCCTTCTCCTCCTCCTGGGTGACAGGCCCCACCCTAGAAGACAGCGCCCTGAAGCAGGAGCTCCCTCGCAGTGGCCGCTCCCTGCAGGGCAACTGGCTGGCCTACTGGCAGTATGAGATTGGCCTCAACCAGCAGGATCCACATTTTCACTTCCACCAGATCCGACTGCAGAGTTTCCTGGGTCATTCAGGCACCATAAAGTGTTTGGCACCACTGGCAGGAGAGGATTACTTCCTCTCCGGGAGTAAAGACAAGACCGTGAGGCTTTGGCCCCTCTATAACCATGGTGATGGAACACAGGAAGTGGAGCCCAAGCTGACATATACCGACCATCGAAAGTCAATCTTCTATGTTGGGCAGCTTGAGGCTTCACAGGAAGTAGTCAGCTGCGACGGTACAGTGCACCTGTGGGACCAGTATACAGGTAAGAGACATTCCAGCTCATAATATAAACTGTGCATCTGAAACTTATTAAGCTTTCTTTGTGGTTAGTTAAATGAGATATGACTCAAAGGTAAATGCTAGAATGGATGGTGCAGGGGGATAAATGGTCAGCCTATTGGTGAGAGAATAGGAGGAACATGCCCAGAAAGGGGACTAAAGTCAAGTGTCCCTCTGGACCATCCATTCTGGCATCAACCAGACACAAATAGGTGGAAACAAATAACTGTACTGGTAACTTCGCTCTATCTGTTGTCCTTTAGGGAAGCAGATCCGCTCTTATGAAGCTGTGGATGGGAAGAATCCAATTACAGCTGTCACCACCATGCCAGCACCACACTGCAGTGTTGTGTTTGGCAGCGCAGATTCTATTCTCCGCTTCATCGATCCTCGCAAACCTGGATTGCAGGTAGCAATTTCACCTAGCAAGCTCATTCCGCCATACAATAGCCACCAATTATCAATGTGTTTTCAAAATGGTTGCACTTTACACTTCTGCAATATAGAGTTATTTCCGACTTGACAGTGACAAATCTTCCTGTGTCTTCAGCATGAATTTCGTCTGGCGTACAACAATGTGAGTGCTGGGCTCATCCGCTACCTGGCTGTGAGCCCTTCAGGGCGCACCGTGGCTGCAGGCTTCTCGTCTGGCTTCATTGTTCTGCTAGACGCACGCACTGGACTTGTTCTAAAGGGCTGGCCGGCTCATGAGGGAGATATCCTCCAAATGAAGGTATACTTGGAGTGTGTGTGTGTGTGTGTGTGTGTGTGTGTGTGTGTGTGTGTGTGTGTGTGTGTGTGTGTGTGTGTCTGTGTCTGTCTTTACCTTCTCTCTGTAAAACCAACGTGAACTGCCACTAGATAACATGTTAGTCAGTAGTCGATGGTGTTCAATAAATATGTGGTCATCTTTTTGATGACTGGAAGGTGTTCTACCACTGATAGTAAAAAAGATGCCAGGAAGGTTCAGCAATGAACAAGTGAATTCCTTACATTTTGACAGTAGCAGTTGTAGTTTCAGACAGTAAACGGGGGACAAGAAATGGGAGAGAAAATCGCATTAAAAAAACAAGTGTAGCCATGGCCTTACACGACTCCAACACATTGTTGAGTTGTGAGCATGTAATGATTTCTAAAGTAACAGAAGGCTTGTATTGATTTGAGGAGGGTTTGATGAATGGTATATCATCTAATACAACAGACCTGTAGGCTTTTACTTTGAGGAAGATCAATTATTTCTGTTTATTTCACAGTAAACACTTATAAACCACTGTAAGTATTTATTGTGTTTCTATAAAAATCTTTTGTCTTTTTAGCAACGACATTCGCAAATCATAGGAAGAAAGTGTTTATATATTGTCCTCTGTTAGCAGATTTGTCAGTTTTGGTGCTTCAACCAGCAGAATCTGGTGTGTAATAGATCACAATCAGGCTTTCTAGTAAACAGTGGAAACTTTTTGGATGACCACTGCTGTGGAAATCACAACCCACGCAGTGCACGTCAGCCAGTTCATCACTTGTGTTGACTCTTTTCTTTGAGCAACCCACATAACATCCATATGCCTGACCTTGACCTCCTGATGGGTGGTCGACAAGGCTTATAGGATCCTTTTACTGTGATGCTTGACATGTTTTTGATGCATGTTGAGGTCTTGGAAAAGGGATATACTTACAGTTTGCAAACTCCAAATGGCTTGCTAACCCTTGATAAAAGGAAAACAAGCAAGTTTACTCAATGCAATGGCTTTACAATTGTCAGGAAGATATTTTTTTGTTGTGCATTCAGCCTGTAAAGTTGTTGCGTTGATTTATCATAATTATCTACCATATGTGTACAAACCTGAGCTATTGCATGATCAGTACTGTCCCAAAAACTGCCAGACAATAGATGTAACCACCTGTTACTGACCACATTCCTTAACCACATCACATTCTCAAGCCAGAAGGTGTGGCTGAACTCTTCATTGGGAATGTAAAAAATATTCATCAAGACAATCAGCCAAGTGGCTTTTATTTTTGACATTCCCTGTGGCTAGTGGTGCAGAGATGGTGAAAGCTGTACCCAGCAAATCTGTTGTCAACAGTGCGCAAGGATGAGCAAACTTTATTTAACCCCAAATTAGGTCAAGGATTGTATCTCTAGTTTTAAAAGCACAAGTTTAGGCAAATATGGACACAGGTTACTCATTAGAAAGAACACAGCGGTTCTCATTGGCACATTCGTATTACTCAGATTTCCCCCTCAATTCATACGTCTGTCAACCAGTGGCTGTTTTCATGTCTGTCTGTGAAATTTAAAACAAATAAACTATTTATCATATTTTAAATTCATTTTGTAGTGAATAAAGATGATCAAACAAATTCAACTTACTCCCAACTCAATGCTCTAAGTTCTAACTGCAGGCCAAATCATCATCATGTTATTAATTAAATCTCAAGCTGTGTGCTTGAGAAAGAAGTGTGCTGTTAGAAATTGATATAAGTAGGCCTGATTTATCTCACTGATAATGTGCGCCACAAATTTCTCTTTCAAGTATCTTTACTTAAATCGTATCTTATTTAGTTCACTTATGCCTTTTCATATTTTTAGGAGAAAGGAAGTTGTACTTGCATTGCTTAATATGAAATGAGAAAATCTTGAAAAGGATGTTGGAAATGTTGGACTGTCAGTGTTCACTGGGATATGACATCAACGGTCAGTGACTTCCCTTCTTCCTCCTTTTCAGGCTGCAGAGGGAAACTTGGTCATCAGCTCCTCCACTGACTACACGCTCGCTGTGTGGAAAGATTTGGAGCACAAGCCTCTTCGCCAGTACAAGTCGCAGTCCGACCCCATCCACGCCTTTGACCTTTACGGTTCGGAGATTGTGACCGGGACAGTGGCTAACAAGATCGGGGTGTACTCCATGGCAGATATCTCGCTGAGCCCCGTTAGCAGCACAAAGCTGAGTTCAGAGAACTTCCGTGGCACTCTGACTAGCCTGGCGGTCCTTCCTACCAAAAGGCTGTTGCTGCTGGGCTCTGAGAACGGAGCCATCCGGTTACTAGCTTAGGGAAAATCAATAGGTCCCAGCTACACTCAAACACTCTCACTGCTGAAAGTGTCTTATTCCTGAAGACACCAGGTGTCTGAGCTCTCTCTGTCCCCTCTCCTGTGCTTGAGGTCAATTGTACTGGCAGGGCATTTTCTCTTATTTGCTTTTTGAACGGAGCAGCACAAGTAAAGGCATCTTATAAGCTTCATGTCTGCCGAATCTTGCCACTCTGGCTTTTGGCACCAAATTTAACGAGCAAGAAATGTGTGCCACGCAGTTAACATTCATTATGTACAGTAAATCCCATGATTTTTTAAAAGCCTATAGATGTATAGATAGTATATAATGGGAAATCTTGACAAGGTGATTTATTCTTTTGACTAGGTCAGTTATTCTGTTCAACAGAATGAATCAGAAGACGTGCTCAGGAAGGTGGAACCAAACACGGTTCTGATGTAGTGTTTACACTTTCCAAATAGATGCATAACAACACCAAAAAAACATTGACCTCAACTTTCATTTCCCTCGATGTTAGAATACATGCGTATCCAAATGCACTGATTAAACTATGCAGTATTTGTAGATCGAATCATTTGTTTGTGTTAGCGTTACTCCGTGTTTCATGAGAGCTGTTTCACAGTAGATTGTTTATACGTCACGAAACAATAAAAGTACACTCGCTTTTTTGTCAACAGTCTTGGTGCATCTCCTCAGAGTGGAGACGCTTCAATTGTCGTCACATAAAAGAGTCAATTACTGATGCACAGCCTTTATTCTACTGCACAGGTATGGCCTGAATTGTAACATTTAGATTCTCACTCAGATTTTAAAGACTGAATGTTTTTATCCACTAATAAATTACTTGAAGTTGCTTTGGGATTTTTAAACCATGTTTAGAGATTCTTGATTTAGCAGTCAGAGCCTGTAGCAACATTAGACTGGGAGTGTATCTAGGCAAGTGCCACTTTGACTGGGTATGCCAGTTGTAAAACTCACAACTTTCTAATTTCTGACTACAACAGCTAACATAGGAACAGTCAATGCCAAGATAAACAGTTTTGTATTTTAACATTTATATGTAACTGCATATGAATATGTTGAGAAAAAAAAGTTATAAATCAATAAAAAATGTGGTTTAACTTGATCCTTATTGTGTAATGCTAATTAATATATAGTTGAGACTTTTGTTCTTTAAACACGGCCCAATTTTCACAAAACTCTTTATCAATCCATCAAAGTTTTCAAAGCCCATTAGCACCCAACAATCGAAGATCTCCCCTTTGTATGATTTGTGTCATTGTCATGATGTAGTACACAGTTTGCCTACTTTTTAAATCTTTTGCCCAAAGCTCAAAATGCTCTGAAAAGTGTACTCCACCTTTTGATATTTGTGTTTTTTTGTAAACCTGGAGTAAAAGCTCAATCATGAAACAACAAACTCTGTTTTGAAAAGAACATTTGTAGTTGCTTATTGAAAATTGGTTACAATTGTTCGATTATCTCTTTGAACATTTTAAGAAAAGTCCTGGAAAATGCTTATTTATTAACTGGATTAATAAAAAAAATGCTTCCATGTTTTTTGTTTGTGTTCCAGTTCTGTGTGATTCACCTGGATTCTTCATGACTCTCAGCCTTGCTTTCTAATCTGGCTGAGTTACCAGAGCTCAGATTGGACAAAGTCCCCTCTTGTGTTTGCAGACGGCTGTCATGTGATCTAAAAGATATCACTTTGTTAAGTGGTGAAATTTGACCAAATACACTGAAACAAAGCTTATTTTCTTTAATTGTCTCCCTCTCTCCAGTAATTATTGGTCCCAAGATAAACCACAGTTTGTAGACTTCGCAGAACGGCCACGTCTGTTCTGCGAAGTTGGTAATTCATCAAAGCCAGGGGTTTCTGGGAAGTGTGGGCTTGTGTTCCCTGACATTAAATGTGTAACTCTGGTGTCAGCAAGCTGTATTTGTTTGCCCACACAGAGTTGGATTAACCACATGTTTTGCAATTAATAAGTCATGCTTCCGTTCAAAGATTACGTTGTGTCTTGATATTATCACCTGCCCATTGACAGTAGCTTCATGTCTCAACCCTGGATGAGTCTCAGTAGCTACATTTACAAACAAATAGTGGCTTAAATGAGGCCCCAATCAATGTAAGTTGATGTTTAACTGTTTGCTGAGCAAGTGCCAATCTTTTACTCTCAGGAATTCTGCCATCCACAGTCACTTAGTCGCTCCTTTTTTGGACTAGGCAGCAAGTTTTTTTCTAATTTAAATTTAAGGTAAGATCAAATTTATTTAATTACATTTATTGGGGTGATGTTGTACATTGGAATACTTTGTGGAATGTGCTAAAAACTACTCAGTTACTCATAGATTTTTCATGTTTGTGTAAGGGTGCTATGGTGCTAGCAGTTAATACTTTGGACTTTAAAAAAAAATCTAATTTTTCACTGCAGAGATTTTTGATATGATCTGAATACAGAAGATCTGTAGACAACACAATGCAGTGATGTGGTTTTTGCTAAGAATTTTTTTTCTGTCTCGAAATGCATAGAATATAACAATGTTTTATTGAACGATATATCTGCAGTGTTAGGATATGTTGAGGATGGCCTGGATATCTGCTGAAAGCACAAACTTTTCATTTTCTGTGTGAGAAATCTTTTGTGTGGCCCCTATGCTTTAGGCACATTGCCAGATGATCTGGGCTCCTTTAAAAGAGTATAACGCGAGGGTTTGAGACCTGCAAACAATACAGCTAATAAACAATAAACAAAAGGTGAATGTTGTGTTTCAACAGGTTTTGATCATGAGCAGTATATTTGTGACCAGGCCAAACATTTATGAGCAAATCTAATTTCTCTCTTTTACATTTACATTGCAAGGACATGGATCTTCGTCTCACACTCCTGTTGATCTGTCTCTGCAGCCGAGGAGTCACTGTAAATCTCATAAATTACTTATATATCACTTTTAAGATTATGCTACATTATTATGATATATGCTTATTATATAACACTTGTATAGATTGTTGCCTTACACTATCTTTCCCCATAACAGAATGGTGAAGTGGCAGAAAACGATTCAATCCCTATGGTGCCTCTCATTCCATTGGTGCCCAGCCACCCCATACAGGTTAGAGGCTTGGAAAAGGGTTTGGAAGTTCTTATCGTGTTTGTTGTATCACAGCCGTGTTCTGATCATCTGAACTGGAAAATGCGTCCTTGTACTTAAAACGTTTTTCTCCTGTTCTTGCCTTTAGAAAGCAAATGTAACTACAGCACAACCAGAAACTGCACATACCACAGATGTACCTGTAATTGCAACAACCATAACCAGTATTCTTAATGGGACAACATCAGAGGAAGAACAAGATGGAAATTGTTCTTCTATCAGTCGAAGCCCACAGTCGAGGGAGGCCAGCGCTGCAGCCATTCAGAAACTGGGTGTGCAGCTGCTGCAGAACCTGGAGTCAACGCCAGAGCAGCCAAATGTCATCATATCTCCTTTGAGCATATCATTAGCTCTGTCCCAACTGGCTTTAGGTATGCACGTCCTGCTGCAGCTCACGTATGACACATTGCATCTAAACAGCTTGTTCTCTACATATATGCAATTACAACATTTGATTAATTGTGTCAGCAACTTTCACAAAGTTTATCGTCGTCTGGAGACTGTCAGCGATCTCATCCAATTATTACACCCTCCTCTTTACAGGTGCAGTAAATGAGACAGAGGAGTTGCTGATGCATCATCTTCATGATAACACTCTCCCCTGCTACCACCAGTCTCTGCATAATGTCTTGGTGCAGCTCAGAAACAATGACCTGCAAATTGCAACACGTATCTTCCTGCGTGAAGGTTACTTCCTATAAATTATCTTCAATTATTCAAAAACTTGAGACTGCACAGCTGAGAACATTTTATTCTCTTATCATTTCTCTTGTTACTTATTGGTGCTGTGCCTAAAAGACGGTTTCAGAGAAATAGAGCCTGAGAGAGTGTGTGTTTATTATTTGTTTTAGGGTTTATGCCAAAGCAAGACTTTGTCCATGAATCCCAGCGGCTATATGACTCAGAGCCAGCAGTCCTGGAGAGCCTGCAGCAGATAAACGACTGGGTAGAGAATGCAACCAACGGAAAGATGACTGACTTCCTGTCTGCTTTACCACCCAATCTGCTCCTCATGCTCATCAATGCTGTCCATTTCAAAGGTGAAATGTCACCATATTTGTATAATTAGCGTATTAAAAAGATCACATTTGTTGAGAAAACTAATTTTCCCAGTGGAAATAACTATGAAATATCCCGTGTTTGTTAGTTTCCTTTCTCCTATTGCTATTGTTTGCTTGAATTATGCTTCTGACTAAAAATTAGACCCATATTCCCCACAGGAGAGTGGAAAGCTCGATTTGACCCACGGTTTACCTCGAGAGGTGTATTCTACCTTGACGAAAAAAACATGGTTGATGTTGAAGTAATGGAAGATGCCAAACACCCCTTGAGTTTATATATTGATAATGGACTGGAGGCTCAGGTAAAACACAGTTTCCTCTTTAATGATTTAATCACCCCAAAATACAATTGCCTCTTATTAAATTCCTGACATAACTTCTATGTTATTACAACACCATTTCTTCTTTCTATGCAGGTAGCAAGCTTCCCATTCCAGAAGTCAATGAGCTTGTTGGTGGTCATGCCTATGTCCGGTCAGGTGAATGTGTCTTCACTCTCTGCAAAGCTGAATATCTCAGAACTGTATAGGCGTCTGCCTAAAGAGAGGGCTGTTCAAGTAAAAGTCCCGAAATTCAAACTGGAGTATGCTCAAGACCTACAGGATGTTTTTACCAAATTGGGTAAGACATAAACATAATGTTTTTTTTTGCTATGATAGTTATTTTCAGAAAATAAAAAAATCTTGCTCAGCTAAGCTTACAAGCGAAATTATTATTTTTTCCCCCCTTTGCTGTTAGGCCTCGGAGAAATGTTTTCCAGACCCAACTTGGCTGACATGGCAGATGGCCCCCTGCTGGTCTCAAGTGTGATGCATAAGTCAATCATGGAGATAAATGAAGAGGGTGCAGAGGCTGCTGCAGCCACCACTGTGGTTATCTCACGGTCATCCAACCCCATTTTCCACCTCACCCAACCTTTCTTCTTTGCTCTTATGGATGACAAGACTCAAGTGCCGATTTTCATGGGAGTCATTAACAACCCAAATCCTGGAGCTCCTATCTTGCAGAGAGGAGAATTTGGAAGCAAAGATAAAGTGGGATTCCCAATTGATAAGAGTTATGCTGGATATGGAGGCCCACCTAAGTAGGGACTAATACCTGCACTGCCGTCCCAGGGAAAACCCAGACCAAGATCTCTATAATTGTACTGATTAAATGTACAGTATCACTTAGATGGATCAAAATGTGTGTGAAAACTGATGCCTCATATGTATCTTTGTTTTATTGAAGAATAAACACACAAAGGAGCCCAGTATCCCATGTAAAAACAAGTATTTCTTTACAGGTTTTCTGCATTAGATGACTTGTCCTGGTCAAGCAACTATTAAAATTATAATAACATACAAGGAATGGTTTACATCCACAGTAAATTCTCTCTTCATCTTTAATTGATTAAGCTTTACATGTCGAAAGTATCAAAACGTAAGGCCAATGTCGAAGCAATATTGTATCATTTTGTATGTAGTTGAATTTTAAAGATGACATCTAATGGGCTAATAAATAAATTGATTTAAATCACAACATGTCAAGGTTATGCCTTTTATCATCTTCTTGAATGGAAAACCTAAACTGTTTAAAGATAAACTGATGCATTGAGGAAACTGGGAAAAGATCAAACGCAGGGCATTTGTAAAGGAATGGTGATACTTTACATCCATGCCTGGCAATTTTTATCCAGATGACGTCGATTTGAGGTTGTAGCTTAAATATAGTTACTCTTTTGTGTACTTTAGGAGGTAGCTAACTGGTATTTCCTACTCCTTATCTCAGTGACTAAAGAATTGATTGAAGTGGTGCCACATTTATTAAGTGCAATAAATAGATGTGAGGTAGGATCACTTAAAATCTTTTGGGAAATTGTGTTTTTACACGGCAGTTGTTGATATCAATCAACCACCACATCATCAGACTGTTAAAATAATCACTTAAGTCATTTTTTGTCAATATTGTTTTTTTGTTGTTGCCTAAATCATCTCCTCATGATGCCGGCCACCTATGGTAAAATCGCCTACATCCTCAGTTGATCAGATCATGTGATTTTACCCCTTTAAGATCATCACTTCTTTGACAATTTGCCACATTCATAGGCATCGGTTAAGAACCCAGCAAAGAAGAGCTAGAGGAAGATTGTTTAGTTATCAGTTTAGTTTATCAGTGTTTTATTGTTGACACTAATATTGGTAACACTTTACTCTAAGGTGTCTACATAAGAGTGACATGAGCGTGTCATAAACATGACATGGGATGTGTCATGAACATTAATGACACTTTTAAGTAACATTAATGCTCATGATACTTGTTATGTCATGTTTCTGACAGGCTTATGTGACTCTTATGTAGACACCTTCAAAATAAAGTGTTACCATATCTTGCTTAAGTCACAAAGGCATGTTCAAAAAATTGAGTCATTTATTTCTCTTAAGTTACATAATTTTACACACAGTTGTATTACTATACCAATAGCCATCCTTTGTTACATCCTTTTTGAGTGAAATGATCAATAAATGTCATATGTTACACTTTTGGTGAAGTTGTTTGTGTTTCCTGCAAAACTTGAAAAAATGAGTCAGGCGATTATTTTAAGAGGGTGACGATATTTAATATATTGTTTCCACATTTTTTTCGTGATAAAATAACGAAGGGATAAGGTTACTTCTAGCAGAATTTGTTAAAAGATCACCCACTGATTATGCCAGTGATCACTGAATGTATATTAGCATCCACTTTTTCGATTTGCCTTTTTTTTTTCTCTGGCTGTGAACGCTTCGCAGCGAGCGCCTGACGTCACGGTATGATTGGCGCTGAGATCCATATAGCTGGTCTCAAGTCAGTTTGAGAGTGTTCACCATGGTAATGTTAATGCTGCTGACAAGACTGCAAACTGATCCCAGATCTGGAAACGGAAACGGAAACTGGAGCAGCACATACGGTGCTTGGCGCGTTAGTCCAAGCTGTTGGCGCCACCGACACAATTCATTGAGTTCTGTCAGTGGTAGCAGCCCAGAGTTGGTTGTCTTGCGAACACTTTTGTAAAGTTGTCTTTTTGTAGCTAAATAACCTCCTTACAGACATGACGAAGCTCTCAGAGGGTGCGATAGAGGTAAGGCTTGTCTTTACAGTTTAACTAATACGCTTAAATATGATATTCAAAGCGAAAAACTATCCAAGTTAAACATTGAAGGGGAGCTAGCAGTCTTTTGTTTGCACCCCAAGCTATTATTTATACGGTATTTTAACTAACGTTGGAGAACAAAAACGCTAGCTAAAATGCTACATTAAAAGTCTTGTTTACACTTGTAATGGTGAACAAATCGCAGTCAGCTTTTTGTTGTCACACACAATAAGTTAGAAATTGAACTCCAGTGTTAGCGAGATAACTTTGTTTTTGTCTTTTCACACGAAACATGGTCAAATATCGAACTGGAGGCTGCTAGCGTTAATAAGCTATTTTTTGTTTCCAGGCTCTGTCAAGTGGCAACGGTGGTAACGACGCAGTGCTTCAGCTGGTGGTAAGTAACACAAAAAATAGGATTGAAGCTTGAAACCACAAGCACAACCCCCCATGTCTCTTCATACTTTTGCCCAACAGCTCTGATCACTCTGCAGACTGAAGGAGCATTTTGCAAAGCAAAGCTGGATTCAGGGTGGAAAAGTTTCTAAAAATTAATTTTAGACCATGACCCTCAACCCATAAGTGAATATACTACCAAAATTAATATTAGCAACAGTTTAAGGCAGGGATTGGATGAAGCTCACTGTATGATAAGTTAAGAGGGGAATTTACAAACACAAGATAAGGGCCAATAACTTATGCATACTTTTATTTCTGTATACACTTTAGATAAAAAAAAATGCTATCAAAGGCTGGAGATTAGACATGATTAGATGTGCATTGTATTTGGCAAAACAAACCTTGTGTTTTTTTTTAATATACTGAAATAGGGTTGTTACGATACTAAAATTTTCAACTTGATGCCGATACTCGATACCATTTTCGATACCACAAGGATAAAAACAAAGATGCCAAAATTTAACAAATATTTTTATTAAGAAGAAAAATGCAACATGTAAAAATTAACAGAACCACAGGTTAAATATTTATAATATTAACAGTTGTGCACAAAGAAGCTACAACTATGATAACAAGCTTCAGATACTAGATACTTTTGAAAATGAGTATTGTATCCAGATACAACGTTTTAGTATCGATACTTTTTTAAGTATCGACACTTTTGACAACCCTATACTGAACAGATATGTTACGTCTTTCACCCTTCAGAACATTCGCAAGATTGATGGAGGAAGTGGCCCAGCTCGCTTTCGGGTGATGATGAGTGATGGACTGCACACTCTATCCTGTAAGCAAAAAAAAGTTGTTTTTTTTTTACTGCATGGTGGAGTACATAATTTCCCCTAACAGTGTTTCCCAAACTGTTTTTATAATGAGGCACATGTATGACCCAATTTTTTTTAACCATTTTTGCATCTCTTATATTATCATCTATTTTAAAGAGATATTAGTTTGATAAATCTATTGTTTGTTTAATGCAAGTTATTGAAAACACTTAAGTGTTTTAACATGTGTCAAATACATGCCTGTTACTTTTTTGTATTGCATTATAGAACACATTTTGCTAATTTATTTGAAAATTGTAATGTGGTTGCCAGTTTTTTTTCAAGGTTTTCTGCATGTTAGATCTCCTTAATCAATATTTTCTAATTAAAACATGGATTTGGTATCTAAGTATTTTAAGACACTAAATATAGGCTTGGGTTGAAGACAATAGCTGAGAGCAGTTGTTCTCAACAACCCCTTCGTTGAATCAACCTGGGCTGCCACTGTCTGATTCTCTTTTCTCACTTTACTACACTTTTGCAGCCTTCATGCTCTCAACGCAGCTGAACTTCATGGCTGAGGAGAACAAACTGCTTCCAAACTGCATCTGCATCCTGAAGAAACATGTGACTAATATACTGAAAGATGGACGGTATGCAGTGATTCTTTACATTTAGTTTCTTTATATTACATTTTTTGCTGTCTCTTTGTATAAGTGTGTTAAATGTCATATGTGATGTCCTATTACAGACGAGTGGTAATCATTTTGGAAATTGAAGTCATCAAGCCAGCTGAAGATGTTGCTGGAAAGATAGGTGACCCTACTCCTTACACTGATGGTAAGTATTCAGTCTTTACTGCTTACTGAATAATTATTGTTTGTCTTGATGCAGTGGGCAGTGAGTGTGCTGCTGAAACGTGAGATTGATATTGCTAATATCAAATCTTCCTTGCAGGTCAGAGCAAAGTCCCACAGTCAGCACCAAACACTGAAAACCGTGCTCCACTTCAGCAGCAAAATAGACTAAATGAATGTGAGTGCAAGTTTTTTATTTTGACTCTTGAACTTAAATTAAAATAAGTAAAAATTCAGATTTGTGGAAAACACTTGCAGAGATGGCTATTAAATAACCACCAGGTGGCAGCATTTCTCTGCTGCTTTCTATAATTTGGGTGACCCACAGATTTACAGGACACAAGTAATTTTGACAGCCCCGTTGAGAAACATTTTCATTTTTAGCTTTCTCAAGCTTTTCTGGAGAGTTTTTCCACAGTGTTATTGACACTCACAATTCTCCAGAGCTCCCCCTTTTCATGTGAATGTTTGGTATCATAAACTTTAACAACTATGAGCCTGTGTCGAAGGGAAGCTGTCTCCGCCTGTGCCTGTCAATCATTGTGTTTATCTTTTTTTGGATGCACAGTAGAATACACAAATATGTCCCAATACAGACTACCTGGAGAGTGTATTTTATCGCACGAAGAAACAGATTTATTTTTCAAATTTGTTCACGTCAAAGATAAGCAGTGGATCACAGCATCGCAAATAACTTGGACCAGGAGAGATGTGCAATCCGGCTGTCAGAGGGGTTTTGCTGTCTTCTAGTGTGTGTCATAGCAGGTATTCATCCCTCTAATCTTCCGTGTGGGAATTGAGGTTGTGGCAAGCGTACTCCTCATCAGCACAGTCATTGTTCATTTCTCTGTGTGTGCTGGTTGATCTGGGGGCTTAATTACCAGAAGTGCAGTGGTTGGCAAAGTGGGAGGACTTAAGTGGACACTTTGAACTCTAATCCTCCGCGTGAGACGCACACAAATCAAATATGCAGCGCTTGTTCAAACGGAAAATCTCAAAGTCAGGCAGCACAGCTCTCCTGGGGTAGAGCAGCCCCAGTTTGTTATAGCATTTCACACTCTGCCCTGATTCTGTGAAATGTGAATCATCCTTCTCACCAAAATGCTGGATCACACATCTCCAGCAACTCGGCTTGACAGGATTTTTGTTTCCTGTTGGAGTCTTGCTCGACTCGAGAGCCAACGGTGGTAAATTTACTTTAAGTCATTAGGTTCTTCTTTGATGAAACTTCCCTCATGAAGTGAGATAATTACAGCGATCAAGCAGTTGCAATCCAAAGAAATTGGATTTTTGTAATTCGTCTCTGATGAATAATGTATGTGCCTCTCTCTTGACTTGTCTCCATCACTGTTCTTCATGGATCATTTATTTTTCTCTTCATTCCAGCAGCGAACAGAGGTTTCAATAGAGACTTTGGGAAGAAGGCCCCATCTGCTATGCCCAGTACTCCAGGGGGCAGCTCCAAAGTTGTGCCTATTGCCAGCCTCAACCCCTATCAGTCCAAGTGAGTATATTCCCCCGTCAGTGGGACGTGTATTGTCTGTGTCTGTAACAACACATCACTGCATACATTTGTAATAAAAAGAAATGGCAAAAATCAATGTAAGTAAATGCAATAAAACACTTCTAAGTACCAACAAAACATGCATGGTAAAGCTAGACATTAAAGACAACAGAAGGTAGTCACAATATCATAAATGATTGTATATTTTAATGTAATTCGATACAATAGCTTTCTATTGTCCAGACATTCCAAGAAGTGCTGAATCAACTCTATTGGATCTATTTCAGGCTGCAACAGTTTTTATTAGTTTTCATAGATTAATCTGCCAATTAGTTTCCTTGTTATTTGTTTGATCCATAAAAATAGTGAAAATGTCCATCCCAGTTTCTCAAATTCTTGTAAATCTTATGTTTTGTCAGTCCACAGAAGCAGGCCATGTCCATATTTGAGTGGAATAAAACATCTGTCATTTTTGCATGCAAAAAATTTTTTTATTATTATTTGATTTTCTAAATAGTTGGCAATCATTTGATTAGTTAACTAATTGCTGCAGCTCCGCATATATTCTATTGGAACGAGCAGTGGATTTTTTTTTTGCATCATGTGTCTAGATCCAGACCGGTATGTTGGCCTGTAATATCAGCAGCTATGACCTTGTTGCAGACATGTTGGGATCAGTGTGGATGGTGGCTGATAAATAACAGGAGATTGCAGAACAGAAATGCCAAAGATATGATTGAAGTCAGTGTCTACATAGTTTGTCCACTAGTGAGCACTGCAACTTTATTTTTACGCTTTAAAATATCCTGCAAAATGCAAATGGTCCAGCTCACTGCAGATCTTGGTCACAGTTCTTCAAAGAAATAAATGAGAAATGAGAGGCCAATTTCATGAAAAGGAAAATGGTTAATAAAAAAGATACTAAGTGAAAATCAACTGATGATATTGTATCTTTAAAACTGTCAAATATCAGTATTGGCCTCAAAAGTCAGCCTGGCTTTACTGTGCATTAATGCAGAGACTGCAGCAACATATACAGATTTCTAAAAGTTTGAGTAGGTGAATAAATGCATCAGTGATTAAATAAACGTGTATGTAGGGTTACTTTCTGCGTCCATGAAATGCTCAAAAAATGAGCTCAGGCGTCCTGGTTGTACACCTGGTAGAGCACATACCACAGGCCAAGTCATTGCAAGCACGCAGCCCATGTTTGAATCCGGCTCAATACTCTTTCCTGCATGTCTTCCCATTTCACTCTGAATCTCTTGACTATCAATATTGCTATAACAGGGCATCCACGGGGTCTTAAAGTCTTAAAATGTCTTAAATCCAATAATTTGAATTTAATGCCTTAAAATTTCTAAAATTATCTTAAAATTGCATAAAATGTCTTGAATATGATTTTGAAAGTCTTAAAAATGTATTAACATTGTTTTTATTTAAAACAAACGCATAAACTCAATTTTTGAGGACGCTATAACACAACTACTAAACGGAACTAACTGTGCAGCCCGGTCAGAATTTGAGCTGTAAATAAATTCATATACTTCGCAAGTAAATCTGGGCGTCTGATTTTCCTTCATGTCTTTGTACTTTTTTGCCAGTATGGATGTGAAATGGGTCTTAAATTTTATTCATTATGGTCTTAAAAAACAGTTTAAACCTGCAGAGACCCCATAGAAAATGGCCAAAAATATCTTTAAAAAAATAAGGGAAAAAAGCTCAATACTGACATGATCTTTCTCTGTCTGGCAGGTGGACCATCCGCGCCCGAGTCACCAACAAGAGCTCCATCCGCACATGGAGCAACTCTCGGGGTGACGGAAAACTCTTCTCCATGGAGATTGTGGACGAGAGTGTGAGTGTTTATGTGGTCCTGCTGTTAATTTGTATGCTGTGCAACAGCACAACAAGATATTTTGAGTATGGATCCTATACTGTCCCTGACCTACTTTAATATTTGAATCATATTTTATATCTTATTACAGGGAGAGATACGAGTAACTGGTTTCAATCAAGAGGTGGACAAGTTCTTCAGCCTTATTGAGGTTGGCAAGGTGAGTCGTTCCTCCAGATAATAATTTAGAATGTCCTAATTATCTGTCAAAACTGTCTTTCACTGTGCTGTTAAAGACTGATTTGGCTGCAGACTGTTCTATCAACAGCTGCCAGGACTTTGTGAGTTAAAACCACAGAGACTATGAATGAGTCATCTGGCTACACTGTACCCATACAATAAGCAGCTTATGATCATCTGCCAGCCTTTGTTGATCCCCCCGACTGTCTGAAGTCGTATCTTGTTTGTACCATACAATCAGGTGAAATGCTCCCTGGTCCTGATTAACATGTGGTTCCTCCATCTGCATGGGTTAGGTCTACTATGTCTCCAAGGCCTCCCTGAAGATCGCCAACAAGCAGTACACGTCAGTGAAGAATGACTATGAGATGACTCTCAACGGCGAGTCCAGCATTATCCCCTGCGAGGACAGCTGCGATGTCCCCATGGTGCAGTGTGACTTTGTGTCCATCGGTGACCTGGAGAACAGAGACAAAGATGCCATCGTTGGTAAGGAGCACATGTAACGATCTACGGGGCATTTCTGAACCCAACCTGTGTCATGAAATCCCCAGTTTCCTCAGTTTGTTTTCCTCGTGTTCCCAGACTGTGTTTGAGACAGAAATACTGAACAGCCTGCAGCCCAAACTCCATATACATAGACATGACACTATCAAAAAACAAAACAAAACATAAAGACCTATACATAGCCCCAAAACTTAAGAAGAGTTCCGCTAAATCCTAGTGTTTCTGTTTGAAAATGAGTCTCCCCGAATATCAATACCAAAAATATTCTGTGATTCTAGATACCCAAGACGATACCTCACTGCCAGAGACTCTGAAATACCTGGATGATAATGAACTCTGGTAGTCAGGAACAATGAAATAAAACTAAAGTTGCAGGTCTAATTATGGTTCTATTATTTTGGGAAGTTCATTGATAACCACATATTATAATTACATTTGTTATTCTCGTTCTGATGTCAGTTACTTTTTTTTAAAAATTGTCTCAGGTCTGTAACTCAGAATTGGGACTGTGTAGACCTCTTTTAGACAGCTGGAAGCTGGATCCCTGTAGTACCCAGTTTATTCTGTTTTAATAGGTGCAACATTTAGCCAATTTTATAAGACATTAATTTTGATCTTGTCCTATGCATTTATTGCCCTACAGTAATATACAGAGGGCAGAGTTGTGTAACACTGTGCATAGGGGACAGTTAAAGTCATCGCCCATCTGTGAATGCTCTGTGCAGCAAACTACAGGTAGCTTATGTTTGTGTGATCTGTGATTCCTGGTGTATAATTGTTGTCCTTTATGGAGGACTCGGGCTCTGTGAGGCCTAAAAACATAATTCTCTTATGCATTTGTGTATTGTGAAAATCACAGCCAACCAACCGAAGCTCAAAGCCCAGCTCCTACTGAGGTGTTCCCAAGCACCATATAATGCTCTATCATAAGCAGAGGATAGAGTTAGTAGCAGAAAGTAGAGCCGGATATGCTGTGCGGTTGAGGTAATTACAGCATACGAGCAGAGAGATAAAAGTGGTATTAATAAAACTGATGACAGTAATAGCCTGTAGTGCAGATTGACTTTGGGCCCTATGGCAGAGCTGATGAGAAAATGAGAACCTGCTGTCACAGGTAAAATGAAGTAATAATAAGGAGTCTGCTTGTAATTCTTTTAATGAAGACTGCAGCTTGTGCTGCTGTTTAAGTAATTTCTCTCCCGCTTACCGGTCGGCATCAAACGGTAAGTTTTGTTCATCACGGTTAATACATTTTGAATCTTTTTACTCAATGGAAGAGGGGTTTTATCTTTGATAAGTAATGTTGGTGGTGCCACTCTTGCACCTTTACAAATAAATGGCGCCGCATCTATCATGCTTAATTGCAATAGTCAACAAAGTATGCTTGATAAAGTGCATTGGTGGAAACAATTAGATGTTGTTTAATGGATTCTCGTGTACATTATGGATGGAAGTGCCTGGTAAACAGGCTGGTGACCTCACACCTGATTTAAAATGAATGAATCACTTATTTCCCATGAGCCAATTTGTGTTGGAAACTATAAGACCTGGAGTGACCTGCGGGCGTAAACACCACAATCAATATTTATGATATGTATATTTTGAGACAATCATAAGAATGTATCTGAAAAATGAAACCTATCTTGGTATTGTCTTCGTAAGCAGGATATGGTGCCAACTGCAAACTGTGAGTCATTCGGGTCTGGAATAGAAAAATAAATCTAGCGTATGATGCTCATGCATTAATGTCTTCCATTACAGATGTGATCGGAGTGTGTAAAAGCTGTGATGAGGTGACCCGCCTCACCACCAAGACCAACAGAGAAGTGTCCAAGAGGACAGTCAGCCTGATGGACATGTCTGGGAAGCTGGTGTCTGTCACGCTGTGGGGAGAGGAAGTGAGTATAGACATTAGATGGGAAGTTAAATGTGTAATGAGGTAGAGCTGTTGTGTCTGGAGCTTTTTAAATGTGTGCTTAAAATCAATACCAACCTTAGAATGCATAGACATTAGTGTAATGGTTAAGCTTTCTACTCTGACAACGTGTCTTTTTTAAAATATTAATTATCATCTTAGAACAACTTTCTGCTATAAATGACTAAAGCTGGGTCAACACAATGATATGAATACCTCCAGTGCAACGAGCCTGTAACAAATGCGACTTCTTAAGGTCATAATGTTTACCTTTTGGTGAGACTGTCAGCAAGGTGTTTAGTTAGGAAGGTTGTTGGCTTCAGTGGAAGTGACGTCATGCTCATTTATTAGTGGCATCAATCATTTGTTGAAAGGTTAGTAGTTCTGTCAGTTGCAGCAATGGAGAGATCATCTAAAATATCATCTAGCCATCTAAAATAATTATCACAAAGAAGTCTAAGGGACATCATGTAGCCTATTTGATGTAAAAAGGTTCAAATTAATCAGTATAATTGGCAAAGAGAGGGAGACCTCTTCAAAGTCTGCAAAAAACATGAACGGCATGAGAGCTATGGCGTTTGTACTAGCTAACTATAATGCACCACTTCTTCCCTCAAAGTTCAGATCCAGAGAAATTTTCAGCACAAGAACATTATTGTGACTAAATAATTGTAACTAAAGGCAGCGGTGTCCTCCCTGCCTGTTACACCGACTGCCTGCGTAGGAGAGGGAGAGACCCTGCATGCTTGATGGCCCTCATTGTTTAAATATTCATGATTTAGGCACAGCACAAAAATACTTTAGTATTGCTCCTAGGCTGTATAATGGCAGACAAACGCCTGCATTAGCTGATCACAGTTCAGCAGTTTGTTACCAAAGACATTTAATCGTGTGCAGTGTTCAGTGGAGGCAGATATGGTTGAAGTCGTTGACTGAATTCCCTGTCATGGGGTGATGAAGTAACTGTGCTCGTGCAGTTGATTTTTACCTGTGGCTCAGAGGGACTGTGCTGAGTTCGCCGCCATTTCTTTGCTCCTGACAAGAAGCACAGTGTTGCTGTTTGTTTGTTCGACACATACCCCTTTTCCACAGGGACTCGCTGAGGTACACAAGATGTATAGTTTATAAAGAACAATGGCAATGCCAGAAAGCAAGTGTTGGAGATATATTTCCCCCCATCTCTGAAGGCTGTACTGTTGCCCCCCTCCTCTCTCTGGTATAGTCTTTTCTCTGCTGGTGTCCTTAGGTTATTACAGGAAAGAGCATCGAAAACCTACGAAACTGAAAATCAAGTAAACATGTTATTTTTTTTATAGCAATTTTTAATTAAACTAATAAGATAATATCGGACAGATTGAAGTTGGGTCCAGACATTTGTGTTTATTATGATGCTATTAGCCTCACAGCACCAATATATTCTTTATATTCTCAATCTTGTTATACAAAGTACGATTAACAACAACGTTTTAATGAGTGTTTGCCCTTTGTCTATATCTCTTGTTTTGTGTAGGCAGAAAAGTTTGAAGGCTCTGGACAGCCCATTGTAGCCATTAAGGGGGCGAAGCTTTCAGACTTTGGAGGCCGGTCCCTCTCTGCATCCTTTAGCAGCACCCTGATGATCAACCCAGACATCCCTGAGGCATATAAACTCAGAGGCTGGTAAGTGAGCCTGAGGTTCATAGATAATGCAGTGCAGAAAATTGCTCATGTGGTCTAACGATTGTATACTCGTCTCATGACAAAGTGGTTTCACAGCAGGTGGGAAATATGATATACATTTAATACCAAAAGGCTTTTTTGTATTTATATCACCCGCTATAATAAAACTTCTTGCATGCGAGCATTACTGTTGAAACTGAAGAACTCAAAGGATTTAAATGTTTGCAAGGGTGCATGCTCTGATTCTCATTATCGAGATTAGTTTTCCCCCATTAACCACAATGTGGGGGGTTGCCTCAATGAACCATTACATATAAATGGAAATCACACTTAATCTGTGGAAATGCGTTTTTTACTCCTCTAATCGCCTTTCCAGATGAAATGAAATCCAGTCTAATTTCTGTGTGATTATGTTGATTGTAGCATATCTTTTGCCTTGCTGTGTACTGTGTGTACATGCGGTCTTTGGTGTTTGTTTTCTCTTCAACACAGAAGATTATGTGGAACTTGTACATGTAGTCATGTCTTCTGCATTACAGTGGATTTTATGAAAAGTACTACAGCCAAATGCAAAGTTGTAGGAAAGTACAATAACACAATTTATGTGACTGTATTCCTTGAGGATTTTTTTTGTTGGCTCTTCCTGCAGTGGAATACAGAAACATTTAAGACTCAAGCTTTCATCTTCTTCTTTTGGGCTCACGTGCCAGTTCCTCGATTCCTTATTTTCTATTTCTCATTACTGCTCCCTGGTGCACCACATGACCAAAAATAATGCACTATATGTATGCATTTGTTTTATTTTGTTGTTTTTGTTATCTACAGGGTTTGTACAAAGTCCTTTTTAACTTTGGAAGATGCTTAATTTCAACTGTTGGGTTTTCAAGGTTACGAATAGGCAGGAGCTAGGTTGACTGATGGGTGGCAAAATGAAAAGAGGTGTTTTTCAGTTCCACTTCAGGGCGTGATGAAGCTGAGTCTCCAGAAATGCATGCACTTGCTCTGACCTTTGATGTTGTGCGTGCATGCATGCACATTGGAGGTAGCAAGCTAACTGTTGTACTTGCTCATCAGCTACCAGAGTACAGATGGAATTTGTTCTCGCAAAAAACAAGGCTGTCATTTTAGTGATACTAGCGAAGAAGAAGGGCTAAATATGTCCTCTGTTGATCCCTTACTCTGGAAATTGGCAAGCAGTTAATAATTATCAAAACATACACTCAAAGTTAATATACAAATATAGTGTTGATGTACATTAAGTGCTGTGCATGTGAATTTTGTAAAGTTACGTTTATCATAATTTAGATGTGATGTTAAATTGCCTTGAGAGTCTGGATTTTTGGCTTTGGTACCTTGAAAGTGCTTGAGAAGACTTGACTTTTGCTCTTAAAAAGCTGTATGAAGCCTGTATCTATTTCTAATAGGCTGTTAGGTGGCTGTATGAAGTGGTACATGTTGGCAGATGATTGACAGATGAGGTAGTGCTCTCATGGCGGGGGCTGATACTTAACCTTGCTCCGGCACTGTGGCACACTGATTGATCTGTCCTTATAGATCCTACTTAAACAGGCGGGGTCTGCCCCTCCTCTCTGACATGAAAGCAAATATCTGTGTTTGTGAGTGGACATCCAATCGATTCCATCCTAAGAGTTTCATTTATTTACCTCCCA